>NC_138766.1:35629495-36324495 GCF_965113315.1 Podarcis vaucheri | reverse complement strand
TGCAGAAGTTGCTGGAAGGAGGCATACAAGGCACTATCCAACCATCTTAGAGATAATATATATGTCAGGGGCATTAAGAGAAAAGTGTTTATTTGATTGTTGCCTCTCACTCTTCCCTTTTTCCTCACCCACTTTATGTTTTGGCCCTGTGGTAAAGAAATCTCCAAGTCATTTAGAATGTTTTAAAATCTCTCATTATAACATAATGTCCTCAGGTTTCCTTTCATATACTGGAGGGAATCCAAGAAATTTGTTGGGTTCTTTTGTCAGTCAAAACAATATGAGAGAAATAAGACGCAAGCAGATCAAATGAGCAGTGCAAAACCCTAAAAAACAACAACAAAAGCTGACATAAAAGTCTGGCAGGAAATGTTTTGCAGTTCATTAAAAAAGAAAACCAAATAAATATTCTAAAAGCTTTTCAGAAGAAAGCCATTTACATTTTCTAAAAAAGCAAAATAGTATGTTGCACAGTTCTGCCTGAAAAATAGGCAATGCATTCTAAGTAGACAAGATGGAAAAAATAATCCACTTAGAGTTTTCAGTAAATAAAATATCCTTTTAGAAAAAAATAAATCGTGTCAAAGGAGAATGAATAGACTAGGGGCATACCAGAAATTTGTTCTTAAAGCCAGCCATACTGTATATATATTCTCCATACAATGAGCTTGAAAAACAAAGGAACCCTTTTTTATATACAAACGCTCTTAAGAAGCCAGAGAAAGAAAGACCCAAAGAATATAGAATAACAATGCAAGTGAAAACACACAAAAAATGGCAGTGTTTGTTAGTTCAGACAAAGGGTATGAATTGCCTTCCTTCCACGTTATTTCATACCGCAGACAGTTTTCAAGATTGTTGTTTTCTTCCTGAGGCTGGCCATCTCATTAACAGTGTCATGTTTCATTTTCCCACTCAGAAACCTCTTAACCACTTGGCCCCACCACCTGGAAGTGGGCAGGCAAAATAAATATTTTAAAAACTGATAAACGTAGACTGTTGATGTCCTCTGCAGACTGGTTCATTTAAAAGAGGGCATCAGTGGTAGCACCAGGCAAAATAGTGGGACAGGAATGCATAGAGGGGGCAAATCACTACAGTATATAAACAGTTCTTGAAGGCAAAGAAGGGCCAGACATTCTCCATCTCTGGTTTCAAAACTACTGGGGTCAGCATTATTTTTGCTGCTGCCTAGATTGTCTTCTTGTATTTTTATTGTGGATTGTTTAATTTTATTGACTTGTATCCAATGAGAGTCCAACTCAGAGTAAAGCCATTAAAGTCTAATAGACATGACTAACTTTGGTTCATTGATTTAGATGGGTTTACTCTGAGTGGAACTTAGTGTCATACAACATATTGCAGGTTTATTCATTTGAGATGTTTTCATTGTGTTTTGTAATTGTCCTTTGTTTTAAACTCCTTTCGTTGTGTTTTGTAATTGTCCTTTGCTTTAAACTCCTTTTTAATATTGTGGGGTGGTTTTTTTTAGATTGCTGTGAGCCATTTTGAGCATGATTTGCCATGGAAAGTAGCATACAACTAAAATGATGATGATGAGAAGAATCCACAGAGTGTTCACCTTGTTGGGATTACGCTCCTCCCGTGCTGCAGATATGTGGGATTGTTTTTCATCCCCCGGTTCTGACACACCTAAGATATTGGTGGTGGCTGGGATAGAGGGAAATACAACGTTGGTTTCACTGCCTTACACTTTGCCCTGCTAAACTGGACTCAGCAGGGCCAGAGCAACACTATTGCATTCCTTTGTCTGTTTCCTTTTTTGCTTTGTTTTTAAATTAGCGTTTTGCCCTCCCATTTGAAACAATATTAAATCATGGTATGAACCAACGATGATCCCAGCATCTGCATCCCACAAGCAGGAGGTTGCAATTGCCCAGATGATCCTCCAGAGCCCAGCGCCATAGCCAAAGCAAACAAAGCCTATAATTCAGCCATTCATCATCCCTTACGTGTGAGTGGTTTTCAGTCAACAAGCTTATCCTACCTTACTTAAACCAAGTGTCCTTTGGGCATTGCTAGGAGAGGTCTAAGCTCTTTCAGCAAGAGCAAGATGACTGCTGAAGAATAAGACTTGAGGGGTGAAAGGTTGGCTTGGTTTAAGCCCTGGGACACAACACTTAATTGGCATGACTTAGGATGCCCCAAGAAATTCCCCACACGTATCCTTTGTCACATAATATCTCATAAGTCTAAGTCCACACTTTGTTAAGGGGGGAAAAGCCCTTTCATATTCTGTGATCAGCTTTTCCTATAACTGGGCAAACATTGCATCCCTAGATTGTTCAGTTTTTTGAGGTGCACCCAGAAGGTTCTCCCTGCCACTCTTTTTTAGATAACCTGCCACAGAGGCTGACCACATAAATTGGTTTCCCTTCCTCTATTCTTTAAACCTCAGCGAGTCCCCTTCCTTGCCGCAATCCTTAGCATGGAATCAGGTTTGCGATTCTGCTTTAGGTGTAGCCTAATGACTGCAGCCTCTCATAGACAGCAGATGCAGGCCAGTGATGCATGGTAAAGGTAAAGGTACCTCTGATCATTAGGTCCTTTACCTATAGGCCGAGGGAGCCAGTGTTTGACCACAGACAGCTTCTGGGTCATAGAATCATAGAATCATAGAATCATAGAATCATAGAATCATAGAATCATAGAATCATAGAGTTGGAAGAGACCACAAGGGCCATCGAGTCCAACCCCCTGCCAAGCAGGAAACACCATCAGAGCACTCCTGACATATGGTTGTCAAGCCTCTGCTTAAAGACCTCCAAGGAAGGAGACTCCACCACACTCCTTGGCAGCGGGTCATGTGGCCAGCATGGCTAAGCCGCTTCTGGTGAATCAGAGCAGTGCACGGAAACACCGTTTACCTCCCGCCGGAGCAGTACATATTTATCTACTTGCACTTTTGACATGCTTTCGAACTGCTAGGTTGGCAGGAGCAACAGGAGCTCACCCTGTCACGGGGATTCGAACCGCCGATCTTCTGATAGGCAAGCCCTAGGCTCTGTGGTTTAGACCACAGTGTCACCCGCATGGAGCCAAATGCAAAAGTGGATAGAGTCTGAAGAAGTGAGAAGGACCAAATATGTGACTCTCACTTCTGCCTCATAGGCTACATTGCTGAGAAATTGCAGTCAGAGGTTTTTGCACATATGCAAACACATCTCTCCATCTCTCCAAGCAAGCAAGAGCCGTTGCCACAATTCAATGACACATTCTAGCACTTGAGGGTTACATAGCCTGTGAGTGCTGTACCCTGGGGAGGCTGGATGCCCTGGAGAAAGTCCTCAGGGCTGGATAGAGAGGCCTGGAGGTCTGCACGCGACCACCCCTTCCTAGAAGAAAGTTGCAGGATTATAGCCTCTATTGCAGTGTTTCCCAACCTTTTTTGGGCAAAGGCACACTTGTTTCATGAAAAAAATCTCGAGGCACACCACCATTACAGCCCCGTGACGTCAGCGTGCAGCGTCACGCCGGGAGGGACATGAATTGCTAGCAAATTACATAATCACCTCCTTGAGGGCTGGCTCATCTTCTCCGAAGGCAGAACCCCATTAATTAACAGCACAGACTCACACCATAGCCAAGACACAGTCATGCACATGTGGGGGCTAAATGAGGACGAAGACCGGGCAGAGAGCAGGGTTCAAATCACCCCACCTGGCCAGGACAATCCCTGGGTGCTCCCTTGGGCCACTCGCCTGACCCACCTCGCAGGGCTGTTGTTGCGAGGATAACACGGAGAGAACCACGCGCGCCCCCGGGAGCTCCTTGGAGGAGAAAGCGGGCGATGAATGCAATGCACGAAATATATGAGAGGCGACCAGGTTTTGCAGGTGAGGGGCCCCCGCCAGCCTCCGCTTCCAACACCCGGCGCAACGACGCCGAAGTTTCCCCCCCGGCTCCCCTTCGCCCTCCCGGCTCTCTCTGCCGCCCACAGGGGACCCCCCTCACCTGCCAAGTCCAGAGCGCCGGTGGAAGTTGCATGCATGCATGCAGGGCGCCGCGTTGCCATTGCATTGCACTGCACTCCATGCAACGCCTGCACGCATGCATTGCCTTGCACGCCCGCCAAGGGGTCTCCCCGCGGTCCGATGCGTCCCCTCCGGCGCGGATGCAGCATTGCAAAAATAAAAAACCCCCGACGCAGCCCTACCTAGGGGGCAGTCTCCGCCTCCGCCGCTCCGCCTCCGCGGGGATCCCCGGGCTCCATCCTGCCGCCCGATCTCCGCGGGGGCGCAGGCAGGCTGCGCGGGGTCTGCGCGGAAGAGCCCCTGCCCGCCCGGCCGCCGCTGCACTCATTCCATGGCCGGGAGAAGAGCGCTTCAAACAAAACGCCAGGCCACGCTGGGAAACGTAGTTCGCGCACCCCGCGCGGGCGCGGAGCCCAAGGGCGAGGGGACTACGGATCCCGGCAGCCCCCGCGCTGGGGACAGAGGGGGAGAGGCCGGGTGCAGGGATGGAGGGACGGGTGGGCGAGCGAGTGAGTGAGTGGCAGCCGCCAAGCCTTGGCCGAGAGCCAGGAAGGGCTTCCCCGGAGGAGGAGGGAGGCGCAGAGCGGGAGGGAGGGAGGGAACCCCAGGGGTCATCTAGTGATGGCGCCCCAATCAAAAATTTGACTTAAAAAAAAATCTTTCAATTTTTTAAATTTTTCCCACGGCACACCAGGCAACATAAGAAGAGAAGAAGAAGAGTTTGGATTTGATATCCCGCCTTTCACTCCCCTTCAGGAGTCTCAGAGCGGCTAACATTCTCCTTTCCCTTCCTCCCCCACAACAAACACTCTGTGAGGTGAGTGGGGCTGAGAGACTTCACAGAAGTGTGACTGGCCCAAGGTCACCCAGCAGCTGCATGTGGAGGAGCGGAGACGCGAACCCGGTTTCCCAGATTACGTGACTACCGCTCTTAACCACTACACCACACTGGCTCTCAACATCTCGCGGAACACTAGTGTGCCGCGGAACAGTGGTTGGGAAACACTGCTCTATTGCACTCAAGAATTATTCTCTCTCATGCATGTCCTTTTTTACGCAATCACAGATTTTTTTAAAGAAAGAAAACCAAAAAATCCACTCACTGTTTATATTTAGGCACCTGGCAGCCTAGAGCAGGGCTGGCGAAGCTGTGGCCCCCTCCAGATACCATTGGACTCCGACTCATATGAGTCCCAGCCAGCATGCCCAATGGTCAGAGATGATGGAAGTTGTAGCCCAACAGCATATGGCCCACATCTCAAAAACAAACATACTAGTGTGGCTTGAGCTAGTCCTGCTGCTCGCTGAACAATGTTTCTCTTCTTTTCCTGTCCTACTCTCATTGTTGGGGGTCCCTTTGGAGCCCCCTCTGCAAACGGCTCCTTGCGGCATGATGCAATTTTTTAAAGGATGCAGTGAAAATTCAGGTGCAGCTAATGGGAGCAAACTGATAGCGCCTCATTATCTCCTGGAGTCTCTGACAAAAAAGGGGCAAGGGGGCTTTCATGGCTGTGTTCTATGGTGTAATTACACAACAATGCCCCATTAAAGGCTTCACTTTATAACAGCAACGTTCTCTTCTAAATCAGATTATTGTTACGATTAGCCGTCCATTTAAAGAGATAAATACCGGTAATTAGGGTGTTCCTCATGATGGGTTGTTATTAATAGGTGGCAGATGCTCAGTGATACTCCTGTTGGCAGCTTCCTAGACAATTATTTTCATTAACGCCAACAATATTTTCTTGCAACACAAACAAAAAAAGATATGCCCAACCATGCAGACTAATCAAAATATTATAGCATTTTGTTATGTTCTTGATTGTGTTTCTGGATGCTGTTCATGCCAATACTATATATTCAAGAGTCAAATAATAGAATACTGAAGATACTCCCTTTATGCCTACATGTACTCCAAGCATCATCCCCTTTTAATATTTATAAAAACCAGGGACAGGCAGTTTTTATTTTCTAGCAATTGCCCCAGGTAAATCAGTGTCCTGATTTTGCCTTTGGGAGGTTATGAAGGATCACTGAGAATCTACCACATCTCTCCTGCAGAAATGCCATTCTTGGTTCTTCACAACAGGGAAGGAAAACATTTTCTCTCTCGGGGGCCACACAGGGGAAAGTAAGGGGGGCAGGTTTTAGGATTGATTGGCATTCTTGTCTTCATTGGACCGTCTGGGTGCATCACTTCCTCTCTTTCTCTTTGTGCTTCCCCCTTCCATCTCTCAGTTCAACTAGGCTTTACTCCCCTTTCACCAATCCAATAAAAGAGGCCAGAGCTGATTGCATGCATTCGCCCCTTTCCATCACTCCATCCATTTTGGCTCTATCCATTTCTGTTCCCCCAACTCTCCTCTCCAGGCCCCTGTTTCCTGGAGGTGGTTTTCTGTTCTGGGATCACTGCGCATCAGCCATGTCTCCTTCTATACCTGGGATGCACACCCACACCTTAGAAGAAGAGGAAGCGATTCCCCAAAGGATGGAGGTGGGTTTGCAGAATCTGGGGAGCTGCATGAGCTTAGGGCGGAGGCTTTGGGTATTTTACCACTGCTCTATATCAATGTCTGAAGGAATAGAGAGAGAAGCCGGGGAGCGGGGGAGGAGAAGAAGAGGTCCAAGGAGGATGACCAGGAGCCTGGAAATCAAGTCTTTTGCAGAATAGTTGACAGAGCTGAGTATGTTTAGCTTGGAGATCCTACATCATGCAATGCATTGACCTTCCAAGTCCCCTTGCACCTTCCAAAATGTTTTATTCTGTGCTGCTATTCTGTAACAACTACAACCAGGTCCATTACTGGAGTAAACATAATAAAAGTGGGGAGTTTTTTTGAGGGGGGGGGTAGAGAAAGAAACAATTACTGTAGTTTACTAGAACAGCAGACACACCAGCAGAGAAGTGGAGTTTGTTTGTGGGGTTTTCAGGCACATTCTGAACTGAATTCATTCTCACACAGCCATAAAGCACTGCTTTATCAAAACTGTCAGGATGCCTTATCCAGAAAGCCATGCTATGGACGAAAAACAATAAATCCAAATAAACCCCACCTACAGCTATTATTGCTGGAACAGTATTTACATCCTCCTCTAAGGGAGAGCCATGTTTTAAAATACTGGAGACCAAATTTCTGGAGTCTTCCAGTAGTGTGAAAAGGATAATAATGGCTGACTGAATTGCATAATAGACAGAAACGGGCCTGCCGCCTCTCAGCATTTACAAGTGCTCTCAGCTTGTGGGGATAAAATTGTCAGAGTAGCTTTAGCAGTAACAGTGACTGAAGTATCTGGGGGAATAATGAGAGATATTCTCTAGAGAGTTGAATATGCGCTTTCCACAATATGGTAAATATTTGCTTGCCATGAGATCAGTTTTGGAGATGGCTCATGTTTTTAGGCCAAGATTTGTGGAATGCTCTCCTCAGGGAGGCTCACCTGGTGCCTTCATTCTACATCTTTAGGCAATATGCAAAAACGGTCCTCTTCAACTAGGCCTTAGGCTGATTAATATTCTATGGCCTTTTAAATGTGTTGGGGGGAGGGGAGAGAATTGTTTTGTTTTAACTAAAACTAGTACAGCTTTTAGCCTCTACTTTATCTTGTGACCTGCCTTGAGATCTTCAGATGAACGGTGGTATATGATGATGATGATGATGATGATGATGATAATAATAATAATAATAATAATAATAATAATTTGACTTTAATTTGACTTTAATTTTTCTTTTTATAAAGTGAAGGGAAGGATGTGAGAAGGCACCGATTTCTGTTCTGACCTGTGTTGCTCGCATGCAGTGCTGTCTCTGTTCCACTGCAGTTTGGCCTCCAACAAAAACAGGGTTACTTGTCATGCTGTCTGCTGCGATGGAATTTTACACCCTTAATTACATTAATGAATTACAAAATGAATTAGGTGGTTTGAAGCTGACTTATTTCATACAAACCATATTTAAGATCTGTTAGGTTTCGACAGTACAACTACTGTAGCTGTGGTAGTTCCTTTCCAAAGGGAGTGAAAACTTTCAAACTCGTCCTTGCAGCAGAAGCAGCAGCAGGAGAAGGCTCATTCTTGTCTAGTCCTGGGTCCCATGAAGGTAACATGTAGTGCAGACTTTTGGCATTTCCTATGTCTACTGCATCACTCTGGTTGACCTTTTATTTTAGAGGTTTGAATTCAGACTTACTTAGAGTAGTCCCACTGGAAACCATGGGCCTATGCTAAGTCTGATTCAACCCCATAGTTCAAAGCACATGGCAGATCAGATGCTCTGTGACTTGCTGCAATTAGAGGCACAATTAATCAGAAGCAGGGGAAGAGAAAACCACGCTGGGCTGTGCCAACATCACTAGAATCATCACAATTAAGGCTTCTGGACTAGCTGCTTTTACACTTGCAGTTGATGGCATTTCTGGCTCCTGATTATGAAGGGTATGAATGCTGCTGTGATGTTTCTGGGAAAAAGCCAGAACAATATCCCAGCTTGCTTTGGCTTTGTTCAACAACTGGTAGCAACGTTGCCACGAGGGCTTACTTGGAAGCTTTGAAGGCAAAAAATGAAATGGAAAGTTGGAACATGCTGTTCAGTAAACAAAAATCCTCTCTGTGTTTCTGAGTTGTTCAGCATAGCAGGATAACCATCTGTGTCGCTAGGGAGAATCTTACAAACAAAAAAACTGCAAAGCAGGGTGGGGGGGAGGTCCCCCCCAGTTTCTCTCCTCCCCCCTGCAAGACTCTTATCAACAAAGCAGCTCATAGTTCTCAATGGGTTTGTTTTTTTTGCTAAGTTTTTTTTGCAGATTTGTAATACCAGGAAGGCCAGATAATTTTAGTTTCTTCATATTTTAGACAATTTAGCTAAACAATCTATTTCTTCTGCTTCAGAAAATGCATTATTCTTGACACTCTGTTTGACGGGAACTATTGAAGGCTTTTCCAACAGTTTCAGAAATGAATTTGGAATATTTTTCATGGATGTTAGACTTTCATCCCATCACACCGAAAAGTTGATACGGATAGGCAGGCAGCAAATTGAGTGTGGCCAAGACAGCCATTGACATTTGGATCTTATCCACCCCAGATGGCTTGTGAAAGCTACTCTTCTCCCTTAGCCACAGCGGCTCTACTGGAAAATGGACATGTTCTAAGTTTAAAATTCAGCTGCTGATCCACTTAACTTCAATACATGGAACGGGGAAGGAGGCACCATCTTGTCCTTTGCCTCAGGTGGCAAAATGTCTAGGACCAGCCCATCGAGTTAATAAGGTTCTTTTAGGTACAATTTTAATCTGTGTGCCATTATTTAGGCATAAGGCATTGGGAGCCAGACACCCATAAGCAGTTGGACTGAAACTGGATTTCCATTTCCCACAAGTATGCCATTTAGGAAAGAAGGCATTCTCCCATTGTGCTTTCCGATCCTGTCCAGCAATTCCTAGAAGGCACATATATCTATTGCAAACTCACTGGTTTTGCATGTGCAGCAATTATTTTTGAAATAAGCAGATTACTAAGGGCCTCTCCAGACTGTTTTTTAATGATATATTTTGCAACATGTCATTGATACAATAATAGAGCATTAGTGGTGGGTTTCCAGTGGACCATCCACACACCTGTTTGCTTTATTAGTTGCACACTCCTGAACTATAACACAACAAAAGTGTGACAACTCCCCCATTTGCCCCTCCATTCTGCTCCCAAAAAATTGTGGTGTAAAAAGTTGCAGGATCTTAGCAGGAAGTTATGGGATATACACTGATTGACAACATAAAAGTATGTCTGCCTTGAAACATTTGCAGTATTGAAAGGGGATCACATGTAACTGCCCCAATACCATTATGAGCACAAATCATATTGAATACAGAGTAAAAAAAACATCTGGAGGAACCACAATTATGCACTAGGAATGCATGTGAAGGGCAAAGTCCTTTGCCTGTGTAAGGAAGGGCAAGACAACCGATCTGTGTTCATAACATATTCTGCGGCATTCAAACAAGGCGAAGAAGGAAATAACTTTGTTATGTGTCTTCCCCTCTTCCTGAAATGGTAGTCCCTTTTCTGCCCACCAAGGTTTCCCAACACTCAATTATTTTACAGCTAGAAGCAGTTTTCTTGAATTTTAAAAACTTCTAAGTTTTAAAAACTTAGCTGAACTTCAAATATGTACCAGGTTTTGAAAGTAATCCCTCTTGGGGGCCATATGCGAAAATCACTTAAACCTCCCTGATGTTTTTCCCGGAGATGAAAGCCATCATATTTCTTATGTCCATTGGTTTCCTGTCCTTCCTGCCAGCAGCATAGAGCAATCTAGGAAAGTTAGTGTCTTTGCTCTCCAGGTCTCCAAATGAACTTCAGAGCTGGTGGAGGGTGGGAGGGAACTGGACATGGGTTTTGCACATCCAGCCCAACACTCTGGTCCTTAGCCCACCTGCTGCTCTCTCCAGATGTTCTTGGCTTCCAACGCCTATCAGCCCCAGCCAACATCTGGAAGCCACCAGGTTGGTGGCTACTGCTCTAGGCAGTGCCCCGTACTGGGGAGTTTTGCTGGCACTTCTTCTGATTTTAAATTTTTTGAAAAGAGAAAAGATTCTGCCCGGTTACCAAAAAAGGTGAAATACATTTCAGCCCCAGTCATTGTTTAAGTGAGCGATGCTTAAATTTTACCTGGATTGCAGCCAATCTGTTTGGCTCACAGTGAAGGCTCATGGAAGGTGGAGAAAAGCTGCAGCTGGTTAAACAGAGAGGGAAGCAGTGAATAACATCATGAACAGAGCCACAAAACCAAATCTTTCCCATTCTCTCTACTGGCACCTTATATAGCTGGTTGAGCCAAATGAGGCCTTTGCTTTAAGTCTCCTGTTTGGCATTCTATTTGCTTGTAAGCCTGGTTTGTTTGCAATAAAACAACTCCCTTGTATATTGAAATATCATAGAGGCATGTGTGGTATGCACATTCAGGACACAAACCCATATTTCAAGTTCAAATAGCAGCATGACTTCAATTGCCATCATCAGAGTTGGGAACATAAAAATGCAAAAAAAAAGTATTAGCGGTGGTGAAAAGGGGAAAGGAAGAGGCAGTTATCTTTAATTCCAAATTATTTTGGAACCCAGAAGTGTAGACCCACTGGAATCAATGGACTGAACTAACAAGCTGATTTATTTGAAGGGCTCTGCTCTGAATGTGACTAACTTCGATGCTATCCAAAATATATTAGACTTACATTGTATAGAAATGCAAAGGTTAAAAAAAGTTAAAGGTAAAGGCCCCCTGGACAGTTAAATCCAGTCAAAGGCAACTATGGGGTGTGGTGCTCATCTTGCTTCAAGCTGAGGGAGTCAGTATTTGTTCACAGACAGCTTTCTGTGTCATGTGGCCAGCATGACTAAACCGCTTCTGGCACAATGGGACACCGTGATGAGTGCCAGAGTGCACAGAAACGCCATTTACCTTTCCGTCGCAGTGGTACCTATTTATCTACTTGCACTGGTGTGCTTTTGAACTGCTAGGTTGGCAGAAGGTGGGAGAGAACAACAGGGGCTCACCCCACTGCAGGGATTTGAACTGCCGACCTTCCAATCGGCAAGCCCAAGAGGCTCAGCGCCACCCGCTCCCCTCATACAAATGTACCTGTTTGTGACTCGGCTAGCATTTACAAAGCCATAGAGCAAAATATGCTATTGTGCCTTAAAGTAGGGAAAAGCAGGATGGATGGATTCAAGCATATACCTCAAAAGTCTTGCACAAAAGAGAGCTGAGGTTTTTTCTTTTTTTGAAAAGAAAAAGTTGGAGCATTGTCAATTATCAATCTATGAGTTGAAGCACACAAAAGAGATAGTTCACACTAGACTAGAAGGACAGTAGATGGAGCAGAGACTTGATCTTAAACCAGAAAGACTTGGGACCCTTGAAATGAGACCCCTTGATCAGGATCAGCTTTGGTGCCAAGATTAGCACCACTTGGGGGGATATTTCTGTCCAGCCAAACCCTTGCTGTTTTCCAGCTTTGTCCTCCCCTGCCATTTAAAATCAGAGTGGAGGGTGTTACATATTATAAGTAATACACACACCAGTTGTACTCTGATTTCTAAACGGTTGCTTTTATTCTTTTACAAATACACTGCCTCCAACACCATCAAGCTTTTGTGCCTTAAAAAAAAGGGTGGGGGAGATACTGTGAGTATCACACACTACACAGTTGTCACAGACATGGACTACCAAGAAGGAACCAAGAGTTTTAGGGATATAGCTTAGGGAGCAGAGTACAACAAAGTATAGCAGTAGTCCTGGTACAATGGCCATGTATGGTAGCTTTCTGACAGACTGGGTAGTTTGTAGATATGAAACATGTTTTTAAAATGTGTAAGAAACCCCACAGACGAGATCTCCTTTGGAACAGCATGTGTGTCGTTACTGTTCATTACATGTATTCTGCTGGGCTGAAGACTTGCAAATGAAGATTCTCATCTGCACTGTGAGTTGCCTCTATCTTCTAGGCTCGGCATAACAGAGATTATTAACACAGCACTGGAAATGCTCTACGAGGACCAGCAGGCTCTCACAAAAGACAATAACTGGGAAGCCACAGGAGAAGCACATTCAGGTCTATGGGGCAATTTTGATTCCCAAACACAAGGCGAGTTCGGATTTTTGAATTTTCCCATCCTTGTTCACATCACAATGGCGAAGCAGGATCTGGCGGAACTTATCCAGGTCAGTGCCACTAATGCTGGGCTACAATGGGAAGGAGGGGAAAGAGAGAGAGAATTACTTTCAGAAGACAAAATATCCATTCTCAGGAGTTATTTTTCTAACATCAAGCACGAACGAGAATTCCACAGCAAAGAACAACAAAGAGGACAAAGGAAGAGAAGAGCCAGCAAATAGGAAGCCTCAGTACAGCTTGAAAGAAGGAAAGAAAGAAAAACGAAAAGGAGAAAGAATGGATTTGTGATCTGCAGCAGATGGTGGAGTGGCAGCACTTAGTTGCTCTCCTGACAGTTGAATCACTTCTGCTTAACATGAGGTGGAGGAGAGAGGTGGCAGTGAGATTGGCACAGTGCAAACACAGCAGCACCGGACTGGCTCTGCCAGTGCATTTGCACCACGCAGACCTTCTCACTGCCCCAGTAAACAGCAGCGGCTCAGTTGACAGGAAGTCAGGTAAATACTGACACCGCACTCCACTGTCTGCTATCTAAATAGAATGATGCTGTGTGTGTCTTCTCTAAATGTATAAACATGAATCTGGCCAAGTTTATACTACTAGTACTTCACTTGTGTGCCCAGTTTGGAGGATTTGGAAGAAGGGGTACAGGCGATGATGGTGCAAGGTATGTACAGCAAGAGAACATGCCCAAAGCCCTATGGTACACAGAGCTCTAGATGGTCCAATGCTTTCCATCCTCTTCTATAATGGAAAATGTTCCACATGACACAAAGCATTTGTGTGTGTGTGTGTGTGTGTGTGTGTGTGTGTGTGTTGGAACACTTCCTGGTTCAATGAAAGTATGAGGAAGCTTTTTGTATCTGGAAAACCGTGTGCACCTCAGAGCTGCTGTATTGGGTCATTCATAAATCCGTCACAAGGAAAGCTAAGTCCAGATGATAATTTATCACTTCATTAGGTTACCCAGGCACCCAAGTTAACAAAGTGACGTTCCTCATTCTTTATTGTTCCACAAAAGACCTGGAGTCAGTTATTTGTTTTGGTGCCTTATGATTTTAAGCTACTGAAACCAAGCCACATTTGTCACAAAACCTATGGGAAATAAAACATGGAAACCACTAAGTAGTCACCTTGACAAGTTCCATCATATCTTTTACAAATCCATCCACTTCTGGACCTTCAAGTGCTCCTGTCTTACTCTGGAATATATACATGTAAAAATCATACATTTTTGCAGACTAGAAACACATCCATCCATGAATACTTGGGTGCCTGTTCTCTTTCTGGCAATATTATCTCCAACCTCCCAAGCTATATGCCTATGGACATTCCAAATCATATGGAAAATCCACTGAATGCTCCTTGCTGTCTTGATAAGGTTTTGTCATGGCAACGATGCTACAAGGAAGGTGGTCATCAGAGCTGATTCAGACACTCCGATTCAGAAGAGAGCAAGACAGCTGTAATCCTAGTTGTCCCGACTTCTGCTATAACGGGTCTACTTGTGCATCTCACAAATAATCTGCCAGTGGCAGATCGTTCCCCACCTGTGCCCCGGGCATGCACCAGGGCACACCATGGGGCCGTGGGTGGAGCGCGCCACTGCAGCAGCCCCTCCCCACTGCTGAAAAGCGGGGTGCACACCTGCTTGCGGTGCCCCAAGAGCCCTGTGTCGTTTTTGTGTTTTATAGTTTTTACTAATAGATTTGTTGTTTATTCTCTTTGTAAATTGCTTTGAAGGTTTTCTTAAAAAACAAAAACAATCAAGCTGTATATATATTTTAATGAAATAAATGAATCCACTTGATTTCCCTGCATGCTATTCTAATGCAAAGTCTTGTAAAGTCTGATGTGCCACATACCCTCCAACAGTTCTCAGATGAACATAGGGACTTCCTATTCTATTTATTATTATTATACCCCACCCATATGACCACATTGCCCCCCCCACTCTAGGCGACTTCCAATATATATAAACACATCATAAAACATTAAACATTTTAAAAAACAACAGGTCTGTCTTCAGATGTCTTCTAAAGGTTGTATAGTCACTTATCTCCTTAGGTTGTTTTGCTTTTTGTTGTTGTTGCAAAACTCCATCCCTCCAACATTTCTCTGATGAAAATAGGGGTGTCCTACCATACCCTCCCAACATCTCTTTGATGGAAACAGGGACACCCTAAAGAAAAGGGGGACATTCTGGAACCAAATCAGAAACCGGGGTGGCTTCTGTAAACTTGGGACTGTCCCTGGAAAATAGGGACACTTGCAGGGCTTGCAATAATCCCAAACGCATGAAAGAAACAAAAAAATCATCTTACAACATCATAGTGTGCAAAGATTTTTTCAAAATCTCTCTTCCTTTCTTCTGTACTACAAGCCTGGATGGAGGAGAAAAAATATTTTTAAATGTTTGGGGATTTTTTTTTAAGGGAAAAGGGGGAAAGGTAACTAAATGCACTAAAAATTACTGTACTTACATCCAGTTTAAATTGAAGGAGAAAATTTTCCTGAAGAGCCAGAATTCTAAATGGAAAGAGGCACATGGTCATTTTCTCAGATACCAGTTATACAGAGATAGGCATTTCTGCCTGATAGATCTCACAAAGATGAAAGATGAACAGTCTGAGAAACAAAAGCCTGTAACATTATGAGTAGGGTTGTCGTTTTCTCTCTCTAGACAAATTCTAGAAGTGCTGGTTCCTCATGACAGGCAGGAATTCAACAGATTTAGCATTCAGGGTAGAGGGAAGACACAGCAATGGGGAAAGTTTTGCCTGTTGAAGCTACCACAGATTCAACACTCCCTTTCTGAATAAGCTGAAGAATCATTAGAAGCTACCTTGCTAGGTCATTGAGATCCAGTCGTCCATCTTTATTTTTGTCAAAGAGCTTCATCTAAAAAGCAAGATAAGAAAGCCTTTATGAAGCTGTCATTAATATAGGAAACCTGGCATACACAATGAGTCAATATACAGGGGCATTTTACTATTCGTAGTGATGCTGCCCACATTGCGGAGTCACATAGCCCTGATGGGCATAATGTCAGAAGGGGATCGAGATATGGATATGCTCGTACCCTTTCCAATCTGCGCCCCATCCCGAGGGACGAGGGTAGGGTGAGCAAGGATTACTCACCTCCGTCACTGGTGCTGTGCAATGCCAGGTCTATAGGCAATAAAACCGCCACCCTGCGAGATTTCTTTATCTCGCAGGGGGTCGACCTGGCTTGTGTGACGGAGACCTGGGTGCGCGAAGGGGCAACAGTTACCTTATGAGAGATGGCGCCCCCGGGTTTCTCTGTCCTCCACCAGTCGCGGACTGTGGGCCGGGGGGGAGGGGTGGCATTATTAATCCGGGAAGATTGTCCTTTCAGGGCTCTACCATCACCATCGATCCCCGGCATTGAATGTGTTGGCCTAGTGTGGGGCTCCGAGGAGAGCTTGGCTGTCTGGCTGGTGTACCGGCCACCTAGCGCACCAGCAGCCACCCTGTCAGGCCTATTGGAGGCGGTGGCCGGCTGGGCCTTGGAGTTCCCTAACCTATTGGTATTGGGGGACTTCAACATCCATGCTGATGCCACTCCCTCCTCACAGGCTCTGGACCTGGTGTCTTCCATGGCGACACTAGGGCTCTCCCAGTTTGTTTCGGGCCCCACACATCAAGCAGGCCACACGCTGGATTTGATCTTTGGCGTCGGTATAGATGTGATCATGTCTCCTTCGACGAAGGTGCCATGGTCTGATCACTACGCTCTGAAAGCCAGGATTGACTTTCCACCCCCACCCTGCTTAGGTGGCGAGCCAATTTGGGCTCGCCCGCAGAGGCTGATGGACCTTGAGAGATTCCGCCAAGCCTTGCAGGACCTTGCTCCCCCTGGCGACTCATTGACTGAGCTTGTTGAGGGCTGGAATGCCCAGCTCCTGGCAGCCATCGATGAGATCGCACCTAAGCGCCCTCTGCGACCCCGCAGAAACCGGGCTCCCTGGTTTACCGAGGAGCTCCGGAAAATGAAGCGGGACCTCAGACGGCTAGAGTGAGTATGGCGGGGTGCCCGTGACGGAGCCTCAAGAACATCTTATAGGGCTTTTATGAAAACCTACGAGATGGCGGTGAAGGCTGCTAAGAAGTCATACTTCTCGGCCTCCATTGCATCCGCTAGCTCTCGCCCAGCGCAATTATTTAGTATAATCAGGTCTTTAACGTCCCTTGAGGGACAGCCAAATTTAAATAACAAATTGACACACGGCTGTGAGGCATTTGCGAGCTTTTTTGCGGAGAAGGTCTTGTCGCTCCGCCATGACCTCCCTGCCAATTTGGATACAATAAAGGAACTGGAGGCCCCTCGACTGTCCTCGGGTCCAGTATTGGACCACTTCGACCAGATATCCCCAGCCGATGTGGACAGACTCCTCCGAGCTGGAAAGCCCACCACTTGTTCTCTCAACCCGTGCCCGTCTTGGCTGATTAGAGCGTGTCCAGACGAGGTGCGGGCCCTCCTGGGGAATATCATCAATTTGTCCCTTGGCACGGGGACATTCCCAGGGGAACTGAAGGAGGCAGTGGTGCGCCCGCTCTTAAAGAAAACATCATTAGATCCTTTAGATCTATCCAATTACCGCCCGGTTTCGAATCTTCCGTTCCTGGGTAAGGTGATTGAGAGAGCGGTTGCTGAACAGCTTGGTGGGTTTCTGGATGAAACATCGGCTCTGGATCCATTCCAGTCTGGCTTCCGCGCTGGTCATGGGACCGAGACGGCTCTGGTCGCCCTAACAGATGACCTTCGTAGACAGCTGGATCGAGGCGGGTCGGGGCTGCTGATTCTTCTAGATCTATCAGCAGCTTTCGACATGGTCGATCACGAACTTCTGGACCACCGCCTTGCCGACGTGGGGATCCAGGGCACAGTCCTTCAATGGCTGCGCTCGTTTCTCTCTGGTCGGGGACAGAGGGTGGCGCTTGGGGGGGAATTGTCATCGCGCCACTCCTTGGTGTGTGGAGTACCTCAGGGTGCAATACTCTCCCCGATGCTTTTCAACATCTTTATGCGCCCCCTCGCCCAGCTTGTTCGGAGTTTTGGGCTGGGTTGTCATCAGTATGCCGATGACACCCAACTCTATCTGTTGATGGATGGCCATCCTGACTCGGCCCCAGACACACTGACCAGATGTTTGGAAGCTGTGGCTGGATGGTTACGTGGGAGCCAGTTGAAGCTAAATCCTTCGAAGACAGAGGTCCTGTGGCTGGGACGGGGCGATATGGGATTGGGGGGGCAACTCCCATCTCTTGCGGGGGCGCAATTAGTGCCAGCACCGTCCGTTAAGAGTTTGGGTGTAATCTTCGACACCTCCCTTTCCATGGAGGCGCAGATTGCAGCTATAACAAAGGCGGCATTTTTCCACCTCCGCCAAGCTAAGCAGTTGGCTCCTTACCTCTCTCGCCCTGACCTAGCCACTGTGATCCACGCGACGGTCACCTCCAGACTGGATTATTGTAACTCGCTCTACGTGGGGCTGCCCTTGAGACTGACCCAGAAACTCCAGCGGGTGCAGAATGCTGCAGCGAGACTCCTTACGAGGTCTTCGCTGCGAGATCACATTCACCCGGTGCTATACCAGCTGCACTGGCTCCCGGTGGAGTACAGGATCAGGTTTAAGGTGCTGGTTTTAACCTTTAAAGCCCTATATGGCCTAGGACCCTCGTACCTACGGGACCGCCTCTCCTGGTATGCCCCACAGAGAAACCTACGGTCTTCAAATAAAAACATCTTGAAGGTCCCAGGCCACAGAGAATTTAGGCTGGCCTCAACTAGAGCCAGGGCTTTTTCGGCTGTGGCTCCGATCTGGTGGAACACTCTGTCACAAGAGACCAGGGCCCTGCGGGACTTGACATCCTTCCGCAGGGCCTGCAAGACAGAGCTGTTCCACCAGGCCTTTGGCCAGGGCACAGCCTGACTCCCTCCCTCGGCAATCTTCGCAGAGCTCTGGCCCAATGGTTGCTAGTGGCTTGAATTAATTAATTTTTATAATGAATGATTTTAGAATGTTGTTTATGTTGTACTTTGTACTGTTTTATTGTTGTTAGCCGCCCTGAGCCCGGCTTCGGCTTGGGAGGGCGGGATATAAATAAAATTTATTATTATTATTATTATTATTATTATTATTATTATTTGCCAAGGACTGGACAAGCAATCCTCTCTCCTTCTCAGATTTTATCATGGGACATTTGGCCAGATCACAAAACAGTTTTGAAAAAGTGCATTGTGTGCCTGTTGGATGTATACATGAGAATGATACCAACTTCCTTCTGTCTTTCCCAATTTTTATGGAACTGTCCTTGGAAAACATGGTGGAGCACCATCCATCTTCCTTCTGATAGACAGATAAGTGAGCGTTTGATCCGACTCAGTTTCATGATGAGTATGTTTGACAAATGCTCTTTCCCTCCATAAGCACGTGCTGCCGCTGGGAAATTTCAGGCTCTTAATGTCAGAGCACTCATGCTGATGATTGTAAGAGGTTCTCCCTGGTATATTCAGATTTCCCTGAACTATATTTTGATTGCTCCCCTCCAGGCTGAATCACTTCTCTTCAAAGTCCCCCCTCCCCCCCGGTCCTTTCCCAGCTATAGCCCTGTTGCTATAAAATGGCAATCACTTTCAGAAAGGAGAAAAGTAGCCTGAATAATTCATGATAAAAGAGGGTTGAGAAACTGAATTTATTTTTTTTAGGTGTTGGGAGATGACTACACTGTGTATCTCATAGATTAGCTGTAAAATATTCACCACTGGAATAGTGTTTAACTTCTCTTTTATGAATGCTACCTCTTTCGGAATGATGATGCTCTGAAAAACCTACAGGGGAAAATGTTATTGTGTATGTGTTTGTCTACACACACCTCAAGATGCATAAGGAAATATCTCACCCTCCCAGGGTGTGAGGCCAAAATTTGGTGTCCCTCCTAACTCTTGCCAGCTGTTCTGCTCAATTCACTGCATCATAGTTGTGGTGGACCCTAGGTTCAGGGTCCAGTGCGACAGAACTGGTTGAACTGCCCTAAATCTGCCTCTGCTGTGTCAGCTATGGTTAACCTTCACTAAGCTCCCTTCAAACCATAGTTTACAAAGCCTCATTGCCCAGATTGGACCCTCTATCTGGCCAAGAGGTTCCCCATCCCAGAATCAAGCAACAGCTCTCTCTCCTTTTCCCCACCCCTGAAATTTGAAAGACCAAAGTCTACCCCTGGACACAGAAAGCTGTAGTTAAGCTACAATGGAGGTAAAATATCCTGAACTTCCCACTGGAAAAGTCATGCTGAAGGACAAGGGAGAGGATGGAGTGTACAAGTCTAGGGGAAACAAGACTCATTCTCATAACACTAAACTATGGTTTAGATTCACCTCCAAGCCAGCCTAATATGAGCAGGACGCTTTCTCCCCTACCCCTTCCCGACACATTCCATAATTTTTCACAAGTTTCATTTTTTTGCTAGTGTCATGGGAACTTACTGCTCATAGTATTTTCCCATACAACTGTGGCGAGAGCTTGGCTACAAAAAACAAAGGGATGGTTTAATTTGAATCGGGGCTCATCTCCAGAACCTGTTGTTTTGCATGCCTGAAACCCAATATATCCAATAACAAGCGTAATCAACAAACATTTGGACAGATGTGGAGACAGCAAGGGAAGGAAGATATAGGAAGCACAGAGTTAATCCAAACAAAACCTCCATGGAAACATAGCACATGGATTTTTCATATGCCTTAAACTACCTGTGATTCTGTAGACAAACTAGATGCTGTTTTATTCAGTGGAAGCATATTGTGTGGTGCAAATGAAAGCCCAGCACTGACAGCTTGTCTGATATTATCATGACCTCCTACTCTAGCCAATGAATAACAATAGCCTTAGCCAGGATGTGATAATTTTGGCAGGCTAGGTAATGTGATTTGCTGATGAATAAACCAGTAATGAGCTTGCCTTGCATATGGCATTGACAAGATGTAGCTTTGTGAACTGCAGAATTTAAAAACATACTGGTGATTTAATAATGACTGTACGCTCTAATGTATCTGAATGTGATTGGGGAACATTAAAAACACTTCTAAAATCTGGAAGTCAGATGTAAGGAAGTAGCATTTGAACTTAGAAATTAAAAAGGGTTACACTGATACAGGGCACACTGGGATACAATAAGGGACACAGAGACAGTCAACAGAGCTAAGTTTCCACAAAGTGAACTGGATACATTTCTGAGTGGTTTTGAGTGATAACACCCTATAACCTTTTAAATGTGTTGGGGGTGGGAGTGGGAATGGGATGGGGTGGTGTTATTGGTTTATGGTTTTTTATGGTTTTTGTGTTCTTATGTTGTATTTTAAGCACTATAGAAATGATCCCTAAAAGTATAGTCTTTTTATGTTGTATTTTAATGTTGCAAAATCTGTGATGATCTATGGATGAAGGGCAGGACACTTAAGAATAAGAATAATAAGAATAATTTTAAAGTAGGTTTACTTCTTCCCTAGTTGCATGATTAAAGATAGAACTTAAAGGGGACATGACAGATGAATGCTAATGGCAAGGCACTTGTTGTTCATTTACCAAACCTTTTCCTTAGCTGATGATCACTCCTGGAACAACATGGTCTTCTCTTCTCCTTCAGCCTTTGATCCCACTTAAACTGAACGATGTGCTCAGAAACACACTTGCCCTCTAGAATTCATCCTCTCGTAAGAGAGTTTCAACAGGTATTGAAGGATAATTGCTCGTCACCTCCTTGGGACCTTTGTGGTAGGATTCCTTCCCTTGTCATCCCTCTTGTGCAATGTATACTTGAGGAGGCCACTTGACAAGGTCAATTTTGCAATATAAGGTCAAGCTTGTGTAACAGCTGCTTCCCATTTGCATGAAGTGCCTCAATGGCTCTTCCTTAAAAACAATACATCTCTGGGGAATGAGCCCTATCTGAAACCAACTCTCCTGTGGACCAATAGGTACTGGAACAACTTATTGAAAGACACAAGAAATAAAAGGAACTCACAAATACCTGATTCAAAGCCTACTGAAATCAGCCAGGTTGCTGCAAGATTACAATGTTAACATATGCAGTAACTCAGCAGATGGTATCCACAAATCAGTTGTCTGGGCGTGGATAGAAAAGATTTAGTGCCTGTTCAAATCCTTCTTGTGTATATCACAAATATTCTTAGAATCATAGAATCATAGAGTTGGAAGAGACCACAAGGGCCATCGAGTCCAACCCCCTGCCAAGCAGGAAACACCATCAGAGCACTCCTGACATATGGTTGTCAAGCCTCTGCTTAAAGACCTCCAAAAGAGGAGACTCCACCACACTCCTTGGCAGCAAATTCCACTGTCGAACAGCTCTTACTGTCAGGAAGTTCTTCCTAATGTTTAGGTGGAATCTTCTTTCTTGTAGTTTGGATCCATTGCTCTGTGTCCGCTTCTCTGGAGCAGCAGAAAACAACCTTTCTCCCTCCTCTATGTGACATCCTTTTATATATTTGAACATGGCTATCATATCACCCTTTAACCTCCTCTTCTCCAGGCTAAACATGCCCAGCTCCCTTAGCCGTTCCTCATAAGGCATCGTTTCCAGGCCTTTGACCATTTTGGTTTCCAGGCCTTTACCATCTTGTAAAGTATAAGTTTTCAGTCTAGTCTAAATAGGTTATAATGGGTTCCATCTTGATCATAATGCAGTTTATTTTTTTAAATAGTTTTTTGGGGGATCCATGAAATTGTAGTCTGTGCTTGTGATGGAGATCATGCTAAGTCCAGGCTGAAAGCAACTACATAGGCCAAGAACAATGCATATGAGAGAAAAAAGCCACACTAAATCTCAGTCAGATTGGGCCTGTGGGTTGGTGTGAAATATGGGAGCAGTACACACCGCAATAGTTTTATGATAACTGCTCTCAGTTCTTTTGCTATGATTTAATCTTTGCTTATTTTTCTGCTTTTCTTTTCCCCGTCTCATAATCCGGAAGACAGAATCCCTTTTCCCCGAGCAAGATGTTATTCTGAGGTACAGTCCAATTACTTATTCAAAAGCAAAACACAAGTCATCATAAAATAGAATAGGGAATAAATACTGGTAGTTGGTACCAGATGACTTCTGAGCACAAAGGAGATAACTTCCAACCACCACTGACAGCAGCTCAAGGCTGGGATGACAGGCTTCAGGGACAATGGCCACATTGGCCTAATTGGACTCCCAAGCTGGCCAAGAAGTTCCCCATCCCAGGATGAAGCAACAGTGCTGTGGCGTTTGCCCCTAGGATGCGTCAAGGAAAGAGTTAAAAATGGGTGTGATGCGATTGGCCAGTGAGAATGCGAGGGGGGAGTAAAAGATAGAGTGGGAGGTTTTGAAAAGACAGTTGAGGTCTGGGAGTTGACAGTTGAGGTTTGGGAGTTGGGAGTTGAGGTTTGTCAGTTGGGAGTTGAGGCTTGGGTGTTGGAGAAGGAAGAGGGTGGAATAGGCAGTGGGTTGGTTGAGTTGTATTGTGAGAGAGTGAGAGGAATTGTTAGGGAGTTACAGTGGCGTAGCGTGGGTTGTCAGCACCCGGGGCAAGGCAAGTAATTTGCGCCCCCTAACCCGTGGATTTGCGCCCCCTAACCCGTGGATTTGCGCCCCCTAACCCTAACCCCCAGATGTTGCGCCCGGTGCAGCCCGCCCCCCCTGCACCCCCCACGCTACGCCACTGGGGAGTTAGATAGATAGTTGGGAATAATTCAGTTTGAAGTTGCTAGGAACTAAGATTTAAGAAACTGACAAGAGTCAAATAAACCGAAACCATACGCTTATTCCTGCACTTAAAAATAAACTTGATTATTTGTTTATGTTAACAACCGTCTGGACTCCGTGTCTTCCCGTGAGAAGCGGGGTGGTGGCAGCGAAGAAAGCAACCGCAGTGGTGGCACAGGGTCAATAGACCGTGAAACGTCTGGGGGCCTTGTGTGATTGCCACAAGTGCTCTCTCCTTCTTTCCACCACCCCTTAGATATCCCCTGACCATCCTTTGCAACGTTGGTCCATCTTGTGCAACTACCATATTGGTTATCTAGAATTTCTGAGAATTTCTATAATAACATAAGTATTTGATAATATGCACTCTGCTCACCATGGTTTCTGTGTATTCTTGCAGCTTTGCCTTAGAAATGGTTTTTCCATGCTGCCGGAAAAGATCTTGCAGGAAGTTCTTTGTCAGGAAAGGAGAGAAGTAGTTTTTACTGTTTCAGATTCATACTAGGAATAATATAAAGGAATCAAGGCCTGTTTCATCAGACACTTCACAAAAACTAAGGCAGTTGCTTAAATGCACTTAATACGTTTTATATACGATCAAAATATACATATTGAGTAAAGAAGGCATCTGGATAAAGACTTCCTAGAGAACTTACTCTGAGTTCGGCAGCTGAAATAAAACCACTGCTATCAACATCATATTGGCGCCAGATCTAAAGGGGGGAAATGAGTGAACAGTTATCATCTTCAAATAGATGTTCAATACGTAACTATATCTCAGTCTCATTTATGAAGTACTATAGAACATAGCAAATGTTTGGATAGCGTGAGTTTGGATAAGTGATTATATTTTTCATAAGGGTTGCAACCAACATGGGAAGGATTTCAGACGATGGGAGTCTGTTGCAGCCCTTCAGTGGGCTCACTGGGTGGCAATTGTATGCCCACTCTCCTTTGTACTTCAGTCACAGGGAGCCACTGCAGAAAGAAAGGGCTGCTCTACAGTATCAGATGGAAAGTAGCCACCATCACACCAGGCCTATTGCTCATGAATCAGATAGTTTGGGAAGGAGATTCTTCTGTGCTCATGTTCCTTCAGGCTGTGCTGAGTCTCCTAGTAGATGAACATGCCAGACTCATTTGGAGCTATCCAGCAGCAGGTCAGAGTCAAAAATACGCAGGCAGGTGGAATTACTGATTTGCTTTTCTAAGACTGAGCATTTATTTAGCTTGTTCTCTAGATCTTGGCTATTACCACACCATCTCTAAAATAAACTGTTTGACGTGTACACATGCATGCGTGCACATCTAGGGCTGCCATATTTTGAAGAGCAAAAAAAGAGGGCACATTTGCCGACTTCTACTTTTAACCATGGATCGCTATGATGACTCTATCCACGAAAAAGAGGATGTGTCCTGGAAAAAGAGGACATATGGCGACCTTGAATGGCTCATCTCAGCATTGACATCGTGGAATCATTAACTAACATTTTGTTTCTTTCCAAAATATTTAGAAAACAAGGATTTTGAAACCTGGAAAAAACCTTATGTGTCACTGACAAGTTCCATCTAAAAGAAGTGTGTAAACAGACTTAAATCAATTTACATCCTTAACCTGGACATGTTGTTACCATGGCTGCATATTCAGATTCATTATTTGTTATGTAAACAACACAGCCAATTAAGGGACTAAGTGGCTATTTGTATTCCTATTTGTATCCCCTTGTTCTTAGTCATCCTAAGGTGGTAGTTGACATTAGATGTTATTTTTAGATTGAAACACTAGGCCCAGATTAGAAGAGATTTTATTTTGTAAAAAAAAATTCCCAGTGCACTTGATGGTACCCACCTGGAGCTGATTGATTGTATACACCTTGGATAGGGCAATATAAACAACTCAATGCCTCAGTTACAAAATTACAGAAGCTGAGTATTTCCTCTGTGGTGTTGTTCCAATTTATTAATTTTTTTGCTGCCCCTTCACTATGAAGCTCCAGTGTGGGTTATAACAATTAAAAATATAATATTAAAACAGTTAAAACAAAGTACAGTCAGGATAATAGGCTGGGTCCTAAAGTATACATCTCAGATGTCAAATGGCAGGATAGAAAAAGGTGCATCTTCAGCATTTGAGGAAAGTGACAGAATGAAAGTGTTCAACACACTTCTGTGGGGCGGGAATTCCACACTTTAGAGGCTACCACAGAGAATGTCCTCTCCTGGGCCACCACTGTGAATTTCTGAGGGCAGTCGAACTCCCAAAAAGGCCCTCTCTGCTGATTGTAAGACCTGAGAAAATCTGTAGGGAAGGAAGCTGTGAGTCATTTAGGATTTTAAACACTAATTTGAACACCTTGAATATGGCCAGAAGCAAACTGGCAGCCAAAACAGGGTTTGTATGAATTCTAAATGTAATCCCAGCCAGTAATCTGGCCACTGCATTTTGGACCAGTTGAAGTTTCCACCTCATTTTAAAGTATTGCTTAAAAAAGAATCAGGAGATTCCTCAGAGATCTCGCGAGTAATGTACAGTTTTGTCTAGTGCTCACAATGGACCCATTCTTGCCAGGACTCCAGAATGGCCCTCCTTCAGTGTCAATCCCATGTTTTATATTGGACTGAAAAGACAGAGAGTGATCTCGGAAGAAGAATGAGAATTGTTAGCTAGATCTTTATACGGTGACTTGAAACATTAACGTAGTAGGTATATTCTTTTAAGCGTCAAGCCTCATAATCTCATTTCTCAGATTCCAAAGTTCAAAGGCACACAACACTTTACAGCTTGTGTTATGTAATGAAAGCTGATAATATTATTCTTGAATTTAATAAACAGCTGTGCAAAAGATCCCCACAGACCATCTGTGGCCAAAAGCTGCACACTGCTTCTTCCATGGCTGATAAGTTCCGCATCATGCAAACTAGGCCATCGTGCTTCACAACGGAGAAGGATGATGAGGCTCAACATATATGTGATGGAGGGGGCAAATTAGAGATAAAGCAGGAGAAGAAAGGTCTACTTTTGAGAGCAAAGGTGTAGGTGTATGGGAGGATTCTGAACCTGCCCTACACCTCTCCCTCACTTACTTCCTTGCTCTCTATCACCTCCAGAGCTCTTTCCTGGACAAAATTCTAATATTGGAAGTGAGTGTAACTGGGGAAAGCACTGGTTGGGTGGAATTCAGAGCCAAGGAAGTGATAGGTACAAAGAGCAAAGTACAAGGTTACGCTTCCTGGAGTCTTTTCTTGGGCTCCCAGAATCTGATCCTCCATCTCATGCTTTGTACTTGATTGGGAAAGACCTGGGTTTAAACCAAGTGTAGGGAAGCTATGGCCTTCCCCAAATCCCTGGACTACAACTCTCATCAGCGCTGGTCATTGGCTATGCTGGCTTCTGGGGCTGCTAGGAATTGGAGTCCAATAAATTCTGGAGGGCTACATGTTAGCTACCCAAAGGTTAAACAAATGTGAGCCTCAGCGTGTGGCCAATATACCAACTAAAAGTATGCAATGCAAAATACTTTGAAAAATGGAAACAGACAGCAGGAAATTACACCCACCCGCATGAATTCCACGCTGTTGTCCAAAGGTGTTTCTCTTCGGAAAAGAAGCAGGAAGTTCTCATCCTCCGACAACAGAATACTTGCAAGCTAAAGTTTGGGGGGGCAGGGGGGAAAAGGTTACATTTCTCAAACTGTTCTCTATGCAGTTATTTTCATCATCATCATCATCATCATCATCAATGTTATTGTTATTCAGAATTAATTGCTATACCACAAGGACAGAAGCAGGGCAGAGCAGAGCAAAACTACAAAATCTAGCAGCAAAATCCTGACAGATGCTTTTGACAAAAGGACATTTGGACAAAAAGTTCCAATACTACATTATCTGAACGAACCGGTGAACCCACTCTTTGTAAGAGTGCAATTCTTATTCCTCAGCTGCCTGTCTTCTATTTTCTAACACTGCAAAATAAAAGGCAGCTAGGTACCTCTTGTATTTGTAGGCGTCCATCTGCAGTCAGATCGTAGGCTGACATAAATCGTTTTTTCACCCTCTGCACCTTTTCTTCTGTTACGGGGCTCTGTGATATGAAAAGCAACAGGTTAAGGATAAAACCAATTTCCCCGAGTACAATGTGTTCTCTCCCGTCTCTTTTAAGACCAGCCATGCAGAACATGCAGCGAATGTTTCCTTTAGGCTGAAAGGAGGGGAGCCTGCAGCAAGAGCCATTTTGTTCTGGTTTCCTAACACCCTGCCTTGAAGTCAACTTTGGAAGTGATGTGCACGCACACACATACATTATCAGAAGCGACTTGTTCCTTACCAAAATGACAATAGTCCAAGAGCACATGAAGCCACCACCTAACTAACATTAAGCAGGAGTGGGTCTGATCAGTGCCTGGATGAGAGACTTCTTGGAGGCCACATGTATGCCATCTTGAGTTCCATGATGGAAGAAAGGCAGAATATAAATGTGAGAAGGAAAAAGATTATCAGAAGAAAAGACAAAGTCATGGCAGCTAGACACATTGACCTATATTGCAGTTAGCTTAGCTAAGATTGGGAGCAGTTGGTGTCATGGAAGGCTCTGGTGAACAACAAGACAATAACTTTATTTAGACAAGAATAGAATAGTGGCAGGAAATGTCCTGACCATACCCAGATATAAATTAAGTGCAGTGCCACTTCGTGACCAAACTAGACACTCGCACTATCCATACAGATAGAAACAAGAGCTCACAGGTTCAGGACCAGACAAAAAAAGGAAGATATCAACCTGGCCTCTGAAATCTTCAAAGAGCAGATCGAACTCCTGGCTGGGGGCCATTGTGGCCAAAACATAGAACAGCTCTCCAGGTGATAGTTGCAAAGGGAGGCACCTAAAGGCAAAGCAATACTGCTGCTCCTGAAAAGGATTCGCTGCTCATATGCATCCACCCAGAGCAATAAGATGTTGTAGGTATATGTAGCTGCCTCTGCATGTAAGACGACCAACTCACCTTGCAGGTACAGCTAGGGATCTCTGCCTGAAACAGTGAACAACTTTTTGCACCAGAAGGGTGGGATATAATTGCTCAAATAAATGTCACCAGGCAGCCAAAACAACAATTTCACAGTGTTCCACACTGTACACAAGAGGACTCCTTATGTACCAAGAAGCCGATGACAGCTTGTAGAAATAAGATGGCCTTATTTCTACAAGCTTTAATACATTATGAGTAGCCTTTAAAGCCAGTCAGGAGAATATCAGACTTCAAGTGTTAAATACCCCTGAGCTCTGCCTCTGCTCCAAAAGTTAATTCTATGGGAGCCAGGTTAATTAAACTTCATGACACTTCCAAGATATTTTAATCCCATATAAAAAGATATTGTCTGCTTTAAATTCTTTGAAGACGTCATTAAAATAATCTTGCATACAACTGAACAATACACCAGGGGGGTTTTTTAAAAGAAAAAGAAAAAGGGCAAGCTTGGTTTCCCTAGTATCTTTTTAAAAGAATACCGCATGTTATTATAGTTTAAAAATTTCCAATGTGAGACTGTAACAGAAGTTTAAGACCAATTTAAAAACCACCAAAAAAGTAAAATAAAAGTGAGAATAGAATAGTACATATTTAAATAGACCTTCCTTTGTATAGTCATCTTGATCTTTTAAATTTAGCTTTCTTCCCGCAATGCCACGTGTATTCCATCAGCTAGTAACAAATGTAAGATTTGCTCCTGTATTTTAAGTAGAACATATATATGGCCAACCAAGAACTTCTCCTTGGTGTTTCAGTGTTCTGTCCTTATTTATGGGCTCTCATTTCAATGTGATATCAGCAAAGAGATTAATTATTAAGAGATTGTTTAATTATTTCTCCATTAAATATGAAATTAAGTTGCTAACTTTACCAGCAATCCTGCTGGATTGTGAGTTAAGTTTGTGAAGCCATTCTTCATTATGCTCAGAGGATGGATTTCAATGCCATTTCCATTTAAAATACATGGAAACAGTAACCAGGAAAAGATTGAGCCTAACTTCCAGGTCTGTTAGAGGGAAATGCAGCTATTTTGACACAAGCACACCATTTCAAACTGTCACCCTCAGCCACCCTGAAGGAGATATAATGGAAGTTTGCTGGCTGAACTTCCAGCTGAACAAATATTTTTAAAGAGGAGACTTCCAGTAGCCAATATAGCTGTTCCTTTAAAAAGTCTGAAGCTATGCACAAACTCCACAGATCTCCATTTGAACACACACACACAAAATGGTCACCACTGTAGGGCAACCAGAAATGAAAACAAACACAGACTCCTCCATTTCCTCATTCATTCCACCCCTTTCCCATTTTGCATGCCCACTGAATTCGGTCAGTCTTTTGTTCTCCCAGCTGGGGTTCCTTTTCTTGCCTTTAGCATTAGTTGAGAATGCTTCAGAGTAGATGAAAGAGAGGCAGGGGAAACATAGCGCTAGAGACTACAGTGGGCATTAGGGAGAAATAACAACAGGGTGCACAGAGGTTAAAAACAATAATTATGGAACAGTTTGCTATTCAAGCAGAGACAACTTTCGGAGTGCATAATAACTATTCATTTTATTTCGCCCGACACTTTTAATCTTCAAAGCATATAAGTAGAAATGGTTATTCTTGACAACAACTTAGTTAGGTTGCTTGGTAAGCAGGATCGTCTCATTCTGACGCACACCAACACGGTATGACAAATTCATAACTCAATAAGTCACTGTAAAACAATCCCCACTGGGAGATGCTCTTCCAGCCTCCAACTTGCTGCTCTTACAGAATTACAACATTGTTAGAGTCTACACTACAGAACTCTGCAGGACATCAAGGGCATGTAAAGGCAGAAGTGGTCCACACAAGAGGTGTGGCAGAAGAAGCACCAAGACAATGGAGAACAGGGTCACAGGGTGGCACTTGGGTGAAGATCAGTGAGCAAGCAAGAAGGAGGGATGCTTTATCCCCCAGATGCCAGTCATGTCTCACCTGCAAATGCCAGCATTGGCTTTTCAAGAGGCCTAGGAGAGGCAGAGGCAACCTTAGGATCAGGGGCTGAATCTGTCCCCTGGCTTCTTTAGCCAGCCTACCTACTCACAGGACATTCCCCAGGCCATGCCCCTCACTGGTCCTGCCCTCTGTCCTTCTCAAGAGCAATTGCTGGGCCAGGATGTGTCCTTGAATTGTGACAATGCCTCTTGTTTGGCTGGATGAAGCTGTTTGTAAGGGTAACCTCTGAGTTTTGCACGGACGGTACAAAGAGGACAGTCTACAATCTTGCTTTGCCCACTTGCCCCTGGCTCCACCACTGTCCTGTGACCTCTGCAAGCTTGCCCAGGGGGACAGGCAGTCCTTAGGTTGAAACAGTTCCCTGCTCCTACCCTGGGGGGCCACCTTGTCCCCTGCAGGATCTTACTTCCCACAAACACAAGCCTGCCCTATTCACCCTGCCCTTTAACCTTCATGGTGCCTGGTGTTTGAGGGGAGGGGAACAACACAAACATAACAATGTAAGAAGAGGCACCTGGATCTGACCAATGGCCCATCTTAGTCCAGCATCCTGTCCTCAAAGTGGCCGGTCGGAAACCTGCAAGCAGGACCCAACCACCAGAGCATTCTCCCTTCCTTTGGTTTCCAGCAACTGGTATTCAGAAGCGTTCCTGACTGTGAAGGCAGGGCATAACCCTCATGGCTAGCAGCCAGGGGAAGGGAATCTTTCACACTTTCCACTCAGTCCAAGAGATGAGAAGCAAATGATGTACTCTGCCCTTGCAGTCTGACTTCTTTTCCTTTCCCTCTTCCAAGTGTTTGGTAGGGAAGTGTTTAAGAAAGCAGGGCTTTGTTACTGAAACAGCAGAAACCCATTAAGATGTAGAGAATCACCTGTTGTTCATATATTATGAAATGCATCCTCCCCTTTAAGAAGAATACCAGCAACTCAACATAGTGGGAAATAATGTCTGAAGCAGCTTGCAGTGTTTGCTATGAGTAATTTGAGGCCACTTCCCCTCATTGGAGGTACTAAACCTATTACCAGTCATTCTAAGGTCACACAATTGCAGTTCAGAAATAATTTCTAATCATCCAGGGGTCTTTCCCATCTCCCTTTAACTTACTTCTCTCTCATGATTTTTCCTTGGATAGTAAAAGGAGAATCCAAAGAGTTAAGGTTTTATGAACGCAGGATATCTGATCACAAAAACAAGATCACAGTAATCAGAACTCATTTCCCTTTTTGGTGGTTTATGGCAACTGCAGATAGTCATATAATAGACAGAAGAAAGTAAGCACAAGTTGAGAGCATGGCTTTTTGCTAGTGGCAATCAAAAATAAAGGGGCAATATGTCAGGGGAAATGAAACAGAACCGCAAAGAACAGGACATGCAAATAATTGACTGTGCTGTTGATTCTACCATTCATTTTACAGCTGTTTACAAGCAGATCCATTTTCCTACGCAAGTGTCAATTACCTCTGGAGAAAGACCCATGTTAATTGATTTTGGAAAGCAGAATTTTGCATCTGCAAAACTAATCAGCAATGTTTTGAATAAGCAAAAGACACCTGCTGCCCTAACTCCCTTCATCCAGATTAATGTGTATGCAAACCTCTTGACTCACCTTCATTAATCTAAATGTGTTTTTTTGTCAGTAGCCTAGCATTTGCTTCATGCCAAAATTATGACCAGTGAGTGGGTGGCCAGTGCAGAGGGACTCAGAACACAAACAGTGATAAGAACGTTGCCACACCTGTTGCAAAAGGAACCTGAGCAGAACTCTCACACAAAGAACGTTATTTACTTTAGAATGTTGTTACTAAGAAAAACAAAGTAGATGGGGAGAGAAATATGGTTACACACTCTTGGCTTGGTCTAAAACAGTATGGACAGCATTGCCAGTGCCATGCATGGGGAGTTCTCTTTCTCTCTCTCTGGGTAGAATTTATTTATTACTGTATCTTGCATTTATACAAAATATTCAATTTTCCCCCAAGGAGCTCAAGGCATACAGCATGAGTCTCCCTTTCTCCATATTGCCTTCACAATACGAAGGTTAAGTTGAGAGTTGGTGATTGGCCCAGGGTCACCCAGCAAGCTTCATGGCTGAGTGGATATTTCAACTCCCAGGTACTAGTCCAATGCTCTAACCACAATACCACATTGTATGTGTCTTATATGTCTCATCAGGTGTTGGACAGGAAGGAGAGAGGTGAGTCACACACACCATACATTTAAAGTGTATGGCTTCCCTCAAAGAATCCTGGAAACTGTAGTATGTTAAGGGCATTGTAACTCTATGAGGGTTCCCCCACAATTCTTTGGGAGAACCATGGGCAGACTTTGGTAATCTTTAGTAATACGGTGAGCAAGGCTAAAATTTGGCACCTCCAAATGGATCTTTTCAATTATAGATCTTCTCAGTTTTGCGCCCCCTCAGCTCAAAACCCTGTGCAGGGAAACCTCCTGCACTGCCCTAAATTTGGTGCTGGAAGAAGCCATGCGATTTAAATGTATGTTGTGGACAATCCATGTTTCTCCTCCCCCTACCAAACAGCTGAGTGGCAGAATTCTCATCTTCCTGGAAATGCCTTGCAAAAAGAACCCCAGTTTTTGGATCTATGTTCAACACCAATTTGCAGAAAACTTCTGCATATGCTCATGGTTATATTTACATGCAGAATATAAGACACAGTACTTACTTCACTGCCCAGTGTCTTCAGCAGATGATGGAAAAAATTATCAAGCTCTTTCCCTTCTATGTAACCGTTGTCTAAAACCGATTAAAAACATATTACTGAATATTGTACCATTAATGTTCAGAATCTAAATTGAAGAAATAACATGCAACATAAACATTTCATAAATCTAGTAACAACTCAAACATTTAGCCAAACTGACACACATACACATAAAGAAAATGTGAATGTTTGTTTTTTACTTTGATAGATTGCTTAAACATGCAGTTACTTTATTCCAGCTTTCTAAGTTTAAATATTCCTCTTCTTCAAATAAATAAGAGATATGAAACTTTGTCCAAAATCCACCAAGAGCTTCTCTTGTTTCAGCCTCCTTTGAAATTAATCAGATAGCCAAGAATTGTATTGATACAAAGGTTGGAAAACATAGGTACAAGGTGCCAGGCTGCATATGCCAGAGCAGGCCTATAACTTTAGACTGCAATACATTTTGAAGTACACGAAAGAGGAATAAAGTGTTCATGCATGTATAAATGCACTAATCAGAGAATTAACATGTTTATTTAAAAATAGAATAAATACATCTAAATAAAAACAACAATAACAACAATAATAATTTATTTATACCCAGTCCATCATGTTCCAGGTTGTACACAATCTAGGGTTACAATAATGTATTAAGACATTTTGGGATATGTTGTTTTAGTGTGATGTTTAATGAAGAAGAACCATTTAAATCAAACTTGGATCAGCCTTGGAAAGCATAAATGGCAAACAACTGCAGGCAGGCAAGTGAGGGGAGTAGTGCAGAGGTCTCCCCACTTTCTCAGTCTCCAGCATAGAAATCAAGCAGACAGCTGGAAGCAGAGTGGGATTCTGCATTCCTCCTTTGTCAGCCTAAGTAGGCTGGTATTTTATGATTATTTTTTGCATGCTAGTAACTTTGGGGGTCTAATTTACAAGACTGGTTGACAGCGTAAGCTCCTTGGAGAAGGGACCTGTCCTTTTGCTTATGCTACTCAACACCATGCACACTGATGGTGTAAAACAAGAACAGTAAGTTCCTCAGGGTTAACATCGGTATTGAAACACAGCAGTGTTTCTTTTAACCAGCAAATTAATAAATAATAATAATAATAATAATAATAATAATAATAATAATAATTTATTTATATCCTGCCCTCCCCAGCCAAAGCCGGGCTCAGAGCGGCTAACAACAGTAATATAATACAGCATACTAAAATCAATAATAGGTGAAAAAAGTCAGCTGATCGAGGTCCACGAGGATCTGTAATTAGCCTTGCTTCTCAAATAAATGGCTTTAATCAGACCCACCAACCACCCTAATGTCCTCTGCACACCCATGAACACAAGACACTCTGAGATCAGGGGAATACAAGCATATGTCTAGTCGAAAATCGAATTGGGACGTGCAACTTGGAAAAGCAAAAACTTCCTTGCAAAGCAGAAAGAGAAAACTTGGACAAAGAAACACCCCAGCTAGCGCCCATGCCTACCGCCTTTTCTAGTCGCGCTCCGTCCCTTCCCTATTTAACTCCCGGGGTGGAAAGAGCCTCTCCCGGGCGCACTCACCGTCGGCGTCGAAGCGCTGCCAGAGTCGCAGAAAGGCAGCCGCCTCGAGGGAAGGCAGAAAGTCGCTGTCCATGGTGCTGACGCCGGAGAGACCGCGATGGGCAAAGGTCAGCGCGTCGCGTTGGCAAGTCCAAGTGGGCTGCGCGGCGCTGGGGCTGCTGGCCTCGAGTGCCCAAGAGGCGGGCGGGTTTTCAGAAGGCAGCCCAGCCGGGGACACGCCCAGGCTCCCCCCAAGATCCCACCTGCTGCCTGGAGAGAAGGTCGGAGCGAGCCAGCAAGCGAGGCAAAGTCGGCTGCTTGCTGCCCCCTTTCGTGCCAAAGTTTCCCTTGTCGCCTGCTTGGAGGAAGAGCTGCTGGGCTCGCCCTTGAAATGAGACTGCTGCCACCAACTTTTGTTGTTTTTTGTAAGGATATATCCTTGTAAGTAAGGCGAGAATATAAGGGGATTTATTGGTGCACGGAGGTGCAAGATGGAATTTAGAAGGCAGTCAGTCACCAGCTTAAAGGGACTTGAAGAAGCTTCCTCAGAGGAAGTCGAAACAGCTGCAGTATTAAAAGCGGTTAATGAGTAGGATTAATTCAGAACTGCATTCGCGGCAGGCAGAAGGGTCGGTTTGAAAGCTCGCTTTGCATGGAGCTCTCTCACTTTTTCTTCTTTTTATATTGCCAGAGTTTCAGAGCTGCAAGTACAGCAGCTGTAGAGGAGCTAAACGTGCATCACAAAGGTAGCCTATGGAGCTGTTGCTACTTTTGGAAACAATCCAAAAATCACCTGAAATGAGTAGAATGAAACCCATAGGGTGACTTTAAATCAAGATTTATTTATTTTAAATGAGGAATATAAATTAGTTATCTACTTCACAGAAAAGTACATTGTTAATTTGTGATGGGCAAGGGTGTGTGCATTGCTTTTGTTTTTTAAAAACCCTTCACAGAATTAGGGGTAAATAAATATTACATAATTGTAATGTTGCTCATGCACACAGTGAATTATTCATGAGTTGCTCTGAAGCACCACCTCTGTTTTTAGTTAGTTTTCAGAGTGGCATCAGAGAAGGATATAGCTGTTGTGCCTGTTTTTCAGTACAGTGGTACCTCGGGTTAAGAACATAATTTGTTCTGGAGGTCTGTTCTTAACCTGAGGTACTACTTTAGCTAATGGGGCCACTGCACCACCACCACACAATTTCTGTTCTCATCCTGAAGCAAAGTTCTTAACCCGAGGTACTATTTCTGGGTTAGCGGAGTCTGTAACCTGAAGCATCTGTAACCTGAGGTACCACTGTATTCCTCATTTGAAAAGCTTGCAGGTTTTATGAACCACTGGTGGCAGACTGAAATAGACTTATCTATTGCTCGGGGACAAACTGACCATGGGTTTCTGCAAATTATGGCAAACCTTGGTTCTTACGCTTTGATTATCAACTGGTCTGTGAATGCAGAAGATAAGTTATTAATGCCATATAACTCTTATCCCACATACTGGTGTTTAGAATTACATTAGTATGTGAAAGAGGAAAAGGAAAACAACAACAACAATTCCCTGTAAGTTTTCCATTCTACATATCTGTTAGTGTTGGCAAACCTTAGCAGTTTTGAAGATTAGGATGTGAAATGGCATTTCCAAGTTAGAAGTTAGAAGAGTAATGCATTGCAGGGGGTTGGACTAGATGACCCTTGGGGTCTCTTCCAACTCTACAGTTCTATGATATCTCAGGCAAGCATCCTGCAGAACTGTACTTTGTGAACACATTTGCTCTACTGCAATATTAGCTAATGCGCAGAATTTCTCTTGAGTGGATCACTATTCTAGAAAGTCTAAACACACACAAGCACACAAACAGATGAATTAAATCTGCCCAACATATAGTAATTTGGCAATTTGGCCCGATTGATAGCAAATGGCATAAAAACAAAACAAAAATCCACCCACTATCAAATTACACAAATAATGACTGGTGTGATATAGAAGCTTCTGAAAACAGACACAAAGTCAATGTTGCATATTGAGGTCTATGAGAGGGATTCTTAGCAGCATGGCTACAGTTAAAAGCTTGACTTGCTCCCTTCTTGCATGGCAACTGCCTATTTGAAAAGAAAGAAAGAACACCACCCTTTTGCTTTTCCTGTCTCTCTTTTCCCCTTCCAATATTCATTTTGACAGTGAGGCTTAATTTTTAAAGGCACCCTTTCTCAAAGGCTGACAGTTAATTGAAATACAATGGAAGTGTTGAGACAGCAATACAAAAGATTTCTAAATGAAAATTCCAGAAAAACAAAAGTACTTACACAACGCAAGTCCACGTTTGTCCAGCTGCTTATCCAGTTGCTTCATGCATAAGTGAGCAAGCTCCATTTGCAATTTTAATACCAGCTTTATTATATTTGGTGTGGCTCAGGGGTAGCTAACTAGTAGCCATACATCCGGAATTTCCCAGACATATCTGTGATTCATCCGTCGAAAATAGCATTTGGGCAGAATTCTCAGAAATCAGTTAAAATGTCCTGAAAAATCCAGGCATATGGCAGCCCATATCGGAAGTGTTGGAATTTTATTTTGGGGGGAGATTTTGCAAAACAACAACAACAACAACCCACCCCTGGTCTGCATGATGATGCATATGATTGACATGTGCACACCTGTCCATGTCCATACGAATAGAACCTTGTGTTCCCTGCTGGCAATTGGGCAACTGTTTGCTGGAATGTCTAAAATACCCTACGGTTATTACTTTTACACTGCTGACACCAGAGAGTAACCCGTTAGGTTCCAAAGGTATTTAAGAACTAGTACCAAGCGTCCAATCACAGAGATTTGCCTCTGGGCAGGTTAAGTTGGGAAATGGCTGGAGTCTCACTGGTACTGAGCTTCGTAGTACACTCAGAACCTATATCCCTCCAGATGATGCTAGACTACAATTCCCATCATCCATGTATGTAGGCAATTATGGTTGGAGCTGATGGGAGTTGCAATCCAACAACATCTGGAGTGCCACAGGTTTCCTGCCCTTGCTATATAAAAAAAGACAAGGGCAAGTGCAATAGACGCAGGTTTGGATCTTCTGGGTTCCAGTAACACTGTACTAGCATTCAGTGGCAAATAGCTGTCAGCTCAAAGGCTGTGCCAGAAGCCTGCATTCAAGAAAATCTTGGAGCAAGTTTGGCAGAAGTAATAGTTCACACAGAGGCCCCATTTTCTCTCACACCAGCCTGCTATGACAGCTCCCCTGCATTAACATTTTAATAAAAGAAATATATAGAAATAATAGAGCTAATCTTAAGTCAATAAAACCCACCCAAACCTTTTATGCTCATTGAGCAGAAAGCATGTGGCTGTTGAAGGCCATTAAAGAGAAAGGAAACTTGCCACAAGAACCGAAGCATTCAATTAACCCCATGAGGTCCCAAACTGACTAGAATCACTATTGTGCTCTGGGGTAAAGGGTTTCTGAAATATTAAAAGGGATGTCTCGAAAAAGAATTTCCCCCACATCTAATGAATGGGCTGGAGCAAACCCTTTTCATAATTCTCCACTCCCAGTTTTCAAGAGTTGGAGAATGGCAGCAATGGGGGAAGGTAGAGGAAGGGACTGGGAGGGGGCCACGGAATCAGGTAGTTTTGCTTAAGGGGTCATTTGGGGCATCTACAAAGTTTGCTTTATGTCAAATATGGGAAGTTCACACACACACCCCTATTGCACATTTCTCTTTCCCCACAGTAATTACCACGTGGGCTTGAGCATCCAGATCCCAATATATCTGTTCATGTGCTCCAGTTCAGTGCAAGGGCTCTGATAACTCTTCAGCACCTGGATAGCTCAGCTGGTTAGAAAGTGGGGCTGAGAATGCCAAGGTTGCAGGTTCAATCCCCATGTGGGACAGCTGCATATTCCTGCATTGCAGGGGATGGACTAGATGATTCTCAGGGTCCCTTCCAACTCTATGATTCTATTCTGCCACAACCATTGCATCATGCTACGAACCACTGATCCTGGAACATTTTCATACAGATTAGAACAGCTGTTGGGAACCTTTGACTACCCAGATCCCTGGCCATCGGCCATGCTTGCTAGGGCTGATGTGGTGCAGCAACATCTGGAAAGCTAAAAGTTCCCCACTCCTGTGTTAGAAGAACCAAAGGCAGCCTCATATTCAATATACCCATCTTGTGTATGGCTTTTTCTCCACACCACCCACCTAACCCCACTTTAGCAAGGTACTTGTAAAGAAGGACATCATTATTACATGAATAGAATGAAGATTATCACTATCATTATTACTATAAAATGTATTGTTAAAATTATTATAACTCAATCTGAAAAGAAATATTTGAAATAGAAAAGGTATTCTGAGTTTTAAATTTAACAAGCATTATGTTAAAGCCTGCAAAATGCATTTAAGTGCATTGAAAACTGGATAGGCTATTATGAAAGAAAATAAAAGGCACTAACTAAATTGTCTATGTTTGGTTGTCTCAGTTATTGGCTTATTTTGTCTTCATGATTGTATAGTAACACAATGCAAACAAGCTAAGCTTCTCGCACAGTACTGAACAATAAGTATTGACAAAAATGACTGCCGTTGCCACACTACATTCTATTTGCTATTTTGTAAGAATGTTCGCAATCAAATTCTCTTTTTGCAAAAGAAAATGACTGTCTCGCAGATGGATAAGTAAAGCCTTATCCAACCTCCCAACCCTCAAATTATCAAAAGCTGTTACAAGTTTCAACAAGCTTTTCTTCAAGCTGTAAGATGCTGCTAGACGTAGAGTGAAGCATTTATAGGAGTACTGAATTGTTCAGCATTCAGATCTGCCTTCCGTTGAACAAAAGCTTTCGATAAGAAGTACTGCAGAAGGCCTGGAATCCTAGGACTTGAACCCAAAACTTAGGAGAGCAGAGGGTAGATTCCTCTCCCACCCCCTGAGGAACATTATTTGCTTGTAAATATGTGGAGTACAAACTATATTTCTTAAAGATACTAGTCTCTGCTGTGCCTTGATTTCCCAATGGGAACACAACCCTGGGTGAGTACCTGGAAACCCCTGAAATCTTGTTGCTGCTTGGCAGAGATTAGGGGTGGTGCACAATCTCTGTAACAATGTTACTGGTGCAACATGGGAGCTGCTAGCCCATGTCACTCACCTGAAATTAGCACTATCACCTCCCAGATATAAGCCTGAAAGCAAGTTAGAAGCAGCAGTTACGAGAAAGAGTCGGAAACCAGGAAGTCCCTGGTTCCAATCTTGTTTTGGGTTTGACCTCAATAGCTGGCCTTAGGGCAACAGTTATCTCTGAGCCTCAGACATGCCACCTGAAAACAGGGAAAGTGCATCCTGTCTACCTTAGTTGGGGTAAGGTTTACTGTCAACGTATGTGAAGTCCTTTGAGCATGCAGGAAAAAGTAATTATTTTTTGCTGAAAGGCAGCTGTGGTCTAAATTATTCCACCACCATACAAAGCTCTTAAATATGGATTATGTCCATTGCCTTGGTCAGCATATCACAAGGTGTGAATACAAGGTCAGGTCAATAGCTGTGAATACCAATACTAACTTTCTTCAACAGACATACTTGTTAAGGGGAATAAATATAGCCCAGGATAAGTATCACAAATAGCCTCCTAAAGTTCAAACAATTCAGACATACAACTGAATGCAAAATTATGTGGAATTTTAGTTTTAACTTTATAAATGTGGAATGTTCAATGATAATATACAATTGCATGTCTGATGGATGATTTAAGACTACAAAGAAAACATGCTTATCTGCCTCACAGCATACAATTTAAATTGAACCTGACACACATGGTTCTGCCAAACAAGCCTTTTCAAAGCAGCTGAGAAGATATTTGATAGGAAAACAGGCAGCAGCCCACTAAGGGGGTCTTTGAACGTTGAAATAAACAGTCAGAGTGGGGGAATTGATCAAAGACATGCTGATAGCTGAACAAAGTTGACACACCACTTTCCAGTCAGACCCTGCTATGCAAGAACAGCTAAAATAAAGATTTGATTCTGTTTTGTTTAAAAAATGATCAAATCCTAACCTTATTTTATTTGTAATATTTATGCTGAACACCTGTGGTCTGAAGAACAGAAAGATATGAAAGCCTGCAACATTTCCACCAACATATTTCCTGCATATCCAGCAACAGTGAAAAGCAATTCACCAAGGCACCTATCTTGAAGAAATATGGAGAGTGGAACTCATAGCTAGATGCTGCTGATGAAAATGTGTTAGCCCCCTCTGGTTAACTGTTGGTGGAATGCCATGGACTTTTAGCTAGGGTGCCACAAACTTGTCTACAATGCTTTTATGTTGAAAGGAAGTAAAAGACTGGTCACAAGGATGCAATACCATGTAATGTGGGATAGTGAAGATGACTGCAGTGTGTGTGTGTGTGTGTGTGTGTGTGTGTGTGTGTGTGTGTGTGTTCAGTGAAGCTACATTGGTGCAACCCACAATCTCCCTCTGTTCATACTCTTAGTCCATTCACTCCCTTCTGTGTTGTGGCTTTGGGTAGAGAAATCTTAGTCTCACACTGTCTACAGGCAGTCTGTTTTAGCTCCACCCCCTAGTGATGCTCTTACTAGAAGACTCTTGTCTGACAACCAAGAGGAGGTACTTCCCAGAATTGAAAGAATGCCCCATTCTAGAACTACTAGATAGATCACTCTGTTACTAGCCAGGCAGGCAGGGATGAGTTGGAGAGCTGGACAGGCCCTCCCCATAGCATCTCAACACTACCTGTAGCCAAGAGTAGTTGCGACAGCAGATGGAAACAACTGCCTTTGCCAGCAAACTTCTTAGGAGAGAAAGGGAGTCTCTGCCCTTCAACTGCTGTTGCTTGCTGATCTGAATTATGTTTACACAAAGAAGCCTTTTTCTGTAGTGATTGCCTGACTTTGAAATACCCTCCCTGGGGAGGTTCAATTGGCATTATCATCTTTTTGATGCCTGCTTAAGCCATTTTTGTTTGCTCATGAAGTTTAAAAGGGTTACATTTGTTTTTGCTGCATTTTTTTTAGCTGTTGTCGTTTAGATGTATGCTGGGTTTTTTCTTTGAATGATTATGTTTCACTTTTATTTTATTTGGCTATTATTGTCAATTTCCTTGGAATCTGTTTAGATGAAGGGTGGCTTGAAATGCAATTAATTAATTAAACCATTCCCCCCCCCCCCACCATAGCTCTGGAAGGGAAAAAGCACAACAATATAAGCAAGCGTGGTCCCTTCCATTGTTGGCTCTGGAACCACATAAAAGAATCAGCAACCATCCCTCCAACTTTTTAATTTCAAGATTAAGGTGGCACTGAAACATAGTACTCTATGGACACTGATGGGACAATCATATTGGCAAACCTGTTGGGTTTTACATTGACTGGTAATGTAACAAACATCTATGCCACTGTCCCTTTGCCGACCTATAATGCTCCAGTCAACACTGCAAGCTGCATTAACTTCCAAAAGGGTTTTTTCTGCCAGAGGGTTTTGGAGAAAAAAGCTTATGGGAAATGAGGGGAGAGACTTACCGGTACTTCATTTCCCCATCTGCTGTGCCTTTCAGCAGTCATTTAGAGAGTTAACTTTGCTGAATTCAAGCAAATTGGATTTGTGCAGATAGCAACCCTATCCCTTTCCTGGACACGGTCAATCTAATTAAAACAACAGTTCTTCTAAGAGAGCTTTTATATCCTCCTCTGGTTCTACATGTTCACTTCCTCATTGGAAGAAAGAAAGAAAAATGACTCGAAAGATGGAAAAACCCAGGGTCACTTTGCTCTGCTCACCAGATATGGTTACGAACAACCTTCCTGAAATAATATTACCTAAACGATTATTGTAGAGGAAAAGATTAACGTTTCAAATGTTTAACCTTACCTTTCTGGTTTGCTTGATCCCATTTATTTTCATAGAACCCACTTATACTAATAATAATGGCTGTGGCATAATAGATTAAATAATGGTAGAGTTGACCTCTGCCTTCTTACGTGTTGAATTACTTCATTCGCTGTATATTATAGGTTGAAAGAGAAGATTGGCAGTAGTCCTCTAAGGTAAAGGGCTTGTCTTGAGGGCAAACCATGTTACACGTAACTGTCTGAACAGTCTTTATTTTTATTTTTTAAAGCAATTTTAGGATGCTACATTTTTTAGCAGAGAAGGATATAATACTTAAAAACTCTCCCTATCCTTTGCCAAAGCTATCCCTCTTTATGCAATTGCAAATGTCTATTTATAAAAGGAAATTACATACTGGGACCTTGCATGGAGGAAGCAATGCAAAGGGGCAGTGCTGAGCAGGAAAGGGTTAAGCATCACTCGTTTTTCCACTCAAAATGGCAGGAATATTTTTCATTTTTCTAAAAAAAATATGCTGTGGATTCACTACTCTCATTTGCATGTAACATGCCTTTTAACTAAGGCCTGGGCAGCCCTGCACACAGAGCCCTCCCCTCTTAAACCAAGGCACGCCTGATATGACCAACTTTTCTTAATTTAGCCTCCATTAGTTTTGATATTTGGTTAACAGTAACAGAACATTTTTTGTTACTGTTGGTTAAGCAAACCAATTAATGAACAGAGAGACATCGGTGTTTGATCCCTTGGTGACAGAGAAAGGTAGACGTGAAAAAAAATCTGTCTGGCAAAAAATCTGTCACTGGCAGAAACATACAGAAAGCATCACAATAGAATTGTGTAAAGATGATGTGTTGTTTTGCAGCAATATGCCTCATATTCTGCAATGTAACGTTCAGAAGAAATGATTGACTTTAAAAATAAAATAACGAAGTTTTTTTTTTGTCCACATGAAGTTACTTGCTACATTACGTACAAAAATGATTTGAAATAATTTAAATCAGTGTTTCCCAACTTTTTTTGGGCAAAGGCACACTTGTTTGATGAAAAAAATCTCAAGGCACACCACCATTACAGCCCCGTGACGTCAGCGCGCAGCGTCACACCGGGAGGGACGCACGAAAGTGTAAGTTTCAATTTCCCCCCCTCCCCCTTGCCGGGGAACCTCCAAGCTTTGGGGGTGGGGGGGAGGAGGCAGCAAAACGAGGCAGGAAGGAGAGCGCGGCTTGGCTGGGTGAGCTTTGGCAGGGGCAGGGAATGAGAGCCGCGAGGCGGGCGCTGCAGACGGAGGCGCTGCCCGCTGAGCTCGCAGGCAGCCAGGCAGGCAGGCGACGAGAGCCCTGCGCTGGGCGGCCTCTCCTCGCCGCCGCCGCCCCGCCTCTCGCCGCCCGACTCGCCCGCCTCCCTCCAGGCAACATCTCGCGGCACACCAGGCAACATCTCGCGGCACACTAGTGTGCTGCGGAACAGTGGTTGGGAAACACTGATTTAAATGCTAAGTTTGCCTATATTTAGGGTTTGAAAAAAATGTACTGGAGTATGGAACTATAGATTTATAATTTATAAATATACAAAGGCTTCGAGAGAGTATTTCTTTAAAATTAGAAATTCAAATTCCAGTTGTAAAATCATTTTTATTGGTACAAATATACATTATGAATAAACTCCCTTCAGCGTGTATTATAAGCAGATGCCTGTGAAATATGCAAAGGAAAAAAAATGAAAGATTGCTTTTACAGACAAGAATCTACTTTTCTTTCAAAAGTACATGTTAGAAGCTAGAGCAAATGCAGACCCAAGGTGCCCTCTAGAAAATACCAACAGTAATAAAATGTCCATTGGCCGCATTCCAATCAACAACAAACATTTACTTATGGATATGGAAGCATATCAAGTTATTAGTAATTCTGGGTTGTTGTTTTGTGCTTTAGAACAGTACACAAAATGTAGGATATTGTGTTCTTATATACAGTACAACAAACGAGAAAAAGGGTCTCCCAAAGGAGAATGTAAAAATCATATCCAAGCATCTAATATATATTATTTATACAAATTATTTTATTAGTGTGCTCTGTTGATATAATTACAATGTGCAATTGCATTCAGCAAGAATATATTTATAAAGTAAGTTGCGTGCAAGTTTGACACATTTACATTCAGCAGTACAACACCTCTCATGCTGTACAGTGTGGGTTAGTGTAAGAAATTGTCCAGTTCCTTTGCTTGGGGTTTCCTCCCGCAAAGCCCCGCAAAGCAAGGCATTATTTTTATAGCTGCTTCAGAGAAATTCAAGTAGAAGACATGAAAAAGTTGCTGGCTTTTGCAAAGGCGTGAAAGGGAATGTCTGGAATAGTACAGATCAGGAAAAAACAAAGGATCAGAGTCATGAAGTTCAGTTACCAGTGCAATCACCGACACTCTCCCCCCCCCATTTCCAAATGCTCCTCTATAAAAGGAGAGTAACTGATCAAAAAAGAGGGATAAGTGGTACCCTTACTGTTACAAAAGAGCACTGCCAAACACACAACCAACCAACTAAACAAAAATAAAATCTTTATCAGCTTCTTCACCAGAGTCACTGGACTTGCTTCCCTGCTGACCATCTTTACTTAAAGACCTCTGTTTCTGCTCCTGGTGTCCTGGGCTTCTCTTTGGACCTGTATCAGAAGACAGAATGTTGAGTTGGCAAGTTGAGGAGTGGACATCTTCATTTGCTATGACCCCAGAGCTATTCACTATGACCCCCAATATCTGCTCTGTTGCTCCAAATTGTTCATTGATTAGAGTTCTGTGTAACTCAAAAGCTCATATCCTACGTTCCAAATAGAAGCTGGTTAAAATAGTAAGATACGGCCAACATCCAAAGGATATCACAGATAGTGGCAGGATTTCCACAGTTATCATGTATGGCAGGGCACAATCAACATTGACAGGAACTGTCACATTTTCCTGAGCGGAAAGCTCACTAAGAGAACAGGCACTTTCAAAGCGGCACAAATCAAGTTAGGCCCTGCACATGGGGCCCTATCAAACTCAAAGAAGCCATGGCTGTAGTGCTTTTCAATAGTTTGGTACTTCTTGACCAGAAAGGGATCCATGTGCAACTTTTCCATGATTGGAGAGCAGAAATTACCTCATTACTATGCAAGTGGAAACACTAACTTGAAACCAACAGAAGGTGGCAGAAATACATTAATTTAAACCAAACCAAAACCTATGAGAACTTGTTTACATTGTAAATGTAGCAGCAGCTTTTATAATAAATGAACACAGCAATACTTAACATCTGTTTAAAAGGACAAGATATTGGTAGTTTTTAATCATATATAAAATCTACAACTAGCCTTACCAAGCAGCCAAGTTGTTGTTGCTGTACAGACAATTTTATCTCCCAAGGAGAGAAATGGTTTGCTTTTGACTTCCAATGCAATCTTCTTATATTGCACACATTGTCAAACTCATTTCATCATAGGCAAAAAGTGGGTAAATATAACGCAGGAGATTAGAGCAAATTGTTGCCTCCTTTTTTTTGCCCACAGCAGAATGCATGTTATGTGGAATGCATTATAAAGAACAATGTGCTTGACTATGCACAGGTCAACAATTATACCAATAATCCTTCCCTAAGATAATAACTGAAATTGCTCTCATTCTCTTTAAAGCTCTGATGAGTCACATATGGAATGAGGCATATTCTCAACACAGAAGAAATTCCTCCATGTTTGGCAAGTGAGCACATCTGCTTGTTTCCTATTATTCAGAATTCACCAAAAAGACAATTCCACTCTATTCATTATCAATGTGAAAACATACTCACTGGAAAACTAAATGTAAGACTAAGAATTCTGAGAGAAAAGAAGAGAATGGGTGAAAACCCGTTTTTTAAAAAAACTAATGTCAGAGCTGCTACCAGGTCCCAGCTCACATAGGACCACGCCACACAGCGTCCACTTTAAAAGAGTCTTTATTGAGTTACAGGTTTCATTTCCGAACTGCAGCGTGCAGCTCTACACCTTCTGCTCTAGGTCGGCGAAGACCCGTCTGAGTCCCCGCCTCTTGCACACCAGCTTAATACCCTAGCCTTGCTCCACCTCCTTCGCCTCTCCCTACGTCTCTGGGTCCTTCTGCCCCCCTGGGCCTCCTCCCTTCTACTCTCCTCTGACGCTGACCCCCCTGATCCTTCTGCCTCCTTGCGGCGGGCTTTAGGACCTGGCTCACTCTCCGGGCTGCTTACTGCTCCAGCTTCCGCTGCATTTGAACTTGGCGCGCGCGCCCAACTCTCTACTTTCCTCTTAACCGTTGCCTCGCTCTCTGAGGAGGGCGTGACCACCCCTGACTCGTGCCCTCCCTCCTGCTGACAGCCTCCGGAACCCGATGCCTGGCTACCTTCCTCCCTGCTGCTCTCAGTCTTGAGCGTGGGTCCCGACTTCCAGCTGCTGCCGCCCTCAGTTATGAGCGTGGGTCCCGACTTCCAGCTGCTGCTCTCTGAATCTCCTCTGTTCCCTTCCTCCTGGGGTGTCCCCCCGGATCCCCCCCTTGCTCTGCTCACTGGGGCTCCCTTTTGGGAGTCCTCTGACTCACTGCTTAGGCTTGGAGATCTCGGGTCGTCATCATCACTCATTCTCCCTTCGGCTTCCTCCCCCTCGCTCTCTGTTTCCACCCTTCTCTGCGTCTCTGCTTCTGAACCCCTGACATCCATCCCCCCCTCGAAGCCCCCCCTTCCCCCCTCCCCGCTGTCAGGTGTGGGTGCTGGGCGCTCCATCATCATGGGAGGGAATGCTGGATACAGGTCGCTCCCCGTGGGTGGCCGCCAACTGAAGACCTCCGAGTCTTCCCCCTCGCGGTCTTCGACGTTGACTTGTTGCTCTTCCATCTCTGTACCGCCGTGCTCGAACCCGAGGTCCTCCCCGAACACGTCCATGTCAGTCTCTGCGTCGGTCGCTCGACCTGGCATCTCCAGCCACTTCCTGCGCCATCGCTCCTCTGGTCGATCGTCCCACCAATACGAGTTGCCTGATGCCAAACCTGCCGGTGAACCTTCTGGGGAACGGGTGCTCCGTGCGGGTTCCCCTTCTGAGTCGAATCCATGGAACGTGCTGGAAGAAAGTGTGGGTGTGAACAACCAGTCGTCGAAGAAGCTCGCTGGCATGGGTTTGTGTGGGAAGAGGGCATGAAACTCGTCCTTGAGCAGGGGTTCCTCCAAAGCGTAGTCTGGTACCCAGCTATTGGCGCTGGCCCGGGTGCCCTCTCTGGCTAAGAGGTATTCGACTCCCTCTTCCCCCCATCTGGAGTCCAAAATCTCCGTGACCTCGTTGATGTGGTCCTGGTGCTTCACCTCCCGCGTCTCCGTCCGTTCCCGGAGCGGACTTGGCGCCGTCCCTGGCTCCTGGAACCTGTGAGGTGCCTTGTAGGGAGTGAGCACCGACCTGTGGAACACCGGATGCATTCTGGAACCCTCCGGCAGCGCCAGTCGGAAGGCTACCGGGTTGATCTGCGCTTCGACTTGGTACGGACCGATCTGCTTGTGCCCCAACTTCTTCTTGGCAAGCGACCTGGTCGGCACTGCGTGGGCTGCCAACCAGACCCAGTCTCCCACTTGGATCACTTCGCCAACCCGCCTGTGCTTGTCAGCTTGCACCTTGTAGGCGTGCTTAGCTAGCTCCAGCTGCCGTCTGAGTTGATCGTGGACCGCCTGCAGCTCTGACGCGAACGCGTCCGCCGTCTGTGGTTCTCCTTCCCCCACTCTCTCCAGTCCCGGGAAGGTTCTGGGATTCCTCCCATTGTTGGCAAAGAACGGCGTCACTCCTGTGGACACGTGCTTCGTGTTGTTGTAAGCGAACTCGGCTAGCGGCAGGTAATCCACCCACGTCGCAGGCTGTTGATTGGCATAGCATCTCAGGTACTGCTGCATGATGGCATTGACCCTCTCTGCTTGCCCGTTGGTCTGCGGGTGTCTTGCTGATGCCAGATTGACCTTGACATTTAGAAAACCCATCAGCTTCTGCCAGAAAGACGAGATGAACTGGCGTCCGCGGTCGGACAGGATAGACCGTGGCAGGCCATGCACTTTGAACACGTGATCTATGAACAGTTTGGCGGTTTGTTCCGCCGTGGCCACCTTCGCACACGGAATGAAATGTGCCATCTTGGTGAACAAGTCCACCACCACTAGCACAGCTGTCTTGCCTCTCGAGTTGGGTAAATCCGTCACAAAGTCCAGGGCCACCCTCTCCCACGGTTCAAACGGTGTTTGCAGCGGTTCTAACAGTCCCGCCGGTGGTCTGTGTACCGGCTTGGCCCTCTGGCAGGTGTCGCACCTCGCGACGTAGTCCGCGACCTCTCCTCTCAGCCTGGGCCACCAGAAGTCTCTCGCGACTAATTCCATCGTTTTCTCTGTGCCAAAGTGACCGGCCGTGGGTGCGTCGTGCAACTGTTGCAGTACCTTGGCGCGAAGGTCGTCTCCTGGTACATAGACAGCCCCTTTGCGTAGGAGCAAGCCGTCCCGCACCTGGAACTCGTCCGTGGTAGCCGTGCCTCTGAGCAGTTCCGCCATCTTGTCTTGCGCGAATGAGTCGTCCCGCAATGCACGTCGCACCGCATCCAGGTCTACTGTAGCTGAGGCACACGCCCACGCCGTTGGTGCGAAGATGTGCATGGCCGCCGCTGGCGTCACCTCTTCTAGGTATTGCGGTTTTCGGGACAGTGCATCCGCCATGATGTTGGTGTCGCCTGGGACGTACTCTATTCGGAAATTGAAGTCAGCAAAGAACTCCGCCCAACGTATCTGCCTCTGGTTCAGGAACTGAGCCGTGCGCCAGTGCTCCAGATTCTTGTGGTCCGTGCAGACCTGCACCGTGTGCTTGGCGCCGATTAGGAAGTGCCTCCACGCCTTGAAAGCTGCATGAATGGCCAGCAACTCCCTGTCCCAGATGGTGTAGTTCTGCTCCGACTTGCTGAGCTTTCTGGAGTAGAACGCTCCCGGCCGCCACACCCCCTGCGGGTCTCGCTGCAGCAGGACAGCTCCCACGGCTCTGTCTGACGCGTCTGTCTCTACCCTCAACGGTTTACTGGGGTCGATATGCAGCAGTTGCTTCTCCGATGCGAAGAGATGCTTGAGCGCTTGAAAGGACTGTTCCGCCTGCTCCGTCCAGATGAATTTCTTTTTTTTGGAGCTGAGCGTGTCCGTAATTGCTGCCGTCTGCATCGCGAACCCCTTGATAAACTTGCGATAGAAGTTGGCGAAGCCGACAAACCGCTGGACCTCCTTCCGGTTGCGCGGGCTTTTCCAATCCAATACCGCACGAACCTTGGTGCTGTCCATGGCTATCCCCTTGTCCGACAACTTGTATCCCAGGAAATCCACCTCCGTCGTGTCGAACTGGCACTTCTCCAGCTTGGCGTACAGTCTATGTTGTTGCAACCTGCTGAGCACCTCCCTCACGTCTCGGTCGTGAGCTTGCTGCGAGTCAGAGAAAATCAGGATGTCGTCCAGGAAGCAGACGCATGTCTTGTAGAGGAGTCCCTCCAACACGTGATGCATAAAAGCTTGAAAACAGTGAGAGCCATTTTGTAATCCAAAGGGCATAACTCTGTATTCGTAGGTGCCCAGCGGTGTGAACATGGCCGTCTTCCACTCATCGCCCTCCCGCATGCGGATGAGATTGTACGCCCCTCGCAGGTCCAACTTGGTGAACACGCGTCCCTTGCGCACCGTCGCGAGGAGGTCGTCAATCCTGGGCATGGGGTAATCAGACGGTTTGGTCATCTGGTTCAAAAGGCGGTAGTCCACAACTAGTCTTTTTTGGGGCGTGTCTTTCTTTTTCACGAAGAAAACGGGACTGCCCCCCACTGCCTTGGACTCTCTGATGAAGCCACGCTCCAGATTATGCTCGATGAACTGTTTGAGTTCCTGCATTTCATCTTCAGACATGGAGTATAGCCGCCCCTTCGGCAGCGTCGCCCCCGGTAGGAGGTCAATCTTGCAGTCATATGGCCGGTGAGGGGGTAGCTTGTCCGCCTCCTTCTCGCAGAAGACCTCCAAAAAGCTCGCGTATTTGTGGGGGACCGCTTGCAACGTTCCCAACTGCAGTTGTGATTCCTCCTCCTCTCCCTCCCGTCGGGGCAGGATGCAGTGTTCTGCGCAATAAGAGGAGCCGAAGATCAGTTGTCTCTGGTACCAAGCCAGTGTCGGACTGTGCCTGTCCAGCCAACTCATGCCCAACACAATGGGCGTGTCCGACAGTTGGGTGACATTAAAACTGATGACTTCCCTGTGGTTGCCAAGGCGCATCACCATCGGTGGCGTCTGCTTCACCACCTGCCCCCCTAGCAACTCTCTGCCATCCACTGTGACGACTTGCAGGGGCAGAGTGGCAGGCAATAGCTGTATAGCGTGCTGCTCCACAAAGCTCTGCGCTATAAAGTCTGCGTTGCTTCCAGAATCCACAGAAAGCGGCACTTCGATAGTGACGCCGTCGGGTAGCTGGAGAGATGCTGTGAGCTGCACTACTGGTTTGGGTGGGAGGGGATCCGTGGGTTGCAAGATTGCTGGGGACTGCTTCACAGATGCGTCTGGCTGGGCCCCAGTGCCTCCGTCTCCAGCCAGACATCGTCGTTTCCCTGCTGTGGTTCTCCTTGCTGCGTTGCTGCAGTCACCATTGCTGAGGCTGCAGTGTGCTTGTGGAGCCTCCGGGGACACTCCTTCGCCAAATGGCCTGGATCCTCGCAGATGTAACACTTCCTGTTCCCTCTAGGAGGCTTCGCTTTCACTGCTGCCGGTGCTAGGGCTCTGGCTGCTGACTGAGCCCTTGCACCTCCAACCTCCATCGGTTCCCCTCCCCCTCCTGGCGGAGGTGTGGATTGCGCACGCGCTGCTTCCCTCGGAACGAAAGAGAAACTTCTCGCTGCTTCGCGCCCTCCACGTCCTTCATCTCTGCACCATGGACGTTCTTCCAGCCTCACCCCCACAGTCAGCGCCCTTTGGACCACCTCCTGCGTGCTTCGGGGCCTCTCCCCCCTTGCAATTTCATCCTTAACCGCTGAACTTAGACCCTCCCAGAAGAGGTCTCTGACAGGGGGCGAATCCCGATCCCATTCTAAAGCACTGACCAGCGCAAAAAATCGGGCGTGATACTGCCGGACGCTCGCCCTCCCTTGTTTTAGTCCATGAATCTCCCGTCTGGCAAGATCCACATCAATAGTAGACAAAAAACACGCATCCATCGCTTTGATAAAGGCATCTGCATTCTGAAGCGCCGGATCTTTATCCCTCCACAAATTGCGCAGCCAGGCTTTGGCATCCCCATGCAAATGGGACAATATGAACCCCACCTTCTCTTCCTCATCTCTAAAGTCTTTTGCCAGCAGTTGCAGTGCGCACATTACGTCTGCTCTAAAATTAGGGTACTGTTGCAAAGTCCCATCGAAGTGAGCCACAAGCCCTCCTGCTCTCCGTGCCAATCCCACGCCCTCCGGTCTGGGTCCCGGTTGCCCTTGCTTAACAAGCATTTCAAACCTGGCGTGTAGGTCTCTGTAGGCGGCTGTAGTCTCCTCCTCCCGTTTCTTGGAAGCCAATACCTCTGAGGACAACTGGGTCACTGCCTCTTGCAGCGCGGAGATCCTCTGTTCTTCCGTCATCTTGCTAACCTTTGTGAGCTCGCTTACAGACACCCCTCTTCCTCCCCTAGCGGCTTCTGCTCCCGCTGCGAGGTTTCAGGTTTCTGAAGCTTTGAAGAGACGGGTCTTACTGTCAGAGCTGCTACCAGGTCCCAGCTCACATAGGACCACGCCACACAGCGTCCACTTTAAAAGAGTCTTTATTGAGTTACAGGTTTCATTTCCGAACTGCAGCGTGCAGCTCTACACCTTCTGCTCTAGGTCGGCGAAGACCCGTCTGAGTCCCCGCCTCTTGCACACCAGCTTAATACCCTAGCCTTGCTCCACCTCCTTCGCCTCTCCCTACGTCTCTGGGTCCTTCTGCCCCCCTGGGCCTCCTCCCTTCTACTCTCCTCTGACGCTGACCCCCCTGATCCTTCTGCCTCCTTGCGGCGGGCTTTAGGACCTGGCTCACTCTCCGGGCTGCTTACTGCTCCAGCTTCCGCTGCATTTGAACTTGGCGCGCGCGCCCAACTCTCTACTTTCCTCTTAACCGTTGCCTCGCTCTCTGAGGAGGGCGTGACCACCCCTGACTCGTGCCCTCCCTCCTGCTGACAGCCTCCGGAACCCGATGCCTGGCTACCTTCCTCCCTGCTGCTCTCAGTCTTGAGCGTGGGTCCCGACTTCCAGCTGCTGCCGCCCTCAGTTATGAGCGTGGGTCCCGACTTCCAGCTGCTGCTCTCTGAATCTCCTCTGTTCCCTTCCTCCTGGGGTGTCCCCCCGGATCCCCCCCTTGCTCTGCTCACTGGGGCTCCCTTTTGGGAGTCCTCTGACTCACTGCTTAGGCTTGGAGATCTCGGGTCGTCATCATCACTCATTCTCCCTTCGGCTTCCTCCCCCTCGCTCTCTGTTTCCACCCTTCTCTGCGTCTCTGCTTCTGAACCCCTGACAACTAAAAATCAGATTTAAAGGTTTGATTGCTGAGCTGCAAAACATGGTAATTTGGTGATATAAGGCCCATTTATTTCAGCACTGATTAGGTAAAAGATCGAACTTTTTTGCTGCAGTGCTTTTGTTCAACACAGCATTTAAAAACATGCAGGGATGAGAAGTACTTCCTAACATACAAAAATGAATAATGTTGTTGGAAAAGAAATATTTTTACGTCAGATATATATATATTTGCTATTCATTAAGACTGCTACCCTGTGAGGAACATGTAACTGTCTCCAAAATTGATACTGCACATTAGAGTTCATTTTCAGAAACTAACTTTCTCAGGAAGAAGTCTGAGGAACTGAGGCACATAGTGGTGACAATGGCCAAATTAAAAACTGAAACATCACTAGGTCTAGATGCCATCCACAGAAGAGTTCTTAAGGAATTCAAATGTGAATTTGCAGATCTTCTAACAAAAACATCACATGCCCTTCAGATCAGCTCTTATACCCGAGGACTGGAAGGTGGCCAGGAGAACAACAGTTTTATGAAGGGAACTAAAGGGGAGCTGGTGGGAGGTTTAAATGCAGAATTACCATGCATACAGAAGAACAAGTCTTGCTAAAGCAGAACCAGCAGAGCTTCTACAAGAGTAGGTCCTGTCTCACTAACCTATTAGAGATCTCTGAGAGTGTCAATGAGCACACAGAGGAGATCCAGTTGACACTGCGTACTTTGAAAATGCTTTCATAAAGTACCTCACCAAAGACTCCTGAGTAAGTTAATCAGTCATGGAATAAGAGGAAACATCCTCTTGTGGATCAGTAGGTGGTTAAGGAACAAGAAGCAGAGTGTGGGAATAAATGGACAATTTCCCCAAGGTACAGTTCCTAGAACAGTAATTCCAGTTAGCTCTTTTCTAGATTCGCTACAAAGCTGTAGTTCTGAGGAGCTGTCCAAGCTGAGCTGGGCTGTCCTGATGGCTCTTAAATCAGGAACTAGATTGGAATCAGGGCATCATTAAGGCAGGATTAAAAGGAGCATGATTCTGAACACCAGTTGGCTAGGAATCACAAATGGGGAGGGTGCTGCTGTGCTCAGGCATTGATTAGTCACGGTGGGAACACGATGCTGGTCTGGATGAGCAGAAGTCATCTTTGGCACTGATCTATACGGAAGTGCCCATGATAGCTGTTTTTATTGCAATACTATGTTTTCAGTCTGTATACCTTTGTATGTGAGAGCACAGTTTATAAATAAATATTTAAATAAATGCCTCTGGCCCTAAGACATTCCTACGTCTAGCATGTGGCAAACCTTTAGCATGTTTACACATACTGTTATTTTTCGCTCTATAGGACGCACTTTTCCCCCTCCAAAAATGAAGGGGAAATGTGTGTGCGTCCTATGGGGCAAATGCAGGCTTTTGCTGAAGCTTGGAGCACCGACCCCTCTCTCTCTCCAGGCTTCAGGAAGCTATCCATAAGCCTGGGAAGCCCGCAGGAGTTCCCGCAGAGCTCCCTAGGCTGCGGATAGCAGCCTGCTGCCCGGAGCGCGGGGCGCACTGAAGCAGAGCGCCCCACGCTTCGGGCAGATATCCGCAGCCTAGGGAGCCCTGCGGGAGTTCCCGCGGCTAGGGGCGGGGAATAATTTTTTTTTCTTTATTCCCCCCCAAAAAAAACTAGGTGCGTCCTATGGGCCGGTGCGTCCTATAGTGCGAAAAATATGGTGAATATATCCTACTATGCTCAGTGGGGCTTACTTCTAGGTAATAGGATTCCAGCCACAGATTTTGAGAATCTAACCACTTAATAAGGTTTTACAAATATATATACACACACATATAAAACATATATATACACACACACACATATATATACACATATATGGAATTAAATATTAAAGCACTTAGTCTGCTTTATACAGAGGAGAGTTACCAGAATTGCTGTGCTGTTCCTTCAGCATAAACCTGAGAAAGGAAAGCACTGAACAAAAATGCCTATTAAGTTGACTAAAGGTTTCAGGAGGGATGTATTGTAACTGACACTAATGAACTTCAAGCTCAACTTGTAAATACCGTATTTAATTTTCTAAGTACAGCTCTTCAAAGAGACAGGTGCTTAATCACTAGGCGTAATCAAACCGCTGAGCAGTTCATAGAATCATAGAATCATAGAATCATAGAATCATAGAGTTGGAAGAGACCACAAGGGCCATCGAGTCCAACCCCCTGCCAAGCAGGAAACACCATCAGAGCACTCCTGACATATGGTTGTCAAGCCTCTGCTTAAAGACCTCCAAAGTAGGAGACTCCACCACACTCCTTGGCAGCAAATTCCACTGTCGAACAGCTCTTACTGTCAGGAAGTTCTTCCTAATGTTTAGGTGGAATCTTCTTTCTTGTAGTTTGGATCCATTGCTCCGTGTCCGCTTCTCCGGAGCAGCAGAAAACAACCTTTCTCCCTCCTCTATGTGACATCCTTTTATATATTTGAACATGGCTATCATATCACCCCTTAACCTCCTCTTCTCCAGGCTAAACATGCCCAGCTCCCTTAGCCGTTCCTCATAAGGCATCGTTTCCAGGCCTTTACAGTTACACTGTTTACATTTGGAGTTGAGCATGGAGAATTGAGAGTGCTGTTGATTCTTGAGAATGTGACCAAATGTTAAGCCAATGGACTGGTTGGCATGTCATACTAAGCCAAACCATGGCTTAGGGCAGGTATCAGGGCTCCTGGTGAGGAGATTGTGGCCTCTTTGTTCTTCCCTTGTTGTTTTGCTGAGCTAAGCAGCAGCTTGACTTAGTGCAGCGATGGAGAAATGGATCTAGCTGGCCAGCTAAACCAATAAGCAGAAGTTTGGACTACATGCTAAGTCAAGCCATGGCTTAGCTCAGTGTTGTGCAGCAGCAAAAGAAGGGGGAGAGCAAAGGGACAGCTATCTCCTCCCCAGGAGTCTACACACTCATGTGTTCGCGCTTACAGTGGTACCTTGGGTTAAGAACTGAATTCGTTCTGGAGGTCCATTCTTAACCTGAAACTGTTCTTAACCTGAGATAACACTTTAGCTAATTGGGCGTCCTGCTGTCGCTGCACGATTTCTGTTCTCATCCTGAGGTAAAGTTCTTAACCCGAGGTACTATTTCTGGGTTAGCGGAGTCTGTAACCTGAAGCATATGTAACCTGAAGCATCTGTAACCCGAGGTACCACTGTAGTGTGACATGCAAACGAGCCCAATGTTTCGTACTGAACCAGCCTTCACTGCAGAAGCAAGAACCTCTCATAAGGACATTCCTTTTCTAGAGATACGCTACTGGGTCAGAAATGAATTGGATTAATATTACACTTGGAGATTTCTACAGCAGGCAACACCTGATGCCAAACTGCATAGGACAAAGACCTATGTACTACTACCTGAACCCATATAAAGGATGTGACTGTTGTGTCCGTTGCAGAGTTGCAAACATTTCCTGCCCCTTTAATCTGCAGCCCCCGCAAGGCACATGTATCACTCACTGCAGTAAATGACCGTGGCAAATTATTTCAGATTTTGAAGCCTGATTAGCTCAATCAGCAGCATTCTTAGCCTCATTTGTTTATACAGTGGTACCTCGCAAGACGAATGCCTCGCAAGACGAAAAATGCGCAAGACGAAAGAGTTTTCTGTTTTTTGAGTCGTTCCGCAAGACGAATTTCCCTATGGGCTTGTTTCGCAAGACGAAATGTCTTGTGAGTTCTTGCGAGTTTGTTTCCTTTTTCTTAAAGCCACTAAGCCGTTAATAGCCGCTAAGCCGCTAAGCCGCTAATAGCCGTGCTTCGCAAGACGAAAAAACCGCAAGACGAAGAGACTCGCGGAACGGATTAATTTCGTCTTGCGAGGCACCACTGCATTATACAATTTAGCAGCCCTAATAATGAAAATGTCATGCTTTACATATCCTGATATTTTGCATGCTTAGTAACACAACAATACACAAAAGAGAGAGAGAAAATAAGATGGCATTATTTCATCATTTTTGCCAAGCAAATCATGTCAATGATTTACTGGTAAAGGAACCAATTAACTGAGTGTCTTGGTCCACTTACATTTGTTTTGAACTGTTTTCAATGCTGCTTTTTAAAAATCTGAGGGTGTTACGGTGAAGAGTGGGGAATAAATAAAATGAATAATAATAAAGTTACGGGGGCAAGCGTGAAATGGGAGCCAGACATAACACAGAAGTATAGGTTGCACAAACAGAACTGTAACTTAAAAAAGGGGAGCAGGAGGATATAGCTTTTAACCAGTCCTAACATATACCAAGAGGTAACAATAGCAATACACCTAAAATGTTCTAAACGTACACTTCATACTTGCCAGGGAGCTGGGATGGACTGCAGGTTTCTATAGGGGCTGAACATGTGGTCAAAATTCATGGGAGGAGTGTTTTCAGTTACCCCACCCCTTGCTTTTGGAAACCTTATAAAATGCTTCTAAGCAGCTGCTGCTGCTGCAGGAGACGGCCTATGAGCAACATCATAGGAGGTGTGTTTCTAGAACAAAGGCGAAACCTTGGAGCTCCCTTGTTATTTTTGCTATTGGATGCTGCACCTTGTTTCAGTAATCTTGTTACATTTATAGTATTGAAATGTAGGGTTTTTTATGTTCTTATATTTGCTATTGTTTTGCTACGTTATTTTGGAGTTGTTTTGCAGTGTTTGTTTGAAATGCCCTCCTGTTTTCTTTGTTGTACGCTGCTTTGAGCATGGTTGTGGTGGTGTGTGTGTAAACGGGATACAAATAAAATGAATGAATGAATGAAAAATCCAGTTTTGCCTCTTTGTAATGTGTGAAATGTCTGTGAGCATCACCATACCTCCCTTACTCAGCAGATGGAGCACTGTAGAGCTTTTTTAATGAAAGAACTTATGAAGAGTCTGCTAGAACAGGTGAATGGACCATCAAGTCACCTCCCTCTTCTCACAATGGCCAACCAGAAGCAAGACCTAAGTGCAATCTGTATTGAGATTCGACTTCTGCCAGCCAATGACAGGAGTTCTCTGGGTCAAAGCAGATGGTACACAGAAGGATTCTTTGTATCTAATGCGCAGGTTTTTAGAAATGCGAATACTGCACCAGCTTAGGGAGTGGGAGTGATATTTATCGGGATAACAACAGATGAGGAGGGGCAATTTAACCTTGCCCTTGCATGCTGAGGTCTTGAGGAAAATCCTTCCCCACAAATTGGTATTTGCACTGGGAGGAAATCTGCATTTGATGCCCAGGGAAAAAATCAGCTTCAGAGGCAGCATTTTCTGCAGGGCTGCAGCAGGATTAAATTCAGTCTTCATGCCTCCTGCTGTCACAGTAACTACCAGCCCCTCTGGAGAATGCTAGCTGAATTGTTTTGAAAACCCTGCATGTTAAATGTAAAGATGCATTTAACATTAGCCTCCTGCCTAGCTTGGCCCTATGACCGAGAAAGAAATGATGGAGGCTGCAGATAACACAAAAGATAATGGGAGATATAATTAGCACCATGGGCTAGAATGGAAACAACCCCTGCAGAAGGGCGAGGCGTGTGCGTGCATGCAATTAGAACAGATAATATAGGTAAATTAACACATTATTATGACCAGACATTAAGGTCATATTCAGAATCGGGAACTTTGCAAACTGACTTCCAATAGCTGAGGACACGAACAATTATACCATGGGCAGTCAAACTAAGGCCCGGGGGCTGGATCTGGCCCAATCGCCTTCTAAATCAGAATTGCGGATGGTCCAGGAATCAGTGTGTTTTTACATGAGTAGAATGTGCCCTTTTATTTAAAATGCATCTCTGGGTTATTTGTGGGGCATAGGAATTCGTGCATTCCCCCCCCAAAAAATATAGTCTGGCCCCCCACAAGGTCTGAGGGACAGTGGACCGGCCCCCTGCTGAAAAAGTTTGCTGACTCCTGAATATTATACAAAAGGGGGGGGGGGGCTGGAGAAATATACTAGCATTCTCACCTTCGTGTGAAAGAGATCTGACAGCTGGTTTGGGGCTGCTCTGTCCATCTTTTTCTTTATCAGAAGGAACCCTCTTCAGAATGGGGGGAAGAAGAGCAGTTTTAGGGGAACCTGGACCAGATGGAGACTCTGGGATATCTTCTGTGGAAACACAGTGTGCACACAGAAAAATTCAGTCACCAGCTGCACAGCATCTAGGAAATTCGTTCACATAAACCCTCACACAACCAACCAACCAACCCACCCAAATGTACTGATTTAGTTTTTGAAAGCATGATAGAGGAGGAACAGCCTCAAAGCTAAGAGTCTCCTCTCCAAAGTGGGTAAGCTGGAAGAAATGAAAGTGCTGAAGGGCTACGTGGCAATAAAGCACAATAGAAGGGCCTAAGAAGTTGTTTAAATATGTTCCAACAAAGCCTCAAAAAAGTTTTAAAAATCTGTATTTCAATATTCAGAAATGTGGGGAAACAATTTGCCTAATCAGACACAAGAAGAATGTAGTAATCTTTGAGACCTTTAGGGCAGTACTATAATGCAAAGGCTACAAATTAGTACCTCAGTGTTTAGGGGAATATCTCATTCTCTCTTATAATTTACCATTGCAATCCCATTTCTAGCATTTAAAAGATTAGTCAGGATTAGCAGAGAACAATTGAAAAACGCTGCCAAACAAAATAATAACCATTATCTTATCTTCTGAATTTTCTCTTCGGTATTTAACTATTGATTTTTCCACACATAAGCCATTGTGCTAATGCTAGCATAGTGTACAGAGGCTTCTCACCAGTCCGAGAGGCAGATCGTGGCTTCTGAGGAACTGTTGGCCGTCCTGCTAGGCTGGGCTTTACTGCTTGGAGTGGAGGCTTTGGGCTGGTAGGTGTGCTGGAAGAACTTCGTGTCCTGGCCCCAACTTCTGTCTTTGGTTCAGCCTTTGTGATTTTCTCTGATGAGGTTACAACAGAGTCACCTTTACTCAGGGCAAACCGGTTCTCCGGAGAAGACTGGTGGAGCTTGGTAACTGAAACAAAAGGACCCAGCGAACATTGAGACCAGGGGTGCAGCATATTAAAAAGTTTCTAGCCTCTAGTAGGTGCAGAGAAAAACACAGAGGGATGTGTGTGGACTGAAAGTTACTCAGGAAAAATAAAAGCTGCTACTTTCCCCAAGTGTCCTCTTTTCTGACCAATGTGAATATAGTCATTGACAAGCAATATCAGTGAGGCATCCAATAGATTTTCCATCTCTGTGGGAGCTTTAGAAGGAGAATGTGCTCAGATTCCTGGAATAGTTTGGGCTGATATATCACTACTCTGACTTTAGAAACTGGCTTGATTCTCCTGGTCATTAGCACTTTAAGCAAGAGTTATGGTACATGATTGGCTCCTCAATGGGGCCAAGGTTGATGACTGTGACACATGAGGGAATGAGTGGGATAATCTGATATAGTCAGTTTCCATGGAGGAACACCTGAGCATTAGACACAAGCCTGATGATATGGAGAGTGGGTGAGTGCAGAATACTCACTCCTTTACTGTCAGAAAATACCACCACCAACCTATTATTCTCTGAGGTCTGGCAACAGCTGTGTGCTTCAACAGAAAGCTTTATGAGGCAGAGAGAAACTGGGCTGAGGCTTAGAAAGCCCCCAAATATCTCAATGGACCTTGGGCAGATCTACTCTCGTCATTTATAACATTAAAAAGGTGTTGTGAAAATGTGACCAACAGAGCAGCGAACCACCGGCAATGGAAAACTGCCATTAAGCTTTCTAGAGTGTTATATTGAATAGCGTTCAGAAGAACAATGTAGATCCAGCCCTTATGTCAGTGAAAGTCTGAAAATCGCTGAGGAGCTGCCCTGAAGACTGGTGTCCAGACAGGTCAACAGAGAAAGAGCCAAAATCCCTCAGTAAAGTCAAGGGATCTTGATTCACCCACCATTCAACCTAGGATGGCTAATTACATAAACATCTTGAAGGTTGTTTTGGGGTGGATGTATTTCACAGTTCTATAAAATACAATGGCCTGTGAATTACCATCCTGGAATTCCTCAATCACGTACTGAATTCTAAGGAACATAAAGATACTTAAGTCTGCCTGGGTGATGCTTTCTTTTTTTATTCTCAAATATATATACCGTAGATTCCGGCATATTAGGCAACTTGGCGTATAAGACGACCCCCCCAGCTGCTGCAGTGGCGACAGCTTCGGCAGCCTCCAAAGCAACAGCGGGTGGCAGTCTCCACACTGGGAGGAAGCTGCCCGGTGCCCACTGCTGCCTCGGAGGTAGTACCCGGCGTATAAGATGACCCCCCGACTTTTAAACCTCTTTTCCAGGGTTAAAAAGACATTTTATACATCAGAATCTACGGTAGCTTATATATGCTAGGCTTATATACACACACACATGTATAACATGTAGGTTTTTTGTGTCAAATGGAGAAAGCAGTTTTTCTACTTACTGAACATAATGCTATCCTACTGAAGCTACTTGGCCAGTCAACTAATGCAGAACATTATAACCCAAACTCATAACTTGGCCCAGCTACCTGCTATTTTACTTCTAAATTCAGAGCTAGGTGATTCAGGATGCAGGCCACTTTCCAAGACATTCTTCTAGCTTACATAGATGTTTTTGTACTTTGACTTGTACATGTGTGCATGCATTCTGTGGCTAAAAGTGTATTATCTATGCGAACAAGATGTTCTTCCAATTTTTAATTCACATTTTTGGGAGAGTGTTTGAGAAATACTGGTATATGTTCAAACATTCTTGTAAGATAGATCTGTGAGAACTAAATGTTCTCTATCCCAGAATTATTTAAATATATGGACCACATTTTCCCACCAGTAACATCTTTCTTTCCAATATATATTCTGTTGCCTTCAAAACCCTCTCCCCATATCCATCAGCTAAGCTCGTTTCAAAGAGAAGGCTTATGTGGTCAAAACCAAAAAGGATCTTAGCACATGCACATTGTATATATAGGGAGCAAAGCAAATGTTTGTGCAGCTGTTTATGTGTCATTTAGACACCATTTTCTCCCTGGAAGCATGAAACAGAACTTCCCTACCGCCTGAGCATTGCACAAATCAGCTCTGGAGGAATCCTTAGAACAGATTTTATGGTCACACACAGAGGTGACAAGCCACGTTAGTTCCACTGCGCAGCTTAAACTCCTTGCATTAGCAAAGGTGGAACTTTTGGCCCTTCAGATGTTGCCGAACTACAACTCCCATCAACCCCAGCAAGCATAGCTATTGACCATGATGGCGACTGCAGTTCAACAACATCTGGAGGGTCAAAGAATCTCTGCACCCACACTAGCAAAACTGTTTCTAGGTGGTCCAACTTTCCATACCAAGTCGGCCACAAGAGTACTTCAACATGGAACCCCCCAGGCCACACACTGCCTTGCTGTGTGTGGGGCGTTCAAAATTTGATACACCCTAGCCTTTGTGCTGCCTTTCCAAAGCTGGGTAAGTGAGGTGCTGGCTTTGGGAAGAAGGAGTGAGGGCTCTGGCAGGGTCCCAAAGCTCTCCGATCTCCTCCCCAAAGCTGGGAAAGCACTAACTAGGCTTGGGAAGGAGGTGGGAGGACACTAGGACCCTGTCAGACCCCTGATAGCTCCTTCTCAAAGCCCAGTGTCTTCCTTACCCAGCTTTAGGAAGGCGATGCGAGCTAGGGTAGTGGTGTGTCAAATGGGGCCACATGTTGGACCAACCTGTTTTAGCTGGATACAGCCCAATCTGTCAGGGATCATATAGTAGGTATACCAGCCACAGCCAAAAACAAACAAGACCACCTCTTCTCTTTATGCTAAATGCTTTCCCCAATTTCCCCTCTTCTTGACACAGATAAGAAGTTCACTAGGGCCACACTTTGCCCAGCTGTGCTTCGCACAGATGGAGTTGTTTGCATTTAATAAAAAGAGAAAATACACAGTTAGGATGTTTCAGGAGTTAAGAGAAGACGAGAAGCCAAAGTAGCAGTGACAGTGGCTACATTTTACATATTGGTTAAAGTCAGGCAGCCATTTTATATCCTTGAAGTTCCTTAAAGGAGTTACATACATTTTGTGAGGAACCATGGAAAAATGCCTTTTTTCACCCACAGACAAATGAACATTATTTCTGGCACTAATAGGTTCTATTCTACTTCTTAGCAGGTGTCTTCCACTCTAAAATTCCTTAAAAACTGAAATGTGTTTCTTCCGTCTCCATCTGCATTCATAAGGCAGATCTATAAAGGCTGGAGGGCAAATCCACAGCACACTCTTAGAACCACTTTCTTCTGTGTTCTGTGTTCCCATTCCCACTGCTGACTGGAACTTGATTTCCAGGCCTGGCATAGAGGATGCTACTAGTTAATTACTCCCTGTTGGAAGCGTTCTAGGTTAGCTTCCCCACAGTGTAGTGAATGAAAATGAAGCAAACTGCTAAGCAACTGACACCAGCTACACGTAAGACAGATCAGAATTCTGCCCTACAGAGGGAGTCAAGGAATATAGCAAAGTAGGTCAGCTTTCACAAATATACACAACATGTCTCTACTATGTAAAAATTGGACAGGATATGAGTAATATAATTGCACTTTTTTTTAAAAAAAGCAAGATTTCAAAAGGGGGTTGTGTCAAGGAGGCCAGATGTAAAAGAGGGCAGTTGTGCAGAGAATTTGAGCAGGTGTAGTTTGCACGGCAAGGTGTGGATATGAGGGAAATGGAAACTAATTTCCATGGTATTGTGCAGATAAGGCTCGGTCTGCATGGCTGTAATCACTCTAACAATCAAGTACATTCACAAAAACTATATTACTTTTAATCATTCATTTGTACTAACTGATCAGCAACAGCAAGCTTGTGGACACTAGTTAATGAAGTAGCATTTTACTAATAGCAACGCACCTGTAGCACCTCCATCCAGCCGTTCTGAATTCACTGAGAGATCTGTTGAGTCTCTTGAATCATTCCCTAGTTTCTTTAAAACAGAAAGAAAGAAAAGTGTGATAAGGAATCCTTGAAAATTAGCAGAATTCTCTGAACTTGGTTGATAGACCACCATTTTCCAAGGCTCTGGACTATGATTACTAGCATCATCAACATCCCCATCATCATTAAATCAATCATTATTCATATTCTTATTTCAATTATATCCTGTTGTTCTTTTTGCAAAGGACTCCAGGGGAACAAACATGAAATTAAAACATCTCTCTGTCCATTTTATGTTGGGCAGCCTTTGAAGAATGTTTGAAAACTCCAATTGGTACAAAACAGGACAACCAGACTGCTAACAAGGACCGGTCAAAGAGAATATATTTCGGTGGTATAAAAATACCTATAGTGGCTGCCAGTATGTTTCTGGGCTAAAAGTGGTGAGATGAGTGCCTTAGCCTTTGAAGCCCTGAATGGCTTGGGGCCCAGGAATCTTAAGGACCACCAGGGGGAAAATTCATTCGAATGGTGGAGCTCCCTTCCTAGACATGTGCACCTGGTACCTACTCAACAATCTTTTTTGGGTCCCTGGTAAACTCCATCCTGTTCACCTCTGCCTTTGGTGGCCTTTATTAAGGCCTGAGATCCTTGTAGCTGCCCTTTGCTGGTCTATCAGCTGTGTTTCTTTCTTTCTTCTTTACATCTAGCTTTCTTATTTTCACTGCAGGTTCACATTTTTGTTTTTAACTTTATTCATAAAGGTGTTAGGAATTAATTCAACAAGGCTGGATAAATATTTATTCCAATCTCGTTGCATATCTGCATTTCTCTTGCACTTTCTTCACTCTGCAAGGGGGGGGGATTCTGAACAGCCTTTTTTTTGGCCTCCATGTACTTACGGTTTCATTAAAAAAATGAATCTATTAACAGAACATCATTTCCCCATGATGATATCAAAGTAGCATTGTGCGCAAACTTAATTGTAATCCCATTCAAGCAGTTTAAATCCCATTTAGGAACATAAGAAGCTGCCTTATATGGAATCAGGCTGTTGTAGCACATCCAGCTCAGTATTTACGCTGAATTGCGGTGGCTCTCCTGGGTTCTATATGGGGGGGGGGCCCACCCTACCTGGAGGGGCCAGGGCTGAATCTGAGACTTTCCATAAACACAGCAGATGCCTTACCCCTGAGCAATGGCTCTGCTACTTCTGTACTCAAACAGGTGGCAACCAGTCGCGTGAACTCCCTTGTCCTACTTTAGATTTACTACCACCTGTGTGCCCCGACTTGATTAGTTTTTATATGGCATTGAACGCTTTTCTTGACACTGTGCTACATCACATCTGAACAACAGTAAATAACTATCACATTTCAGCAGTCCTTGGTTTACAAGTACATCTCTGCATTATAGGATGTGTAGTCTAAATTAGTTGTTATTGAACACCCTGAGTTGACATTTAGGTAAAGGTAAAGGGACCCCTGACCATTAGGTCCAGTCGTGACCGACTCTGGGGTTGCGGCGCTCATCTCGCTTTACTGGCCGAGGGAGCTGGCGTACAGCTTCTGGGTCATGTGGCCAGCATGACTAAGCCACTTCTGGCGAACAGAGCAGTGCACAGAAATGCCGTTTACCTTCCCGCCGGAGCGGTGCCTATTTATCTACTTGCACTTTGACGTGCTTTCAAACTGCTAGGTTGGAAGGAGCACGGACCGAGCAACGGGAACTCACCCCGTCGCTAACCTTCTGATTGGCAAGCCCTAGGCTCTGTGGTTTAACCCACAGCGCCACCTAGGTCCCTGAGTTGACGTTTACCGTAAGCAAAATCTACGCTTTGGGAAGATGGCTAGCCTGTGACAACCCACATGTTGCTGAACTACAACTCCCAGCATCCTTCACTGTTGGCCATGCTGGCTGAGGCTGATGGGAGTTGGGAGTCCAATAACATCCGGGCAGCCACAGGTTCCCCACTGCTGCTTTGAAAGCATTCTTCTCCCTGTATTTTCTAAAAGTTGAACACATCTTCAATGTGTGCACGTTTAGCTTTACATGCTTGGCAAAATTAAAATAAATAAAAATAAAAATGGGACGAGCATCCGGGAAATTTGTCCCCCCCCCCCAATCCCACCCACCATTAAACCCATTAGGGACACCTGCCTCTGCTGTAAATCAACTTCCTAGATGAAATTTCTAGATAACAGAATTTCATCTTAGTAAACTAGGCCACAAATAAAATAGATTTACTATCATGTACCCATATCTTATAGCTAAAACCATTTCTACACATAAATAAGGTAATGCACATAAATTACAAAGTAGGAACATACATCACACAGGAATAAAACATTAAATAACTTTTATCAACTGCATCAAAAAATCCTGGAGGTTAAGGCTCCACCATAAAAGCTTTTTGGTTGGAGTTTCTTCACTCTTTCTAGCCAACACCAGATTTTGTAACTTGTTGGATTAGGCCAATAATATCTATTCCAATTTCACATATACGTGTGGTACTCGGGAACGTAATCCCCACGTAAGTGGGAAGTCGCATGTATTTTTTTAACCTATTTGATATCTAACTGCACTTCATAGGAACTGCAAACAATACCATCTCCCAAATCTCATTAGTCTTACCGTTGCTTGCTGGAGAGTTCTGTTTTAAACCATCTCAAGTGCTAACTAAGCCATGCTACTTGGTCTTATTTGCACTGCATTTGTTCCTAGAGCTAATATTAAAATGTCTTCAAACACTAGGTGGAGCAAGACCACTGCCGAATATTTGCTTGAAGAGAAGACTAATCCCATATTCACTGATCTTTCACTGTTCCTGCAAATTCACACAAAAAACACCCCCACCCCGCCCAACATTTGCCATCTTTTCACCTAGCACACACCTGCTCCTTACCAGCAACTGTAGTAGGATTGTACTAGGTCGCACATCAAGTAGTAAATTCCTTATAGTTTTTGTTCCTACCTCAGGTACGTTTAAGCAGCCAGCTGTCACGTCAACACTTAAACAAACGTGCTAATTTTTTAATAACAAATACAAAAGTATAGAAACCATAAGTCCTAATGGCAATTTTGAGTATAACCATTTTGGTCAGAATCAAATGCCTCAAGCTGGCCGCCATTATTTAGCTATGTTGTTCTGTGTAAGCCCTCAAATGAACTGCTCGGACCATTAAAATGAAAATATCACTCACCTTTTGTGCAGATGCTGCTCTGCGCTCCTGCTTAGCTTTCATTTCTGCTAAAAGTCCACTACCCATCACTTGCACCCCATACCGACGTCCTCCTTGAGGACTGCCTTTGCTGTCACTCTTCTCAAGCTTTGAGGCATCCTCTGAAGACCCCTCCTCTACTGAGTCTGGCGTTTTCAGTTCCTCGTTTTTTTCAGTGTTGCCATTCTGTTCAGTCGATTTAACCTCCTTCTTTGCAGTGTCTGCTGTGGGGCCTTTGGCAGCACCTTTGGGTGCTGAGGGGTCCTCCGACACCAGAACAGTTGGAGGACGTTCAGATTTTGATCTAGATTTGATTAAATTGAGAAAGCCGCTTTTCCGAGAATCTCTTTTCTTCTTTTCATCAGTGGCTTCGCTGGAATCATTTGTGTCCGCGCCTTTTGTTGAGGATCTCCTAATAGATGAAAAGGGCACATAAGCCATAATGGCCTCATTTGGACATAATGCTAAACTACGGTTTAGTGTTACATAGACTCCTGTGCTTCTGCTCTCCATATCTGGCGAGATCACAAGGAGATTGGAAGCTTTCAGTGGTATTTTGACTAACCACAGTTTTGAGCCATCATAGAACTGTAGAGTTGGAAGGGACTTCAAGGGTCAACTAGTCCAACACCCCCTGCAATGCAGGGATCTCAGATAAAGCATTCATGATAGATGGGTACCCAAACTCTGCTTAAAGCCCTCCAAGGAAGGAGAGTCCACAACCTCCTAAGGGAATCTGGTGCAGTACTGTATTAAATTCTCCTTGCTTAAATTCCATGGTAATGCTGGCTCTAAATAAAGAATGCATTTTATATTACCAGAGAAGTCAATCTTCTCTGGTAGATTATGTCTACCAGAGACATAGTTATGTGGAGTTATCATACTTCTCCCTGGGGAAGCTCACCTGGTGCCTTCATTATATACTTTTAGGTGCCAGGCAAAAACATTCCTCTTCAACCAGGCCTTTGGCTGGTTAATATTCTACAGCCTTTTAAATGTGTCTGTGGGAAGGGGGTGGTTTGTTGTTTTGCTTTAATACTTCTGTTTTTATCTTGTATTTTTATTCTGTGAGATCTTATGACAAAGGGGTTTTGTGTGGTACCGAATTTTGATACCAACCTCAAAATACAGTGGTACCTCAGGTTAAGTACTTAATTCATTCCGGAGGTCCGTACTTAACCTGAAACTGTTCTTAACCTGAAGCACCACTTTAGCTAATGGGGCCTCCTGCTGCTGCCGCGCCGCCGGAGCACAATTTCTGTTCTCATCCTGAAGCAAAGTTCTTAACCTGAAGCACTATTTCTGGGTTAGCAGAGTCTGTAACCTGAAGCGTAGGTAACCAGAGGTACCACTGTACCTGCAATTGCTTCAGGTGAGCAAAATCATCCCTCCTACCCTAAACCACTTTGAAGAGGAAATGCAGCATTTAAGTACTGCTTGGCACACTTGTTTCACTGTCTGCTTTTCCTCACCACTGCCTTCCTCCTCAGCCTCCCTTGCTTATGCTACTCTTGAATCCTACACAATGCCCTGCAGTGCCGTGCCATGGCATGTAGCACTGGAACGTCACCAAGATAGGGTGAAGCATAGGTTTTGCATGCAGAAGTTCCCAGGTTCGATCCCTGGCGTCTCCAGATGTGGCTTAGAATAGACTCCTTGCCTCAAACTCTGGAGAGCCATTGCCAGTAAATATGGAAGATGCTGAGCATCAATGGTCTCAGTATAAGGCAGCTTCCTAAAAGAATGGCTCTTCTGCTTAAATTGCAATCATAAAGAATTCTAATGAACTTAAGTGGCACTATGGTGACATAAACCCAAATATATGGATATAGACATATTTAGCATATATAAATCACTTTAACTTACTATTGGCATAATTACGTCTATTACATTAGTGCTAGCAGTGTCATGTACTTGCTATTTTGAATTTTTAAAGACAGAAAACACCCCCCAAATATCTACAGCAGCTTCAGCTACTGTACCTTGCTGAAGAATAAGACTTACTTTGAATCCATTTTTGTCACCTTCTTAGTGAAAAATTCGTCAACGCCTTCATCCACTCTTCCCATAAGACCATTCTGTTCGCCATCTTGAGGTGCTGTCGTACTCACCTGATAAGACACATAAAGGTAAAGGGACCCCTGACCATTAGGTCCAGTCATGGCCAACTCTGGGGTTGCGACGCTCATCTCGCTTTATTGGCCGAGGGAGCCGGCATACAGCTTCCAGGTCATGTGGCCAGCATGACTAAGCCGCTTCTGGCGAACCAGAGCAGCACACGGAAACGCCGTTCACCTTCCTGCCGGTGCGGTACCTATTTATCTATTTGCACTTTGACGTGCTTTAGAACTCCTAGGTTGCCAGGAGCTGGGACTGAACAACGGGAGCTCACTCCGTCACGGGGATTCAAACCACCGACCTTCTGATCGGCAAGTCCTAAGCTCTGTGGTTTAACCCACATAGTTTTACTTAATATAGAAGCCTCTGGAGGTTCTATATTGCCAGTTATGGCTGTCAAAATCCGTAACTGTGTATGGGTTTGAGAAGCAACAAGTTTTTCTTATGAAGAGTGCTGACAAGAGGAAAGAAAAACGTGGCTATCAGAAATCTTAAAGCATGGCTTAAAGCTTGCACACTATTTAAAGAATGGAATAATAAGAATCCTAGAATTGTAGAGTTGGATGGGACTATGAGGGTCATCTAGTCCAACTCCCTGCAATGCAGGACACTTTTGCCCAATGTGGGGCTTGAACCCACAACCCTGAGATTAAGAGTCTCTTGCTCCACCGACTCAGCTATCTCTCCTATGAAGTAAAATATCACAACCAAGATTTTCACTCACCGCAGCTTGCGTGGGCTGTTGTTTTTTATTCCTCTTAGGCCTTAGTTTTGTAAAGTGCTCCAGTTTTTTCCCTTCCTCGGAAGGCAGCTCTGAGATAAGCCCAGAAGTCCGTTTGTCCACTCTTCCGGTAAGGAATGGGGGGTCTTCTATGTGGATGGGAACTTCTTCCAATGCTTTGTCCAAGTCAAACTCCATCTCTAAGAGAAATATTTGAAGTTTCTTATATTTGAACCTCTCCTTTTCTGGTCAGGTTTGTTAACATAGGCATAACCCTGTCAACAAGCCCCCGCAGTGGGAAATGGCATTTGTAAACAGACACGTATGAAATAGTTTGGAATAATTACAAATCATGCTTTGATGATTGGATCTGAGCCTCTGGATCACTTTTTCACCCCACCCTTTCTGCACTCCCTGGTTTGTGGCAACCCAGAACTGGAAATTATGGTTTGTACATAGTTTCCAATTCTGGTTTGGATATAATGGTGAACTATAGGATGTCTTAAACCAGAAAGGGTATGAGGGGATCAGAGTCCATAAGGGAAGGAAGAAGGGAGGGAGAAGCATGCGAGGGCCTGAGGCTTGACAATGACCAGGCCTACAGCATCTAAACTATCTTCACTCATAATGTCTTTAAATATAGAATTGTAGTTATCAAAGTATTTCATCTTTTTTTGCAGACACAGGTTCCTGCACAACTAACACTCCTAAAGAAGCTTGAGCATCAGTATCTATTTTGAATTGTTAATTTGTATAAGGTTAGCTGAGAGCAACAGACCAAATAATGCTTATATTCTAGAACAGGGATGGGTCCTTCATTGTAGTCCATCATCATATTCCCCACAGTCACAGTTTCCCCCTCCCTGGTCTATTTAGGTAAATCTTATAAAGGTCAATTTATGTAAATCTTATAAATCTTAAGGAAGTAGCTTAATAAATTGTGAAAAGAAACAACCACTTACCAAAAGCTCTGGATACAGGCCTCAGCATTCTACTGTGGATACTCTTCCTTTTAGACTTAGGAGTCATCTGCAGAATGAAAAGATGGCAGAACTTAATGCCATAAGTGGGGACAGAAAAGTTAGCTGTACCAGTGCAGCTGTTAGCTCTGAGTAAGACTGGAATATATTCTTCATATTATGAAGTCAACACAGCTGTGAAAGATGGAGCAAAAGCAAAGCTCATTTAATTCTGGATCAGAAATCAAGTGATCTGTTAATCAAGTAACGGTTAATTAAGCTTTCTGTCTTCAGAATCATTCTTAATGATCATTTATTGTGCTGGAAAGCATTCAAACCTGGTGTTCAGACTTTATAATGAGTGCAAATTCATCACATTTGATGAAATGTGGTTGGAAAAGGAGCAATGTCACATAGTGCCATCTGATTTTTAAAAAGTTACTGAGATTTCACAAAAAAGTATTATTATTGAACAATGGAAGCATTATCCTAAGCGTTATTTTTAGTCAAGCTACCTTTGAATGGTGTTTTCTATTTTTAGGCATTATACCGACAAAGAAAGAAAGAAAGAAAGAAAGAAGACACACACACACACACACACACAGAGAGAGAGAGAGAACAGATAAATTCCTTACTATAAATTGTGCATAGTGTCGTTTTTGTGAATTTATCAAATTTTGGTGATATCCTTATACAATGCTTTGGGGATTGACTTATTGTACCGTATTTTTCGCCCTATAGGACGCACCGGCCCATAGGACACACCTAGTTTTCAGCGGGGGGAAATCAAGGAAAAAAATATGATTTCCCCCCCGCAGCTCTGGGAGCAGCGGACAGGCTGCACGCAGCCTGTGCGCTACTCCAAGACCTTCTCCCTGCTTTTGCGGGAGGTGGCGGAATTCCCCCACCTCCCGCAAAAGCCCACAGGAGCCCCACTTGACTCCTGCGGGCTTTTCGACCAGGAGGGAGAAGGGACTGAAACGGCCAGTCAGTCCCTTCTCCCTCCTTGGGGAAAAGCCCCCAAGAGCAGCGCGCTCTTTAAAGGGTGCGCGGCTCCTGCGGGCTTTTCTAGGAGGTGGGGGAATTCCCCACCTCCTAGAAAAGCCGGGGAGCCCCTTTAAAGAACACACGGCTTTTGCCTGCTTTTGCAGGAGGTGGGGGAATTCCCCCATCTCCCGCAAAAGCCCAAAGGAGGGTTGGAGAGTAGCGGCAAGGCGTCGCGCGCCTTCCCGCTGCCCCCCATCCTCTGGGGCTGGCGATGGGGGAAGCGCTGCTTTCCCCCACCGCCAGCCTCAAAGAGCAGACTCTCCTGGCTTCAGCGGAAGCAACGCGAAGCCTCCGGAGCGCAGGCTTCAGAGGCTTCGTGTTGCTATCGCTGAAGCCAAGGAGTCTGCATTCGCCCCATAAGACGCACCCACATTTCCCCTTCATTTTTGGAGGGGAAAAAGTGCGTCTTATAGGGCGAAAAATATGGTAGTTTTAAAATGCTACAATAAAATAAGCCTAATGTTTTCTACTCAAAGCTGACCTTTGCCACAATATTCACAACTTTCCTTTCTATCTTTTATGAGTTATAACAATATATGAAATACTCATTGTATTAGGCAGCCTCAGCATAAAGGGTTTCAACTGTAACTGGTTAGTAGTTCACTGTGTACACTTTTGCTTAAAACCTGCGCTTTTGGAATCACTGTACTTGAATGCATTATTTACTTTAAAAATAAGAGTAGAGTTCACAGTGATAAATCAAAGCCTGAATGTAAAGACCAAAAAGAAATTAATGAAACGATGATCCTACAAATATACTTGTTACTCATTCTAGAACCCAATGAACTCTGAATGGGAGTTTCCTCTTTGATATGGCAATCTAGCCTCCAGTTTAGTTGATCTACCTGTTCACACCAGCTGAAAAGAGAAATGAAGCCCTAGGGGATTATCTTGCTCACGTTTTTCTTGCAGGATCAGACGGGTGAATTCAAGTCTAGCTAGAGCCTTTTCAGCTGTCAGTGCCATTAGAAGGGATAATGAACGGAAATTCCAAATGGCTGAATAAATAAATAAATAAATGCTACTACTGCCCAACGATGAAAGTATTGCTAGGTAGCATTATGCATTATTTGTTTTAATCAAATGTAAGTCACAGTGGAGAAAGCCAGCACAGAAAAAAATTGTTGAACAGACTTCATACAAAGTTTATCTGGCCAGTTCACACCTAAGCATGAACATCTGAGGGTGTGCGTACTCACAACAGGAACTGTGGTTGCTTTGTTCCTCCCCTGGTCCTCCTGTTGTGGTGTGACCTAGTTGGGCTTAGTGCTAGGACTTAAGCACTTAAGTTTGTTCTTGGCCTACCTATACCCCTCCGCCCAACCCCCCCCCAAGACAAATAAAGCACAGACAAAAAAAGAAGGCAAAACACCCTAAACAAACAAAAGCCAAAGGAAAGAATCCAACTCCCTCAAGTAAAAAAACCAAGAAAGAGCAAACACAATAAAAATAGGGAGGGGCAGGGGGAGGGCCACAAGTAGAGTATCAAAGGGCATTGTTGTGCCCATCAGCACCCTGCTGAGAACTTCAGGTATGCACCATCATCAGAATAATCTCATTATAAGCAACAGTAGTACTCAACAGGGAAGGCTTCAGGTGAAACCCCTAAAATACCGTATTTTTTGCACCATAACACTCACTTTTTTCCTCCTAGAAAGTAAGGGGAAATGACTGTGCGTGTTATGGAGGGAATGCCTACGGGTGGCATACCTACGGATTTTCCTCCTCTAAAAACTATGTGCGTGTTATGGTTGGGTGCATGTTATAGAGCGAAAAATACGGTAATTTACTTCATACTACTGTGGCAAACACAAAAAAGCCACAGAATCAAAATAGGAAAGGATACAGATTTAGGGTGGGGGGTGGGGGTACCTCTTCTGTAAGCTTGATGAGCCTATTCCTATTATCTTGTTGTTGTCTGGGTAACCAGTTCCTGAACCAAAAAGTACAAGTGAAAAGAAACTAAATGATGCTAACCAGTTAATTAGAATCTGAGGTACTTTGGTGCACAACAATTATGAAGGAGAACAGGGTCTGATTAAATGCACACAGAGAGCCCCGAGTCCCCCTGCCCAAATTTTCCTCCTCGCTCCACATGAGTTTCTTTTGTACTGCCTTCCGTTCATGCAACACAACATGCTATTTTATGTTTACAGTTGTTTTCCTGATATTTCCCATGTCACCCCCACCCCCAACACACACACTCACTCCATGTACCCTCCTTGAATCCTGCCTCTGATTATTCCCCCTTCTGGTCTCAGCTGGTCATCAGGATCTACAGCTTCCTGGCTCTTATTACGCTACATTTACGACAATGTCCAATATATTGTTAAAGCCATGCAAAGTAAACAGATAATTAAACAAAAGCCTAGATTGAAGCAATTTCTTTAATGGGCACTGAGAGGAACATTCCTGCTTAGTTAACTGAGCTTTTGATAGCAGGTGGATGGTGGCTATTGGACACGCTCCACCTGCTTTGAGTAGGATTGAAGAACGTTGTTAGATAGATGGGCTGTAGTCAGTGAAGGAAAAAGGAAAGGAGGGCTTGATAAACACACTGTTTGCTTTTGCAGGACTGAATGCTGCCTTAAATATTAGCATGGGTGCATGTTCCCTCGTGCACAGCGTGCATATTTATAAAGAAGCAGACATTCCAAGCATGCCGAATGTCTTCAGTACTGCCTTGTAACAATAAGCCAGACAGTGTAAAAGACTTTCTACTGCTTATGGAAGTGGGGGATCATGAAACAATATTATTATTCTAACTGACTAAACCTAAGAGTAGTGGCACCCCTTCATGGATCACTGCCTTGCCGTGGCGAAGGGGCTTGAATAACTCGGAGAAGCTATGAGCTATGCCGTGCAGGGCCACCCAAGATGGACAGGTCATAGTGGAGAGTTTTGACCAAACGTGATCCACCTGGAGGAGGAACCGGCAAGCCACTCCAGTATCCCTGCCAAGAAAACTCCATGGACAAAGACAACAGGCATATAAAAGTTATGATGCTGGAAGATGAGCCCCTCAGGTCGGAAGGTGTCCAACATGCTACTGGGGAAGAGTGGAGGACAAGTACAGGTAGATCCAGAGCGGATGAAGCGGCTGGGCCAAAGCTGAAAGGACGCTCAGTTGTGGATATGCATGGAAGCGAAAGGAAAGTCCAATGCTGTAAAGAAAAACATTGCATAGGAACCTGGAATGTAAGAACCATGAACCTGGGTAAGTTGGATGTGGTCAAAAATGAGATGGCAAGAATAAATATTGACATCCTGGGCATCAGTGAACTAAAATGGACGGGAATGGGCGAATTCAGTTTGGATGACTATCATATCTAATACTGTGGGCAAGAAACCCGTAAAAGAAATGGAGTGGCCCTCATAGTCAACAAAAGAGTGGCGAAAGCTGTACTGGAATGCAATCTCAAAAATGATAGAATGATCTCGATACGAATCCAAAGCAGACCTTTTAACATCACAGTAATCCAAGTTTATGCACCAACTACTGGTGCTGAAGAAACTGAAATTGACCAATTCTATGAAGACTTACAAGACCTTATAGAAGTGACACCAAAGAAGGATGTTCTTCTCATTATAGGGGATTGGAATGCTAAAGTAGGGAATCAAGAGATAAAAGGAACAACTGGCAAGTTTGGCCTTGGAGATCAAAATCAAGCAGGGCAAAGGCTAATAGAGTTCTGTCAAGAGAACAGGCTGGTCATCACAAACACACTTTTCCAACAACGCAAGAGACTACTCTACACATGGACATCACCAGATGGGCAACATCGAAATCAGATTGATTATATTCTCTGCAGCCAAAGCTGGAGAAGCTCTATACAGTCAGCAAAAACTAGACCTGGAGCTGACTGTGGCTCAGATCATCAGCTTCTTATAGCAAAATTCAAGCTTAAACTGAAGAAAGTAGGAAAAACCACTGGGCCGGTAAGATACAATCTAAACCAAATCCCTTATGAATACACAGTGGAAGTGAGGAACAGGTTTAAGGATTTAGATTTGCTGGACAGAGTGCCTGAAGAACTATGGGTGGAGGCTCGCAACATTATATAGGAGGCAGCAACTAAAACCATCCCAATGTAAAAGAAATGCAAGAAAGCAAAGTGGCTGTCCAATGAGGCCTTACAAATAGCGGGGGAGAGAAGGCAAGCAAAATGCGAGGGAGATAGTGAAAGATACAGGGAATTGAATGCAGATTTCCAAAGAATAGCAAGGAGAGACAAGAAGGCCTTCTTAAACGAGCAATGCAAAGAAATAGAGGAAAACAACAGAATGGGAAGAACCAGAGATCTGTTCAAGAAAATCGGAAATATGAAAGGAACATTTCGTACAAAGATTACCATAATAAAGGACAAAAGTGGTAAGGACCTAACAGAAGCAGAAGACATCAAGAAGAGGTGGCAAGAATACACAGAAGAATTATACCAGAAAGAAATGGATGTCTCGTACACCCCAGGTAGTGTGGTTGCTGACCTTGAGCCAGACATCCTGGAGAGTGAAGTCAGATGGGCCTTAGAAAGCACTGCAAATAACAAGGCCAGTGGAAGTGATGGTATTCCAGCTGAACTATTTAAAATTTTAAAAGATGATGCTGTTAAGGTGCTACATTCAATATGCCAGCAAGTTTGGAAAACTCAGCAGTGGCCAGAGGATTGGAGAAGATCAGTCTACATCCCAATCCCAAAGAAGGGCAGTGCCAAAGAATGCTCCAACTACCGCACAATTGCACTCATTTCACACGCTAGCAAGGCTATGCTTAAAATTCTACAAGGAAGGCTCAAGCAGTATGTGGACCGAGAACTCCCAGAAGTGCAAGCTGGATTTAGAAGAGGCAGAGGAACCAGAGACAAAATTGCAAACATGCGCTGGATTACGGAGAAAGCTAGAGAGTTCCAGAAAGACATCTACTTCTGCTTCATTGACTATGCAAAAGCCTTTGACTGTGTCGACCACAGCAAACTATGACAAGTTCTTAAAGAAATGGGAGTGCCTAATCACCTCATCTGTCTCCTGAGAAATCTCTATGTGGAACAAGAAGCTACAGTTAGAACTGGATATGGAACAACTGATTGGTTCAAAATTGGGAAAGGAGTACGACAAGGCTGTATATTGTCTCCCTGCTTATTTAACTTATATGCAGAATTCATCATGCGAAAGGCTGGGCTGGATGAATCCGAAGCCGGAATTAAGATTGCCAGAAGAAATATCAACAACCTCAGATATGCAGATGACACAACCTTGATGGCAGAAAGTGAGGAGGAATTAAAGAACCTTTTATTGAGGGTGAAAGAGGAGAGCGCAAAATATGGTCTGAAGCTCAACATCAAAAAAAACGAAGATCATGGCCACTGGTCCCATCACCTCCTGGCAAATAGAAGGGGAAGAAATGGAGGCAGTAAGAGATTTTACTTTCTTGGGCTCCATGATCACTGCAGATGGTGACAGCAGTCATGAAATTAAAAGACGTCTGCTTCTTGGGAGAAAAGCAATGACAAACCTAGACAGCATCTTAAAAGGTAGAGACATCACCTTGCCAACAAAGGTCCGTTATGGTTTTCCCAGCAGTGATGTATGGAAGTGAGAGCTGGACCATAAAGACGGCTGATCGCCGAAGAATTGATGCTTTTGAATTATGGTGCTGGAGGAGACTGTTGAGAGTCCCATGGACTGCAAGAAGATCAAACGTATCCATTCTTAAGGTAATCAGCCCTGAGTGCTCACTGGAAGGACAGATCATGAAGCTGAGGCTTCAATACTTTGGCCACCTCATGAGAAGAGAAGACTCCCTGGAAAAGACCCTGATGTTGGGAAAGATGGAGGGCACAAGGAGAAGGGGACGAGAGAGGATGAGATGGTTGCATGGTGTTCTTGAAGCTACCAGCATGAGTTTGTTTTTTTTTTTTTTTAATCATATTTATTAAAATTTCCAATAATAACAGAATAGGAAAATAAGAAAGATAAAGGAAAGAAAGAAAAAGAGAAACTAACTTAGACCCTTCTTTTCATAACCTTCTTTCTGGGACTTCCTCCTTCCCCTCCCGATTGTATTCCCCTTTATCCAAGTTGGTTCCACAAGTTCTCATCCCCAATTAAACCTAATATATTATACTCATAAACCAATTTAAATTTACACCATCTTAGCATCACTCCTCGTCTTATAATAGAACAAAATTTTCCCCAAGATCCGCTCTCATTTCTTCCACGAGTTCCCCCTTTCTAAAAAAAAAAAGAAAAAACAGAAACGTAAAGTATCAAAGTTATAAAGAATATAAGATAGAAAGTATAGAGAAATTCAAAAAGTTGGTTACAAAGCCTTTGGATTCTAAGGTTCCCCCTCCCTTCCCCGGTTTTGATTCCCCATGTCCATTTGTCTGTATGTTGTCGGCCTGGAGATCTTAAGTCCACAGCCAAATTTATCTCAGTCCATCATGCTGTTTTCTTCGGATTTGATTGTCTTAATGATGTTTAACGTCGAAAATCCAATCTAATAGAGGCCTTTAATTTTCTTTAATCTTTTGTTGCTCCTCCCATTATTCTTTCCGTGTCGTATTCAGTCATCTACTCTTTTATTTCTTGGTTTCTCAGGTTTCTGTCTTGTTCAGCTGTCAAAACATTCTTGTTCCAAAATTTAACGTCTCTACAGAGGTTTGTTATTCAGGGACACAGACTTACGTCCAGTTCCTTTCTTGCTTCAATGGAAGATTCTATTGTGTTATAGTCACCTCTGTAGACAAAATAATATTTCAGTTCTGCAGCTTTCCCAGGAGATAAGACCTTTACACATCCCAGAGTAGTTTTCCACATACGACACTTGTAATGTCCCAAATCCCCTCTAGAGGGATTACAATAACTTTGTATCCTCTAATCCAAAAGTCAATTTGTTGTTTCTTTTTCCCGACAGTTTATATCCATATTTATATCAAATTGTAACAAAATTAACCAGCAAAGAACTTGTAGCAAGGTCCTCTTTATAATTTCCAGTTTTGACAGCTCCTTTGACAGCTGTCAAAATCTCCATCTCTCTTCGCCAGGCTGTCCGAATCGCCCCGGTTCCCAGGGGGGGGGGTTGCTTTTTCCTCACCCTCGACTCCTCTCCTCCAGCACAGTTCTTATAATTCACATCGTGGAGTTGGTAATTTTTATCATCAATAAGCTTCTGAATAGATCTTGGTTTCTCAGTCCTTGTTTTAGCATGTTTACAATCAGGGAGGGGACTGACTTCCTTTTTTGGATCCCCTCCCGCTCGTGCCAAATCCGGAAAAATTTTTCTTTTTTCCTCCTTTTAAACCCGGTTGCCCAATTACTCACGGGTTGTTGATCAATTGTCCGAATTTCCTTTGGAAGAAGCCAGCGCTCTCCGCCGAATGGCATGCGGCTGCGCCCGGCAGGGGAAGCGGAGGACTCAAAGCACCACGCTACTCCCCGGCGCCCGATCCGTAGCCTTTAAAAAGGCTCTTTCACAAGCCGGGAGAGCGATAACGGTGCCAGCCGAGTCACCATGTCCACGGGATCCGTTCCCGTGGTTTCTAAGGGTCCCCGCGTCGCCGGCGCGGTAGGACCCAGCCCCTGCCGAGCAGACTCCCTCCGGAGCTCGGAGGGAGTCCGCCATTCGGCGATGGCGCCAACCCGGAAGTCGAAGCTACCAGCATGAGTTTGATCAAACTGCGGGAGGCAGTGGAGGACAGAAGTGCCTGGCGTGCTCTGGTCCATGGGATCACGAGGAGTCAGACACGACTAAACGACAACAAGAGTAGTGGCAAGGCAGAGACAGTGATTGTGTCCTACAGCCACCAGGCTGGAGCAATTAATAACTGTTACACTGATACACTGATCAATTTGTCCCAGCCATACAAAGAAAGCACAGTTTATCTAACTTATTTCATTAATAATTTCTGGCACGAGATCATCTACGCATTTTCTTGGTGACTTTAAATCAATAGGTCAGTTTTAGTTGGTAAAACTGAATGCAAGTAATCTTTTAAGACATGCTCAGTGCTGCCATACTAAAAGCTTAACTGAAGATTGCTGAAAACGGCAACTCTTCCGTTTTCAGCAAAATGGGATGGAGCAGGGAGGAATCTTGTGTTTACCTATCTATGGCAACTATTACGTTTTGAGTGAATATGGTAATGAAGTGTATACAATATAATCTATTTTCTACCTAATTAGCATTTTGGTACCTGCAGAAGCTCATGTTCAAGCCATTTTTTACCTGCATATGTTAAGACAGCCTTCTCCAACTTGATGCCCTCCAATGTTTCGAACTACAACTCCTATTGGCCCCTGTCTTCTCTAGCCAATGTTCATGGATGTTGAGAATTGTAACCCAAAACACCTGAAGGCTGCTAGGATGGGGAAAGCTGTGTTAAGACATTCTTCTTAAAAGTTCTGCCCATACAGCTGAATTTGAATGGCATTTGGTTCAGCAGAAAGATTGACAGATAAGCAGACGCCATTCATACATACCTAAAGGCAACCCAATTATAGTATGATTCTAAAAGATATTTTCATTATTAGTCTACTGTACATTAGTCTAGTGTAATGTAGGATGCATGAGAATGCACGTGTCTGCTCATTTTTCAGGATGCAGTATGAATAGCAAATATTCCATCAAATGTAGGAATTGTAGAACATATATATGATTTTTACAGGTGGCAATGCATATGGGTTTACCCACACCTGCATAACCACTTTTGATAAAATATTTGCATCTGTGATGTGACCGTAACTCTTTTCATAGAGACCACGAAAAGCAGAAACAGTATGCTGAAGGTGATGCAAACCAAACCTTCACAAATTGAAAAGGAAAAGTCCTACAGTGCAGAAGGAGAGAAAACATGTTCTTCCAAGTACTCAAGTTACACTCCAACTCTAAAGCAAAATGGTGGCGCACGCCACTCCAGATTTCTGGTTGCTTTGTTTCAACAAAAAGTATCACCTGTTGTATCCCACTCTATAATAGCAAATGTCACCTGCAGCACTTGTGTTTGTTGCTCCTCCTGAAACCATAGCCTGGCTGGCAAACGATCAAGAACAGAAATGGAAGTGTAGAATTGCCAGAGGGTGTGGGCATCTGAGGAAAAACTGGCAAGAAACCTAGTGTATTGATTCTTCCACTGCCCAAGGGGAAAAGTAGGGATTTCTGTTAGATCCTCTTATAACTGGAAGTGGAAATTATATTTTAACACGTACGGAGAGCTTCAATCTTGGTATTAGGGGGAAACTTTACACACCATTGCTTAGCATAATTAGACTTGAAATGACTCCAGAAGAGGTTATATACAAACGTTTCCCTGTTTCCGCTGCCTCTGCTCTATTCCTGTTACATAAACTTGCTGAATGCATTTTCATTCAGATCAGATCCAGTCTCTTTTCCTTTTCTCCCTCTCCCCGTCAAAGGTACGAATATTGCATGCTTGAATGGCATTTGCCAAGCAGAGACAATGCAGTGCAACAGAAAATATGTCACCTGTGCAACAGCTACAGTGGGGCTAGCCAGGGTTTTTTTGCCCTGGGTGAAGTCTCCAGAGGGGCACCTGTATGTGTGGGGGTGGCGGTGTGCTAAACTGGATCTCCGACTCAGGTGTAATAAAGCTTAGTTTTGCCCCTGGGAAAACCCTACCTTCTGTTCCTTTAAAGCTTTGTTTTCAATAAACTGATCTTAGCATGAATGCACAACTGAATCCAGAGATTTTCTTAGCCATTAACTAGTGCTATGTGAACATTATGCTTGGTATTGTTCTCATGTCTTCTGAGGGATATTTCAAATTCGCCACACTTTACGCTGGCTGGAACATCTTGTAAAATCCAACTTCGCTTCCAAATTGTCACCTGTTTCTGTTAATAGCTGCACACTGACGGTACGGCATTTCCCCCAACAGATTAGTAAGGCACTACAGAAGCAAATGGAGCAAGAAAAACAAAGTAGGTAAGAAACAGCAAAGCTTAAAACAAAAATACTTACACTTGTACAGCAGAGAGTCTCCATGCAGCCAGAAGAGAAAGATAAAAGAATATGAATGGGCAGAAGATAAAGCAAGAGCAGTTTCAAGGGAGAAGAGTAGGGAGAAGCAAGCAGTGCTGAAATTTGGCAAATAAAAAAAAAATTGAAGCAGAAATACTGAAGCAAAGATAAGCAGAAGATACAAACCTTTCACATTAAGGCAAAATGGGAACAGATTTATATCAGGTGCAGGCAAGCTCTCTCTGTGCTTTCATTTATGCTTTATTACTATTCCCTGAAGAGGTGAAGATGACTAAAAGGGGCAGGGGAGCATGAAGACCTCCAGTGTAGAACCTCATGCACTTTCAAAACATTTGAGGATCATGATTTTTAATTGAAATAATGTAAGCTCCTGGCTCAGATGACTGAAGGGCCAGTAGCTCCTTGAACCTGAAGTTATTATTACTATTATTCTTTATACTGCAGCACAGTTCAGTGTTACATTTCAAACATCTGGGAGAAATAGACACTTGGTAGAAGACATCTTCTTCTGGTCTATGTCCAAATGCCATTAACAGAGTTAACATAAATGAACAAACAAACAAACAAACCTCCCAAAGCTATGTGCGTTATCCAGAAGAGAGTTCAATAGAGATTATTCCCAGGTAAATGAATACAACTATACAATGGTTTTAATCGCAGTAATAGAAAACAAACAAACAAACAAACAAACAAACAAACAAACAAACCATGTTCCTCCTTATTTGTAAATAATGCATGTGGTATGAATACTAGTGTTTCCACCAAATTACATGTATGTTGCATTTTAGTTTTAACACAAGGATATTTATTTTAAAACAGTTATCTAACAGAGCATTCAAGTAGGGGAAGAGAGGAAAAGCAAGTTCCTTCAGCATTTGCAGAGGAGTTTTACGTAACTTCCTTAACAGTCTCAGTCACATAAGGAGTATCCTAAATAATTCCATTTTATGGAATGCTAATATAGCATCTGGTTCACTGTATGTAGTACAACATACTTCACTGTAGTTCAAAACATTTCAGAGTAAAACACTCCTCTTTGGGAGATTGAAAAGCTTACAAGTTCGTAAAATTGAAACACACCTTATTCTCAAACAAACAAACCCTCCAAGAACCAGCTTGAGACAGAGTAAAATTATATTCTCTCCATATTTGTGTCAAACACCTGCAATTTCATGGAATGCTATACACATATAATTTATCATCTGGTTCACTGTATATAGTCCCTCTTCCTACAACTAAGACAAAGTGAAATGGTTTAGGAAATAATATTTCACTATTTTGTTTCGCCACACGCCTGACATCTAGATTAAAACAGAATCATTTTGAGTCCATTTCTATCCTCTGCTGAGCAGGCAGGACACAATACACAGCTCTGAATGCTGCTGCAAGTGTTGGGAGCTGACATCATACTATTTTAAAATTTATGAATGGATTTTTATCCTGGTCTTCATGCCATAGCCCTCCCAAGGAGGCTCTCAAAATTAAAACAACTTAAACAATTAAATACATTGTACTTTATCCGCCCCAATCAAAAATCAGCAGCAGTTAAAACTCCTGGCACACAACACTTCAGCCAAAGAGAGATTGAAATAAATATTTCTTCAGAATCCATTTAAAGGTAAATAAAGATGGGATCGTATATATCCCTGTAATGAAAGAATGCCATAGGTGTGGGGGCCACCACCCAAAAGCTCCTCTTGCTGGTATCATCCACTGGACTGGTGGAACTTTCCAGTAAGCCAGAGATCTCATCTTTGAAGTCAATCTTAAGGCTGGGCAAGCTGACATAGGTATGGTTGGTGCCTTTGCTGAAGCCTTAGTGCAGGTGGAACAGTCTTAATTACATATACAGAAACTTTGTATACTTCAGAAGAGGAGAGAAGGTTGCCATTTGTCTCTTGCACCATTCTATGCCTATGGTTCTAAATTGACAGGAGTTTTGTTCCAGCTAGCAGCTGTAAGCAGAGGATTTCCCTTTAATTTTAGGTGGAAATGGAATGTGCCATTCTTGTTTCACCCACACTGAAATATGTGTTCCTGCTTGGGCAGGAAGAGCCATAGAAGGCTGCCCAGAAGGGAAGTGGAAGGCAAAACCTTTCCTTACTTTTTTTAGACTGAACAGCTAAATACTTGTGTGTTAAACACCATGGCAGCGAGATGCATGGAGCAACATTCCTCTTCAGGTATCATTTTACTAGCTTACTTGCTGCTAGATCCAACAGTTGCTCCAATACCAGTCACAGAACATCTGAAGTCTACCACTATGAAAGTTGCTGCCACGCTGTCATTAACAATGTAATGTCTGAAGAGCCTGGTTGTTGTTTTTTGGCAGGTTTAGCTATCACACAACTAAGGGGTGCATCCAGATTGTACAATGTTCCTAGGCATACGTCCTGCCTTTAAAACTCTGTGTCTGAGCGTTGCTGAGGGTGTTTTTTTTTGGTCCCAGAGCTTTCCCCAGGAAAACCCACGTTTTACTATTGAATCACAGCAAATGGCAATTGGGTTTTCTGTGGGATAGCCATTTACTCCAATTCAGCAGTAAAACAAGGGTTTTCTGGGGAAAGTTCCAAGACAAAAAACAGCAGCAGCCTGCTTGAACACGGAGCTTTACAGCGGGGGACCTGTGTCTGAAAAGTGTGGAAGCAAAAGGAGGTATGGATGAGCTGCAAGAGAAGTATGACAAGCACTAAATTATGCCAGAGCACCACGCAATAGCTCAGCTTCCCATACAATAATCCTCGACTGAGTTTGACCATTGTCGGTTTAAGAGCTCACCTGCAAGTCAACTCCACAGAGCAAAAACAAAAATACTTAAATATCCTGTTCAACCTTACAAGGCCACTTCAACTACAACACTAACAGCACTAAGCCTTTATCCAACAGTAAAAGACAAACTCTTAATTTATAAAGTAGCCTTTAGAGAGAATCTTCTTCCTTTCCTTAAGTCTGGACATTAATTCTGTGCCAGTGCCGTGTGAAGATTGCACAGTCATAAAGAAGATGAAAAAATGCACACTTGCCTCTTCTCTTCAGGCAGGTTATGATTTAGTGCTGAAATCGAAGTGAATGAACCATGAAATACTGTGAAAGAATAATGGAGAGTGATCTATATTTAGCACATAAGTGTGAAGTCTCCAGGCAAATTGGAGTGGTCTGAACAGCCTAGGAAACCTGACCAAGGGCTAAACTAATCATGAAAGACATTAAAAAGAGCATGTTGAGGGTAATACTAAAAACAAAAAAACAAAACCCAGTACATAAAACATCAGAACAAAGTGTAAGTAAGCTTGCTCAACATTAGATCAATCAAAGAGTCCTAATTAGCATTTGAAACTCTGTGGTATATTCTTCTTACGATAGAAGTCAAATATCCTTTAACGCATATTTGAACACACCAAGATCTGCAGTGCAAATCCCAGGAACAAATTTTATTATGGCTAGATTCATAAGATGTTTCAGAAGGTAACTCTTTCCCCTACTGATGGGATGAGGCCTTTCATCACAGACTAATTTTAGATTTTCTCGCAGTCCTTTTGCTGCTGTGCTCAGAGTGGGAGCTTCTCCTGGACATGACTTCAAATGCTTTTCTTGAATTCTTGGACTCAAACAAGAGCCAGATCTCTCAAGCTTGCACCAGAAGCAAAAGCTCCTTAATGGAAACACAAGCAGTGGTTTGAAATTTTTAAGTAGGGGATCATCAGTTTAAGCTTGAACTGTTATTTGCTTCTCAGAATAACTTCTACCTATCTGAACACTCCCACTGTCACACAGAGAAATCTTTGAAGTAGCAATACAATGCTGAAATTGTTACTGCATTAACATTAAGGACACAACAACCATAGATCAGACCAAACAACATATAGCTATTTGCAATAGTTCTCTTATGGCTATTATATCAAAAACTATTGGGGTACAATCCTATGGTCCCCCAGGAAAGTGTTCCAGGGATTATGGGTTTTTCAGATTCCCCTCTCTGATGTTGGGGAGAGATATGTCTACCCTCGAGAGGGAGATTTGATCTCCTGGCTATGGAAAGATAATACTGAGAAGTATATGAAGGGAAATGTCCCCATCTTTCTCTTATGTGCATCACTGAGCTTTTAAGAGGGAACAAGAACTGAAGCAGATTTGAAGCCCTTCTCTGGCAAAACCCAGCGCCAAATCATCCACTCTCATTAGCTTCCACTAGAAAGATTCTAATTTGGAATATTATGCTTTTCTTTTCTCAATTTTTTTTAAAAAAACATTGATCCATCAGTTAATGCAGACATACCACTTTAATTGTAGTTTGTCTTACAAAAGAACATAATAGTCTGCTGGTTGGGATGCTTGATTCCACTGCCAATGAAAACTACACATTCCTGAGTAAACAGCTCATTCAGAGTTTTGCAGATGTAGTGATCACTTTGCCCCTCAAGTATTTTATAACTTCTGATGGTAGCTGAGATGTATGTAAGGGGAGGAGCTATTGCTCAGAGGTACAAGCATTTGGTTTGCATGCAGATGGTCCCAATTCCAGAGGTCTTTAGCGGAAAATATTTCATGTGTCAGGGTTGATGAGGAATTCTGTCCAAGGATTTATCAATCTAATTTATATCCCACCCTGTTCCCCAAAGGACCACTGGGTGCCACACAACAAATGATACAACAAAAAATCATTATAAAAACAAATCTGTTACAGATGCAAACTGGGAAGCATACTAACTTAAAATACTTGTTGAAAGAGGACAGTCTTCAGTAGGTGCTGGAAAGACAACAGAGATGGTGACTGTCTAAATATTCAAGGGGAGGGAATTCCAAAAGGTAGGTGCCACAACACTAAAGGACTGATTTTTACATGTGCTGAACAGACTTCCAGATAAGATGGAATGTGCAGGCAGTCCTCATCTGTACCAGCCAATGATCAATTGAGCATACAAGGAGGGAAATGATCTTGTAGGTGTCCTGATCCTGAAGTATACAGAGCTATACACACTAAAACCATCATCTTGAGCTTGGCCCAGTAGCCAATTGGCAGCCACTGCAATTATTTCAACAGTAAAGTAATGTGTTAGTGATATCCTGTCCCTGTAAGTGGTAGAACCACTGCACTTTGCATTAGCTGCAGCTTCCAGACCAGCCTCACACGGAGAGAATTGCAACAATACAGTCTGGAGGTTACCAGAACTTGGACAATGCTGCTCAGGCTATTCAGGTCCAGACATGGCCATAACTGACTGACCAACCAAAGTTGGTAGAAGGCACTCCTAGCCAATGAGGTCAGCTGAGCCGCTGGCAACGATGATTAATCCAGGAGCACCTCTAGACGATGAACATGCTATTTCAAGGGGAGCATGACCCCATCCACAGAAGGCAATCTGGACTCAGGAACCACCCACACACAGCACCTCCGTCTTGTCAGAATTCAGTGTTTATTCCCCACAACCAGCCCACCACTGAGTCCAGGGCTTGAATGGCCTCTCCTGATTCAGATGTTACAGAGGAGTAGAGTTGGGCATCATCAGTGTACCTTGATCCAAATAACCTAATGACTTGAGCAATCTTTTGTCAAACAAAGCTCAATGGTCCGACAGTGTGAGTCAGTAGAAGACTGTTTTAGAAAGTATAGCCAATATTGTTCTGTAGCCAATGCATTTTAAAAAACATTTTCTTAAATTTGTAATTATGGTCAACAAACCACTGCCAGCTGCACTTACTTGATTCTGAACTGTGATACAATTGCCAAGACATCTATAGTTAGGACATTTGGAAAAATAAGAGCCATGAAATAAAGCAATGACAGGCAGTTATGCCCCTTATTTACAAAACCGCCTACAAGAGCTAGTTAGATAACATGTACCATCAATAATGCAGCATGCAGAATTCATGCTGCTTGCTGAATGAGTTATTTGATTATTTTGACCCAGTTTAGCTCTGTATAAAAGATCAGTCTCTAGTGTACATAATAAATAATCAAGAGTCTTGCAGTACCTTGAAGACTGAGATATTTATTGTGCCATAAGCTTTCATGTAGTAAAGTCCACTTCATCAAATGAAATGTTATTCTCAGTTGAAAGGCATGTGTGTGCATATGCACAAACACTGGACAGAAATGAAAAAAATGTGTACATCACAACTCCCTTGAGAAAGGTCACTTAAGTGTCAAGACTCAGCCGCCTTACTTGAGCTATCTGCTGAGCAGAAGAAAGATTCACACACACAATTTTCAGTTTCCTTAAAGCCATGAACAAAAGAAATCCATATAAACAAAAAAGTCTGAGCCAGGGGCAAAAAGGATCTATACTATTTGTAAGAACAGATTTCCAATACATTCATGAGATTCATAATAAGCCTTGGAACGACAGCAGCAGCAACCAAAACCTGCCAAGCATCCGCCACTAAAATGAGCATATAATAAAAAATGCAACTACAGATAAAGATAGCTCAATGGCTACCTGGATGGAAAGTTCTGTGCTGACAGAAGCAACAGTTTGCTGCTGCGGAATGGCTTGATTTATTGAGGTAATCATTCCCTGTGTACTGCCAGTCACTTATAGAGAGGTAGCAGCATAGCACACACTAAAAGATACCATAAAAAGATAACTACAAGAAATAAAAGTGAAAAGGAAAGGAAAGTGCTACCTTTCCTTTTGTCTGCAATATGTTTCTTGGACAAATGTTTCACACACCATCCATATTTACTAGCTCAATTTTTTCAATAACAACAAGCAGAAGTTTAAACGAGCCAGAATGCCGAGATCTAGACAAGGGCAAAAGGTGTCTTACCATGCATGTATCTAGGTCTTCCAAACGTTCGATTTCAGTTAGCTCCTCAACTGTGATGATGGAACGTTTTGCAGGTTTTTCCTCTGCTAGTTCAATATCTAATGATTCCTGACTGGGAAGGGGCTTGCCTCGCCGGGTCAAATGATCAGCCTAGAGGAAAGGTTGAAACAGGAGAAAGTGCTCTTAGTAAAAATGAAACACTGGCCAAAAAAAAAGTTTGATGCAAATGGTGCCAAAGAGCAAGAGTCAACTCAAGAGCCCTTCACAGAGCAACTCCTCCCAGAATTGCACAGGGCCTTGTAGGAAATCTAGTTCACACCCACCTCCATGCAGGAAATCCAGAACTAGAGCATCTCCCAGAGATGATTGTCTAGCCTCTGCTAGAAGAGCCCATTATCCCTCCAGGTAATTGGTTCCTTGCCAAACAGCTCTTAATCTCAGGATGTTTCTCTTTATGTTCAACAGAATCTACCCTCCTGCAACTAAAGCCCATTATATTTAATCCTGCTCGCTCTCTCTGCAACAGGTGAGAAGAAGACTTTGTCCTCTTCCAAACAACATTCTTCAAGTATCTGGTTTTCCTGCATTCTAGTCAAAGATCTGAACTCTTGAGCAACAATTCTCTGACTATATAACAGAGATTACAGAGGGTTGAGGATGTATGCCACATGACAAGCCTGTTTTTAAATGCATATCCAGTTGAGTCTTTGTCCCCTTCATCCTCATTCACATTGCTACCTTACTAGTATCAATGTACACAGTATTATACAGATATTTTGTCCATTATGGGTGTTAGGGACACTGTGGTCTTCATTTGTGTAACTACAACGTGTTACACAATCCTAATTGCAATTACACAATCCTAATTACACAATCCTAATTGTTACACAATCCTAATTGCAATTATAAATTGATTTCTTACCTGTCCTTCACCCTAACATTGTTGGGTGGATTATAATTAAAAAATATGATATAAAAGAACAGTTTGAAACAAAACAGATGGGTATATATTTGGAAGCTACAGTGCAGGTGAGTGCAATGTAACAGGCAAATCATGCTGAGCTGTTATAAATATCTTGAAATACTCAGATCTGTGTCAGCACTCACCAGTTTATGATGGCAATGTGACAGTGCGTCAAGGATCTCATCTACGATTCGGTCTGAGAGAAATGAGGCCACTGTCAACTTCACTTCACTGTGTGAAAGTTGAGAATAAGAAAATGAAAGCTTAATTCACACAAGAGTTTCCGTTATTCTTTACACTACTGGCTGTATGATGTAAAAGTTACAAAGATCTCAAAATTTCTCCAAGGAGAAATGTATGAATGTGTATGTAGAAACAGAGGACATTTAATAATTATTATTAATATTATGAAAATACACAAAATGCCACACACTCTTTCAGCAAATATGGTGAATTATTTCTATCACAAAGAACCAGATGTATTTCTACCTTGTTCCTATCCTTCCATTTGCAAAAAAATAAAAATGAGAATAATTTATTCCTTCCTTCTGCGATACCAATCAGACCATTATATGGTTGTAAATTGCACTTATTACAGTGCAGTGTGACAACAACTTCAACAGAAGTATTTGTACTACAAGGCTGGAACTTCTGGAAGTGTTATGTTGATGTTGTCTCAGGGTCCATTTCAAAGATCTGGCACTCTATACAGATGGAGTGCCTTAAATAAACCATACAACAACCAATGTTGATACATGACATAGTTCATGCAATTGTGCCACTGCAGAATGTGACATCAGTTCAGATGCATGTGTGCCACTGGTTTGTACCAAGCTGCAAAATGTGAGAACAGAGTAGGAACATATGCCCTAGAGCATCGTATGGCACTTCTGAGCCATGGATGCTTAACAGTTATGTGCAAGTCTTATAGTATTTAGGGGAGCACAGTTAGGCTGCCCTCGTTTCCTTGCAAGGTTGCTATAACATCTGCAGTGGTCCTGACCATTGTATCAATAGAATTAGATTATAAACTTTTTTTAAAAAAGCTGATGAATTTGCAATTTTGTTACAACTTATCTCAGGGCTTTTGCTTTTGTATTAAACAAGATATAAAACAGAGACTAATTGGTGTAGTAAATAAACCAGGTTACATAGAGTACATGGACAGTAAATCAATATTTCTTTTGCTGATTTGTACTCTGTAGAGGTTTTATAGGAAACATTTCCTTTCCAAACTGTGTTCATCTTCATTTTTATTTGTGAAAAGGTGTATCTGGAATAGAGATTCTAGGGGATTTCATTCAGTCTGCATTTAAGATACCAGCCTGAGTTGCATTTGCCAATATACAGATTGGAATGCATTATCTTTTGGTTTTCACACTTCTCTGAAGTTTGTGATATAGCTCTCAACTAAAAAATAAAGAAAAAAATGCCTTCAAAAATAATGTGGAATTATTTTTTTGCAGTGTTTTTTTTTTCAAATTTCAAGACTGATGTGGACTCAGAATGAAAGGGACATATAAAAGAGCATGTGTAAAATTGACACAGACCGTAAATAGATGGTTCTACCCATCCCTAATCTGGAAGCCCCCGCCTCAATGGTGATAGCCAACAATTCTCAAGAGATCAAACTAATGAATCATATTTAAAAATCAAATAATGAAATTAATTGTATTCTACATTAGCTGTGGTACCATAGCCTGAACTTCAATTTCTATACGTGTTTTATAAGACCTTAGTTCTGTGTCAACAAAACATTCTAATCAGAAAACAAAGTTGGACATGCAAGAAACCAGTATGTCTGTTAGGACTTTCTGGACCATGAGATGAGCCATCAAACACTTGGGACATCCAGGGCATAAGTGTTTGACTTAAGGGAGGTAGAAACAAACTAAGTCTAGAACTGCTGGTATTCCCCATTTGCTGTTGCAGGGACAGGTAGATGTCTGTTTTTAACAATGTACAATTTAAATATGTGCCACTGAATCCATAGGCGAACCGATAAATCATACCGACTTACCTAATTTTATTACGAATGTCAATGCCAGACTGCTCCAAGAGAACGTTTTTAACAAATGTCCGTGGAATGGAAATCTTTTCAGTGCCTGACTCAATCAGATCTTGTCTTATGTGCGCTTTCTTCATTGCACTTGGACAGAGATTTTCCGCTGCATCAACCATAGACTCAAGCAGTGTCTGTTGCACAAAGTGAAGGAAGGCAAACTTTTTCAAGAAACCATCTGAAATACTGCATGTGCTGCTTTAATGCTAGGGCCTGGTGATGTGCAACTCGCAAATTATGAAGAGTCATCAAATTAAGTGCCAGTTCCTACAGACACTTTCTTCTACCATGCAGTTTATCCCTAGGCAGATTCATATGAGAACGTCTTTTGAAATTACCCAACATATTTCCAGCATGAATTGTGATACCAGCTCTAGATAACTTCAAGTTTGTGTGTTGGCAGCAGCTGAATAAGATCTACACAAATCTTAGCAAGAATTGATTGCAAAAATGAACAAAAAGGAGCAGCAGCAATGTTTTTAATTGAATATAAAATACAGAAGAGGAAATGATATTTAATCAACACTGATCTGCTACCCACTAGACATATGAATGCTAATTCAGTTGCTTCAGTATTAAAGGGATAGTAGCGTAAGTATAGACCTCTATACCATTACCTACAGCAAATAGTGACCTGTTTTAATTTTTTTAACAGCTGTCTACAATAAGGAATTTGAGTTTAAGCAGAATGCACTGCAGTCTTAAGCAGCCAGACATTGCTCTCTTACATGAAAGATCTCAATAAAAATCTGAACAGTGGCTTTGTTTCTAATAATTCCAAGATCTTAACCCCCCTCCAAAAAAAAACAACCCATCATCAAATAATGAGCAATGACAGTACAGTGGGATTGAGCACATCTATGAAGTTTGCAGATCAGATTACTTGAAACTGACTTTGGTAAAATGGAAGTTGGAAGAGAAACTGAAATACTTTGGATGCCAAAAGTAATTCTGAATTTACAAAAAAAAAAAGTGGTTAGGTTTTTCTAATAAAACAACTTTATAGATAAACATAATGGTGGCACTTTAAAAATTAAAAAGGGTCAAGCAGCCAGCCAGAAGAAGCAGGGTGATGGGGTGGTTTGAGTAGCAAGACTGACAGCAGAGCCAGCATTTGATTCACTGGGGTAAATGTCTGTCATTTCAGTTGTGCAGTCAGAAGAAAGCTGAACTCACACACCCTAGCAGAACCACTAGGAGATCCTAGTTTTGCAACTGTAGCTTTTGGCATTATCCCACATACTAGGCTTGGATGAAAGGCTTGCTCTCAAAGGGTTATTTCTTCGGTGCTGCATTGGCTAGGATTTCATCAAGTTATACATGGTCTACTTTGGTGGGGGGAGGCTGGAAAAGAAGGTCTTTCCAACTCTATGGCCATGTTCAGACAATGAACAAGTTGGGTTTTTTTTGCCAGTGGACACCTTCTCTTTGCTCCTTCGTTCGTGGCACCAGCAATCAAACCAGAACACTTCCAATTAGCTACAGTTTCCTGGTTTGGGCAAAATGGGAAACTGTGGTTTACTTGCTTTGGAAAAAGCCAGAATATTAAGGTGACATCAAACTGTGGCTACCCTGCCTTGCTCTGAAGAGATAAGCATAAAATGGGATTTCCAAGCCCTACAACATAGGAAAGGGCTGCACGCCTGGAAGCCTTAAATCCTGGGAACTTGTGGGAAGATTTAAGTTTGTCCCTTCAAATACTTCGGCACTCTGGGGATTTGAATCAGTACTTTAAATTGTAACATTTTCTTCCTCATTAACTCCTCTAATTTAGATTTTTTTTAATAGCAAAGTGGTGTTTCTAAAGTTCTTCATTACCTTCCCACTGACTGAGGCATTTTCTTTTTTTGCTTCTTATGAGCAGAAGTCCAATATGTAGCTTTAGAGCTGCTACTAAGTTCTCAAATACACTAACACAACAAGCAGTTGGAAGCAGAAGCCATTGCAGGAGAAATTCTAACACTCTATGTGTGATGATTATGCTTCCCCACAGATAACCCTGATGGTGACAAATTTCCACTGAATTTTAGGCATTGCTTTTTCCACAATGGAATAGATGCTGCTTACCTTCTCCTAATAATACCTCCAAGGGCTGATTGCAACAACTAACATAATGCCGCTGGGCATTATGATTCCCTTTTAAAATGGCATGATACATTCTCCCTAACTTAGTTTTATTCCAAGTATTACTACTGTTGCTGGATTTTCTTTTAGGCAGTGAAATAAATTACAGCAGGGGTGGGGAAACTTTGGACCATGTGCACGCTGGGTCGTTTGTGGAAAGTCACGGCAACCTGTTCTACATACAAGACGGCAGGTAGGTATGGGCAAGACTTCAAAGGAACAATTGAGAACTTGAAGTAAAGTCCTGATTGTTCCTTTGCTGGAGCACAGCACACTCCCCCTCGCAATGGAAACTGCTTCTCCTTCCTTACACTTCTCTTTGAACCTCCAAAAACTGGAGGTTCCCTTTCCAAAATAGTTTTAAACTGCTCTTAAAACTTCATGTTTTCTGAAGTTTAAGGAGCCACACAGGACTGTTTGCAAAAGGGCTTTCAAGCAGCCCTGTGCTGAAATTTGAAAAATCCTGAAAATCAGGGCATCAAAGCGCAGCATCACCTGATGTCACTCTGACGTCAGGTGATTGACAGGTGGGTGCTTTCAACCTGCCATGAACCACCATTTGAAGCAACAGCAGCAGGTATGTTCTATGCTTAAGATGACTTTTTATTCCCTTGTTAATTATGCTGTTTTAAATATGCATTTTATATTTGACTTCCTTCAGCAATGTTTTCTTCTGAAACTTTTTTTGTTAACGTTATATGTGCATTCTGTTAGCTGACATACTTTGTACTGTTTTATTTTATTTCTTATTTTAATCCTTTAAGGTAACATTTTCATTTCCGGTTAATTATGTTGCTCTGACTGTATACTTTATATCTGACTTCCTTCAGTAAAGTTTTACTCTGGATTATTGTATTCAAAAGTTTTAATGTGTTGTAAACTGCTTTGCTTTCCCCCCTTTAAAATATAAAGTGGTATAGAACGGAACTGAAAAATAATAATAATACCTTGAGTTGATCATCAACGACTCTGGTAACCTCCCCAGCCATCGATTCTAGTGTCTCCTGGATTGGGTTGGATAAGGAACCATTTGCTCCTGCCCATGAAGGTCCACCAAGATGATACAGATTGGGCAGCAACTGTAAAAATTATTGCAACAAATTAACTCAAATTAATCATTATCTACAGAATCCTGTTAAGCAGGTAAACGTAAATAATATATATTTAAAAATACTTAATCTACATTAATATTGTAATAGTGATTTATTCTATTGGAATTAGTACGCCAGTAACATAAAAGCCTGGCACCACTTACAGTTTTGGAGTTCTTCGCATCTTTCATAAGTCTTTCTGCCGATTTCAGATCTTCCTGTATTGTATCAACACCACAGTTTCTTAAAGAGTTGATATGGTCTTGCACTTTGACACATATTCTGTCGATCATCTACACAGAAACAGAGCGGGAAGAAAAGATAATATTAGCAACCGTCAGAAAAGCTCTAAAACATTTTCATTCCCAGTATTCTAAGTAACCTTATGGGAGTCACATGACGGCTAGAGGCAAAAATGGGCAGAGCAAGATTAATCCAGAATGTGGCAGCTAGACTAGTGACTGGGAGTGGCCGCCGAGACCACATAACACCAGTCCTGAAAGACCTACATTGGCTCCCAACACGTTTCTGAGCACAATTCAAAGTGTTAGTGCTGACCTTTAAAGCCCTAAACGGCCTCGGTCCAGTATACCTGAAGGAGTGTCTCCACCTCCATTGTTCAGCCTGGACCCTGAGGTCCAGCGCTGAAAGCCTTCTGGCAGTTCCCTCACTGTGAGGAGTGAGGTTACAGGGAACCAGGCAGAGGGCCTTCTCGGTGGAATGCCCTCCTATCAGATGTCAAGGGAATAAACAACTATCTGACTTTTAGAAGGCATCTGAAGGCAGCTCTGTTTAGGGAAGTTTTTAATGTTTGGTGTGTTATTGTGTTTTTAATATTCTGTTGGAAGCCTCCCAGAGTGGCTGGGGACTCTTCTCTACTCTCCATCCAGGCAAGCAAGAGGCATTATCAGAATTCAAGGACACAACCCAACCATGCAAAAACAGTAAAGAAGGGTGTAAGGCAGAGCTAGTGAGAGATGTGGCCTTGGGGGAGCCCCATGGGTCTGGCAGTGATGCTAGGAAGGTCACATTTGGCTCCTGGGTCAAATCTTACTTCAGACTTAGAATGGCGGTTTAGCAGGGGATGGAAAGAATCTGATGCTCAGGAATATGTGTTGGGATCCAGAGTTCTACACATAGTCAGTTCAAATCATACTCTTAGGTTCAAAATCTCCCTCCCCACTGAAGCACCTCTGAAAATATGCTCCACAAGGTTGGGAACCCTTCAGAATAGAAGGTTGGGCAGGAGGTTTTGTGGAGAAATTAGTGAAAGTTATCTCCCCTCCACTTCCATTTCTGAAAACCTTTTCTGTGAGTGGAATTTTATGAAGAGCAATTTAAATCCAACCCACTGAAAATTACCATAGTTGTTTGTTTGTTTAAGTGAAATGCATTCACCTGCTGTGTTGTGCTAGTAACTATGCCCTGCTGCAGTCTGTATGCTTGTTCCTGTAGATATTTTCGGGTCTCATGATTGCGAAGCAAATAATTTTCGATCTAAGAACAGAAGTAAAAAGTAAGTTAGGAATATATGTGTATGAGTATGCACACAAACAGTTAACGTATTTGTTTTTAAAAATCAAGTGAGAAAAACAATGAAAGAAATGCAATTTCACACAACTGAAACAAAATGAGTAAACGAGATTGGATCAAAAATGAGTCAAAAGAAAAGGGGAGTACTATTTGAGGCAGGAAAAGTATTATTATTATTATTATTATTATTATTATTATTATTATTATTATTATTAATTTATTGAATTTATATACCACACAACACCTGAAGGTCTCAGGGCACTTCACAGAAAATAAAGCAAAACGTGTTTGCCATCACCAGCTGTTCTGATACATCCCAATATTTAAAGCACAAAACTCAACAGCCACATTTCTCTGATAATATTGTTAATATTCTCTATATCTGCAGTCACTAGCAATCAGTAAACAGAACATGTACAAATGGCATCACACATACATGTATTTAGATTGAGGGACAAGTGAAATCCTATGGAAAACTTCAGCAGGTTTCCTTGCATTAAAATGCAATTGGGAATTCCTTAATCCAGTGGATTTAGATAGTAACAGGCACAAGTCATTGGTTCAGTTTTCTCCATGGTGGTGCCTTCCTTTGCAACTTTTGGGTGGGGCCCCAACCACCCAGTCACCGGAGACGCAAAATTGTTTTTTTTAAATAATTACTAACTGGAAAAGGATTTCTGTTCCGTTGTTTTTAATTTGTGTTCTAACTGTAATAACAAATATTATTTTCAACATTGTAATTACAAGTTGTTTTGAGTACTGGAAACAGAAAAGTAACTAAATGTATTTATAAAATGGGATAAAAGTGGCAATCACCATCATGTCCAAAGGTACTTTCAATTCATTGATTTTCACATATGTGAAATCGGGGGGGCGGGGCGGACGACAACGACCCTTTTGTTCCTTAGATTGAGGCAAAATAACTGTTCCAAAAATTAGTCCGTTACCTAGGTGCCTAGGAGTACACATGCAAACATACACATCCATTTTATTTGTGTTACGTACCAAAAAATTCCGCTTAATTAGCACTACATGGGACTGTTTACTATTATGCATTTATTTCTGTTGTTTTCACTTCCCACACTTCATTTGGAGGGAGAGTTATTTTCACGCACTTTTGGATATCATAACCTTTGCAAACATACTTCTATGGGCCCCCAGGGTTAACACACACACACACACACACACCCCTCAAGAATTTTGTTCATTCAACCGTGAAATGACAAGCATTTAATAATATTAGTTTCTTTGCGTCTCCCTGTCCATCCCAATCTATAAGTAACTGTAGGCAATACCTTTTGAAGTGCCTCTTCGGTTTTTTCAGGGCTTGTTTTAAGTGCTTGAGATGCATCATTCACAGGTATAGGCATGAATCTTAATGTATAATTTCTTTTTTAAAAAAAGATGTAGAAAAAAATCAGGTTAGAAAAAACAATTATTTCTAATGTTTCTGTAAACTTCCTAGTCCCTTTATCAAATTCACACATTTTGTTACACACAAGCTGAAACGCTGTGTCAATATATAGTTTCCAGGACTACATTTCAAAATGGCTTTGATACATAGCTGAGATGTAAAAAGTGATATATATGGTGTTCTGCAGTTTGCAAGTAGACAGAAATAAGGGGTGCCACTGTATATGTATTTTATAAAGTAATGCAGGATATATGTTATTTAAATAGAACAAGCAAATAGGAAAAAAGAAATTTAAGCAGTCTATCAATGTTACTCGCATGCCCAACAGGTGTACTGCTAGCCTATTTAAGTTTTCTGACAACAGATGTAGCAACTAGATCTTCCATGCAAATATAAACTGCAGAGTTTTCCAGTATAAAAATTTGGAATGAGGGATAACAACCTACTTTAAAAATATGACTAAATAATCCATAGGCTTCTGCAGAATTAGCTTGCAAAACTATAGCCCTTTGTTTAATGAATACATTACGTTATCCACCAAAATGTCAGTAACTGTGGGAGTCTCGACCTCTTCCTGTGTTATATATTGACTTATTTTTCACTGCTGTGATCCTAATCTATGTTTGGAGTTTTTGTCTCTTGGATTATAACACATTTCTAAAGAGTTATTTCCCACCCTGCAGCCCTGATACTGTCCTGAAAATTCCAATCATCATAATGCACAACAAGTGGGTTTTTTCATAATTATCTCAACCCGATTCTAGACTTTGCATTTTCAGTCCTGCAGTGCAACCATCAATAAATCACTCCCTATTGAACCAAAGTAATTAAGATGAGAGAATGCAACACTGTTTGTTGTTCTTCATAATGGTTTTCATATTTCTGTAGCAAATATATAACTTCACTGTTACAGTTTGAAAAACTCCCAAACCAATCATTTTGATGCTGTTAAAAAGGAAAACATTGTACTTCTTTTACTCTGTTGTTGCCAAAAAATGGATACTTTGGAAGAAAGAAATAGTTTATCTAAAGTAAGGTTAATTTTATAATGCAAAAAACAACTACCTTGAGAACAGAAGAATTAGTTACATTACTTGATCTGGTAAGAAGCATACGGTAGAAAATGTTTTCTAATAAAGATGTGATACACACACACACCCTTACCAATGTTAACATAAAAGGCTGTCTTCCCCGCTAAGAACTTTGCTGATCACATCTGGGGCCCCATGAGGGAGACAGAAGGTGACCTGAACTTCTATGCTCAGTAAATAAGATGTCACCTTTAGAAAATCATAGCTGTTGTATTAGCACCAACATTTCCACTTTCTGTCAGATAATTTCATTCTCAATCTTAAGAGCAGCTCCCCCCTTTTCATTTATCTTGGCAGATGGAAGAGAAGGCACATATTATAAACAGGATGCCAGAGAGTATTTTCCTGTCAACAGAATGTATGTTGTCAGTCTGTGAAGGGATTTCCTCACCCCAAGTTTGCCATTGATCTCAGTACTGCCAGTTAACTTTTCATTAACTGTAACTTTAACAAGATGGCACCGTTTAAGCATTAAGTGCCACTTGACTATTTTTTAATTCCACACATTAGGATAGAAAGTGATAATGAATTTGAAAATTGGTAATCAGCCAACAAATGTTTTAGTAACAGAGTACATCCATCAGTACAGATGAGAGAATGCAAATATTAGGGATTCCTCTGCCATTCAGACCGTGCAGATCAAAATGATTCGTTGTCTATTTTTGCAAAGCAGTATTGTAACATTAGCAACCAAAAATTGGGTCCATCTTTGTGACAATTATAATACACAACTGGGTGGAACTTACTTTTCTAGAGCCACTGCTATATCTTGGAAACCCTGGGCAGAGATATTATTCTTGTCCCATATAACAGTTCTGTTGAGAAAATAGAAATGACACAGGTGCACTGATGAAGTTGTTTTTTAAAAACAAGCAAACAAACAAGCAAGCAAGCAAACAAACAAACAAACAAACAAACAAACAAACAAACAAACACATATTAAAAACTATCAGTACTAGTGCATTTCCAGTATTTAGAACAGAGTAGATCTGTATGTTTGGTCTGGGAGATTAGACAATATGCAAGACACTCATGAACAAAGCATGGGTTAAGGCATGCAAGACAGACATCGTTCAAGTTAAGGAACATGTTATGTTTAAATATGCACATAATACCTGAGTTTGGTGTTTATTTGAAGAGCCTTTGCTAGCATTTTTGCTCCCATGTCTCCCATGCCGTTTCCACTAATATCCACTTTTGTAAGAGATGTATTGCTGCCCAAAGCATTGATGATAATAGTAACCTCCGTCTTCAGCTTGGAATCTGCTAGAGACAGCGACTGCAAGGGCTGCAGAGTAAATAAAGAACAGGCAATATCACTGCACTACCCCTTAAAGGTAAAGGGTAAAGGGACCCCTGACCATTAGGTCCAGTCGTGGCCGACTCTGGAGTTGCGGCACTCATCTCGCTTTATTGGCCGAGGGAGCCAGCGTACAGCTACCGGGTCATGTGGCCAGCATGACTAAGCCGCTTCTGGAGAACCAGAGCAGCGCACGGAAACGCCATTTACCTTCCCGCCAGAGCAGTACCTATTTATCTACTTGCACTTTAACGTGCTTTCGAACTGCTAGGTTGGCAGGAACAGGGACTGAGCAACGGGAGCTCACCCCGTCGCGGGGATTTGAACCGCCGACCTTCTGATCGGCAAGTCCTAGGCTTTGTGGCTTAACCCACAACGCCACCCACGCACTACCCCTTATGCTAGCCCAAATACCGCCTTTCGAGCATCATTAGATCAACCGGAAGCACAGTTCTGCACAAGATGCCTTCACAAAGAAAGTTCTAAGTGAACTGCTACAAATGTAGAATTTTACACTACAAAAGAGTAATACATTCCATCATATTATTTGGAGCTACTGCGAGGCGCAGGCCTGGTTCATATGATCATCTAAATCAGGGGTGGACAACCTGTGGCCCTTCAGATGTGGCTGAACTGCAACTCCCATCATTCCTGACCATTGGCCATGTTGGCTGGGGCAGATGAAACGTCTAGTTCAGCAGCATCTGGAAGCCACATATTCCCCACCCCTGGGTCCAGACCATGGTGCAGATGGCTGCAAATGAGCTGCAACAAGTTCTGGAGGTCCCCTTCCCTTCTCCTCGTCTTTTGTGCACATGTTATATAGAGTAAAAGGCTTTAACCTTTTAAAAGGAAAAACACACTAACAAAACCTAATGCTCAATATATCAGTTTCTAGACATTATAGACAAGAAGAGTGCTGCTGCACTGAAGTCCTGCTTGTGGGCTTCTTTTGGGGATCCAGTTGACCACTGCTAAAAAAACAATGCTGGACTGGATGGGCTACTGGCCTGATCCAGGAGGCCTCTTGTTATAACTATGCTTATTATTATTATTATTTTGACAGCATCTAGAAATATAACATACCCTCTGCATCTGAATCTGCAGCTCACTGTCCAACACACAAACACAAATACACAAATACACATGCTGCAGGAGATCTAGAGATGGCTTGAAAAAGATTATTTTTTTCTTGCCACCGCTATACAGTAAGATTAAAAACCCAGAGGGATGGCGCTAAGTTGGAGCTTGCCATTATTCAAACTAGGAAGGCAATGCGCTGTGACTACATAATTGAAAAGCCTGTCCTTGACAAAGAAATGTAACCGTTTTAGTTTTAATGACAGCTATCAAATTACTGTATTAATTCTCCTAATCTCCAAGTGCGCCCTTACTTTATTCGCCACATAATTTAGAGAGCATTAGCTTCACATTAGCCTGGTGCTTGGGAACGGTAGCAAAAGTTTAATTGAGGTGCTTCGTGCTTTTGTCGTAGGTTCTAGCACAAAACTGTAACAGTACAGCTCATCCTTCTGAAATAATAATCAGCTCAGCAATGCTTGTTTACAGCGTGCACAGCAGAGGAATTTTTAAAAAAGTTAATCGGAACAGAATGCAGGAGTTCACCATCATTACTGAGAGTGAGCAAGGGATAAGCTTATCTCTTCAATAATATGTACCATAAGGGATGGGAAATCTGTGGCCCTCCAGATATTGTTGGACAACAGCTCCTACTAGCTCAGCCAGGATGGCTAATGCTTGAGGATGATGAATGCTGTAGTCCAGTAACATTGAGAGCGCCACATCTCTCCTGTGGGTGCAATCCTCCTTCCACACTAAGACCTTCCTGTTCTGTAAACTTGCTTTCTCTGCTTTCATACTAAAAGTGGGACATCTGGTCTTCAATCACAGTCTCAGGAAGAGCACAACTTATTCCTGCATCCAATTGACTCTCAATTAGCTAATTATCCTGGTCATAGTGGTAGTTAAAGGTAAAGGTAAAGGTACCCCTGCCCGAACGGGCCAGTCTTGACAGACTGTGGGGTTTGTGCGCCCATCTCACATCTATTGGCCAGGGGCCAGCGCTGTCCGGGGACACTTCCGGGTCACGTGGCCAGCGTGACATCGCTGCTCTGGCGAGCCAGAGCCGCACACGGAACGCCGTTTACCTTCCCGCTGGTAAGCGGTACCTATTTATCTACTTGCCCCCGGGGGTGCTTTCGAACTGCTAGGTGGGCAGGCGCTGGGACCGAGCAGCGGGAGCGCACCCCGCCGCGGGGATTCGAACCGCCAACCTTTCGATCGGCAAGCCCTAGGCGTTGAGGCTTTAGCCCACAGCGCCACCCGCGTCCCCTGCATCCTGCATCCAATTGACTCTCAATTAGCTAATTATCCTGGTCATAGTGGTAGTTAGGCCCATGGAAAAATTAAGAACTATTCACCCCAAACATCCTTGAAAAGAAAGCCTCTGTGTTTACCAATCTTAGGCCCTATGAGGGGACTGGTAGAGGCTGGTAGCCTGGCTGTGAGGTAAATTCAAAAACCCTGAATAGGGTCTGCCAAATGATCACACTACTATTTTAATATTTTAGTATTTTGACACTGGATAGTCATTGGTATAAAACACACCCATGTAATAAAAACCACAAGATTTCATGATTATTATACAAAAAATCAGATTTTAGAATGAATGGATCCAATACTCCCAAACATTCTTATGTCAACCTAAGGCAGACATTGCACTAGTCTGTCAAATCCAATAAAATGAAGGCTTTAAATACCATTTCATATGACAACTTTCTTACACACTACTCTGCATGAAAGCATCTATGCCAATATGCAGAGTAGTGTGTGAAAATGGCATGAGTTTCTGTGTTATCATAATTATACCCTGAATTGACTCCTGCACTTGAAACCAGGTGCTGTGCCAAGTATCATCAAGTACTGTAATTCCAAAATTAGAGTTATTTTATTCTTAGGGAACCCATTCCAACACTTCACGCTCCCATCATGTAACACCAGGAAAATTAGAGGTTTGTCTGCAGACTGAAGTCGTTTATCTATAGAGGGGAGATAACTGTCCTCCCCTTTTCCAATTGTCCAGGTGTGGATATTTGTTCCCCTTTTCTTGCTCAGGATTGTTTCTGTGCGTCTCTGATACTCGAGGGACCTTTTTGCCTTCCCTATTCCAATAAATCCCTAAGAGATAAATGATTACAAAACTCTGGATTTTTTTTACCTATTTAAGGATGTGAAATTGCACCCTCCTAATTACTATTTGACTCATCCCTAGAAGGAGACCTCTCCAGTTCCCAAAAGAACTTTCTTTCTGACTCCAAAATTTGACTCACTCCTCTAAAATTGGGAATGTGGCTCTATTCAGAGCTTAATAGATCACAATTGCCCTCATCATCATAATGCCCCTGGGGGGAATTTGAAGGAGAGACAGGGATAAAAGAAAAATCAATCTGCATTAGTGGACAAATGGTTGTTAAAAATAGCTCAGAGCTGTTTAGTGGTCATTTTGTTTGGAATATTTCTCCATATAGTCGGTCTTATCAGTTGTCCAGTTCAGAGACATTGGTTGCCTAATAAAATCAAAGACAAATAATCTGCACTTTTATTAATACTGGCTTGAGATGAGTCATACTTTGATACATTAAGCTTAATATAATGATAATTTAGAGGGCAATTCTTTGCTCTTGAGTTTTGAAAGCAAGAGATCATAGAACCCTGAACCAAATCCTATGAGGGTCTGGAGATCAATTATCCCTGGAAGAGAGACATGAACTGGCATTTAATGATTAGGATGCTCCAATGATTTATTAATATACTGTTAAGATTTCAGCATCAAATTAAATCTCACTTCTAGAAATAAGGTATCATTGGAACCATTAGCCAGGTTGTTCGAAATCCCCTGGAAAATATCTACAAATCCAGTTTCTGGATAAGAACAATAGGCTATAAAAACCAATTACTCATATGGGGGAACTGCAAGGAATCTTTCAGTTTTTTAAATGCTCATTCTGTCCAAGTGGTCACATGAAATCAGATTCGATTTTTGAAGCAGCTTAGGGGACCTAAGGCAATATCTAGTTAGTATTAAAATTAGCCTGTAAAATATAAAATTGAAATAAAAATGTATATACAAACAATAAAACAGGAAACAGCCCTGATGAAGTCAATATAACAGAGAAATTTTTGATCTTGCAAAATTTAAATCACTAATAGTTTCCAGGAGTTCCAAAAAGTCTCTCAGAGGTTAAACACACAGGTTTTCATACTTGTATTTGCATGAATACTTAATACTTAACATAACCTCAGTGTTATCAATGACAGTTCTAAAAATATAATAAAAAATCTTGTGGCATGCAATAATGAAAAAATATAAAAGCAAACTGTAACAAGCATAAATCCCCTTAAAGACCCAAGCAAACTCTAACTCTGTGCCACCCCAAAGTTTGATGTCTTTTGATACTGTCTTTTGGTGCCACTGCCCCTTCCCAGAAGCAACATCTTTTGAAGTTTCAGCCACGAGGGACGGGGGACATGACTGGTCACCTGGCCTAAATGGAATACATATGATCTTGCTGTTAGTAGAAAGAATTCATTTTTGGCAAGAAGCCTGGCAGTTATATGGTGTCACTTAGCCCTGGGTGGAACCTACACTCCCATGCCAACAGCTAGTTGCTATGTACTACCTGGAACTGTTTGGTCCTGCTGGTAGTTAATGTAGGAGAGACCAAAGGAGGACAACCCAGGCTTTGCTTTCCTACCAGCAGGTGACTGGCATTGTTATAGACAACAATGCCAACCATCTGCTTGACCGATGTAGGAGGAGAACCAGTAAATATAGATAGATAGATAGATAGATAGATAGATAGATAGATGGATGATAGATAGATAGACACAGACACAGACACAGACTCATTCTGCACTCAATTCTAAAGCAGTCAAACTGTTGATTTCTATATTCTTTGGACCTAAAAATGAAAAACAAGCTATTTATGGTGAGCAGGTAAACTTCATATCACCTCATAACATCAACCCCAGACAATTGTAGAACAAGATTTGGATCTCAGGAGTAAGGGAAACTGTTGTTAAAAAGGCAGGGAAATGGATCTTTGAATATTTGTTACTATCTATAAAGCACAAGTGTAGCCCCAAAATCAATCAGACCCTGCATAGAATCTTAAAATGTTTCAACACTTTCAAAAAAAAGGTTGTGTTTTTTTCAGTGCATAGCTCATTGTTTGCTATATAAATTTGAACTGGTTAAAAAATAAACCTGACTAATGCTTTTGCCTAGTATATATTGTTGACTAATAGCTGCAGGTGAGAGATGGTGGTGTTTAAGACAACATTAAAGTAGTAGGGTAATGATACTCACCGAATCTTCATCTTGAATCATTTGTACTAAATTATCAAGTACAGGGGACAGATTTCTGAAAGAGGCAACAAGCAAGAGAAAAGGTGAAACCAGCAGTTTTTATTGATTATTCCATTTTAAAAACCCCTCCCACAAATAAATAAAAATCTTACTTGGATTTCATGTTGTTAAAGTTTTTTCCTAATGCCAAATGCCTTATTGATCGGTTTTTACTAAGCCAGACTATAAGGGTTGAAAGGTCAGATTCCAGGCCTGCGAGGAACCAGATGAAATGCACAGTTAAAACAGATCCCCACAAATGCATTTTGTCACAGGGGTTTCACTCTATAGTTAGAGAGTACTTTCACACCAATTTCCTTAATTAGCAAGAGCACATGCTTTGGTGGATGAAAAATGTGATCTAGTCCCTTATTTTCCTATGGAAAAGCAGTTTTGAGAAGACAATTTTAAAAAGGAAACCAGTAGGTGGAGAAAGGGTTAAGTGGCTTCTTTACTTCAAACTGCCAATTTCCTGAAGATGCTTTTCCCCAGGAAAGCGAACATTGAGCATTGGTTACATGCACAATAGGTACTTGGGCTCTCAGCATAATGGCTGCTATGCAGACAGCTATGTGTTTCAGCAAAGGAAGACTCTCTCATTCTTTTGAGAGTTATGGCCACAATATATTGTTTAGCTAATTTTAGTTGTTTTGAAAAGCAATATAATTCTCCAACAATTTGATCCTATTTTGAATGGGTTCAATAACTGCTGCCCAAGAAGATTAATAGCATGAGAATAAAATGATGCAACAAGTGTTTTGCTCTGTGTTTAGACTAAAAAAGAACATCTGACGGAAGTATATTTCAGCATTAGGCTTTTAAGGGTTTTGTGGAAAAATGAGGTTGATTGTATACTTAATTATCCTGTTCTTCAATCCCCCCCCAATAGCCTATTATATAATGAAAGTAGACTTACTGCTCAATGCTAACTATGTTTGCTCAGCAAGTCAGATTGCTTTCAATGGGAGTTTTGTTCAAATAAAGCAAGTCCCATCAGGTATGCAGTCTACTTGCAAGTAAATATGCATAGGATCACACCATAAATCACCCACATTCCTTAATCCTCTGTGCAGACATATGAGCCCTTACCATTGTCTGAAATATCAAGGCTGGCAATATTATGTATTTCTGCTATGCATCCTTCTAAAACCTGCGCACCTCCTGATCTTAGCTAGAGGGGGAAAAGAAAGCATTAGATAACTTTTCACTGAGGGAGTGCTGAGAATGTGGAAAGCAGAGGTTTTAAAATAATGCAAACTATAGTACGAATAAAGCTGAAGTACCAGTACTTCATTTTTTCTGAAAGTAGCTGTTAGCATTTTGTTTTTTGCTGCCCTATCGAACAGGAATAATATCTCATGACAAAGTGTATGCTATAAAGGATGATGATGATGAAGAAAATACAAACTACATGCAATATCCTGCTGCTCCTTTCATTAAGTTCAAAATAGCTTCCCAATTCTCCCTGATCTAGGCAGTGATCAGCTTCACATCTGCCTAACCTCTATTCTATGAAAGTATGACACGTTCTGCTCTAAAACAACCAAAGCTCTCCTGCGCTCAAGTATCAGCAATTAAAAAGATGCTCTGCAGAGGGAACATGCGTAGTGGATAGACAGGAAGTGAGCTGCTTTGGGGTTAATAGTTGAGAGGCTGCAAGTAATAAATGATGTGTACTTACACAGTGACCAAGCTAATGGAAGCAGGAGGGGGGAAAGTTAAAATACATCAGAGCTGAGCAACTAAAATAGAAGTATTTTCTGCAATAAAATCAGCAGTACATAGCAACGAAGTTTTGGATCAGAGTTAGTAAGTCAGCAGTTAGTCACAAGATAAAACTGAAGCGGTGAGGAAAGGAAATATTTGGTTTTTTTCTAGGCATGATGAAGCCTTGGCTCTGTTGTGTAGACTAAAATGACCAAGCAGCCTATAAGGAAAAGCAAAGCTGATATCCCGCTTGATATTAATACATTCCTCTCAGAATCAGATAAAACTAGGAAAGGTTCTCTGGCTGCTTGTTTGCTAGAAGCTGGGCTGGCACTGGGGTATTTAAAGTGGGCAGCTGAAAACTAATTGTACTACTGATAAAAACAAAACATTCACAAGTTTTCAACAGCACCAACAAGACTACTGTCATGCACAGAGGGCCTAACCACTGGGGTCCTGCTAGCTAGGGATGATGGGAGTTGTAGTCTAAAGGAAGATGGAGAAACAAGTTTGGGAAACACTGGACTAAGATAACCTTTTTCAGTTTTGCTTACAGTGACTCTTTCTTTCAACAGCAAGGCCATAATAAATAATAATAATAATAATAATAATAGACCTTCATCTGAATTTCCTCAGTTTCAAAACAGATTGTCATTTTTGCTGCTGCTGTTCAGAAAATCACAGCATAACAGATGCATGTCTGTACAATAGGTGCAATTGTACACAAGGCCAGGCATGTTCTGTAAATGTGCAACAGGTTTTAAAATTGGCTTAATGCTTCTTCAGCATGGCCAACACAAAATATACAGAAACCATTATGTTTAAGGAGTATAATATAATCATGACATTATAGATTGTAAGCATTTCCTACCTCACAGCTGCTCAGATCCAAAAACACCTCCTTCACATTTTGGTTACAAGCGAGACCCAGTAAGAGTGCTCTGAAAAATGAATTAGAATTATTATTATGGAACAATCAAGTCACAAGAGAAATTCTTGTTATTATTTTTTTTTTGTATACTGTATGTGTTATTGTTGGATGCTTCTTTGAGAACTACATGGTGGAAAGCGGGATACGTTTTAAAATAAACAAACAAAATATTTACTGAAAGGCATTGGCAATGTAACTAAATGCACTGTATACACCGTATAATTAAAACATGGTTTGGAAGTGTCTCCGTAGGCCGGCACACTTGCTCCCTCCTGTATACAGGTTGCTCCTCTATGGTTAGAATATGGTGCCTACTGGATAAGGTTTGTCTAGGACCTATTATAAAATGATAAGTTAGCAAAAGGGAAGAGGGGCCACATGAGTCTGCAGTGTCCTGAATGATCTAAGCCAAGTCAATAAGTTCTAACACCTTTCAGTTAAACAGAATTAAAGTAGAACATTTATTAATGAAATACTCAAACATCAAAAATCAAGCAAATTAAACTGAACATGAAAGAACTGAGTAATTTTACTATTCATAAAACAGGAACTGTAAAGAAAACACATAACACTGCAGGGAATCAAATACATGACTATTTATAAGCCAAAATCTGCAGAACATTTTTTCGGTCTATTTTATTCATATGAAATCAACACATCCTACTATCAACTTTCCTGCCTACTCATAAATTTACACAAGGGAGCGTCACAATGCAATTTAAAATCTTATGACAAAATTCACTTACTTTAGCGGCTCAGGAGGAAGTTTAGTCCCTGAAAGGTTGATTTGCATCAAAGCAAGGGAACTGCTGAAAAATTGCTTGAAGGATGGGGGTACTTCCTTGCCCTTTCTGTAAAGCAATAAGCAGATAGAAGTCAGCATCCACAAACCTCTAAGATATCCTGCTAAATCTGCTGTTTCCTACATAAGGCTTGTGATCATTGTTATGTATGTTTGCAATCCAAAGAGATACAATTGCTAACTCTTATCAGAATGCAATAGCAGCATTAATTCATCAGCCTCAAATGTCTAGATCAACAAGCATCAACCAGCAGAAAACAAACAGGAACCACTGGGTGGTATCCAGTGTGGACTGGTGCTACAGAACTTCAGTTTCCTCCCCTCTACCACCAATATCTGCTCTGAAGGGTCCCCACAACCCTATGGAAATGAATTTGAGTGCATGTTGGAGCTGGAGGGGACAGGAGAGGAAGAGAGAACTCTGCTCACATAACTGCCTTGCACAAGCAGAGCTGCAGCTTTGGATATGACCATCTAAAAATAAACTTATAGTAGTGCACATGTTTTATTGATACAGGCACCCCCCCATTTACACACATTCAATATGTGCGCAACTGTGCGTACATGTATCATGCCGAACCCAGAAGTGACCCATGAATGTCGCAGAAAGGGGCAGAACAGGGAGGGTGGAATAGAGTATTTGCAGACTTCTTCAATGGCATTTCAAAAATATGCAACTTCACTTAAATATGTGGCTTAGAACATAACCCCCACATAAATGGGAAGTTGAATATACAGAGAAGCTAGCAGCAAAACAGAGATGAAGTAAGAAAACTGCTTTGGTCTTGGATCTCATAAGAGGGGTAGGAAAGAACCAACACCCAGCTGTTTCACTTTTTCTTTGCCCAGCCCTACCATATGACACTTACAGTAAATAATCCCTTTTCAAGTATAGTTAGCGTGGCAGAGGTAAAGGACAACTGTAACATGTACAAGAGGTATTTTACAAATGACTTTTCATACACAGTTATCACATGATATACAGAAATCATTGCACGTGGCATACACCTCCCCAAATCACCACAGAGTCACAGCATCAGCAAGATTCCCCACCTTTTTTATTCCTTTTTATCTTCTAGTTTCCAGCCTTATTTACCTACACTGCCATTTAATCCAGTTTCGCAGTGCATACAACCTAAATGCTTTAGTTTACAAGTCCTGGTAGTATCATTTCACCAGATAGAGTGTTTTTACAGCTCTAAGATTTTTTTTTGGGGGGGGGGAGTTTCATGATACAGTATCTAATTCACACAAATAACGATAAATGCTGACCTGTGAGAAAAAACTGTTCTGGATAAGTTGAGGATGGCAAGATGCTGAAGGCAGCCATGGAGAAGTGCTCCACACATCTAAATTGTGAATAAGAAGATAGTAATTTTACACATAAGATAAGCCAATATGAAACAGGAAAAACTGGACTTCTCTTTAGTAAATTATTACCATGTCTAATGCACACTCTGTGTTGGATAAATCCAGATGAACAATCGCGTTTGGCTGGGCCAAAAAATTATACAGGAACTATAAGGGAGAGACAGAAAAAGGAATTTTAAAAAATAAGCTTCAGTTTTCTTCTGGTATTCATATCCACTTCTCTGATCTTGAAGGTAACCGCTGCCCTGACAAATATTCATATTTCACCCTTATGATACCATAACATTCTGGTCCTTAAATACCAAATACCTCATAAGTACTAAGAAAAAAATACTGCCTACATAAGATCAAATAGTAGCCTTGACACATGCATGCCTCAGTTTTAAATAATCAATTAACTACTCAGTTTCAAGGAACCATTATTTTTAATTACAAAGTAGATTAGAATACCAGCCACCTTTCAGCCAAATAATGCAAAACAATTTTAGTGAAACTCTCACACAAAGACAGCTATTAAATTGCAACTGGATCTAGTAAGCCAGCTGCATCCTCCACCCAGAATTAATTCCCACAAGGCATTTCAGAAATAATTTCATAGACTGAAAATCTGAGAGGTTTATATATATATATGTATGTATACATGAATAAACATTCTCATAAAAAGGGGGGGCTGACATGGGCCATGTTATTTGTCAAGGTGTGGCAGTTCACAGAAACAAGCAGCTAAATTAAGAGCCACTTTCTTCTTTTGCTGAGGGCTGCAAATCCCTATAAGGACACCACATTGGCTACTCCCTGCATAGAACCTACGATTGGGGTGGAAGAAAGCAAAATCGCATTCACCCCACCCACTGGTGTGGCTACCCTGCTTTTCGGCCCACAGGGCAGCCACTGGATTCTATACTAGGGCCAAAGCAAACCAAATTCAAACTGCGCCACAATTTGGAGAGAGCAAACTCTGCCCTCAAATGCAGTTTCATTCACTTTTCCTGATGTTTCTTGAGGCAGGGTTAAAGAGAGGACATACTGAGGAAGCCAAAACCTTCCTTCCACTTCTAGCCCTTCTGACACAGCAGTATCTGCACTCAGCTGAAAGGGATTCAAGTACACCTCACTTCCCCTCCATCTTACAATGAGAAGTACCATATTTTTCCGTTTATAAGACTAGGTTTCCCCCCCTAAAAAATAAAGTAAAAAATTAGGGGGTGTCTTATACATGGAGCTGTCTTAAATATCAGTCCCCCAAAATATATACACGTCTTATACATGGGGGCATCTTATAGATGGAAAAATATGGGATATTGCTGGTATTGAACAAAACTAGTGTTTCCCCCTGGCGAGAGGCAAGGGGGTGCCGAATTTTGAAACTGCACAGGGTGCCGCTGATTATTTTTTAAATGATTTCATACATTTCAATAGTTTTACAGTCATTTTAACATTTCAAAACTCGACTTCCTTCCTCCTCTTTCTGCGGTTCCTTAAATTTATTTTTATCATTTCCTGCAAATTCTAACTTAACTAATTATTTTATTCATCTACTTTAATTAAATACTCTTACGAAACTGCAGTTTATTACAATAACCATGCCAATGTCCTTATCTGTTTACAATTTCCATTCTTTTATAAAAAGTTCATTATCTTGATTTCTTAGTTTTCCAGCAAGTTTAGCCATTTCTGCATAGTACATAAATTTTTGTATCCATTCTTCTTCTTTCGTTGGAGGTGCCACTAAAATTTGAGAACGCAAGATCCACCACTGGTGAAATAAAGCATGATATTTGGTTCAGACGTGATGCTAAACCAAGGGTTCTCTTGCTCATGGAAGAACAAAGCCAAAGTGATGTGCTCATTCATGGTAAGCCATTTACTATGGTTTACTATGATAGGTGAACCAGCCCATATTATCTTCCACAACAACCTGAGCCATAGGTTAGGAGCTTGCTATGTTGCTTTCTTCACAGGTTAAGGAAAATAATGGAAGATAGCTGACAACCTCAGGGGATTATTCCTTTAGTCCCTATAGATTGTTATGCACATCTAGGATCAGAACTAAAAGGTGGTTCACATGACACATTCGATTGGCAAACTGTCTAAAATTAGGCAACTTGGGAAAATGAATGTGCTTTCTACTATTTCCAATTCTCTTGCGATGCTGCCTTCACTGGTATTTACTTCACTGATTGCTTTAACACAACAGATTTGTTTAGGAAGTAGAAAAAAGTAGCACCTACTGAAAGATCATCACCCCGAAGAACGTTCCCTGAGAGATCAAGGTGGGTCAGCGTGGTAGCTAAGAGCTGGTTGGCACTCAGTGATTGAGAAAGGCTGTTTACCCCTGCAACAAAATGGTCAACATTTGCCTTTGTCGTGCTCAGTAAAGTATTAACATACACTCTGCAAATATACAGTTTCTATGAAACATTTAATGATTTCCTGTTCTGCACCTCATCAAAAGAACATGAACAGCAATGAATATTTAAGATAACAGCACTGCTGGAGAGACTGTGCTTCCCACATGCTGATCATATTCAGTGGAAGCTTGGTACATATAGAAGATGGGGGAAAAAAACAAGTCATGCAAAAGTCTGTGGGAGGCTGATCTCAGAAAATAAACATTTCCTTTCTTAAGGTCATAAATGTGGCAGCTATATGGAATTGTTACAGTCCTGTTGAAATAGGATCAACCATTTCACAAAGAAAGAAAAGAGTGATAGGTACTGTGCAGGCTACCAAAGGTCTCCAGTCTGTATTCAACAGGCTTATAGGCTAAATGAAATTTTTTTTAAAGGTAGCATGGGAAGGAGTTAGATGGGAATGAACTGGCAGTACAGAGGAAGTCAAGCTTCAGTGATCCAGGGAAGATTCTGCAGAAGAATTAAGTTTTCAGAATCTGATAAGAGATGAAGGCTGCTTCAAGTTAGAGGCAGCCGGGGGGGGGGGCATTAGGAAGATTGGAATAAAAATGAAACATCACAGCATGCAATGCTATAATTTATTAAGAAAAGCATTAAAAAAACCCCGCTCTTAATTGCTGTGCTCCAAAAAGCAGATCTAGGACAACCAACAACGAAGCTGCAAGGTTTAAACCAAACATGCATTGCAATTAACCATGAAAAGGAGCACAAATAAGGAACTCAAGAGCAAGCATGCATGTGCTTGAAAAGTGTGTGGAGGGCCAGGCTAAGGGAGAAGAAACCCACTCCTGTATTCTCCTGGGATGAATTTACAGGTGATAAGCACAACCAGTTTCTGCATCTAATCTTTAATTGTAATAAAATTCAGCCTTTAGGCTTCCGATTAAATTTCCCAACCATGGCTAAAGCAATGAAGTGTTGTCCTTAAGCCAAGCGAATGTTTTAGAAGATAAGCTAGGCAGAAAGCCACAAAGCTTTAAGAGACAAGATTGAAGGGGCTTTTTAGAGACACACACAGAGAGAATGGAAATCACGGGTTTTTGTAAGAAGAGCATCTCACATACAGAGACAGACATAAGAGCTCAAAAGAATTTGTTTTTGTTAGGAGTGCTATTTGAGTTTGCTTGCATCTTTGTAAGAACACTGAAGGGCTGACCTAGTATAGTGATTATAGTTTAAGGTGTGGTGCTTGGAAGCTTCCTGTACCTGATTCTAAACAGAACGTGCAGAAAGAAATCCTTGAAAATGGCAAACACAACATTGACTAAGGTTTCCTGTGCAACTGCTGCTCCTTCATCTGCCTTGACCTGCCATTTAGACACATCCTCCACTTTTCTCCACCACTTTTTAAAGCAGAGGTTGGGTGGCCATCTGCCATGGATGCTTTAGCTGGGATTCCTGCATTGCAGGGGGCTGGACTAGCGGACCCTTGAGGTCCCTTCCAACTCTACAGTTCTATTATTCTACTTGCCATGCAAATCATGCACTGTGCTGAGCAAACTCACTGCAACTCTACCTGTGTATTTTTGCAGTGCTTGTGATGGCAACTGCTACTGAACTGGAGCTCAATTAATCCTGATGGTCTAGATTACAACATCCAACGGGGCAACAGCTCATAGTGTGTTGCAAAACATTTCCGGCTCTATTTTGCCTGCCTGATCATGAAAGAAAAGTTCTGAACTGGAGAAAGCACTCAGATAACAGAAGGGAAAACAAAAGCTAATGTGTCATAATGACTTGTACATTTAATTGAACATACCTTTAGGCGATAATGAGGTTTTTGATAGATTTAATTGTGTCAGCCCCTTTGGTAGTTTGGCAAACTGAATACTTAGTGAGGACACACCTGCAGAAGAACGAAAAACAAAAAAGACTCAGGAACTAGAAATGGGGAGGTGTTTACATCATAAATATTTATGTTTCAATATTGAGGTACAGTGTGGTCCAGTTGACACAACAGTATGTCTGGACCTCAAAAGCTAGGTTCAAAGCACTGCACATACAGTGATGCATAGTTTGGCTTCTGGCAAGTTGTTTTTACAAAATGGAACAGACTTCTATTTTGCATGGCTACTATAAGGCTAAGTGGAGAAAGAAGGGAAGTGCCTTGCACATCCACAGACAAGAGGTATATAATGATGCCTTAGCCATTAATTACGATACACCTACGCTTCACTGTAATTATCAGAATAATCACTTTCCTCCCCTAAGGCTACCCTGGGAGCTGTAGTTTGGGATGGGCTAAAGGTTTGCAACAAAACATTCTGCACACTGACTAGAATCTTCAAAATTATTTGGGGTGAAACCATAAAAAGTTAGGTAAAGGTAAAGGTACCCCTGACCGTTAAAAAAAGTTAAACTGATACAAATATGATGGATTTGTACTGCAGATATGCCATCAAGAAATGACCCTAAGTGCACTTACTGGGAATACATTCCAGTAAAGTTAAACATTAACGGTAAAAATAAAATACATTTCAGCGTCTCTTTTATCCCAGAGGAGAAGATCAGAGCAATTTCCTATATGAAATGAGTATTTTTAACAAAAAGAGTGCACGCTAATATGTATGTGGAATGTGTGAGAAAGTTAATGAGAATTCCTACCCTTTGATAATGTGCAAACGAGGTTTTAAATATTTAGATTTAAGGAAGGAACAGGAAACCAGATGATGGGCAAGTATCCAAGCCCACCAAATTACTTAACTGACACTTCCTAGAACTGAAACTGAATCCCTGGGATTGAAACATGATTCAGTGTTATGCGGAACAGCGATAAGCTTATCATTCATTATTTCTGTCCTGACTGGCTGCTCTAGATGCTTACTATACCAGTGACAGAAAGGACCTCCTCTTTCGCCCAAATTGTATGAAATGCTAATATTTAAGCTCATATTACCAGATACAAATGTATTATTTACTCAAAACAGTAACACTTCTCCCTAGGGTGAATATTATGGTAATTCTAAAGGCTTTGAAAAATACAACATTTGTGGCCTATTAATTCCTACCTCAGTTCCAAACTAATTACCCGCTATTGTTTTTTACTTAAATGCCAGCAATTTTTGTGAAATCAGAACAAAGCTAGGCTTAATTAAATTTATGACCACTATAACTACTAAACATGACTTGCAGTTTAAAGGGACAGTGACTAGATCTTCAGACATTTGTGAACAAAGGGTATTTACGAAGCAATGACATCCGACAAAATGTTGTATTGTTCAGACAAAAGCTGAATGAAACCACACTAATCCTCTTATTGGGTGTGTATTAGGAATGGAGAAAATTTAAGTGCTACAGTACCTCTGTCCTCCAGGGGGTTGCCAGCAAGGTTAATTGTATGAAGTCCTGAGTTGGGATTATGGGATAGGGCATTGGCCAGTTTCTGTGCAAAATCTCTTTAAGAAAAACAACAACCACAAAACATAGGATTATATTAAGGCTTGCAAAGTTGCATCACACCATATTTAAAAGCTTAATATGAAATGACTACTTAAAAAGAATGAGCATAGAATTAGGGAAGCTGTGTACAACACTGCCACTATGTACCAATTCTCTTTTACATTAAGGGTGGCTTTGCCTATACACTGGGTTATGCATTAGGTTTAGCTTCTGCGTGTAGCGCTTAACTAGCCATGCAAAGGCACAAGCATGCAAGGGAAGGAAAGATGTCATATTTATTGGACAATGTAATACACATTAGTGGGCTTACAAAAAAAAAAAGATGTGGTATTTTCTTTTTGCATATCTGCCTCTATGAGAGAAAAATTACGTAATACAGTAAGAGAATTTGTGCAAAGTTACTCTAAGTCACACCTGTTCTCACAAAGCAACAATTTTCTAGGTCTGGGTGGTTTCTCCTGCAAACCCTAAATATTTATTTTGAAGCATCACATATCTTATTTACACTCCTATCATGCACTGCAGTGTTAGGTAGGTAAGAGGCGCAATTTTGTACATTTTAGCAATTCTAGGTATGCCTACTCAGAAGCAGGCCCCATGGAGTTCAGTAGGACTTATTCTCAGGTAAGTGTGTATCGGACTGCAATTTCAAACTCAAAGCTCTTTCTAGCAATATCGGGATTTGCTAAATACTTATGCTATTTAAAGAAAAAATGGACTTACGTTCTAAGACCTGCATTCTCCAGTACTAGCTCTTCCAGTCTGTTAGATCTGCTCACCACTCTTAGGATCTGCTCACAAACATCAGCAGACTGTCAAAGACAACAATGGTGTAATATTATATATCAATGAAATCAAGTCAGTATGAGAATGCAGCAAATAACAACCTGCCTTCATACCCAAAGCAAGTGCCTGAAACTATTTTAATGTGGTTGGGCTCCACAGAGGGGCTCTAATGTTCTCTTAAGTGAATCACCACATACAAAATGTCCACATCAAAGCCAGAAGCCCACAGAAAGGCATGGATTGGTGGACATTTCAGGTGTGAATACGCATACCATGTAGAAAATAGAAAATAATTGGTTCTACTGAGCCTATGGTTAACAACTGGAAGCTGGAAACTTAACTGTCATTGCAACTCTAAGAGATATGACAATATTTATTGCCAACTGTTCTTTATTAGTCCCTTCAAGGAAAATACTAAAGGGGTCTCCAAGGTTCAAGGAAACCTCCTTTTAAAAAGATAAATATGTGTTAGCTAAGCCCTAGAAATGAAGTGACAGATTTAAAAGGAAATTTCTGAGTTGGGTGTGATTGGTGCATTCAGTGGGCCTTTATCCATTCTGCCACATCAACACTGGACCTGCTTTCATGATAAGTCATGCAGACTTTTAAAACTAATGTGAAAGTGAACTGAAAACTGGAAAAATGAGAAACCAAAATTGGCAGATTCGTCCATTGCTAAGCTCTCACAAATGATTTCAAATTAGATTATATATATTTTTAGTGCATTGACTTTGAAAATTTCAAATAATAAAGGTAACTTTCACTCAAAAGGGCTGCTTAACTTATAGATTGTTTAGGGGGGAAACCCATGTCCCTCTTCATCACCTGAAACAACTTGAGGCATCTAAGATGTTTCAGGATGAACCAGGAGATTCCTGGCATAACCAGGTTATGGTGGCTTAACTCCCTCAATCCCTTGGCTCAGTGAGGACCCAGCTGGCTGATCTAAGCCTGTTGGATGTTAAGCCCTGAAAAAGGGCATTTTCCCTTTGCTCAGCCAGATGCTAAACAGAATAACTATACACTGGTTTGCCTTACACTGCTTACTTTATGCCAGCTTCTTGTGTATAGGATTTCTCCTTTCATCAGTGTTTGAAAGTGAACATTGCATATTTAATTTCACTACATTCTACTGCATGCAGAATTAAAGCAAAAACATTTATAGCTGCAAATCCCTCTTTTCATTTGGATAACCACACCTTCATAAATTCCACAACACTAGTTATTTTATATGAACCAGATAGTCACCCTTCACCCTAATACTTACTAACTTTAGATCCTTGGAGGAAAGCTTTGTAAACCACTGGTTGTATTCCAGGGCAGCAACTATTGGTATTAAATCCCTAGGGGGGGAAGTATCACATATTGAGAAAAATGAAAATTATAAGCAATGCATGAGAGCGATCAACTTGGTAAAATGTTTTATCTTTATGAGAAGCTGCAATTGTCAGGTTTACAGGCTACATTCACATGCAGAAAGGATTGACCCTTGATAGGTTAGTAAAAAGGTTGGAAGTCTTTGTCCAGTACCAGAATATGTATTGCAAACATTCTATTTTAGGAAATATTATATTCTCTCTTTTTAGCAATACTTACTGATTATGTAAGCTTGTTTTTGGAATATGCATCGTATCTTCTCTTTTGTTTTTCGTGTGTATGTGTGTGAGCCCCGTGTGTGTGTGTGTGTGTGTGTGTGTGTGTGATGTTTTAGTATTTCAAGACAAAGTACCTAAAACGTGCAATAATTACAATTTTAGAGAGCTTTGTAGATCTGTAATAAAAAGTAGGTGGTAAGAGGGTATGCAAACAATTCTGTTTAGTCTGGTTTTTCAGACTGGGCATATTAGATTGGGCATTTTATATTCATTAAAAAGTGAGCACCTGTTTAGAATGCGGTTTCAGCTACTGAATTGCATTTGGTTTTTTATCAGCTTGTGTCACATTTAATCAGTGTAGTAATCATAATTGAGTGCTAAAGGCTTTTAGGCAGCTAGATGATTTAACATAATCCTATGACTGAATGAATCCAACAAAGCATCTCTTCCAGTCACCTTTTACTCTAAAGATACTGGTGTCTTGTGAAAAGATAATAAAACTTCCCACACGGCCTCTCCTTTAATTGTAAAGGATTTTAAAAGTAAAACCCTAAAATGAAATTCATTCCTTTAATCCTAGACTCCTTAATTTGATATGCTGTCTCTCTGTCAGCTTCTCCATTAAATTAATACCAACAAAGGCATACTGTTAGATGCTTCCATACTAACTACAGCAAAATCGTATTAAGTGTTACCATAGCATTTAGTATGCTAGATAGCTCAAAATAGATCTTTAACATTCCTGATCCATACAATAGGACCTTAAAGTTCTAGTTCTCTATAAAGCAATTACTCTGGAGGAGAACGATTTGTACTAAAATTGGTCTGAGTTTTAAAAGTAAATTTTCATCTATTTTGTTCCTGATATTTTATTCTCAATTTTTTTATCTGATACAGATGTTTTTATGTATACAACATCTCCTCTAAATGTCTAGCCCAAACCAGTACATGTCTACTCAGATGTAAGTGTCCAGTGTGTCCAGTGTAAGTCTGCATATGTTTTTGGCTGTAATCCTATGGTTACTTCAGATTGAACACATGTAGGAGGTTTCATCGTTGTTTTGGTCTATGCCCCACGTAAAAATGACTGTTCAGTGTTGCGCCTATTAACAACGTTGTGTGCTATAAAATACAGAATGTGTATGGTTCCTGGGTCCCTCGGGAGGAAGGGCAGGATATCAAACTATAAACTTATTTATAAATTAATAAGTTTCAAATAGGAAATAAGGTTTATTTTGTACGAGCTTACACTAAAAGCTAAAACGAAACATGTGAGAAAGGTATACATTAGCTCACTTCAGATGTGACTGGCAAATCAGTGACTGGCCATTGTGAACAGGATTTGGGCTCATGCCTTCAATACCTCCCTCCCTGGTTTGAACAAACTGTAGCTTTGCTATGTTTCCTGCCACCCCAATCAGGCAAATTATGGTTTGTGCATAATGAGATGACAATGGGTCATTAGCACCCTCAGCCAGTATGAACTGGAGTCTGATCATGGCCACTATGATTAGAATCCAAAGATCTAGCTTAGGTACGCCTGAAGATTTTCCCAGAGAGATTTCCTTGAGTGTGCCGAATGCTGACAACAGGCTGACATACAGTTTTAAATCCCTACAAAGCTAACTTACTATTTGCATGCATGGCTAACTTGTGAAAAGATTTCTGCACCACAGTCCTGCATTGCATTATATTCTTCCAGTCTGCAATTATCTCCTAGGCACTGAAATTCTGACCAGACGTACAACATCAAACACCATATACATTTTTGTTATCATTATCTAATGCCAGTATCCTAACTGTGCCACAGATACAGACATATTAAATGCCCAAGAACAAATAAACAGTAGCCTGCCATCTGAACATAAGAACAGCTTTCTGGAGCAGGCCAATGGCCATTTAGACCAGCAGCCAACTCGCTGCCTAAGGGAAGCCTGCACACAAGACCTGACAACAAGAGCACTTTCTCCTTCTGTGGTTTCCATCACCTGGTATTCAGAAGTGTGCTGCCTCCAGCCAGGGGGGCAGAGTGTAGCCACTGAGCTACAGGGAGCACCATGTGGGAGTGTTTTCTGTGGTAGTGAATTGCACCCTTTAAGTGCAACCAAATAAGTGTGTTGGATGGAAGCATACCAGCAGTTGCTTCATCTCAAACACTGCAGATGATTATAGTAAGGTTACCAGATTTTTTTCAGTGAATCCGGGGACACTTTTAACTTCCTACTAAACAGATGGATTTGGTCAGGGGACTGATTTGTAAATCCGGGGACTGTCCCCAGGAAACGGGGACGTCTGGTAAGCTTATAGAGGCATCACAGCAAGCTCACAATGTCACCACTAGACCCAAGCATTGCTCTACATTTCAACGGTATACTGAAAAAGTAAGGTTTACAGATGCACGCAATACTGAGTGCTGCGAAAGTAGCATGGCATATTGCTTTCGACCATGAACAGTTTTTGGAATGTCTCGGGTGCTTACCTGTGGTCAAGATGACTAAAATCTTGTAAATTCAGCTCCCTGGTATCTTGAGTCAGATAAATTGTATCAACATCCTGGTTGGAAAAAAAGCACAACAAAATATATTTTACAGCTGGGATGGTAGAAAGGTGGTGTTTGGGTTTGGTTAGGGCTTTTATAGAATAAAATAAATAAAACCCCTCTGTCTTTGCACAGCTAGGTGAAAACAACCTCTGCCAATGAGATTTCTGTACTTACCCACTGAACTTCTTCCCTATACGGAAAACCAAGCCAGTCACAAACACACGCATACATTTGAGAAAAACCTCCTAGAAACAAAAGAAGCAACACAAACCATTTGTCTCCTTTGGGAATTGGTACTTCAAGCTGATGCACATATCTTAAAGACTCAGTATATTTTCCTCTCTTCTGAGCACAAACATGCTGCAGGCACAATGTGAAGCTAGCTGAGTCTAGACCACGTTGCCTGTACAGCAAGGCACAATGACGTACAAAAATAGCACCTTCCCAAGCCAGTCGCAACGGCACTCTACTCTAACTATACCTTAGAGCTAATTATACCTTTACCAAAAAGCCAAGCCTCTCCTAGAAATAGAACTAAGCCTACCATAAATAGAATACTGTTTCCCAGCACTGGCGATTATACTTTTGTACATTTCAGTCTAAAAAAAACCATGCACACTCACCACATGGTCCTAACTCTGCCACGGTTTGGCTGTCCCACAATGTCTGGAGATTAGCCAGTCTTTCTGGCGGCTCCATAATTACTTTTTTCATTATCCTTCTGCATGCAAGAGGAAAATGCACATCTGAATTAGAACACAGGTGAAAATGTAGCCTGCCCATATTTGGGTGGAATTCAATGTATGTAGTGCTAAGGAGATTGTTCTGCCAGTGCAAGCATTTCCATGTGTTGCTCTGGATTCTGCTAACATAACCAAGTAGCTGAATTCAGCCCTTTATAAATTTAAAACATTTCTACGCCATCCTCCATAACAATTACAACTATATAAATAATAAGTTAATTAAAACCTGATACAATAAACCACAATTATTGAGGCACATGACTGATTACATGTTTTAATGTGTTTCATTGTTTTTTATATTTTTTAACAGTTTTTAAACCTCACACAGAGAGAGAGAGAGAGAGAGAGAGAGAGAGAGAGAGAGAGAGAGATGTGTGTAAATGCCCTGGTCTCCTCTGGGAGGAAGGGTGGGTAAATAAAACAAATAACCATAATAAAATACAACAGACGACAAAGCAGACTGAGGGATTATGCAAATTCAAACACTTGGGTACATAAAAACATCTTAACTCGGTACTGAAAAGATTGCAAAATAGAAAGCAGGCATACTCCTTTATGGGAGGGCATTCCACAGCCAGGGCACCATCACAGAGAAAGCCTTTCCCCATTGTGATTACATAAGGAAAGCATATGGAATATGGCCTCATGGGAAAGTTAAAACACAGGAGGGATGGAAAGAGGTGTTCCTTCAGCTACTTTAGTTATTATACTTATCTACATAAGTGCAGAGAAGGGTAAATTGAAGAAGTTAAGCTTTCGGTTTCTCTCCCCCCCCCCAATTAATCACACTTCAGATTTATTACATTGGCACTTGCAACAATCAGAGCTTTCCTGGAGTGAAGTGGTTGTTGAACACCTCTCTGCTAGGCCAAAGGGCTGGTTCAACCCACACACTGAACCATGTGAGAAGTGTCCTCAGTCAAGTATATTGTGTCAACCAAGTGATTACAGAAGTAATTCTCTGCAATTCCTGTGATCACAGCAACTTAGAAAGTAGGTAACAGTCACAAAAACTGTTGGTGATGATTTATCGATCAGGTATATGCTGCAGGCTTGTCCACAGTAACCATAGATTGGAGTGATATCCAAAGAGGGCAAACTATGGTCACTGCTAAAACTGCACTTTTTGTCTCCAAATCATAAGCTGAAACCCACTTCAAGCCATGGATGTCTGAACCCTGATGGGGTCACACATACACATACACAAATATAAAGAGAATCTGGCTGACTAATCGAATATCAAATATATGTTACAGTTTTCCCAATGAGTACCTACACAGGAGACAGACCAGGGAATATCCTCCTAAGGCATGTTCCAACATGTGCCAAAACTTCATGCACATCTTCAGATGAAGTCAACTTCATAGAAATGTTGCATTTTTCAGTTTCTACAATCAGCTGCATAATGAAGTAGGAAAAATAATGTTTCTTGTGTATATCATTTCAATAATAAATATTATGATGAAAATCTAATAACATTACTGTAAAAAACAATCAATCCAAGTAATAATCTATGTTCCTAGAAATGTGTTTGCTTCATCAACCAATAAAGCCACATATTCATGCCAAAACAGCACTGTAACAATACTGTTGGTGTTATCAGATCAAAAAGTCTTGACTGTGGTGGTTACCACCCGGCCATCTTACAAACCTAAAGGTAAAGGGACCCCTGACCATTAGGTCCAGTCGTGCCCGACTCTGGGGTTGTGGCGCTCATCTCGCTTTATTGGCCGAGGGAGCCAGCGTACAGCTTCCGGGTCATGTGGCCAGCATGACTAAGCCACTTCTGGCGAACCAGAGCAGCGTATGGAAATGCCGTTTACCTTCCCACCAGAGCGGTACCTATTAATCTACTTGCACTTTTTGTGGCGTGCTTTCAAACTGCTAGGTTGGCAGGAGCAGGGATTGAGCAACGGGAGCTCACCCCATTGTGGGGATTCGAACCGCTGACCTTCTGATGGGTAAGCCCTAGACTCTGTGGTTTAACCCACAGCGCCACCTGTGTCCCATCTTACAAACCTAGCAAGGAACTAACACAGGACGCTAGACTGAGTAGACTTGAATGGGCTTTGGTTTGATGTACCAGGGCCATTCTTGTGTTAGTTCCTTACAAACCTAGCAAGGAACTAACACAAGAATGGCCCTGGTACATCAGACCAAAGCCCATTCAAGTCTATTCAGTCTAGCATCCTGTTCTCACTGTGGCCAACCAGATGCCCATTGGACACCCACAAGCAGGACTTGAGCACAACCAAACTACTTTGTCAGTCTCCCACATCTTTTTCTAAGTGATAACACAAGAAAGAAGATTCCACCTAAACATTAGGAAGAACTTCCTGACAGTAAGAGCTGTTCGACAGTGGAATTTGCTGCCAAGGAGTGTGGTGGAGTCTCCTTCTTTGGAGGTCTTTAAGCAGAGGCTTGACAACCATATGTCAGGAGTGCTCTGATGGTGTTTCCTGCTTGGCAGGGGGTTGGACTCGATGGCCCTTGTGGTCTCTTCCAACTCTAGGATTCTATGATTCTATGACATCACAGAGGATATGGGAATGGGGCTGTATCAGCACATCACTGCACCATTCTGCGGCCACCATCTTCCTTCGCGGGAGGAGGAAGAAAATGGAGCCCGGCGGGGCCCGCCGCGAGAAGCTGCCGCCGCCTCCCATCCCGCTGCCACAGCAGGGGACGCCTCCCAAGGGCAAGGACGGTCCCAACAGCCGCCTGGAGAAGGCCAAGCAGTGCGCGGCCCAGCAGGAGCTCAAGCAACGGCAACGGGCCGAGATCTACGCCCTCAACAGGGTGATGACTGAGCTGGAGCAGCAGCAGTTTGACGCCTTCTGCAAGCAGATGCAGGCATCCAGCGACTGAGGACGGAAGCCACGCTCCAGACGGGCCACTCGGAAGACCAACACTTTCCCACCCATGGCTGCAGGCAGCGGCCAGGCAGAACTGAACACCCAGGAGCAGGGAGGAACAGCCAAGCTCTGCTTCCGATGACACATAGCTGACCCTGCCTTACTGGAGTATTCCCCTGGCAGACCTTCCTTGAGTGGAGTTCTCCCTTGAAAATCTGTTTGTTTGTTTGTTTGTTTTTAAAAAAATCCTATTTATTACTTTGGATTGAGAAATAAAGTTGTGTTTTTTCAAAAAAAAAAAAATCACTGCACCATTCTCTTGGGAGAGAAGAATGTGCAGAGATCACCGCAACTGATATCTTCCCACTTGTGGTGATGGGATCACATGTGAAACGTGTGTATGTGTGTGTATGTTTGTTCAACCTCCAGGTCAAAAGTGCTAAGCTATGCCAATCTGATGTACAGGCACAGAAAAAACTGGTGACAACCTTTACTTTTAAAAAGAGACTACTAAAAATAGTAAACAATTGGATTTATATAGGCCACTTTAGAATCAAATTGTTTGGCGCATATGTAATCCAATTTTGACTTTTGTATGTGTGGCTGTAGGCACTCCAATATATCAAGTGAAATATGGTCCTAGCACTTTCAAGAGACATATTCGAAGAGTGATACACTCCATCTTCTCTACTAATTAATCCTATGCCCCACTTAAACATACTGACAAGTGACAGTTGTGTGTAGGGTCTGAAACTTGAATATTCCCTGCTTCCTTTGTACACTATGGATCCCCTCCCGACTTCCTGGTTTGAGACAAACCTAGTCTGCTGTTACATCTCTGAACATGGCAGACCACCATAAATAGAAACCATAATTTGGTATCCTGTTTATGGTTTGTAAAAATCTTGGGTTTGCTCAGAAATGTCATAGCAAACTATGATTTGCTATGAAGCAAGAAGTCAGGGAGGGAATTGTGTGTGTGTGTGTGTGTGTGTGTGTGTGTGTGTGTGATATGAAGGAAGTGTGGGTGTCTGAGGTTTAGGCTCATCAGTCAAACCACATTTAGATATATTACATCTGAACTGACTCAATGCTTTTCTTTGAAAGGGTAACACATACGGAAAAAGGATGTAACGGAATGCAAACACATGGATTTTTACACGAAAGCTTTGCAAGTTGCAGACTAAGTTGAGACCTCCGTGTATAGGGTGGTATATATATATTCAATTAATTAAATAAATTCCTGCCTCCTCCTTCTGGAATACTTTCAGATTCTGCTTTCACAAACATTTTTTTTATATTTTATTTTTACCAAGAAGGAATGAAGTGACATTGGATCCCCCCCAAAAAAAAATCTTGTATGAAAGCAAGCATGCATTCAGTACAAAGCCAAGTCAATCTGATTTATTGTACTCCAAGTTACAAACTCGCCCCCAATTCAGTATCTACACCTGCTTGCAAATAAAGAATCCAATTGGTGTCCCTTTGCTGACAGAAGACGCTTTAGTCCTAAGAGTCCTTCTAGTATAATAGCAATCAAGGCAATCTTTGCAATTCCCTACCCCCTGCCTGCCCACCATAATCTTCCTTTCCCTTCCTCATGCTGTTCTCCAAAAGATCCCAGAACCCTCTGGAGCAGATTTTTGGAACATATGGTAGGGGAAGTGAACAGCCCAAGATTGCTTCAATTCCTATTCCATCAGCAAAAGGCTCTGCTGGAAACCTCCACTTATGTCAGCAGAGGAACACCAATCGGTAATAAGCTATTACCAACATAATTCAGACAAGGCTGGTATTCCATGCACATTTCTTTCTCCATTGGTTTCACCTAAATTAGCATTGGAAAGTGGGGGTGGGGGAGCACAGCTGCCTAATTAGAACATTTCTAATCTGCTATATAGGATTACTGCATCGTTAAATACATTCATAACTGAAAAATTCACCTGGCCAGGTTTATTGCAGGTGATTCCTTGGATTTCCAAGTAGCTGAAAGTTAGTTCTAGCTGTAATTCAAACAGAAAATTACTTCGCTTTATATCGAAACACAGCAGTAAAAGGACAACAAGCAAAGATTAAACTATTCTACATAGAATGAGCGCCCAGCCAAGTATCCATTAATAAAGCACATGTCCTTAGCTAGTGCCCTCCCATTGTTTTGGACTACAATGCCCATCAGCCCAGCCAGCACAGTAATAGGGTAGTTATGAACTTTAAGCTTAAAGGCTCAACTCATCTAAGGAGCTTTCTAGTTAGCTAAGTATGGTGGATCCTCTATTTTCCAAGAACCAAGCCATGGACCCCCTACTTTTGAAAATTTTTGATATCTCTGTTATAGTTTTTGTTATGTGAATGGTTCCATGGAGCCCCTGGGTGGGCTACACAAACCCCCAGTTGGGAACCACTAGTCTAGGGAGCAAAACACATGCAAGATAATGAGCCTGAAGATGAACTTGATAATGAATCATTCGGAGTTCTACCCCAAATGAATTTAATTCACAATTAGTTCACTTTGAAATTATGGGAACTACTTTCATGCATAGTTCTAAGATTTTTGAACTAATTTGTTAAACCAGATTTGTTCATTGCAAGCACTGGTTAAGCAAGTTCTAAGTTTATTTATGAACAGCGTTGAGTGTTTATTCCTTTAAAAAGGGATACAGTTTCTATCTTACAGCAAAGAGGGGAGGGGAAACGGCATCTCTCCTCCATGCCTCAGCAGAAAACTTACTGCAAGTATATTAATTTGCAGATTGAAAGAACAAATTTGCATTGATCATATGTTTCTGTCTGGCTCAGCTTTTCTTTTTTGGGGAAAAGAGATCGGGTATTTTTTCAACAGTGCTAAATGTATTTGACTATATTCTTATACTTCCTAATGTAACACATTTTATTTGGCATGTTTACGAGAATTCAAATTTGGGTAAAATTACTATACTATTACTATAATATTAATATTACTATACTAATATTTCTATACTACAATTAAACCGTGACTAAAATGTGCATGCGCGTATATATATATATATATATATTCATTCTCAGGAAAGAGAAAATCAAGCTTCACTCATGTTTTATTTTGTGAGTCTTTCTGAATTTGTTTTGTATAAAAGCAGAAACAAGGACATCTGCCAACATCATGTTAGCCAGAGTCCATATGGAATGAACGATTATCTCCAGATACAAATTCATCATCTGCAAAGAGCACTGGAGTCTTTCCTCTGCCAAGACAATCAGTTCCAATTGTCAGGAGAATCAAAGCATTTCATGGAATATGCTGTTAGACAAGTCATAAGATGCAATTTCGGTCTCTAGAGAACAGCAGACACGATTCCACTGATAATAAATAATGTGGCACAGCAGGCTGTATAACATTCATGTTTTTAAGCTGCAGATACAACTAAGATTGCCAATGAATTCTGGGGGGCGGAATTCAACCCAGCAGCAGGTTTTGGCCCAAACAGATCAAACCCATGGTACTGTTGAGAAAGGGATACCCACCAAATTATTTGGTGAGTCTCTATATAGTTCTCCGCTGCTGTGTCAAGATGGTGCAGGATGGGGAGGTACCAGCACTCACGGTGAAGATGGCAGCAGCAACAAGCCCAGGCATTACTAATGACATCAGACGTGTGTACCAAGGTCTCAAAAGCATCAAGTTTTCAGAAGTTGTCGCCTCACAAATTTTATTGAAAAATGTACCCAAAAAGAGGATTGTTTGATGGAATTATCTTAATACTTGCAGAGTAGTTTAACCAGCTATAAGTAGTATTCATTATAGTACTCACCTGCAGACACAGCACTAGACAATGGGCCTGTTCATAAATTGCATAAATATATGTAGATGAGCTGTGGAGGAACTTCAACTCTTGTTCGAGACACAACTCCATGCCACATCCAGTTGAAAATGTGAATCCAAAGTGTATTTAATACAAATATTCACATTTCGATTCATGGTAATCAAGTTTAGAAAACTTGTATATACAACCGTTATAGAGGCTAGTTTTTCATGTATCTGGATTTAAAATAACAATATGTGTTTGTGAAAAGGCGGTTATTGGATAGCTTTTGTTTTATTATGCATTTTTGTGTTCTCATTTTGTACTTTTACGCTGTGAACCATCCTGCGATCTTCGGATGAAGGGCAGTACAGTCGTACTTTGGTTCTCGAATTTAATCTGTTCCAGGAGTTCGGTTTCCAATTGGCTACAAGAGCTTCCAGCATCCAATCAGAAGCCGCGGAAGGTGAGTAGGATGTTTGGCTTCCAAAAAATGTTCGCAAACTGGAACACTCACTTCTAGGTTTGGGAGCCGATTTGTTCAACAACTAAGGTGTTCAACTACCAAGGTACCACTGTATAAAAATTTAATAACTATTACTACTACTACTACTACTACTACTACTACTACAGATGATCCTTTAAGAGATCTACTTTGCCAATAGTTTAGAGTGCTAATACAAAGAGTTCAAAAATATTGTAATGGCATGCTAAATTGGCTTCCAGGATACTCAGACAGCTAGCTACTTCACAAGTTCAACAAGGACAGACAAAAAAAAAGAAAAAGAAAAGGAAACGAAATCCATCTTTTTAAAAAGTTTGGTAAACTAGGCCCTATGTAAAATTGAAAGAACCCATCAAAAAGCACAGCAATACAAAGCTTTTCCTGCTAAATGAAATGTAATAGGGCTGTGATCTCTTAGCACTCCATTTCCCAACAGCCACTGCTACTCTGTCTGTATTCTCTGACCTCTAGGGCAGAGGGCTGAGTTTCTGGGGAAAGGAGGGGAAGCAGGGAGAGAAAGAGAAAAAGTAGGTAAAGTGGTAGAGCCTGAGAGTGGGTCTGTGGGGGCTGGCGAAGCACCACTGGAGATTCAGAAGTGGGAGGAAAAGAGTAAATCTAGCAGTTTTGAAACAAAGATAGCCCTGACTTTGTTGCTAGGCAAAAGGAGTCTGCAAAAAAGCCTTGAAGCAAGTCCTTAAAAGTCTGAAGTTGTGCAGACAGTTGTGTACCATTGAATTGATAAACAGCGAAGCTCCCACATGAACAACATTAACTTAAAAAGTGAAATTTACCATGCTACTGGACTGAAAAATGCCTTACCTTGGTAGGAATACGAGAAGTTAACAGAAAGGCCCGACATGATGTTAGCACCTACAAAGGAAAGAGCAAAAGTTGAAGTCAATGTTTAGCTGTTTTAAAATAAACGTCTACAGCATGATATAAACTCTTGTTACCAACAAGTAATTTTATAAACCCATCTTTGCTCAGGATGCAAGTCTCAGTGAATTCATTGGTATTGGCATCCAGATGAACATGCACAGGTGAGCAGCCGTTTATCTGACGGTTTGTAAGTACTGCAAAATATATACTTCCATCACTGATATTTTCAATTGACTAAATCTTATACATGCTCGGAATGATAACAGACCCCACCACCAGACCTTCTTTGAGTCTAACTGGACATTACTGGGAGCAAGTGGTTTCCAATGACCCACATCTTCCCTGAAAGATATGATGACTTCACTGTGCTCTGGGCATCATTTTCATGATGCAGGGAAACAATGAAAGTGTTGATGTCATATGACAAGTTTCTTGGATGCTACTGGGAATATTCAACAGGTACATCAAAGTTTGTCACAGCGACATGCTCCCACAGCATGTTGAAAACTATTAGTGCATTTTGTTTTCAAACTGCAAAAAGAATTTGTCGCTCCACATTTACCAACAACTTGAAATACTTTTTTTCTGCTAATCTCTAAGGAGAATTAGGTTTCCATGAGACCCCAGGATTATCAAAACATTTGCAGAATCTTCAAAGTGAACAACAGGATTGTAGTATCAACATTTCCAAGATGAAAAGATTAACTACAATGCCAGTAGTAAGTGCTATTCATTATGGTAATGTATTAAAAATAGATTAACTATTTTTTTAAAGAGAAGAATTCATGACATCCACAAGGAACTGAGCATGGTACAAAGACTCTGTCACATGTTACTTATGAGAAGGAAAGTTCCATTCATTGAAAGGGATCAGAGCAAGACCACTGAACTTGCCCTCAGTCATGTGCACATTGATGTCCGCAATAAGGCAGCCATGAATGCATCTTAGGGTGCCAAACATATCAGGGGGTAGTCAGTTGCATAGCCTTGCCTCTCCAACACAGTCTCCACCTTCAGGTGAGTAACAATTGAAATGAGTTTTAGACATAGCATCCTCTGCTGTACAAAGTAACTCTCCCACAATCCTCTGTGCTCATACATGAGAAGACTTACCCAATTTATTTATTTTTTAAAAGATATTTATTGAAGTTTTACAAATTATATCAAACAAAACAATACACAAACACAAACAAAAAAAAAGAACAAGTATAATTTCAGAACCTTATTTTCTTAAAACTTACTTCACCGACCTCCTCTTTCTGCATTCCCATTTTAAATATTTAGTTCAGCAAATCCTCACCCTTAATTTTATCTAATTGTCAACCCTTCTTTTCTTTAGACTTACCCAATTTAGACCCAGTCCCAGCACCAACACTTCTTGCTGCAAGACAAATCCCTTAATAATAGCTGCTATAAAGTTCCCACTCTGCAAGAATTCAACGCTACAATAGCTAAAACTGAGGAGGGAACATTCTGCTCCACTCTGACAATGTCATGCTCTCTCCAGCAGGGGGAACAAACCCATCAGGCATAAACAAGGAAGAATCACAGTGGCCCAGGCCATCCCCCCTTTCAAGCAGGGATGGATAATTTATCCACTATGAAATCCACAAGGTGCATATGTGGAGCTCAGTGACAGAAGGTTGTTATACCATACCTCTAAACTACTTTAATTAACTTTCAATGAAAAATATAGTTCTGCAGAGAAGCTATTGGAAAACTGATTATGGAGTGATTTAACACACATGCTTTACATTCATGGGATGAGCCTCAGGATTATTCCATTGTCACAAGGTTGCATAAACTGCTGACACTGGACCTGTTCCCAGATGGCTCTATTAACAGCAACACACTGCCTTCCACAGAATTAAGTCAGTCTGAGAGAACTATGAAAACAACCATTTTAGGTTGTCATGAAGGGATGGACAGTATGTGGTGCTTTTTTATTGATTCATGGAAAACCACTGTAGAACCTTTAATGCTAAAGAATCTTCATTCTGTTCTATTACAAAATTTGGCTTGGTCACTTTCAGAGCCATTTAAATATGTCCATTTTAGCCAACTATTAAGGGATCACACAGGAAACAGCATCAAGGGGCCTATCTTGCATTTTATAAGTCATACCTTATCAAGTATTTCTTGTAATCAATCATACCTACTCACATAAAATTCAGACCACCTGTGGTCAACTAGGATAAGAGGGGATAGATAGATGATAGAGAGAGAGAGAGAGAGAGAGAGAGAGAGAGAGAGAGAGAGGTGTCAATAGAGGCACAGAAAGAGAGTCTACTCATCATTAAAGGCCAGGAATAGCTCAGCTGGTGGAGCACGAGACTCTTAATCTCAGGGCTGTGGGTTCAAGCCCCACCTTCGGCAAAAGATCCCTAAATTGCAGGGAGTAGGACTAGATGACCCTTGTGGCCTCTTCCAACTCTGCAATTCTACGATCTATGAACATAACGTAAAAATAATTGATTGTTCATCTCTTGTATTACATACACTACCTTTTTCCCAGATGCTATGATTTTTGTTGTCTGTATTCACCAATGTTTTGAAGCTTGACTCAAATCCCCAAAGTAAATGCATGCCCTAGCTACTGTAGCTTTATCCATCCCTGATTCAGATAAGCAGCAATGTAACTTTTAACAGTGGGTAGGCGTAGGTATGATTTCATGCAAGAAAGGGGGCAAGCATATGCTCTTGCTTGTGATTCCTTAACTGTGGTTTAAATATTAGGATCTCCACAGCCACCAAGGACTCCTAGCTTCAGACACATCTGAATCAATTAGTCAACTGCTTTAGCAGAGGCAAACCACCAAATTCCCCATCTTATTCCCAGCAGCATCTTTGTATCTCCTTCAATGTAGGATAAGCAATTTACTATTACAGTAACTGTTTATCACAAAAGTTATCAACATTATTCTGCGCACAGCTGTACTTTGTTTCATAGCTAAACAAGGATCTGCTACTGCTTAACAAGGATAACATGTGACTTCTATCATGATCTGCAGTATTTGAGCACCTGAGATTAACCTAACTGAAACGCAACAAAAACGGTTTACTGTATAAATACATCATGGCCAAGTGTCTATCAATGTATACAATGTTCTGCAATAATTTGAATTGATAGGTCTTTTAACTTATTTTAAATATTTCGTTCATGTGTGTATTTAAACAACAGAATAGGGAGAAATTAATGCAGTAACGTCCTTAGATGCTCCCAGGAGTATTTGGAAGGTGACTTGGATAGGTACCAGCAAGCACATAACAACGAGCTGTGACCTGCATGCACAATGGCATATTTTATTGATGCCAACCTTATATGAGGCAACAAATGTCAGTCAGGCAGCAGCTTAACATCACACAATGAAACTTCAAACTGCCCTTGAGGTACAAGACCAATGGTAACCATTAAAAATTGCATTGAATTAGATGTGTATTTTTCTAAACAACATCAACTCTAAACTGTCTGTCTTCCAGCCTCTGAAAAACTGTGGTGTGTTAATTATTTTAATGTATTGTTCCTTTTTTCATGAGCCATTACTTGTTCATTTTTAAAATATATTATGGCTTTGGAGTGCATTTGCATGTAGAACCAGTATGGTGCAGTGGGTTAGTGTGTTGGAGTAGGACTTGGGCGACCAGGGTTCAAATCTCTACTCAATCATGAAACTTGATGGCTGACCTTGGGCCACTTACAGTCTTTCAAACTTATCTCCCTCCTTCACACAGTTGTTATGCATGGAGAGAAAACAGAGGAAGGGGGAGAGACAGTTTGAGCATATAGCGCCAATCCTGGCCCCAATGCACTGGCTGCCAATTAGTTTCCAGACCCAATGCATAGTGCTGGTTTTGACCTATAAAGCCTTTAACAGCTCAGGACCTCAATACCTCAAGTACTGCCTCTCCTCATATGAACTGAACTGGACCCTGTGATCATAATCTGAGGCCCTTCTTCATGAGTCTCCTCCAGAAGACATCTGGAGGATGGGCAACTGACTGTTGATAGGAACAGATAATTGCTAGAACCCCAGTGCTTTAAAACTTGAACTGGTCCAAGTTCAAGGTCCTTGTATTAATTTGCAAGGCTCTTAACTAGAGTCTAGGATTCCTCAAGCACTGCCTAATCTCTCATATCCCTGCCCGATCAGTGAAGTTTGTGGGGAAGTCACTGTTAGTGGTCCTTCATGGTTCAGGTGCACAATCCACCAGTGATCAGTACTGTTGGCCCAATTTTATGGAAATCCCTTCCGGTTGAGGTCAGACAGGCCTTCTCCCTGCTGAACTCCTGACACTCAATGAAGACTTTTTTTTTATTCTAGCAGGCATTTTTAACTGGTCTGGTTTTATAGAAATAACTGATTTTTTCCCTTTTCTGTATTGTAATCTCCATACACCGCTCACAATCGTAGTATATAAATTGTTTAATTAATTAAAAATTCATTGCCTATAGGGATATCACAGGCAGCATAAATAGGAGTTTATAGTGCAATTCAGAACCAGTAAAATCACTGGGAAATTGGAAAAGGGCTTGTGCTGTGTTTTGCACTACCACCCCTTCCCCCTGCATTTCATGAACTCTCAGCTTAGATCTTAAAAATGTATTGCATGCTTACATTTTTCAATTTTCTAGAAAATAAAAAACTTAATTATTTTATTAATAGTTTCGTTCCTGTTGTGAAAAAATCCTGCAAATGTTTTACTAAAGGCAATACATATATCATTTCAACACAACCCAATGCATTGAATAAGCCATAATAAAAAGCATATGTATATAAAATTTATTGATGCGCTTATCACTTTTGGTAATGCTATAAAAACTGTAATGGTCAGAACAATACATTTCACTGTAGCACCACAGCTTCCTTACATTACATTACTCAGCAACCCCCTCAATTCCCAATTTACTACCTTTCCTTTTTACTTTTGAATACTACATGCTTTTCTTCATCACATGTTTTTCTCCTGCACAGAAGCAGTACAATCTTTGAACCAAAATTTAAAAAATTCTTCCAGTAGCACCTTAGAGACCAAGTTTGTTATTGGTATGAGTTTCTGTGTGCATGCACACTTCTTCAGATACACTAAAACAGAAATCATCAGACCCTTATATATAGTGAGAGGGTGGGGAGGGGTATTACTCAGAAGGGTGGTGGGAATGGGTGATTGGCTGATAGGTGTGGTAAACCTGTTGACTGACTATTAATGACTGCAATTGGTCTTACAGGAAAAAGCAAGGGGTGAGATGGCAAAAAATAGCTTTATCATGTATAATGAGATAAGAACCCAATGTCTCTATTCAGACCAGGTCTCTCCATGGTTTTAAGTTTGGTAATAAGTTGCAATTCAGCACCTTCTCTTTCCAGTCTATTTCTGAAATTCTTTTGTAATAAGACAGCTACTTTGAGATCTTGTACAGAATGTCCTGGGAGATTGAAGTGTTCTCCTACTGGTTTCTCTGTCTTGTGATTCCTGATGTCAGATTTATGTCCATTTATTGTTTGGCGTAGGGTTTGGCCTGTTTGCCCAATATAGAGCAGAAGGGCCCTGTTGGCACACACAATGTTAGAAGATGAGCAATTAAATAGTCCTGAGATGGTATGTTTGATGTTGTTGGGGCCAGGAATGGTGTTGTCCGGGTGTATGTGGCAGCAAAGTTGGCATCTGGGTTTATTGTAGGCTCTGGTATCACTGTCCATGTTACGTCTGGTTGTTGTATTATTGTTGGTGAGGAATTGTTTAAGATTGGGTGGCTGTCTGTAGGCAATGAAAGGTCTTCCTCCCAGAGCTTGAGGAAGAGAACTGTCATTGTCTAGGAGAGGTTGTAGATCTCTGATGATGCATTGAACTGTTTTAACTTGGGAGCTGTATGTGATTACTAGTGGTGTTCTGTTATTTTCTTTTTTGGGTCTGTCTTGCAGCAAGTTCTCTTTGAACCATTTGCTATGTGCCAGGAGGTTCTTTATTCCTGAGCAAGTCACAAAGGTGCTGTTTTCAACTGGAGGCTTATAATAGGACTTCTATACATGCTTACCCAATAATAAGTTTTACTTCTGAGTGGACATGCCTAGATTACATTGCTAATCTTGAAACTCAAGGTTCACTGAAATTGCATTGGAGTATTACCTATATCTATCTTAATAAATTAAAAAATTGTCCAGTAGCACCTTAGAGACCAACTAAATTTGTTCTGGGTATAAGCTTTCATGTGCATGCACACTTCTTCAGAACACACTTCTGCCTGCACACGAAAGCTTATACCCAGAACAAACTTAGCCGGTCTCTAAGGTGCTACTGGACAATTTAATTTTTATTTATTTTGACTGCATCAGACCAACACGGCTACCTACCTGAATCTATATCTATGTTATTTTACTTGTTTCAGACCTATTTTAGTTTTTACCATCATGTGTGTTTTAGATGAGACACATTTGCCATTTTCGCTTGCATCCTTAGCACTGGATAATTTCTAATTAAGTGATTTCTTATTATCTATGCATCAAGATTGGAGTGGCAGCTTGAAACTCAATTTATCCTTGGAGCAACATGGCTGCTTCTCCACCTATTTCAATCAAGTATGTTTACAGCTTGTGGAAAACTGTCTCCTCACCCCATGTTGTCAATCTAGTTTTAAAAATTCCAGAAGGTGACAAGAACGTCTGTGCTAACCCTCCTCTATCACCCAAGGACATCACATTTCATTCTACTGCTTCTATTCAACACCCCCCTAAATGGGATAGAAAAAGTTCTCATCACCCATGTCTATCTTTCAAATAAATTAGCTTATGCCTGCCCATTTCCCCTTGGCACAAATCCAAGGTGAAAACACACTAAGGCTTTGTTTAGACTAAGGATTTGCCTTTCCTATCTGCTTACCAGAGTGATTGTATCGGTTTGCACCTTTAGTACAAAAGCACTTGGCTGCTGCTGGCATTGGTGCCAATCTAATGTAGGCTGCCTGTGCAAATTTAAAAAGAGACTGTGATCCTATGCCATTTAAAATGGAGTGGAACTTTGTCAAATGTCTCTGAGATCAGGATTTCAGCCTAGATAACTTGACATGCAAGTAGAACAAGTACCAATGCAATTGGTGCACAGGCTTCAACCCATGAATGGGAGCAGTAAGAATGAATACTGCTTTAGAGTATTTACATAGCAAGCTTCTCTCTCAACTCTGAAGCAACGCTTTCAGCCAAATGGGCAGTCATTCCCACATCCAGCTGGGTGTACTTTTTATTCAAAGGGGAACTTCCGCTGGCTGTTAATCTGGATACAGCCGCAGCAAATTTCCACCAGGCAAATGTGGAAATGACTATGCTTTTGACTTCTACCGTGCATCCCAGCCACTCTGAGTAAGCCCCAGCATGTGTGGTTGAAGCAACGGTTCTGCATCACAAAATGCAGGTTTGAGCCCCAGCATCATTTTAGAATATATGTTCCACATGAATTGCCGAGATTATTCTGTGAAGAGATTGTTAGAGAGAAGATCCATCTTTAAGAAAGATTAGACCAAGATGGCCTTCCAGCGTCTGTAATCACCTGCAGGGGTGCCAAGTTGAATAAAATGGAGGGGGGGCTCAGGTAAGTCCCACCCCACATAATTGATCACAATTATTGATAACATACACCATTTAAATGACAATGTCGATCAATTTGAATGGCAATGTCCAGGCCCCTCAAATAATTTTTTTTTGGAGGCGAGGGACCTTGGTCGCTAGGAGTTGGTTCTTAAGATCACCTGAATATTTAACTTTATGTATTTTTTCCCCTGATTTTGTTAAATCAAGTGAGATCTCTGGTCTACCCAGCATAGAATTGTGTAAGAAGCAACTCTCAGACAGAGGCTATTCCCAGCCCCATGTGGTCCTTTAATTGAATATTTCAGAAACTGAACATGGGAGCTTCTTGCATGCAAAAACATGATCCCTCTACAAATCACAGAACTAGTAACAGAAAACTTTTTCCTCCGTCTTTTCGGATACATCTGTTTCTTTCTGTACATAGATATGAGACATTCAGATTGCTATTTCTTAAAACTTATTCCAGGCACACATAATATTATCATGCTGGCCAAAAGTTGTATTCCAGTTCTTGAAGGTAACCAGAGAACTAATACACAATTATAACAAGTACGATATTGCTTACAACATTTTAAATATAAACTTCCTTGTGAGCACTTGACCTAAAAAGAGAGGTAAAAACAAGTAAGTGAAGCAGCAACATGGGCTGTAGCCTCATACATGTCATACTCGTACTTTTTCGGGTCCCAACTTTCTCTTTTTTCTTTTTTAAAATGGGAGACCACCATAAATGACTGCATTGTTGCTTTATTATTGACGAGTTTTAAGAATTGTATGTAGTTGTGAATATGTATTTGAAGTGTGTGCATACAGAACCAAAATCACAGTTGTATTCCATAAGAAGAGCCAAGTATACATTTTACTGAGGACCAGGCAGATATTAATGATGGGTTTATATTTAGTTCCTTGCCTACTTTCCTAACTTTCTATCTAGATCTGTAAACAACTGACAGTTTCACTAGCAGATAAGACTGAAAAATACTCTTGTGCACACAGTATGCAGTTTTGGTTCTATACAAAAAGGAGTCCAGCAATATATTTTGCTTATTCAGTAGTTTTCCTCACCCAATTCCTTATTTTTCTCCGATTGTAGATGTCAGTGTCAGTATTTTACAAACCATACCAGGTTGCTGAATGACAGACTTGCTGAGCTTAAAATATTGTGGAGGAGGCATGAAGTCAGCATATGAGAATTTAAGTGGAAACTGAATGTTCAGTAAGTGAAGAATACAGTAATTATTCTAAGCACCCTTTTGTTGTTAAGTCTATAAAATAGTCAGTATTCGAGCCAAAGAACCTACCGTATTTTTCCAGCGTTACAGGACTAACAAAACAAATGAAGTTTGGTCAGTGGCGTAGCGTGGGGGGTGCAAGGGGGGCCAACCGCACCGGGCGCAACATCTGAGGGGGCGCGCTCGCCGCCTCCGGAGTCTCCGAAGAGCCTCGGGCGCAGGCTGTAGCACCAGGGCCACGGCCAAGAAGCCGAAGCTGAAGAGCCCGCTGAGCGCCGCGCCCAGGCAGGGCGCGCCGGGAGGCACCACCGCCAGGGCCCGGCGGCAGCTGCAGCACCTCGCCACCATTCCGCCGCCAGACTTGCTCACACAGGCACGGCCGCCCACCGCTGCTGCCTCTGGCGGCGGACACGTGGAGAGAAACAGCGGCAGCCGAGCGGGAGACTCTCCCTTTCTCACTGCAACGCTCCGGGGAGGGGGCGAGGGAGAGAGTCAGGTGGAAACGCGCACGCGCCCCCCAAGCCGCATCTTCGCGGGGGTTGGGGGGCGAAGCCGCCGGGTATTTGCGCCCCAAATTGGGGCGACCGCAAAAAGCCACCCTGCCAGCAGCAAGCTTCAAGGTCAAAGGCTCCCTTCGAGGAAGCTGCGATCCTCTTTCCAATTAAGTCCCCCCCCACCCCAGCTCAGTTCAGTGGGAGGTGGATTTCCCGGGTCTCTTGTCCCTTAGAGGGCGCCTCTCATCATCCCGCCATTCTGAGAGCAGGGAGGGCGCCTCTCAGGAGACTTTCCCCCGCATTTGCTTTCCCGCTCAGGAAAGCGCGCACGGCCCCGGCTGGATCTGCAACTCTTCTGGTGAGCGAGGTTTAAACCAGAGGCAGGCGCTCCTTCTTGGACGGATGCCTGGAAGAAAAAGACCCCGCGGTCTCTTCCTTTCCTTCCCCTGCAGAGACCAGCCACGTCCCTCAGCCGAGGCCGCCTTGCTTCTCAAAAGAGCCGGTCTACTACAGTTCGTGGCTGCATGGGAGAGCGCTGCTTTCCTTGCAAAAGGCCCCCAGGTTGAGTCGCCGGCACCTCCAGCTATGAGAGGATGGGAGCAGTGGCGTAGCGTGGGGGGTGCAGGGGGGGTCGGCCGCACCTGGCGCAACATCTGGGGGTTAGGGGGCGCAAATCCACGGGTTAGGGGGCGCAAATTACTTGCCTTGCCGCGGGTGCTGACAACCCACGCTACGCCACTGAGTTTGGTATTTTCCTAGAAATAATCCATAGAAAGTCCACCAATTCACTCTTCTACATAATAAATTTAGAAATCATTAAAAAATAGAAGAGAAGACATCTGCTTATGCAGGTTCAACACAAGAGCTTGTTAAAATACAGGGATGTCTGTGGGAATGTTGATTTCATAATCAGACCTCTTTCCCAGGGACAAGATCACTAGTAACAGCAAGAAACTTAATCAAAGTCTTCTAGCATTCCTGGTCCTTTTTCTGTTTTCAGTGGCTAACATTTTGGCACTATGTGCCCTACAGGAAGGTACCCCAGAGCCAGGGAGGGCACATGCCATCAGCACCCAGTTGGCTTGAGAGGAGTCTGGTCACCCTTCATTTTATACCACCTTGGCAGAAAGGCAGTATAGATCGGCAATAAATAAATAATGGTAAAGAAAAGGGCAATTATCTGTCTATAGGCTAGAATCCCCATAGCATTTAAAGTTTTCGTGAAGATTTTTCATTTCTTTCATAAATATGTTTTACAGTAGTTTCTGTAGCACAATTCCTTCCAGCTCTTGAAGTCATTATATCATAGACTCAAGCACTGTTTACGCACAACAATCTGAGTACAGATTTGAAAACCAGCTGGTATTGATTAAGCAAACTTAAATCTAGTGATTAAACAGCACAAAAGTCAGACTGTAAACAACCTTTTTTTTTTTTTAGAACATCGTGTGATCAACGGCAAAGAGGCACAACAAAATATTTTTGGCTGCCTTCACAACTGCAACTTGTTTCGATCAGAATAAACTCTCCCGCCCTTACGTGACATGAACCAGATATCTGGTTAACAGTAGATCAATGGTTTACTTTCAGACAGTCTGCAAGATCACAGTTAAGGTCTTTCCCAGAACAAAAAAATGGCCAAGACAAAGATAATGCTCATCGCATTCTTCACTGCTGCACTGGATACATGGCTGAAAAGGATGTAAATATGAGGTTTACACATTTTCCATGTCAAGAAATTTCTATTTACGGTAAGTTTGTACAAATGCACCAAAGTTTTAAATTTGATGCCTTTCAAGACAGACTTCCAAGAGAAAACATAAGGCAGCCATCCATCAGCTTACAACTCTAATCAGCCCCAGCCAGCAGTGCCAATGGCTAGGAGTCGGGAGAGTTTTAGTCTAAAACATCTGGGAGGCACCATGCAAAAGATGGCTGACATTAGGAAAAAGCAAATATCCAATTATCGTTTGCTTGGTTTCTCCAGTTCCCACAATACAATGACAGCAACAAAGGCTCCCTTTCCTTTCACTCAATTCATCCACAAATAAAATGACTCACTTTGCAGCCAAACAGGGCACTGCCACTTTACTTGTTCACAAGTAAAACACAACAATGTCTTGGTGCGCTATAGCAACTAACAATGATAGGTGGTACCAAATGGTAGCAGGTGGATGATTGCTACACTTGCCAATTCTGGGTATTCTTTACTAACTGAATGAAATCCAAAACTTTGGTAATGTTAGTTGCTGAAATTGCACTTTTAAGGTTGTGTTACAAGAAAGCTCAAGGAAGTGTTACTGCAATTTGTATCTTAATTCCAGTGACTCTGCGTCCATAGTGAATGATGATTGTATCCACTGTATTTCCTCACACAGATTCGGAAGAAGATGGGCACCGAATCTTTCAATAAACTGCTGTACATGTTGCAGAATATCTGCTTCGATAAAAGCAAAGCTTTACTGTTTTATCTTTCTTCAGAAAACTGGGCAACAGTTGGAAACATGAATAGAATTTTCTGAACCACAGCTCAAACCAGAGTTTCAGCATCGTTTTCACTATCTTTGATGTTGAGAAAGAGGACAAGTTATCATCACACCATTATGCTTGTGTTTTCTTACCAAAAAATAAGTATCCATTACTTCCAGAAGGATTCAACTGTCACTCATCTTCTGTCTCTTCTCTCACATTCTTCTACTTTCATCACTTTCCTGTCTTTCTGTGCCTTTCTGCCTTCCTACCTTCTTGCACTATCATTTGCTGTTCTCTCTTGCCCAGATTCCTGGATCTGACCAGTGGCCACAATCTATGGCTCCCAGGATCAGGCCAATTCAGTCTGTGCCACATGGGAATGAGGATGTTGCAGCACCCCTGCTCCTTATAATTCTCACATCCTGCAGCCAGACTTCTGTCATCACCTTCTAGGCCCCCAGATACTCTCATGACGGCAACCACAGAGCAACCAAGCTACCTACTGCAGTAGACACTTCTGAATTCTAGTTCTCAGCATAATTCCATTTTTTGGAGAAATCTAGAAAGCCATAGAAAGTACAGTGGTATATCGGGTTAAGAACTTAATTCATTCTGGAGGTCCGTTCTTAACCTGAAGCTGTTCTTAACCTGAGGTACCACTTTAGCTAATGGGGCCTCCCACAGCCACCGCCACACGATTTCTGTTCTCATCCTGAAGCAAAGTTCTTAACCCAAGGTACTATTTCTGGGTTAGGGGAATCTGTAACCTGAAGCATCTGTAACCTGAGGTACCACTGTATCAAGAAAGTGAAGTGTGTCTTTACACTCCACAGAGATCTTCCTTGCTACAGGCATAGAAAGGTGGGGCATATGGCTGGACTGAAATCTCTCTTATTGAAAAAGGTTCTTGCAACTCTCATGGAAATTGATAGAATGAGTGTCTCATCAGAATAATGTGTTCTAGCTCAGATGCCACATATAGCGCTCCTTTGGTTTGGTCAGCCTTAACTGGAGGGACGAGGGTGGCGCTGTGGGTAAAACCTCAGTACCTAGGGCTTGCCAATCGCATGGTCAGCGGTTCAAATCCCCGTGGCGGGGTGAGCTCCCGTCTTTCGGTCCCAGCTCCTGCCCACCTAGCAGTTCGAAAGCACCCTTACGTGCAAGTAGATAAATAGGTACCGCTTTATAGCGGGAAGGTAAACGGCGTTTCCGTGTGCTGCGCTGGTGCTGGCTCGCCAGAGCAGCTTCGTCACACTGGCCACGTGACCCGGAAGTGTCTCCGGATGGCGCTGGCCCCCGGCCTCTTAAGTGAGATGGGCGCACAACCCTAGAGTCGGACACGACTGGCCCGTACGGGCAGGGGTACCTTTACCTTTACCTTTAACTGGAGTCCAACATGGCAGCAACACCTTTGCCATGACCTACCTGCAACAGCCTCACAACCCACCTGTTTCTCCCAACTCACTGGCTGAAGACCAAAGGTCTAATGTCTCTGTGGGTATGCAAATGCTCTCACCACCACGGGTTTCCAGATGTCTCTCCCAGCCAGTTAAAGCTGAAAAGAGTTATGTAAAAGTTTAACATGCTTCTGTTTGCCCTCCAAAAGTAACAGGGAGAGCCAGGGCTGGCAGTGTACGGGACTTCTACTAAAGATGGGTTGTAGTTCTTTTAATTAAAATGGGAGTCAGTATCTAGAACAGGCATCCCCAAACTCAGCCCTCCAGATGTTTTGGGACTACAATCCCCATCATCCCTGACCACTGGTCCTGTTAGCTAGGGATGATGGGAGTTGTAGTCCCAAAACACCTGGAGGGCTGAGTTTGGGGGTGCCTGATCTAGAATATGCAGCTACCACAGTACTACCCTAACTTTAGATTCCAGTAATAGCTGCATAAAGGTAGGTTTAGCGGGTATATCTGTACTGGGCCCAGAGCCAGCATAGGTGCAAGATTCTGAGCTCTCTCTTTTTTAAAAAAAGTTGCTAGCCCATTAGAATGAAAGATATGAAACTAAAGGCACAGGCACTATTTGGGGGGAGAGGAAGGCTTTTTGAGAGATGAGGCTACTTCTGCCTTTCAGTGTTTTAAGCTAATGAATGATGTCAGATCTAAATTAGAATCATACAAACCAGACAGAAGAGCCCAAAATAGCCTGAACATGAAGAAAGGACTTCCGGGGTTATTTGCAAGCCTTTTGTGTGTCTTCTTTGGTGTCTCTTAATTCAGGCAATTGAAAAGTGATGTCAGGTTTATTCTGACCCTCTTTTTTGAGGGATGAGGGAGCCTCCCTTGGTACAAAAGTGATTGTTGCCCAGAAAAATAATAATTGAGAAATCTAGGGTTTTAAGTGTAGTTGTGAGTTGTGGCTCTTTGTTTGCTCTTTATTTTTCTGAGTGAATCAATGTCAGGTATGCTCCAAGAAATCTCTTATTTGAAAGTTTTATAGACAGTTCCAGTAAGAAATATTGAGTTTCTACACAGCAGGTGGCATCCACAATGCATCGTGTGTTCTACCGACTAGCTCACTATACTTTATCAGGTAATTGTTCACATGACTCCTATTTCTGAACTATGCCCTACATCTAAAGAGTGAACTTTGAGCTCACCATTTACCATATTCGTGCTTCGTCATTCAAGGTACAGACTGGGAAGACTTTTTAATAAAAGACAAATCACACATTCATGACACTTGGAAGACATAACCAAAGTTTAATTAACGAGCTTAAAAGGTAATTGGAAGAGCAGTCGTATCACTTTCTGAAGACGTGCCAACTTGTCTTGGCATACACTAAAAATCCTATTAACTCAGATGCAGAATAAAAGGACAGACGAACTTGGCGGGTATCAGGATTACATCATTATTGGGAATCACTTTGTGAAGGAAAATCCATCTAGTTATTGAAGTGTTCAATTTCTCTGTGGCCTGTAAACAGGGTGAAGTGACTAGTGAAACATACCTGATGATACAATACAAAAGCAGTCACTTACCTGGTTCAAGTTTGTATCTTGGTAATGCTGCCCAATATTACAATTTTTGTTACCGGTCTGACTTGCTTTTTGCAAATCTGTTAATTTAATTTCAACTTGGGAAGTAGATAACACCAGTCGTACAACTGAAAATTAGCACTGAGACTAAAGGACGGCTAATGTTTCTAGCTAGCTTAATAAACATGGATGAATTACCAGAATGGAAACTGAGGTAGTCTGTTGCCGGTTCTTTTTTTAAAAGAGTTTTCTGAAACACCTTAAAGGCTAATAAATGTATCTTGGCATAAACATTTGTGGACTAGAGCTCACCAGATGCACAGAAACTGAAATGCAAAGAAACATGAAACAAAAAATAAAGTAAAAATAAAACCCTGATAAATCTATAGGCTTCTTTAAATAGTACAATGGGTTGTTTGGGAATCATCTTCCATCATCATCACCATCATCATCATTATTGTTATGTGCTTCATCAAAATAAAAACAAAACTACAAAAATTCCGAACAACCTATCACCCCAATCAAAACAACTGTCTCTTTAGTGTTCCAAATTTCAAACCATCTTCTTAGCTTGTGAAAGTTGACTGTGTCAGAGTACTAAAGCTTCTGTGTCAAATAAAACCCATTGCTAAAAATGTGTCAATCAAATTCTAGCTTATCCTTTAAAAAACCCACAAGATTTACCAAATCCCAATTGCACAAGTTTGAAAAAATTGACTACACTGCCAAACAGTGAAGTGTAAAATATTTGCTCCTATATAAGTGTTAAATATGTTTTCTTGAGGTTTTTATAGGCTTTTATAGAAAAGGTTGTCTTTGTAGGAGCTGCAGGACAGCCCTCCAAAACAAACATTATTAACCCACTACCCCATGCAACTGCAGGCAATACAAATGTATGGCTCTGTCAGCAGAGATTGTGCTGATCACAAATGCCTATGAAAGGGAGGAGATTATGGAAAGTCTGTCCTCGACACCAACAAGTAATACGAGGCATAACTGAACACACAGAAGCAGGCAGATGAATTTAAGTCAAGCCAGGACTAGCTGGTATCCCACTGAAATCAATGGGACAAGTTCAACTCTCTTAGCCTGAATCCAAACTAATACCATTAGCTCTGCTCTACAAAAGTTCTTTTAAACAGATTTAGACAACCAGTGGTTGATGGCAGAAAATTACCATTTCAGTTAAAAGACCTTTTAAAAATGTCAGGAAATGTTTTAATGGGAATGCATAAAAGCAACCAGCCTGACCCTCTGAACATCAATCACATTTAGAAAGCAAAAACCAGGGAAAGCTTTCATCTTTTCCTATCAGACACTCTTCTATAGCGAAGCCACAGCTTGAGGCAACTACAGGTTTCAAAGACTTTGCCGAAAGCAGAATGACACTTTCTTTTCCTGTTGTTGTTTTCAAAATGATTTTTGTTGATTTCCTCTTACATAGCGGTACATTTGTAATAAAAATATTTTAAGTTCGTTAACCATAAACAGTGCTAAACAAAAAGAGGCCCTTTAAAGTATCTAACTTGTTTGTAAGATATCTAAATAAAATTGACAGTTTCTAACCCCCACAAAAAACAAGTTTCTGGAACAGGTCAACGTTTTTAAGATAACTACAAAAGCATAGATTCAGTTCACTGGCAAAGGACAGAGAACGTGGCTAGATTTAGAATGAGGTAAAAGCAGCACAAAAGCCAAATTAGGTAATATGCATTGGGGAAAGGGGAAGAGGAACAACGTATTTATTTTGCTTTGCTTTTTGAGATCCTTACTAAGGGCATTCTCCCCATTATGCAGTGTGTGCAGAAAAGTCACACAGGAACTATTATATGATGATGATGATGATGACGATGATGACGATGATGACGATGATAATAATGATAATAATAATAATAATTTATTTATTTATTTATACCCCGCCCATCTGGCTGGGTTTCCCCAGCCACTCTGGGTGGCTTCCAACAGAATACTAAAAACAGTACAGCATCAAACATTAAAGACTTTCTAAACAGTTGTCTTCTAAAAATAAAATAGTTGCTTATTGCTTTGACATCTGCTGGGAGGGTGTTCCACAGGGCAGGCGCCACCACTGAGAAGGCCCTATGCCTGGTTCTCTGTAACCTCACTTCTCGCAGCAAGGGAACTGCCAGAAGCCCCTTGGTGCTGGACCTCAGTGTCAGGGCTGGACAATGGGGGTAGAGATGCTCCTTCAAGTATACAGGACCGAGGCCTTTTAGGGCTTTAAAGGTCAGCACCAACACTTTGAATAGTGCTCGGAAACGTACTGGGAGCCAATGCAGATCTCTCAGAATCGGTGTTATATGGTCTCGGCGGCCACTCCCAGTCACCAGTCTAGCTGCCGCATTCTGGATTAATTGCAGTTTCCGGGTCACCTTCAAATGTAGCCCCACGTAGAGCGAGTTGCAGTAGTCCAAGCGGGAGATAACTAAAGCATGCACCACTCTGGCTCGACAGTCTGCAGGCAGGTAGGGTCTCAGCCTGCATACCAGATGGAGCTGGTAGACAGCTGCCCTGGACACAGAATTGACCTGCGTCTCCATGGACAGCTGTGAGTCCAAAATGACTCCCAGGCTGCGCACCTGGTCCTTCAGGGGCACACTTACCCCATTCAGGACCAGGGAGTCCTCCACACCAGCCCGCTCCCTGTCCCCTAAGAACAACACTTCTGTCTTGTCAGGATTCAACCTCAATCCGTTAGCCACCATCCATCCTCCAACCGCCTCCAGACACTCACACAGGACCTTCACTGCCTTAACTAGTTCTGATTTAAAAGATAGGTAGATGAACACCCAGCCCAAACCCCCTGATGATCTCTCCCAGTGGCGTCATGTAGATTGATATCTTTCTCAGGGTTATCAGTGCATGTCCATACTGTATGACTGTACTGGAGTTTACCATTAAAATATTCTGGCTATGAGGAAAAAATGATAGTAAGTTTTCCCACAGGACTATGGATTGGATGTGATTTCTAGCTATCTTAATTTGGTGAGTAATATGAAAATATTTATCCAAAAGGACAGGAAACTAAAAAAAAGCATTTGTCTACACCCAGTTTTGGCTATGTCAGAATGTTATTTACATTCTTATTCTCTGCCACAAAGGCTGCCTGGATGACACAAATTTTAAACAAGCAGTATCAGATTTAATGAGGTTCCCATGAGATTCTTAAACCTAACCAAAAAACACATTCTTTCAGTTATGAATCATAATTAAAATGATTTCTTGGGCTGGCATCCTTCCTGCTGAAATTCTTCACAGGGAGATGAGAAAGCGGGAGTTGAACATCAAGCTCCAGGAAAGGTTATGAGCAGGTTTTTTTTTTCAGCTGGTAGTTGTCAGAACTCAATTCCGGCTCCTTTCAGGTGAACGCCATTGCCATTCTAAGAGAATGAGGGAGGTGTTCATGGTGAGTTCCAGCACCTTTTTCTAGAAACTGGTTATGAGTGTCAGAATGCAAAGAGGAATCATATATGAAGCCATAAGAGGAGATTTAAGGTGGAAGAGAGAAGGGGGAACCTATGGGGTAAAGAATTAATGTGCAGAGCCTCAGTACCTCACCACAAACTAAACGAGCCACAACTGTCGCATGAACCATTTCCTTCTTGTGGAACTCAGCAAGTTTCTGCATATCAAAACAATGTGGATGTACTGCAAACTAAGATACTGGCTTATCTGTTTCTTTGGCTTTCCCTTGGATTCTTGGAATGACACCGGAAATAGTACTTCGAAATGTAGAGGAGGGGATGAGATAAAAGCCAGCAGAGTACTGCACTCCAGTGAAAACATCTCACAGTATTCCTAGATGTGTTTCAGCAGCATTTTTTTTGGAAACTAAAATCCAAGTGAAAAACTGGTTATTCATAAAGATGGGCTAAGATTTAAATGTAGAAGGTTCTTAAGGCATTGATACATATCATGCATTGGTGTTCCAAACAAAACTAAAAGGACTCTCTTGCATCCAACTAGTATTGCTTTCTTTATTTACATGAACAAGTATAACTCTGGACTCCCTAAGGCATTCAAACCCTTTAGGTTGATTTCACTTCTCTCACAGGCCACTTCACTTGGCTTACATAATTATTCAAATAAGAGAAATATAATATTACTGAAAATAAAAAAATTCCTTCCAGTAGCACCTTAAAGACCAACTAAGTTAGTTCTTGGTATGAGCTTTCGTGTGCATGCACACTTCTTCAGATACACTGAAACAGAAGTTGCCAGATCCTTCTATATAGTGTGAAGGTGGGGAGGGGTATTACTCAGAAGGGTGGTGGGAATGGGAGATTGGCAGATAGCTGATTCCTTCTTAAGGAATAAACGGACATAAATCTGACATCAAGAATCACAAAACAGAGAAACCAGTAGGAGAACACTTCAATCTCCCAGGACATTCTATACAAGATCTCAAAGTAGCTGTTTTACTACAAAGGAATTTCAGAAATACACTGGAAAGAGAAGCTGCTGAATTGCAACTCATTACCAAACTTAAAACCATGGAGAGACCTGGTTTGAACAAAGACATTGGATTCTTATCTCATTATACATGACTTAGCCATTTTTCACCTTCTCACCCCTTGCCTTTTCCTGTAAGACCTATTGCAGTCGTTAAGAGTCGTCAACAGGCTCATCTCAGCTATCTGCCAATCTCCCATTCCCACCACCTTTCTGAGTAATACACCTCCCCACCTTCTCTCTATATAGAAGGATCTGGCAACTTCTGTTTCAGTGTATCTGAAGAAGTGTGCATGCACACGAAAGCTCATACCAAGAACTAACTTAGTTGGTCTTTAAGGTGCTACTGGAAGGAATTTTTTTATTTTGACTATGGCAGACCAACACGGCTACCTATCTATAATATTACTGAACAACTTGTTTCAAAAATAGTCCTGTCCAGGAGATTATTGAACAGTTGAAGAAATACATTTAAAGGAAATGACAGTGCTGTCACTGAAGCTATTTTATGCAGGGGCATTTATTTAATAAAATACCAAAAGCAGAATGGGGGGGGGGGGAACGGGACCAGAATATAATGTCAAAGATGCCTATAGCGCTTCAATCTATATGATATAAACAGAGCCAAGTGACTCAAGTCAGTCAATGGTACTAACCGGGAAGAACAACATCAAGATGCCAGCACTTGACAGCTGCTAAAAATATATTACCACCAGCAGCTGTCAGTTACAGTTGAAAACTTGAAATAGTTACTTTTACAAATCAACCTACAATTTTTCCATTCCTAAAACGTACAATAGCCAAACTTCATCTTAATTCTAAATGTTGTGGGAGCAACATCAGTATTTCAAATCACAAAATGTTATGTCAGTTTTGGGGTTTTCTCACAAAACTGACAGAAGCAGTTCCAAATGCTAATTCCTAGAGCAAATGACCACAGGCTGCATTCAAATATTCTGAGAGCAGAATTCCAGCCATAGAACATTTTAAGAAACATTACATTTTAATGCTCATTTGTTTATTTGTTTTATTCAAAACAGTTCTATACTGCTTTTCATCAGCGATTTCAAGGTGCTTCACAGCAAAATAAACGTATTACCAATAAAATAAATGCATTAAACTGTAACAATATGGAATGTATCTAATTGTTGTTGCTGTTGTTGTTTAGTCATTTAGTCGTGTCCGACTCTTCGTCACTCCATGGACCAGAGCACGCCGGACACTCTTGTCTTCCACTGCCTCCCGCAATTTGGTCAAACTCATGCTGGTAGCTTCGAGAACACTGTCCAACCATCTCGTCCTCTGTCGTCCCCTTCTCTTTGTGCCCTCCATCTTTCCCAACATCAGGGTCTTTTCCAGGGAGTCTTCTCTTCTCATGAGGTGGCCAAAGTATTGGAGCCTCAGCTTCAGGATCTGTCCTTCCAGTGAGCACTCAAGGCTGATTTCCTTAAGAATGGATACGTTTGATCTTCTTGCAGTCCATGGGACTCTCAAGAGTCTCCTCCAGCACCATAATTCAAAAGCATCAATTCTTTGGCGATAAGCCTTCTTTATGGTCCAGCTCTCACTTCCATACATCACTACTGGGAAAACCATAGCTTTAACTATACGGACCTTTGTTGGCAAGGTGATGTCTCTGCTTTTTAGGATGCCATCTAGGTTATCTAGTAGTCTTCAGCAAGTGTCAAAGGACTCGGGGTAAATGCTTGTTGCATTTTAGAGGAGGGGTGGTTCCATAAATGGGAGAGAGAGAATGCCCCCCCCCCCCGCAGTTGCCACAGGATGAATTTTTGCAGAAGGGATTTGACCGAAGATCTCAATAAATAGTGGGAGGTACACATGGGAGATGGAGTTCCTTCAGTAAAGTGTTGCAAAATATATAGAAAACTGGTTGCAAGTAACCATCTATGATTAGAAAACCCTTCTCATTAAATCTGTTTTATTTAAATTAAAGGTGCACATTGAACTCAATTCTCTTGGCAAAGATAATTACAGGGTCCTGAGTGTGCAATGCAAAACAGAGAGAATTCCATTCAAGGTATTCTCTTTGCTATATGTAGTCTTGAAACAAGAACACTGCCAAATGCAACTTTCAGGCGATGCTTTCACTGCTGAATTCTGAAACCCTATTCAAATGTACATGTAAATAGATCTTTCAACAATTTGCATTTCAGTTTCATGGGGAAAATATTAACTACAACAGGAAATTCTTCCTAGAGTTAGAGTGATGTATTCAGGGATATAGGCACTCCTTTGCAATATCCTTTGTCTGGCCAAAGTCCAGGATCTTAACTGCCAGAGATGAGTCAATATGTACACTACAAATGCAGATCCGGGGGGGGGCGGGGATGTATATTTCTAAAATTTAGCCCCCACAAATTTATTACGCTTTCAAATCCAGCCTCTGTGTGGAAACACATGTTTGTTCTTCCATTGTGTCCAATGAGACTCAGTGATCCAAACACACTTTATCCAGGCTGGCTCACAAAAAGGCTTAACTAATCAGAAACTTGTGAGATTAAGCCCTGCTGCCTTGCAGCATCACATGATGTCAATTATACAGCACACAGATAATGCTGGAGACAGAACAATCTACAGCTTCTTATAATGGAGCAACAGCTTTTCTGCCACACCTGCTTTTGAAGAGGATGTAAAACAAAATCACTGGCCTAGTTCTCCCTTTGGTGATAATCTATATCTAGGTTATAGCACTTCTGGTATAAGACAACCCCTCTGAAGCATGAGGGGAAACCAAAGAGGATAGCAGCCTTTGAACTGGGGGGAAATTGTTTATTATTTGAGCATGGTGGGATACAGAGCTTGCTATAGTGTGGAAAAGGGAGTAAAACTCTTGAATTCTTTCATGCAAATACAACATCAGCAAACAGTCTTCATCAATAACAGGCGTTCAATGCTGAATCATAGAATTGTAGATTTGGAAGGACCACAGAGGTCATGTGGTCCAGCCCCCTGCAATGCAGGAATCTTTTTGCCCAACGTGGGGCTCAAACCCACAATCCTGAGATTTAAAGTCTCATGCTCTACCAACTGAGCTATCCCACAGGCTCATGGAGACAAAACCTTACAAAATGAACTAGCTGACATGCTGCTACAAACCTGCCATGAAACCAGATGCAGATTTGTCTATTCAGACTGATTAAAATGAAAGCATTGCTATTTAATTAGCGCACGGAAGAACTTGCCAAGACGCTTTCCAAAAACATCTTATGAAAAAATAATTATTAATACCATAAAATGTTCAGCTCTGCATTGTTTCTAAAAGGCTCACTTTCCACCTTGCTGATTGCAAGCTGACTTAAAAATGTACTTGCAATGTGTTAGCCCACAGAAAATCCTCAATTATTACCACTGAGAAATATTTCTGAAATGGCACATAAATCAACAACGATTGAAGTTTGGAAATTAAAAGACACCAAACATTTTATTAAACATTTCAGCTTGCTCGAACAGTGCCTGGTGTTTTTATCAACAATGGCTTGAATCCTATACACTTACCAATAAGCACCCCATCAAAATCAAAGGGACTTACTTCCAAGTCGCTGAAGTATAGGACTGAGCTGTATATCTTCCTTAGAATTGTGCTGTGAAAGTTTGATGATATTATATGTGCTTACTCAGAAGTAAGCTCAAGTGTATAGGAATGCAACATTTGTAAAGTAGGGCAGCCACTGTTTAGCTCTTCTAAAACTAATTTCAAACAGAAGAAATTGGAGTAGATGTTTAATTTACCCACTGAGAAATTACCTAGTACTACAGATTATACTGTAATATCGTACTGATCATCCTCAGTGTAGCTGTTTCCCATGACTGGGAAGTAAAAGCACAATCTGCAGTTACAGGCTTGGGCCTAAGCCCTTTCACTGCCACTAATTGACCTACTGGCCTTCCCTACCAACAGATTACCAAATGTGACCTTTGAATCTTGGCTCCTATATCCTGATGCAACGGGAAAGTCTTCTCAGCCTGCCTGTGCCAATTCTAGCAACGAGTTCAGAACCACCTTTGGTGACTGTTGATTATGAGAACTGGGCTTGATCTTGCAGCAAAGGCTGCTTAGACATGGCCTGTCTCCAACACAGGCTAGCACAAAATTCCATGCATAACACACAGCACTGTAGTGGGCGGTGGAGCTCATTAGCTTTCAAAAGCACTGAAAGCTACAACATACTCAGAAGAGAAACCACAAACTCACTTGCACAAATGACAAAGCCATGCTACCAAATAACGTCATTTATTTGGGCATGCCTCAAACCTTTCTCACAGTATGAAAAATACCATACGGTTGCTTATGAATGGTCCTTCATTCTGTAAGGCGGGGCTTGCCTCTTTTGCCTGCAGTGTCCAAGTAGGAAAGACATGAACAGAGCAGTGATGTTTTCTGCATTTGGATGAAAACAATAAAAAGAATGAGAAAGTGATCTATTACCCCTTGCCCACCTGCCAGAGAATTACAGCGGAATTTTCACTGCTGAAAAATAAATCATTGGACATGCTAAATCAGCAGCCTGGCAGTGACAGAACAGTCTGCAGAGTTTCTACACAAAATGCTCTCCGCATGCTGGGCTGCGAAATGGGCTGCACCAAGAGCAGTAACAAACATGCAGGGTTCCCTGCAGTGATCGTTGTGATTTTATTCAACCAAAATGCAACTACAGAAAATGCCCAGAGCCTGTGGCTGAAGGTTTGGGCTGGATAAGGCAACAAGCTTAATTCAGATAAGTTGTAGGTGGAAAAACTGTCAGTTCCTCTCAATGCTAAGTGGAGATGCTCAGGCAGTGACGCTGGTTTTGGGTGTTTCTTACCAGATTTGGCTAGTTTGCCAGCTTGCCAGCTGCAATCCTGTCTGGAGAGAATGGACTTTGTACTAGGGGCATCCAGTTGGAATGTGCTCTTGCCCAGGGTTGCATTTAAAGACAGCTCAGAAACTTCAACAGGAACAAAATGCAGCCACCTGGCTGCTGGTTGGAGCCAGGTGGTCTGAGCATATTACACCTTTACTGTACCAGTTCCACCGATTACCAGTATACTTCAGTACTGAATTTGAAGTGCTTGTGGTGACGTTTTAAGCCCCTAATTTTTGGAGACCAGGTTACTTGATAAAGAACTGCTTGTATTCATATCAATTTGCCCATCTGCTTCAGATGCCCTTCAGATGTAAAACTTGATTCTCTATAAGGTTAAGTAGGCCCCAACCATCAATACCCTTAAATAGGTCTTAAAGATGCATCCTTTCATGGCTGCTTTTAATAGTCTGTGGGTGTGCCTAGGCTTTTAGCATGGCCATGTTAGTTTATACTGGCTTTAACAATATTTTGTACTAAATAGAATGTAATAAAATGTCTGTATTTAAAAGTGCATTATGTTTTATTTGTGTACATTTTGTACACCACTTTGGGAAATACCTTGTTTGAAAATAAACTATTTGAAAATAAACTACTAAGGTTTATTTCAAAAACAAAATAAGAGGCATGCTCCTTTTCTCTATATTGTATCCTATTCCACCGCAACACTAGCCACACAGGCCTGGAATCTGAATGCCCATCAAATTCAAAAAGAGCTTGGGAGGCAGAGCAAAGATAATAAGGTGTCTTATGCCAGCTCAGATTATTTGTGCCTTTACCCCATATTGTCTACTCTGACTCCAGGATCCCAGGCAAGCATCTTTCACCTCCTTTAACCTGAAGTTGCCAGTTTGAAAGAAGCTGGGAAAGTGGGCTGCCCCCCGCAAACAGATCGGGCAGTCATGCTGCCCCTCAAAACTTAAACTTGCAAAATTTAAGCAGCATATGAACCTAGTTGCTCCCTCCCCTACCCTGAGGTCCATTCTACCTGCTTTCCACTGCTGTGGTGCTATAAGCTTAATGAATTAATAATTATATTTGTACCCCGCCCATATGACTGGGTTGCCTCAACCACTCTGGGCAGGAAGGTATCTGTAGAAGGACCAGACATTTGAAATATAACTCTCTTATTTGCACCAGAGACCTAACTACTTTGGCAAAGCAAGCAAACAAATTGTGGGGTGTGTGTGTGTGCAGAGAAAACAATTCAGCCCCTGTAACCAATTCAGGACAGGATTCAGTTATGCCTTATATCAGAACCAAGCATGGTTATAACCTCCCATATATCTGCAGTGGCAATTCATAATGTAAGGTTCCTGTTTGCTGTGTGTGTGTGTGTGTGTGTGTGTGTGAGAGAGAGAGAGAGAGAGAGAGAGAGAGAGAGAGAGATCAATTTTGTGTGATCTGTACAAGTAGGACACAGCTTACTTCCCATGAAAAGAACACCGCTGAACCGGGGGCGGGGGGCGCAGCAATTACTATACCTGGTAGCCATGTTGTGTTATACCACACCTGACATGGCAGTCTTTTGTGACAGGCGCCCACAGCACTCTCTCAAAATTCAAAATGTGCCCCTGCTCCAAAAAGGTTGGCAACCCCTAAGTTTCTGTGCAATTTTGGGTTGTTGTTTTCTTCTTCTTCTTCTTCTTCGTAATGGCAGAAACCTTAAGCTCCCATGCCCAGAGAGCGCTCCTTCTTCCCTTTCACATTAGTTGGTCATGAGGGTCTTGGGAATGAATAAGAGGTCACCTTCTCAAGAGCCAAAAACCTCTCACAAAGACCCAGACTGGGCCTAAAACCTCCTCTTTTAATACTATCCAATCAGTTAGCTACTGCTCTTTAATGCAAGACCCGGTTCTTAATAGAGCTACACCAGGCAATTATGACAGTAATAATGAACATGTCTTAGCCTGACATTTACAACAACTTAGTTAACAGTTCATCAAGCACAGATTCATGCACACATTTAGAAATGGTGTTTTCCAGCACTCACATTTGTATTCTTCTTTAAGAATTGACCATCTGGTTTCTGAATTAAGAGGGTACATTAAGTCACTTTCTCAAACATTTTTCCCTGCAGACACAGGGGATTTCTTCCAAATAAAACCCCCAGCCCAGCAACTGTTGAACCAACAGCTAAAAATCATACAGCCTGGAATAAAATGATGAGGCTTTTACAAGATTTTGGAATACTCACCATAATGGGGGCAGGAGAGGAATGACATGTGATATCTCCCTGGAAGGGATGCCTTTGGGGAAGCCACCTCTTCGTCTTCCACCACCTGAGGCAGCTACTTCACCCCACCTCATGGGTGGGCTGGCTGTGCCTACACATGCACACTAGGGGCTTCCTTATAAATGTTTATGGACTTTCTTTAATTGTTAGGGGGTGCAAGTGAACATTTGTTTTTGATAAATCATAGGTGTTTTTTGGGGGGGGCACACACACCACTGAATTAAGCAAATCTGTTTTCTATATCAAGTCTCCAAATAAAATGAAGTTGAAAATGTGTCCATTCCAAAATAGCAGTTTTTTAAAAAATGTGAAGGAACCCTAATATAATTTAAGAGTGACTAGTAGGAAAATCTGAAAATGTGTTTCCTGCTATGCCAGGCACAGTCTCAGTAAGAGATACAGTGATAAAAATAATAAAAGCCTTTATTCTTTTGCATAACTTTCAATGATTATGAGTTGCACGCACCAGGCTTTGTTTTTTACATGACTTTGTAAGTATTCATAATGGTTAATGCATCTGTATTACTACATCTCACACTTACTCATTTAAAAAGGATTCCTCCTTATGGCTTAGTCTCAACTGTAATAGTACGGTTGACAGAAAATATGAGAGAGCGTCTTGCCTGGTTCTGCTTCCCAGGCACTCAGCTGAGACATGCAGGCTTCCAAGAAAGCTTTTGCATGCTAATGTATGAACAGTACTCAGCTCCTGCTATTATTTTCTAAATATATCTGTAACTCTTTTGTAGTTTGTTTAACTATCATAAGCCTAATCCAAGGACCTCTTTTCTTAAAACTAAAAGAGTCCTTTTAAAGTTACCTGCAATGTTTATAGGAAGAGTTAGTATAACCGAAAATTAACTATATCTGCTGTAAAACAGAGTTAGTTAATGCCCTTATTTTGGCTCTAGTAGCCCTTAAGATTATAGAATCATAGAACTGTGGAGTTGGGAGGGACCACGAGGGTCATCTAGTCCAACCCCCTGAAATGCAGGAATCTTTTGCCCAATGTGGGGCCCGAACCCAAAACCTTGTGTCAGAGCTGCCACCCAGTCCCCGCTCACATAGGACCAAGTCCGCCAGCGTTCACTTTATAAGAGTCTTTATTAAGTTACAGGTTTCATTTCCGAACTGCAGCGTGCAGCTCTACACCTTCTGCCCTAGGTCGGCGAAGACCCGTCTGAGTCCCCGCCTCTTGCACACCAGCTTAATACCCTAGCCTTGCTCCACCTCCTTCGCCTCTCCCTACGTCTCTGGGTCCTTCTGCCCCCCTGGGCCTCCTCCCTTCTACTCTCCTCTGACGCTGACCCCCCTGATCCTTCTGCCTCCTTGCGGCGGGCTTTAGGACCTGGCTCACTCTCCGGGCTGCTTACTGCTCCAGCTTCCGCTGCATTTGAACTTGGCGCGCGCGCCCAACTCTCTACTTTCCTCTTAACCGTTGCCTCGCTCTCTGAGGAGGGCGTGACCACCCCTGACTCGTGCCCTCCCTCCTGCTGACAGCCTCCGGAACCCGATGCCTGGCTGCCTTCCTCCCTGCTGCTCTCAGTCTTGAGCGTGGGTCCCGACTTCCAGCTGCTGCCGCCCTCAGTTATGAGCGTGGGTCCCGACTTCCAGCTGCTACTCTCTGAATCTCCTCTGTTCCCTTCCTCCTGGGGTGTCCCCCCGGATCCCCCCCTTGCTCTGCTCACTGGGGCTCCCTTTTGGGAGTCCTCTGACTCACTGCTTAGGCTTGGAGATCTCGGGTCGTCATCATCACTCATTTTCCCTTCGGATTCCTCCCCCTCGCTCTCTGCTTCCTCCCTTCTCTGCGTCTCTGCTCCTGAACCCCTGACATCCATCCCCCCCTCGAAGCCCCCCCTTCCCCCCTCCCCGCTTTCAGGTGTGGGTGCTGGGTGCTCCACCATCACGGGAGGGAATGCCGGATACAGTTCGCTCCCCGTGGTTGGCCGCCAACTGAAGACCTCCGAGTCTTCCTCCTCGCGGTCGCCGACGTTGACCTGTTCCGCTTCCATCTCTGTACCGCCGTGCTCGAACCCAAGGTCCTCCCCGAACACGTCCATGTCAGTCTCTGCGTCGGTCGCTCGACCTGGCATCTCCAGCCACTTCCGGCGCCATTGCTCCTCCGGTCGATCGTCCCACCAATACGAGGTGTCTGACGCCGAACCCGCCGGCGATCCTTCTGGGGAACGGGTGCTCAGTGCGGGTTCCCCGTCCGAGTCGAATCCATGGAACGTGCTGGAAGAAAGTGTGGGCGTGAACAGCCAGTCGTCGAAGAAGCTCGCTGGCATGGGTCTGTGTGGGAAAAGGGCATGAAACTCGTCCTTGAGCAGGGGTTCCTCCAAAGCGTAGTCTGGCACCCAGCTATTGGCGCTGGCCCGGGTGCCCTCTCTGGCTAGGAGGTATTCGACTCCCTCTTCCCCCCATCTGGAGTCCAAAATCTCCGTGACCTCGTTGATGGGGTCTTGCTGCGTCACCCCTCGCGTCTCCGTCCGCTCCCGGAACGGACTCGGTGCCGTCCCTGGCTCCTGGAATCTGTGAGGTGCCTTGTAGGGAGTGAGCACCGACCTGTGGAACACCGGATGCATTCTGGAACCCTCCGGCAGCGCCAGTCGGAAGGCTACCGGGTTGATCTGTGCTTCGACTTGGTACGGACCAATTTGCTTGTGCCCCAACTTCTTCTTGGCTAGTGACCTGGTCGGCACTGCGTGGGCTGCCAACCAGACCCAGTCTCCCACTTGGATCTCTTCGCCAACCCGCCTGTGCTTGTCAGCTTGCACCTTGTAGGCGTGCTTAGCTAGCTCCAGCTGCCGTCTGAGTTGATCGTGTACCGCCTGCAACTCTGACGCGAACGCGTCCGCCGTCTGTGGTTCTCCGTCCCCCACTCTCTCCCGTCCCGGGAAGGTTCTGGGATTCCTCCCATTGTTGGCGAAGAACGGCGTCACCCCTGTGGACACGTGCTTCGTGTTGTTGTAAGCGAACTCGGCGAGCGGCAGGTAATCCACCCAGGTCGCAGGTTGTTGATTGGCATAGCATCTCAGGTACTGCTGCATGATGGCATTGACCCTCTCTGCTTGCCCGTTGGTCTGCGGGTGTCTTGCTGATGCCAGATCGACCTTGACATTTAGAAAACTCATCAGCTTCTGCCAGAAATTCGAGACGAACTGGCGCCCGCGGTCGGACAGGATAGACCGCGGCAGACCATGCACTTTGAACACGTGATCTATGAACAGTTTGGCGGTTTGTTCCGCCGTGGCCACCTTCGCACACGGAATGAAATGTGCCATCTTGGTGAACAAGTCCACCACCACTAGTACAGCTGTCTTGCCTCTCGAGCTGGGTAGATCCGTAACAAAGTCCAGGGCCACTCTCTCCCACGGTTCAAACGGCGTTTGCAGTGGTTCCAGCAGTCCCGCCGGTGGTTTGTGCACCGGTTTGGCCCTCTGGCAGGTGTCGCACCTCGCAACGTAGTCCGCGACTTCCCCTCTCAGTCTGGGCCACCAAAAGTCCCTTGCGACTAATTCCACCGTTTTTTCCGTGCCAAAGTGCCCGGCCGTGGGTGCGTCGTGCAGCTGCTGCAGTACCCTGGCGCGAAGTTCGTCTCCCGGCACGTAGATGGCCCCTTTACGTAAGAGCAAGCCGTCTCGTATCTGGAACTCGTCGCCCTTCGCCGTGCCCTTGTGCACCTCTGCCATCTTCGCCTGCGCGAAGGAGTCGTCCTGCAACGCCCGCCGCACCGCATCCAGGTCTACTGTGGCTGAAGCGCACGCCCACGCTGTTGGCGCGAAGATGTGCATGGCTGCCGCTGGCGTCGCCTCTTCGAGGTATTGCGGTTTGCGGGACAGTGCATCCGCCATGACGTTGGTGTCGCCTGGGACGTACTCTATTCGGAAATTGAAGTCAGCAAAGAACTCCGCCCAACGTATCTGCCTCTGGTTCAGGAACTGAGCCGTGCGCCAGTGCTCCAGATTCTTGTGATCCGTGCAGACCTGCACCGTGTGCTTGGCGCCGATCAGGAAGTGCCTCCACGCCTTGAAAGCTGCATGAATGGCCAGCAACTCCCTGTCCCAGATGGTGTAGTTCTGCTCCGACTTGCTGAGCTTTCTGGAGTAGAACGCTCCCGGCCTCCAGACCCCCTGTGGGTCCCTTTGCAGCAGGACAGCTCCCACTGCTCTATCGGACGCGTCTGTCTCTACCCGCATCGGTCTGCTGGGGTCGATATGCAGCAGTTGCTCTTCCGACGCGAAGAGACGCTTGAGTGCCTGAAAGGACTGCTCCGCCTGCTCCGTCCAGATGAATTTCTTTTTCTTGGAGCTTAGCGTGTCCGTAATGGCCGCCGTCTGCATCGCGAACCCCTTGATAAACTTGCGATAGAAGTTGGCGAAGCCGACAAACCGCTGGACCTCCTTCCGATTGCGCGGGCTCTTCCAATCCAACACCGCACGAACCTTGGCGCTGTCCATGGCTAGCCCCTTGTCCGACAACTTGTAACCCAAGAAATCCACCTCCGTCGTGTCGAACTGGCACTTCTCCAGTTTGGCGTACAGTCTATGCTGCTGCAGCCTCTTCAGCACCTCCCGAACATCTTGGTCATGGGCTTGCTGCGAGTCGGAGAATATCAGGATGTCATCCAGAAAGCAGACGCACTTCTTGTAAAGGAGTCCCGCCAACACATGATGCATGAAAGCTTGGAAACAGTGAGAACCGTTTTGCAATCCAAACGGCATCACTCTGTATTCGTAGGTGCCCAGAGGCGTGAACATGGCTGTCTTCCACTCATCGCCCTCCCTCATGCGGATGAGATTGTACGCACCTCGCAGGTCCAACTTGGTGAACACGCGTCCCTTGCGCACCGTCGCTAGTAGGTCGTCAATCCTGGGCATGGGGAAATCAGAAGGCTTGGTCATCTTGTTTAAGAGGCGAAAATCCACCACCAGTCTTTTTTGGGGCGTGTCCTTCTTCTTCACGAAGAAAACAGGACTGCCCCCTACTGCCCTGGACTCCCGGATGAAACCGCGCTGCAAATTGTGATCTATGAACTGTTTGAGTTCCTGTAATTCGTCCTCAGACATGGAATACAGCTTCCCTTTCGGCAGCGTCGCCCCTGGGAGGAGGTCAATCTTGCAGTCATATTGCCTGTGCGGTGGTAGCTTGTCAGCCTCTTTCTCGCAGAAGACCTCCAGAAAGTCTGCGTATTTGTGGGGGACTGCTTGCAACGTTCCCAACTGCAGTTGTGATTCCTCCTCCTCTCCCTCCTGTCTGGGCAGGATGCAGTGTTCTGCGCAATAAGAGGAGCCGAAGATCAGCTGTCTCTGGTACCAAGCCAGTGTCGGACTGTGCCTGTCCAGCCAACTCATGCCCAACACAATGGGCGTGTCCGACAGTTGGGTGACATTAAAACTGATGACTTCCCTGTGGTTGCCAAGGCGCATCACCATCGGTGGCGTTTGCTTCACCACCTGCCCCCCTAGCAACTCTCTGCCATCCACTGTGACGACTTGCAGGGGCAGAGTGGCAGGCAGTAGCTGTATAGCGTGCTGCTCCACAAAATCCTGCGCTATAAAGTCTGCGTTGCTTCCAGAATCCACAGAAAGCGGCACTTCGATAGTGACGCCATCGGGTAGCTGGAGAGATGCTGTGAGCTGCACTACTGGTTTGGGTGGGAGGGGGTCCGTGGGTTGCAAGATCGCTGGGGACTGCTTCACTGATGCGTCTGGCTGGGCCCCAGTGCCTCTGTCTCCAGCCAGACATCGTCGTTTCCCTGCTGTGGTTCTCCTTGCTGCGTTGCTGCAGTCACCATTGCTGAGGCTGCAGTGTGCTTGTGGAGCCTCCGGGGACACTCTTTCGCCAAATGGCCTGGATCCTCGCAGATGTAACACTTCCTGTTCCCTCTAGGAGGCTTCGCTTTCACTGCTGTCGGTGCTTGGGCTCTGGCTGCTGACTGAGCCCTTGCACCTCCAACCTCCATCGGTTCCCCTCCCCCTCCAGGCGGAGGTGTGGATTGCGCACGCGCTGCTTCTCTTGGAACGAAAGAGAAACTTCTCGCTGCTTCGCGCCCTCCACGTCCTTCATCTCTGCACCATGGACGTTCTTCCAGCCTCACCCCCACAGTCAGCGCCCTTTGGACCACCTCCTGCGTGCTTCGGGGCCTCTCCCCCCTTGCAATTTCATCCTTGACCGCAGAGCTTAGACCCTCCCAGAACAGGTCTCTGACAGGGGGCGAATCCCGGTCCCACTCTAAGGCACTGACCAGCGCAAAAAAGCGGGCGTGGTACTGCCGGACGCTTGCCCTCCCTTGTTTTAGTCCATGAATCTCCCGTCGGGCAAGATCCACATCAATAGTAGACAAAAAACACGCATCCATCGCTTTGATAAAGGCATCTGCATTCTGAAGCGCCGGATCTTTATCCCTCCACAAATTGCGTAGCCACGCTTTAGCATCCCCATGCAAATGGGATAGTATGAACCCCACTTTCTCTTCCTCATCTCTAAAGTCTTTTGCCAGCAGTTGCAGTGCGCACATTACGTCTGCTCGAAAATTGGGGTACTGTTGTAAATTCCCATCGAAGTGAGCCACAAGCCCTCCTGCTCTCCGTGCCAACCCAACCCCCTCCGGTCTGGGTCCTGGCTGCCCGTGTTTAACCCATGCTTCAAACCTGGCGTGGAGATCTCTGTAGGCGGCTGCCGCATCCTCCTCCCTCTTCTTGGATGCCAGTACCTCCGCGTTCAATTGGGTAACTGCCTGTTGCAGCGCTGCAACTGTCTCTGCTTCCGTCATCTCTGCTAACCGTCGTGAGCTTGCTCCCAAACACCGATCCCCTCCTCCAGCTGCCTCTCTCTCCGCTGCGAGATATCAGGTGTCCGAAGCTTTTGTGAGACGGGTCTTACTGTCAGAGCTGCCACCCAGTCCCCGCTCACATAGGACCAAGTCCGCCAGCGTTCACTTTATAAGAGTCTTTATTAAGTTACAGGTTTCATTTCCGAACTGCAGCGTGCAGCTCTACACCTTCTGCCCTAGGTCGGCGAAGACCCGTCTGAGTCCCCGCCTCTTGCACACCAGCTTAATACCCTAGCCTTGCTCCACCTCCTTCGCCTCTCCCTACGTCTCTGGGTCCTTCTGCCCCCCTGGGCCTCCTCCCTTCTACTCTCCTCTGACGCTGACCCCCCTGATCCTTCTGCCTCCTTGCGGCGGGCTTTAGGACCTGGCTCACTCTCCGGGCTGCTTACTGCTCCAGCTTCCGCTGCATTTGAACTTGGCGCGCGCGCCCAACTCTCTACTTTCCTCTTAACCGTTGCCTCGCTCTCTGAGGAGGGCGTGACCACCCCTGACTCGTGCCCTCCCTCCTGCTGACAGCCTCCGGAACCCGATGCCTGGCTGCCTTCCTCCCTGCTGCTCTCAGTCTTGAGCGTGGGTCCCGACTTCCAGCTGCTGCCGCCCTCAGTTATGAGCGTGGGTCCCGACTTCCAGCTGCTACTCTCTGAATCTCCTCTGTTCCCTTCCTCCTGGGGTGTCCCCCCGGATCCCCCCCTTGCTCTGCTCACTGGGGCTCCCTTTTGGGAGTCCTCTGACTCACTGCTTAGGCTTGGAGATCTCGGGTCGTCATCATCACTCATTTTCCCTTCGGATTCCTCCCCCTCGCTCTCTGCTTCCTCCCTTCTCTGCGTCTCTGCTCCTGAACCCCTGACACCTTGTATAAAGAGTCTCATGCTCTACTGACTGAGCTAGGAAGAAACCTACAATGCAGGATGATTTATTGCTCGCAGAGTATATGCCAGTGTGTTACCTGGACTGATGGGTCAAGTTCCATACATTTTTGTTAGAGAGAGGGGGGGAGAGGAAGGGAGGAAAAAGAGTCAGGGTTTACAGGTTTTCTAAGGAGGCTTAGAATAAACTGCACTGAAAAAGTGCTCCTTTTAATTTCAAATATTAACTACAAGGAATGCAACCTATCTACATAAAAAGTTGCTTTGTTCACTTTCAAAGTGGAAGTAAATGTAGTTACCGCTGCTTGAAGAAACTAGTTATAATGTCACTAAATGAGCAAAAGTATACGATTACTCATTTTTAAAAGTGGCATGGGAGCTCCAATGACCAGCAGTGGCCAAGCCTGCAAACTTAATACCTTCATTCACTGGCTCTTATAAGCGCCAGTCCGGCCTAAGCCATTTTATCTGGAGTATCTCAATCTAAGCATATAGGGTTACCTCAGGGTTGGTGACTGAAGAATACAACCTGCACACAGAGGAACTGACATTTGGATTATTGGAAATACAATGCCCATGGAATCACCAAATTAAATGGCTACCCAAAATATATTATTCCTTCAAGCTTTGTTAAGCAAATGACAGCTCACCACGAATTCCCCCCCCCCACAAAAATGTGTGTGTGATGACAGTAGGAATGTTGAAAATTATAACAAGTCTTGAAATGTTAAAGTAGGAACAAACATGAAACAGATGTTTGTTCCCTTTTTAAAAATCCTTTACTATCAGCCTAGATAAATCAATTTTATTTACAAAATTTAATTCAATAGCATGTGGCCATGCCTAAATTAAACCATACACAGAGCAAACTTATTGCAATAATTGGATATAACTCTTAAACTTGTTTACTTTCCACTTGAGTAAAAAGACAAATATTCTCTCATCTTTTGCTTGATTGCCTTTGTGAACATGCTCAAAGTACAGTATATACTTCAAATATATTATTTTCTGAAGTAATGTGCACATGTACCTTGCAGAGAGAGAGAGAGAATACATGCTACATGTTTTCATGACAAATTATAACTTGAACCTCTGCACAATGAAAAATAATAAATTCTAATAAAAAAAGTGTAAATCAAGCAGCATAACTAGGAATGATTAAATCATCATAAATACAGGCTGCAATCCTATTCCTAATGCCCCTGGAGTTGCTTTAGAGTAATTAGACTGGGAATTTCATTACTCTTTTAACTGGCTTACAATTAACAGGCCTATAATCCGCTTCTAATGGGCAGAAGCAGTAGTTGCCAGTCACAACATCTCACAGCAAAGCACTCAAGTTTACTGTACCTTGAGTTTCCTACTCAGAGTAGACTCATTAAAATGAATGGCCATGGCCAACTTAGAATACTGTCAGGGAACTGCCATCAGCTCAGAGGCGAGAGGTGGAAGGGCAGTTGGGTTACAGGGAGCCTCCAAAGATCGTGAGAAGCAGCACTTCCTCTGCGGAGGAAGGAAGCCACACCTCCAGTGGGGAAGGGGCTCGGAGGATGCAAGGGAGAGACACAGCACTGAGCATGAACAAAGCGGGGGGGAGGCAGGTCCCCCTCTGCCTACACCCTCTTTGCGCAGTCAGTTTATGCGCAGAGAGGGGAGGCGTAGGGTGGGGGTCAAAAGACTACTCTGCTGGGGAAAGTTTAAGGACCGCCCACTTCCAGATTCTGCTAGTGAGTGAGCAGACATGGAATTGAGTCGATCTGCATTGTGAACATTTTGGACAGATAATAAAGCCTTGAAAAGACCTTGCCTGTTTGCTCTCGATCAACCATGCTGGCACACATAACAGATACATTAAAATTAATTGACCTGGGTAAAACTTTGTTGGCTACAACCCAAAGCTTTTTAAATTTTATATTGCATAGACTGTGCCAATGAGGTATGTCGCTGACCACAATATGAATCTGTTTCCGCACAGGACAAACTAGGTGTGACAAAAAATGCATAATCAGAAAGCCCACCGTGGTCCTTTAATTAAAGAGCAGGAAGATTCTCCCCCCAAAACCACAACACACAGGGAGACCAGGTTTAACCCTCCCTCCCCAGCCACAATCCTGACAAGCTCCCCAGCCACTACTATTATTATTTTATCTGATGCGTTTCCTGAGATAACATCCAGTTTGCTCATGAACATCTAAGCAGGCTCAGGTTACTCACTGGAAACATTGCTTCAATGGCAGCACTTTTGATTTTCCCCATACATGAATGGTTGCATTCATTCTTTACCGAGGAGAAAGTAAAGAGATGCCCTCAATGTCACCATTGGGCTAGAAGCTAAACTCACTCCCTACTGCTAAGAACCCCTGAGTCAAGGAGAATCAAACATGCTCCTATCAGCAGAACCCCATCTTATGTTCTGTGACAGAATGCGGGCAAGTAGCTGGCAGATAAATATTTTGTTAAAATATGCAGGCAATACTCAGTGTTTGTATTCCACCAACATATGGACTGTAGCACTTATTTTATGTTATGTTGTTGTTGCTGGAATATATTACCGAATCTCAGCTGTTGTAGAAATGCACATTTTAGAAACATAATTTTGAGGCTGCTATCCTTGGCATCCTGACTTGAAAATAAGTCTCTCTGACAGCAGTGAGACCAGGTGCTAACTCAGTAAACCTGGATTCGGCTGCAAGTCCATTATAACTTGTGCCTGCAAACTAGGCATATATTGGCACGTTCTGTTCTGCTTGTGGATCTGATATGGGAGGGAGGGCCAACAGCAGAAGCCGATGGAAGGCACTCTGTGCCGCTGAAGCCACCTGAGACTCAAGGGACAGCGATTGAATCCAGAAGGTTCCATGGGGCCGAGGGACATTCCCAAAGCATCACCCTCTGAAAATGACCATCAAAGTAGGACTGGAACCACCACAAAGCAGCTCCACCCAGCTCCAACAGCTACTCCAGAAGGATGTCATAGTCGATGGTATCAAAAGCTGCCGAGAGATCAAGGCGAATTAGCAGGGACACGTTCCCAACAGAGGTCATCGTACAGATTCTTATTCCCAAATTATTCTGCTGGTGATTAAGGTTTTTTTTAGCAGCTATACTTATGCTGGTTTTTACTTTGTTTATTTTGCAGCTTATTTTATTTATAATTGGTTTTGATGTTTCAAATGCTAAATTTTATATTTTTGTGTGTGTGTGTGCACAGTCGTACCCTGGAAGTCGAACGGAATCCGTTCCGGAAGTCCGTTCAACTTCCAAAACGTTCCGAAACCAAAGCATAGCTTCTGATTGGCTGCAGGAAGCTCATGCAGCCCATCGGAAGCTGCAGAAGCCCCATCGGACGTTAGGGTTCCAAAAAAAGTTTGAAAAACGGAACGCTCACTTCCGGGTTTTGATCGTTCGGGGGCCAAAACGTTCAGCAACTAAGCCGTTCAAGATCCAAGGTACAAGTGTGTGTGTGTGTGTGTGCGTGCGTGTGTGTGCTCAGTCAAGAGGTAAAAATTTGGAGAAAATAAATGAAAAGACAGCAAAGCCTCCCAAGTTGCTTTCAGCTCAATGATGGTTTGCATCCACCCAAAGACAGCTCAGCCCTCTAATAAAAGCCTAGCAGAGCAAGATGAAGGTTTCAACAGAGGATAGAGGTGGAATAGGGAGGAGAAAGGAAAGTAGTGCTTTTAAGTATTTTTTTATGGCCATGTCTGTGAGCCAGAAAGGTTATTAAGGTTTGGGGGGGGGGAGGAACCCAGAGACATTATTACAGAATATGTGCTACAAAATAAATTTATATTACAAGTGGTTATACTTGGAATAGGTTCATATTCTTCCAACAATGGTGTATGTGGGCAAACATTGTGAAAACGTAACAAAATCCCCCTAGCTAATGTGTTTATGAATATTTACACCTTGGGTTTCAGTGATGATCTGGATTATTAAACAACTAGGAATGGATGACTAATGTGTCTGGCTGGCTAGCCTACAAGATATGGAGTACAAAAAGAAAAAAATATTAACTGTCCCTGCAGGGACAAGTAACGCACCAAGTTTTGGTTACCTGAGAACCAACACATTCTGCTGTTTTTCTCTATTTCCTTCTCAGTTTTCAAGTAAAAATCAGTTTCATTAGCAGAGCAAATCCTATACTCCAGAAGAGAGATATGCAGCTACTACTACACTGGCACAACGTTCATCATGGTTTTTTTGCTTGTTCAACCCAGAATCAAAATGGAAAATTTGGGCACATCATGAACTTCACTGCACCTTGGTACACCATGAACGCCATCATAAACTGTCTAATAAACATCTACCAGATCAGTTAACTGCATGAATCCTGAGCAGTCATGTGAACAAGTTTGCCAATTCATAAGTGCAATAACTTCCTAAATTTGTAGCCTGGGGCCATTTCTCTCTCCCTCTCTCTCTGTGTGACCACTCTGCTGTAAACATCTAAGGCCAATGAACTTGCATATGGGAGCACAGAGTAGAGTGTTATTAACCTCTTCTGGGTACAACCATGCACATCAAAGAACAGTAGTATGGCAAGAAGAAATGCAGCCAGTGGATCTTTTCCCTGTGACAGCACCTACAAAACAGGAAAAGCTTGTCTGGTGTATTTATCCCTCTCATACAGTGGCTAACATACACAAGCCCCAACAACTGGTAAAACAAGTGGGCATTATCCCATAATAAGCTCAGATAAGGACTCCTTACAAAAAGACCTTAAAAAGATACATATCTTAAAGTCTGTTTTTAAACTAAGGGTCAGTGCAGTAAAACAACAGTGAAATTCTTCACTCTTTTCAAGGCTATTTGCAAGAAGCAAGAAGCTGCAGTGTAAATAGAAGTTCCTGAAAGAACAAAAACCACAGAATGGAATGTGCTGACTGGCCAAGTAATAGCCTTTGAAATGACACTTTAATACCAGCAACATTGTTGCCAAGCTTTCAGCGTTTTTCCCGACTGGTTAGCAAAAATTTTGTTTTCGTGTAGCTTTAGTTATTCAATTAGGTCAGCCTTTAACGATGTCTAGTTGTTGTGGGAAGCAACCATTAAAAATGTAAATAATTTAAATTAATCTAAATGGATGACATTAATGCCCAAATATATACAGAAGTAGATTATGAATTTAAATAAATATTGCAAGCATACTTACTATATGGTACATTATTTCTACATTTTACAGCATGATCATCAAATGATTAAATATGCAGAGCTTATTAGTACAAACAAACAGTTATGATTTTCTGGGCAAGAAGATCAAGAGATGAGTGTAGAAATTCTTGGAAGATACTGGCAATACAGTCATCCCTCGAGCTGTGTTTGCTTCACGTTGCTTTTTTCATGTTATGAACATGGCAAACCTGGAAGTGTTTACTTCTGGGTTCACCACTTCGCGGATGCGCAGGAGTGATCTGCGTGCTTCGCACATGCACAGGAGCATTCTATCGTGTCACACACACACACACACACACAGAAGTGGCACTCTACTTACTGACTTTTTGGGGTGCGACCAGCACCCCGGAACGGATCACGTCCTTAAGTAGAGGTACCACTGCATTGACACATTTCATTATGGCTTCAGGTCTGGTTTCAGAACCAAATCAGCCTTTGATTCCCTGACAGAAGTCCATTATCAGGAGAGCAATCCTGTTGCTCTTACTCCCATTTTTCAGGGACTTTTCATACCATTGGTCCTGGCATCCTCTTGGACCAACTCTGTGGGATAAGAATTGGTGGCACTGTACTATGGTCCTGTAGAATCACAGGTTCACAGAGGAGGGTAGCATTGGGAAACTGCCTTGTCAGGTACATCTACTGTTGGGAGTGCCCATCAGTAGTCACTGGAGGCATAGTAGCCTGGAGTGCTTTTTCTGCTCCTGCTGGTACACCAATGACGGCTATTCCTGGATAGGAATAGCTTGGCAACAGTGGTGCAATGGTAATCTCTAGACCGGAATATTGCAATGTGCTCTATCCTTCAACCCTTGAGGTTGGTTCAGAAATTGCAGCTGGTGCTGCTGCAGCCCGACTTTTGGCCAGCTCTATATCAGCACATTTGTTAAACAGTGGTATATAAATGGAATAAATAAATAAATTTGATCCTGTACTTAACCATTTTATGATTTTACGATGTTTTAATGAATTTTTAATTTGAGGTGCATCACCACAATATTTTATTATGAGCTGGGAGTTTATGTATTTATAGGTAAATATTAAAAGAAAATTTAAAAAAAGATATCTCAAGCACATATCGCAGAAATGTATCAATAATCTGCAGCAACAGTAAATTTCACAAAGAAGAAGGAAAAGCAGCAGCAGCAATAGCCCATGTTCCTTTCACTAAAGGAAATATTCACAACTACCACACTGCTTCCAGTTTCTCTTCAGGTACAACACACAGTATGTTAAAAAAAGAAAGGCCATTGATCTCCAAAATTTGTCCTTCACCAAGTCAGTAGAATTCTTCAAAACACAGAGATTAGGAGCCCATGCAGACACAACACTCCATGCTCCTTAACAATGTTTGATTGTTAGGGCAAAGGCTGTCTCTCTCAGTAGAAAATCTGTTCTACATTCCCCCACTGTTTGGGGTTATTCTGGCACCCCAGTTCATCACAGCTGCTGCTAACCAGGGTCTGCTTTTAACCTGTGTTAAGCTACGCATGTATGTTACCGTATTTTTTGCCCTATAGGACGCACTTTTCCCCCTCCAAAAATGAAGGGGAAATGTGCCTGCGTCCTATGGGGCGAACGCAGGCTTTCGCTGAAGCCTGGAGAGCGAGGGGGGGTGCGCACCGACCCCTCTCGCTCTCCAGGCTTCAGGAAGCTATCCGCTAGCCGTGGTAGACGCAGCTCTCCCACTGCTAGCAGAGAGCTTGCCGGCACCCAGAAGCTTGGGGCGTGCTGAGCTCAGCACGCCCCAAGCTTCGGGCTTCGCTCCACTAGCCGAGGGAGAGCCGCACGAAGTCTCGCGCAGCTCTCCCACGGCTTGCAGATAGCAGCCTTTTCTGGGGGCTGGAGAAGCTCGGGCTTCCCCCGCCCCAGCCCCGCACCTGGGGGGGAAATTTTTTTTTCTTTATTTCTCCCCCCAAAAAAACTAGGTGCGTCCTATGGGGTGAAAAATACAGTAATTTAATGGTGGTGCCAAGGAAAATTTTAACCTGAACTATCTACTGGGCCATATTTATTATTGTTGACCTCAGAAGTCAAAAATTTCCTATCCTTTCTTTACAAACAACAGCAACTGAGAAAATAGTAAGGTTGCAAATCATTAAAAACATATCAAAATGTAGCTTTAGATTATTTTTAAGAATGTTACCTACTCAATTTCAAACATGTTTATGAACACTACTCATAGCAAATACTGCCTGTGTTTCTGAAATACACCACCATATCCCTGAAATGTATTTCCTGCAATGTTTTCATCCATATTTATACACATATACTTTGCCATTATTGGTGCCAGTAGAATTTGACTTACAGGCCTAGACACAGGGAGGTCCAAAACAACTGCTGAAGACAGAAGCCCAGAATGGCGAAGCAATCAGGGCTGATACCAGTTTGTTTTGTTTTGAACATTTAGATGAGCAGCCAAAGCCAAAACTCCAGTGAGAGTAGGGAAATGAATATCAGAGGTGTCCTCAGTTCCTCAGTCATTCCTTCACTGCACAACACATGTCTTCATAATTCAAAAAAGAAAAAGGGATCCATTTGGGCTTTCCCACTGTTGCCTCAAAACTGGGAGGATAGCTGAACAGCCAGGTCTGAGGACCACCTGCCTAGGAAACCCTCAAAGGAAGTCAGTTCTGTGGTTTATGTCACCATCTCTATCCTATTCTTAAGTCAACGTTCTCTTTCAAAAAGTAGCAATGTCAAAAAGAAATCTACACAGAGTTCAAGAACTCTATTCCAGAGCTTAGATCATCCCCACTCACAGCTGAGTCAGCAGCTCCTCTGGAGCATGCCACAGCAAATAAGCAGCTTAGATCACCACATAATGAAGTCCTCAGGTGAAGTCAGGTTGCCAAAAGGAATTTTAAAAGAAACCACATTTAATTTAAGGCACATCCTGCTGTCAGTAGTTTGGACAGTATGAAGTGATGAAGCAGGGGAATTTATAGGAAAAAGGAAGTGTGGAGAGCCCGAGATTAGAACAGCAACCTAATTCTCAAAGGCACATTGGCCTGGATTACACAACATGGTAAGACCAACTATGGCAAGCTCCTCTCTGGTCTTCTAAACTTCCACACCACCCTGAGCTAAGGCACCAGGTTGGGAAAGCCTGTCTAACAGATGAGCAAAGAGAAGGCAATTATAAAAGTTTCAAAGTTGATTTAAATTGTTTTGAATGCTTTAACCCACCCTGGGATGTTAGGGTAAAGATAGAGAAATAAATAAACAGCTCTGCTTGCAAATGCCTTGTTGTGTTCCTCGGGGCAATTTCCTACCAACCAAGGTTAGCTTAATGTGCACTAAAGCTGAAGTCATTAAAGGTGAATAAACACATGAAGTGACTGCAGCATTAAGCGATAACTAGCATGGCAGACCACATACAGGCAACAAATTCAGCCACACTATCTGCATTTCGTGTGGGGTAAAGCTCTCCTTGCCACATATAGCAGGAACCGGTACTGCATTTACCCCAGGAAACTGACTTGTTTGAATTGGTTTTGTGGAACAGCTTAAAAACCAACAAGTGCCTTTTTTCACGTCTAATTTCATAGTGATTCAAGACCTGCTGGTACAAGTGATACCCAAGTCATTTATCATTTAACTCCTTTTATCCTTTCTTCCTTAATACCTTTTTCTGGCACTTTTATAATCCAGATATAAATCCTCTACGACTGCCTGCCATTTGAAATGTTAATGTTGCAAACCAACATTCCAGAAGCAGAATTTGTGCCGAATGCTCGGCACACACTGTTAGCACTAGGTAATCAAGATAAAGCAAGTTTTATTTCTTTAAAGCTCATTGTTTAGTTTTTATAGGGTTCATCTACTTGGCACTTATGAGATACCTAGTTTTCAAAGGCTGCTCTTTTCTGGCTTGGCCATTAAAAAACAAACAAAAAACAACCACCACTATTGAGTCCATTTGTTTCATTCCTGCCAAACATCTGACAAAACATGAGCCAGTCCTTCCTGTTTATGCCCTAGGAAAAAGTCAGTTCTAACAGTGTAGCCCTTCAGAAATGCAGGGAGGTGCAGAATGCTGTGTGTGTACACTCATCCCTCTGGCAAACCCATGTTGTATTTCATCAGTTTCTGCAAAAGTGTACTTTAGAAAAAGAGCCAAGTTTCTGAACGAAAACTGAGATGTCTGAAATTCTTACTTAGGGACAGCATTTCTCCCCTCTTTTCCTCAAAGCCAGTACATATTTCTATCAAAAGATAATCAAGCTCCTATTTTACTATACCACATTAGGTAAGCAGTCAGTCGTCATCTCCCCAGTTGTTAATACAAAAAGGGAAGAACACATCAGAAGGTTATAGAGACCATCAAGTATCTCCTTCCTATTAAGAGGATATTAGTAATATATATATATATATATATTACTATATATTACTATTATATATTATTATTGTTATTATTATTATTATTACTATTATTGTTATTATTATTAGTATTATTATTATTATATAAGAGGATATTAGTAATATATCCACAGACGCAGGTGGCGCAGTGGTCTAAACCACTGGGCCTAGGGCTTGCCGATCAGAAGGTCGGCGATTTGAATCCCCGCCATGGGGTGAGCTCCCATTGCTCTGTCCCAGCTCCTGCTAACCTAGCAGTTCGAAAGCATGTCAAAGTGCAAGTAGATAAATAGGTACCGCTCCGGCGGGAAGGTAAACAGTATTTCCATGCACTGCTCTGGTTTTGCCAGAAGCGGCCTAGTCATGCTGGCCACATGACCCAGAAAAACTCTGCAGACAAACGTCAGCTCCCTCGGCCAGTAAAGCGAGATGAGCGCCACAACCCCAGAGTCATTCATGACTAGACTTAACTGTCAGGGGTTCTTTACCTTTTTAGTAATCTACAACACTCAACAAAACCAATGAAGCAATATATACATGGCAACATACATATATACTATGAGCAAATATTTCAAGTGGGAAGCCATCCCTCAACATCAGTTACTCAAAACAGATGTCTGGAGGAAATACACGCCCTTAGATGATCTATTCCTATTATGTTAATTTAAAAATCAAGGGCATGACCCAGAAACAAAATACTGTCAATGAAGCTTTAACCAGAGCCCAAGCAGTCACCAGCATAAATGGCAAAAAAAGAAAACACACATGCTTTTAAAAGCCCATCAATTCTGACATGCAAAGAGGTCAATAACATTTTTGAAATGTGTATTGACAAAGTATTCTCTTGCCACTGTAAACCAAAAACCCTCACTTCCTTTCCCCACCCCCCCCGAGTTTTCAGTCTTCCCTTTATAACATAAAAACCTGAGGTATCTATAAAATGAAAGTTATGCAATCATGTACGGGCTGAAAAAATCTGGGAAATGGAGGTTGGGAGGAATATGCCCCATATTTATCTACAAACTTCAAAAGTTGCTACACCAAACTGATACAGAATGATACAGAACAGTTGTGGGAGAGACAGAATATTCAATAGAAAGAAAGTGAAGGCATACTGAAAGAGGATGTTAGGGTGAGGTCTTTAGAATTGTCATTAAATGCCCTATATGCAGTTATTTATTTATTGTTGCATTTATATCTTGCCCTTCCTCCAAGGAGCGCAAGGTCATATTCACAAGGTCTTTGTTTGATATGCTTTCGTCATACAGATTTCTATGGGGCAACTACACTGGAGGAAATGAAACAGGTTTAAGGACTACTATATATCCGAAACAGCTTGGTCAGCCATCATACTTCAACTATTTGCATTTTGAATCAGAGATTATTCAAGTCAAAGCTTGCCATTTAAGGAAATTAGCAAGGTGAGGAAAAAGGGGTGGGGGGAGAACTCTTCTGTAAATGACTGATCTAGCTTCTAATCAGAATAATGATTTTACCAAGGCTCTCTCTACTGCTTTGGGGAAGCGATGCTGAAACAATGCATCGTCTTGTTTTTCCCTTAACTGGGCTCTTTACTTGCAAAATGCTGGACATTAAAGCTCTAACTAGCCATGCAAAGTCACATATGCCTGACATCATGTCTAAAGAGAGTCACCTAATGCAAACACCATTTCAAGGATCCAGAGCAAGTGCTGCAGCAGCATACTAACACACACAGGCTGACAATTCGGTTTAGATACAACATCAGATGCATGCCCCAGCATCATGTTTAAAATCCGCTTGCTGACTTGGGATTACAAGTAGAAGATAGTTGTTGCAGCAGTTGCAATATCTCACAAAGGCACGATTTCCCCCTCTAGACCTATTAATTAAATCCAAACCGCACCTCAAACAAACATAACCTTGCCCAAATTGCAATGTAACACAGACTCCTATATCCGCTGGAAAATTACAAAATGAATCTCTTTCATGCAATGATACAGACTTTGCAAGATGTCTTTTTAAATCAATGTACTGAACTAGAAAATCAAGTAAGACCTTCAATGTTATCTGGAAACTTCAAATGGTACAAAGTGTCACTACCAAAAACTAGAAAGTACTGTTTAATTTGCACAGATTATCTGGACTCAATTTACTGTGTTTTTCTTTCTTTCTTGCATTAAAGTTGCAAATGCCTTGGGACCCAAATACGTAAAGAGTATTTTTTCCACACCTTTTTCAACATCTGTACATTGTTCCACACCTTTTTCAACATCTGAGGTCTTAGGCCAAGTGATGAGATCATGGCCTTCTCAATTACTGTGCCAACTGTATGGAATGCCCCCCCCCAATACTGTGTGCTTCGAATGCCAGGTTAAACAAACAAACAAAACCCTGGCTCATCAAGAGGACCTTTTGGGATTAGTTGCCCTTTGTGCTTGGTTCCTCCTGGTGCACTAGGGTTTGTTTTCACTTTTTAACAAATTGCTTTTTGATGTTTTCGCTCTTGCTATGGCGATTCTATGTACTGTTTGCAGCTTTGCATTTGTTGAAAGATAATGAAGGATACAGATTTTAAAAATAAAACGATTAATTTGCTTCATACTGCCACGGACAGAAGGCAATCCCTTCTTTTATCTGTTAACACTATCTTATGGCAGCAAATCTAGTTTTACTAAAAGTAGAAATTAAGAAACACACACACACCCCACAAACACTACTAATATTATTATTTTATTTCTGATGGCGCCTAAAAGCTAAGAGTGAGCAACTTGCTCTAAGGCCATGAGTTTATGGCAGAGTAAGGATTTGAAACACTTGGTTTATTGCTCAGTCTCTTAGCCACTTCTGCTACATAAAACACAGGTGTGATGCAACTAGGCACAAAGAATGTTCACAGATTGGTCTCCCAGGCATTTGATGGAGTATGATAAGAGGGTTGATGGCCTACTGAATTGGAATGTTCTTTCTACTAAAGTCCTGTTGTTCTTTTTAGTGTGTGTGTTCTTTTTGTGGATGAAAGAAATGAGTTTTTATTGGAATGTATTACTTTTCATTTCATGCTATGTCTTTTTTTTTTTTTACTCTTAACCCTATAAGTCACTTAGAGACTTCTCTGTAGTAAGTGATGAATGTCAAGTAACCACAATTGTCTCAATTTCTGAATAACCAAAGGAAAAAAATGAAGGGAACTATCCAAAAGAACGTGGAATCACAAACTTGGGGAGCGGGGACAGAAGGAAAGACTATAAGTTAAAGATGCTTCTCCTGGAATTAGAGAAGAACTACTACTAACCCATCTCATTCTTAATGTGGGAGGAGGGAAGCAAGAGTGAAGTGCAAAGTTCAATGGCACTTGTAAAACAAAGCAGTCCACAGTTCTCCCTCATACCTAAAAGCCCGCCTCCTCCTCAGCATCTCATCATGATAATGACAGGGTAGTTTCCTGACAAAGTTATAACAGTATGGCTTCACCCCAGTTCTGGAAGACTGCCATGCTGACAGTCTGCTAAAGGTCAAGGTTAGGCACTTTCTGAAGCACACTTAAGTATTTATTTAAGTAGGACTTGTGGCCAGGGAGAGGCACAGAAGAATTTTGTTTGCATCCATTGTTTTAATTTTCTTACACTTCTATAATCAATTATGTTTTCCCCTTGTCATTCACTTATAGAATAGATGGAGATCATAACTAAGAAGAGATGCGGTTTTAAGTGTGAGTGGGATAAAGATGGAATTGAAGAGGACGAAAGAGACGAATGATGTGTGACTTCCAACAAGTTTTACAAGATCTTGTTTGTTTTGAAACAAGCCAAAGCCACAGGACTTTATACACAAGAAGTATCTTTTAAAATATGGATACGTTGGGTGCTATTTTCCACACACACAAAGATTGTAGTTTTCTGTCCTGCTCCTGACTTATCTGCATGCTTCTATTTCCTTTTACCATGTTAAAATTAGTTATCATGCCAGGAAGGAACCCTGAAAGAGCATGACAGTCTTCCTTAGCCCTGCCAAGCACAGAGCAAGAGGTTACTCATGGCACTGAGAGGAAACTGATGACGGTGAGGGAAGAAGCCCAAGGTGAGTACTGCAATTCTTAAAAAGCTATTATATCAACAAATAAACAGCAAGTAAGCACATTATAATTATGAAGTGAATAGCAGCATTGAGTTAAGGCCAAATAGCCAAGAAAGCGCCAGCGTATTACACCTTCACAAGTTCTGTACTGACTGCGAATTCGCTCCCAAACCAAGTTCTAGGTCTTAGTATTAGTGTATAAAGTCCTTAACAGCTTGGGACCAGTTTACCTGACGGACTGCCTTGCCCCCTGTGTCTACTCAATCCCTTCAATCTGCTGAATTTGCACTCTTATAAGAATGTTTGCTCTAAATCTACAGGAAGTTGAGCTTTCAATGTGACATCACCTATGCTCTGGGAATCCCCTGCCTATCAACCTTAGTCAGACCCCTTCATTATGTTGTTTTATAAGCCTGCAAAAAACTTGTTTCAGCAAGCCTATCTGGACATGTAAGAAGTTATGTATATCTGCTTTAAATCTTGCTGATTTTATTTGTGTGATATATATATAGGTAAAGGTAAAGGTACCCCTGCCCGAACGGGCCAGTCTTGACAGACTCTGGGGTTTGTGTGCCCATCTCACATCTATTGGCCGGGGGCCAGCGCTGTCCGAAGACACTTCCGGGTCACGTGGCCAGCGTGACAACGCTGCTCTGGCGAGCCAGAGCCGCACACGGAACGCCGTTTACCTTCCCGCTGGTAAGCGGTACCTATTTATCTACTTGCACCCGGGGGTGCTTTCGAACTGCTAGGTGGGCAGGCGCTGGGACCGAGCAGCGGGAGCGCACCCCGCCGCGGGGATTCGAACCGCCGACCTTTCGATCGGCAAGCCCTAGGCGCTGAGGCTTTAGCCCACAGCGCCACCCGCGTCCCTGTGATATATATATATATATATATATATATATATATATATAGAGTTCTTTGATTAAGCAGTATATACATTCTTCAAATTAAAAAGAAGTAAGCCAAATGATTAAAATAAAAGCTTGATTGTGGTGTTACAATTCAAGTTTGAGCTGACCAGCACAATCCTAACAGATATGTCAACTTCGAGAATTTACCCAAGGCCAAACAAAAACAGCAAGGAACTGAAAATAACTTCCAGAAATAGGAAATAGAGAAAACAAGTTGCTAATGCTAAAACACTTGGACAGAATGTCCTGTACTGTGGAATAACAGAGAAAGTATTCTTCACCACTTCAAGGCAGTATTTAGCTGTATTTCCCACCTATGCACCCACATTTAAATTCATCCATCACTCTCACAGAGTATATCAAATCAGAATGCACATTTGTCAAACTGATACATGCTTCCCTAGACAGCATGCACAAAACACTAAGGCAGAGACCATAATTGTCAGTAAGTTCATAAGGCATTTTAAGGACTTTGACAACCTTCACTGTTGATTTTCTTCTCACTTTGCGCTTCTCCTTTTTTCAGCTCAAAGTTCTTCCAAATGTCCCAAATGGTTAACAATTCTTCCTGAAGAATCTTGCTCCATATGAATTTACTAGTCACCTAACAGTCTGCCAACTAAACTTTCAACAAACACCTAGTTTGTACCTATTTATCTACTTGCACTTTGACATGCTTTCAAACTGCTAGGTTGGCAGGAGCAGGGACCGAGCAAAGGGAGCTCACCCTGTCGCGGGGATTCGAACCGCCGAGCTTCTGATCGGCAAGTCCTAGTCTCTTTAACCCACAGCACCACCCGCGTCCCTTATCCTTATCCTTCCCTTATCATTCCCTTAATTTAAAGACAGGTGCATTTACAGATTTTGATGAAGATATGTATCAGAGTGCTGACTGAAACATTGTACATTCTTGTTGTGGAGGCCATTAGCTTGAACAGTGCCACAGAGAGGTACTTTCTATCAGAATTGTGATGTTAAGGTCCCTCCATATGCGATTTAGCCAAACTAAGTCTAGTAACATCTGCTGTCCTTGGTGGCTGGTGCTAGCATGAAAATGCTGCATTCACACATGTGACATTATAGTCATTCAAGTCATCAGGGATGACATGGAAACACTGAATACAATTGCACTAATAATACCTACTAGAAGACACTTTCAAACAATACTGAGCACTGCCACATGGAAGTGCTTTTTCACAATCTCCATTTGGGTCCTCACTGTAACATTTAAGTCATTTAGCATTAGCAACCTTTGCGTGGCTCTACTCCAACACAGCTGTCTTATAATATATTCATGCTGGTTTTGTTCCATAACCAAATCCCCACTTCTACTTAAAGTTGTTTTTATTTCCCTGAGTTAAATAGATCGTGACTTTGAAAATTAGTTACCAGGAGTGCTTTCCCTAATCAGTAAAAAAACAGCACACTGGCCTTTACCAAAGCCATGTCAGAAGCTAACTGTTGAGATTAAACAAACTGGGAGTGAAAGCAAGACCTAGCAGAGTATGAAAACAAGAAGAAGAAGAAGAAGAAGAAGAAGAAGAAGAAGAAGAAGAAGAAGAAGAAGAAGTGCTGAATGTCTAAATAAACCAAATGATTGCAAATAGTACGTGAGGATAAAATCTTTCATTGGGGACACTGTGAAGTAGATTAGCTACAGAACTTAGAAACAACCCAATATTCATTTTCCTCTTCTCCCAAATTTATGTGAATGTTTAGAAAGTCAAAATCTACAAAAAAGTAACCCTAAAAATCAACTATTAAGAATTCAAGCTGCAATCCTACAAACACTTGTCTCCATCACCATGTCCTATATTCAAGCTACACAGAAGTTGCCATTTTGTAAATAGATCAGTGAAAATAATTTATTTGTTACATTTTTGTAGCACCTTTCCTCCTGCAATGTGAGGCACCTAGGGCCATTCAACCAAGTAGATTCCTGTTTGGAATTTCTTAATGAAGCAGTCCAAGTTAATGAATAACTCCAAGCTATTTTTGACCTCAAAATAAGAAAACAGCAAGCAGAAGGCAGTGAATTGCCATTAGCATGAGGGTGATCCTTACTTTTTTGTCCAAGATGTTTAAAAATGTTTAAAAACCTCAGAAATGACCTGAAAGCATATGTTACTCGGAGTTTCGTTTACTCATTGCTCATAATGCCAGAATGTAGACATTCTGGGGCACTAAGATAACACTCTTAAACTGGCACTTGTACTCAACCCTCAACATTAACCTTAATGTAACTTAGGATCCCTTTTATGAGGGCTAGCCCACAGGGAAGATGCCCGTGACATAAAAGAGTATAAGTAAGCCTCAAGGTCACACACTCTGGAAGAGTTTAGAAGCTTTTGCTTCTACTTACCATAACTACACTTTGTGCAAACTGAAGAACTATGGTTAACATCACATACCATTTTGTTTAACACAAATCAACTTGCATATGGAAAGTCAGGAATACTCCAATATATTCATTCACAAAATATGTACACTTCAGTCAATACCTTTAAACTGCTGCCTTTCTATGCAGAATACAAAGAAACAGAACTTTCCTATGACACTTCTTGACAAATGAAAGCAGCACTTTAATTATACACATGGTTTGTGGTCTAATGAACAGTGCCTATATTTTGTACTTGGACACCCATAGCAGAATTAGCAGTGAGAAGTGCAAAAGGGTGATAAGGAAATGTGAAAACACTAAACTTTAGCTTGTTTCCCAGCAAGTCCAACAGAAATGCAATGTATCAACTATATCATCTAGCACCAATAACAGCAATAATTTTGTGCAAGTCAAAAAGTCACTCACATTCTATTATGTGAATGAACTGATCAGTTAAATGAATAATTTTTTTTAAGACAAAAAATTCTCCATCAGTCAACATGCATATTCCAGACCTAAAGTAGGGAGAGTGCAAGGTGTAGAATTTAGGGCCATTTTTTTTTAAGAGAGGGGGAGGGAAGGAAAGAGGGAAGGAAAGAGGGAGATGGAGGGGGAGAGGGAGAGATCCTTGCAGAGACACTGCATATAAGATACGTCAAATTCTTTAAGTAGCTGATCCCAGAAAGAGGTATGGCATTTATTAATATCACTAATGCTCAGTAAGTATGCGTCAAATGAAGAAAGCAATCAAATTGTTCATAGGGGAGTGAGCATTTAACACTTTTTGAACAGAAGCTTACTGCTTCTTGCCTGCATCTGATATGCATAAGCTGGCAGGAAATCTTTCAAGTCTATGACAGCTGTTGTGTTACAATACATCAGGCTCAAAAATATTCCGTGAATCTGATAGTCATAATACAAACTGCTTTCTGCTGACAGCCTGTTCTCCTTCACACCTATGTAAACACATATACACATTGTGGAACAAAATTTCAAAACTGTTGTTCTGGAGGAATCAATTTTGCTGTTGTGAACAACTGAATATCAAAATCAACTGTACATCTGCTTGATCCTTTTTTAAAAAAAAAAATCAAAGTAATTAACCTGAAGAAATGAAAGAGTATTTTTTTTCTGCACAAACCTACAGGTAGGATTATGTAAATTTCACAATCCTAATTCATGTTCCCATAAATTAGCACCGGACACAAAATTAAACCAACAATATGGGCTCTCTTTTTTAAAGAATGTTTTAAAAAAGAACTTCAAAATGTGGACAAAGCCTGGTGAGAGTTCTGAAGCAGTAGGTTGAGCATTATTTCCAGTAGTTAACGGGTAGAACTTCAGTGTTCCCTCCCTAACATTTTACACAAGCAGAACATGTTGCTCCCAAAGCCTCCAAAACCCCATCTAGTACACATAATTTTAAATTATTTGAATTATTTAGAGAGTTCCTCTGTGCAGACTTTGGCAAAGGAATGGGAAATATTTGGGAAGCATTCCCTCTGTTTTGTACTCTTGCTACACAGCTCAAGCACCATATTGGCAACTTCCCACGCAAGCATGCCTCCATGAACATTAATTTGAACATACTGTAGATAACTGTCTTTATCTGCTGTACTCTTAACTTGATAACACTAGGCACAAATCTAGATTTGTCAGGCCTCCAAATATCTTCTAGCAAGAGCCCATGATCAACATGACTGTCCCCTCTCCCAAGTGGGAGAAGTTTCTAACAAGACAGAGCTTTGAAACAGGCAAGGAAGAAAACCCATTGCTTCTGCCCTCCCTGCCGCCATGATTACAGAACGCTCTTCCTTTCCCCTACTTCTCAGGTACACACACTGAGAGCCTGCAACAGGCATGAAGTCGGGGGGGGGGGGAGGTTACATGCCAGTTTTTCTTCACCTGAGCTGTACAACCAAACTCTTTTCTTTCTGCCCCCCTCCCCCTACAACTACAATACAGAGGAAATGAGAAACTTTAAAAGCCAGGCAACTTTTTCAAGAAGAGGAGCAAGAGTCTAGCAAATTCAGTTCATTTAAATTAAGAGAACACCGTTTCTGAGGGCTTGGAATAACTTGTTCAACATGAAGGACATAGTCATCAGGGCAAAGGAGCGTACTTACCAATATTTTGTTATCCACTTTGTCGCTCTTGACTTCTAGCTTAACTTTCTTCTTCACTGAAATTTTTATCTTCCTCCCAATCACATCCTTGACACTTTCTGAAATAGTGAAGAATATAAAATTGCTTTCACTGTTAAGAAGTAAGGTAAATATGAAATTATGCTACTATTATACTGCCAAGCAATGCTCTTGTTTCCAAATAAACTTAAATGACTAAACTAAATGTTTCCACTGTTCTTAGTAAACAGTCAAACCACACATGCCTATACATTCTCTACTGCACTTTGGAAATCTGCACTCCTTTGTCGTTGAGCATTAGGTAAATAATACATTGTAAACAAAGAAAAGTCTAAAGCGGAAAGCATAGGTTTACTTCCTCCTCTTACCAGAGAAAGACATCTATGAACTAAGGTAATCAGATACTGAGGCACTCAAATGTTTGATCTCATTCATATTCACAACAGGCTCTCACATTTTGGAAGTCGAATAATGCAGGTAAGATCCAGTGCCTTGTAAATGCAAGCTGTGTCACCCCCTAGATTGCAACATCAAAACAGTTCTATGTGTTCTTATCTGAGAGCTGTAGAATGGCCTCTCCAAAACATAGAATGGATCTCAGTCTAGGAGTTCAGTCTCCTAGGGCCTGTGTCGATTTTTAGTACCTTGAAAATGAGTCTCACAAACAGGAATCATCTCCATCCCCTGAAGTACTCATGAAAGTATGCAAGTTGCAGGCAGACACTACAGTACTACAGTACAGTACTGGTACTTAAGGTGCAAGTATGGAATCCTCTTAGATGAACATTCCTGGTTTAGCACTGAAGTACAAAACCAAATGTAAGGAAAGCTGCCACGCTGATACACCCTTAAAAAACTATGCTGAGCTCACTTCTCATACCATTTGTCACTGGTCTCAACCAACCTCATTCTCAATTTCACACATTTTTATCACTCTCTGCAAGGACCAGACCAGCACCAGTCATCCAGGGCTGGATTTAGGAGCATGAGACTGCCTCGAGACACCAGATTTGGGGGTGGGAAGGGGAAAGAATTTGTCACAAGCTATCTACTCAACAGCCAAAGCAAGTACTACAAACAGTTCAACTTCACTTATAAAGCTCTCACAGCATGGCTAGTGTTGTGTTAATGTTCTTTTGTTTCCATTATTGGATAATTTTTAGCCTCTGTGGCCATTCAAACAATGTGCAAGCAGTTGTGGTCAGATCCATGTGTACAAGTCGATCGTCTTAATATTAACAGGGATAAGTAACTTATGCAAATCAAGTACTGAAGTCATGGAATAGACTATAAAGCTAGGTATATTCAAAAATTGAAGGGGGGCATCAAAAGGTCCTCATTTGGTCTGAAGCTGGCCTGCAGACAACATGGATACCACCATCATTGTTGCTGCACATGCTCAACACACAATCCAAGATGAAAACGCCTTTAGAACACAAAGATGCCATCATTTTGCACGCCCATCAGTAAACAAGATAGCAGCAGCCACAGTTCATTGTGGTTAACTAAAAATTCATCTCCTAGGAAAGACTTTGCATCAATACCCATTAAAATACAGTAACATGTTGCCAAAGATACTGCAGGTTTTTCTCTTTGACATCTGGTGGGAGGGTGTTCCACAGGGTGGGTGCCACTACCGAGAAGGCCCTCTGCCTAGTTCCCTGTAACGTGGCTTCTTGCGGCGAGGGAACCGCCAGAAGGCCCTCGGCACTGGACCTCAGTGTCCAGGCTGAATGATGGGGGTGGAGATGCTCCTTCAGGTATACTGGACTGAGGCTGTTTAGGGCATTAAAGGTCAGCACCAATTGTGCTTGGAAATGTACTGGGAGCCAGTGTAGGTCTTTCAAGACCAGTGGTATGTGGTCTCAGCGGCCGCCCCCAGTCACCAGTCTAGCTGCCACATTCTGAATTAGTTGTGGTTTCCGGGTCACCTTCAAAGGTAGCCCCACATAGAGCGCATTGCAGTAGTCCAAGCGAGAGATAACTAGAGCATGCACCACTCTGGCGAGACTGTCCGCATTAGGTTTTATACATTTAAATATATGCTATTATGTTTTCATGACTATCTTCAAACAACTTAACTAATGCATCTTGGTATCATGTCTCTTATAACACATTAACCTACAGTGCAGAACAGCAAGGTATCACTGCTGCAAGATGATCCACCCAAAGTACTAAGGCACCTGCACTAACTGAAACTGGAGGAAATGTTGATCCACCCTGAAGACATAGGAATACCTTCAAGAACACACAAATGTGTATGATCAAGCTTTAATTCTGAAAGCTGACAGATGTTAGGGTAAGTCATATTATATTAACCGTAACATCTAATTTATGTTTACAATAGAAGACAGCTCACCTTTGTTTTCCTGGATGAGCAATGCAGCCTAATAACTCATTATATATGAATCTATGCAAGTGTCTGCCTTTTTAGACATTATATCCATCTAGAAGTTGGCAACAAATGATTCAAATATACCTGATAGTTCAAAATATTGTTATTTTTATATCCAACTCTTCCCCACCCCTCTATCAATGGGTAAGTTTCTTTACCCCCATTATGTGCATAAAAAGAAACAAGCAGATTTCTTTTCTGGCGTCCTACAGTAACCGAACCAAGATGCTCCTGCACTATTTACCCATGCAACTATAACTCTTTTCCTATCCAAATATTCAGAATCATTACATACATGACGAATTTAACTATCTATGCACTGCCAGACATTGTGTCAAGACATTGTTGAAGTATGCATTATTTGCACAGCAAGTAATAGTGTCGTTTATTCAAAGGAGGTGATAAAGCAGTTCAGAAATGTAACATATATATATATATATACACACACAGGTAAACAGTTTCAGGGATCCATTTGTGTGTCACATTCTAGCACAGTAAACAAAATCCAGAGCAGAGCTGTACAGGTGAGGATTCTTAATAGACTCCATTGAGTAATATGGGTCAACAAAACAAATGGGTTGCAATCTGGTACACGTTTGGCACCAAATACTGCTGCTATGATCTGGCTATCTGATTTCACCAGGGTAATATTAGTGGAAGGTCTAAAGTTATTACAGTGGTACCTCGCAAGACGAATGCCTCGGAAGACGAAAAACTCGCAAGACGAAAGAGTTTTTCGTTTTTTGAGTTGCTTCGCAAGACGAATTTCCATATGGGCTTGCTTCACAAGACGAAAACGTCTTGCAAGTTTGTTTCCTTTTTCTTAAAACCGCTTGAAGAGGTGCAGTTGTGACTCGACCATGCTTCGCAAGACGAAAAATTCGCAAGACGAAAAAACTCGCAGAACGAATTAATTTCGTCTTGCGAGGCACCACTGTAATCAGGATTATGTGCAATAGCACCTTCATTTCCTTTTCGTGCTCCTCCACACAGTATAATTTTTTCCAAACAGTTTCTTTTCAAGTGCATTTGTAGAAGACTAAATAACATATGCAGGTAAACCTAAAAGGATTGCCCTCAACTTATGCCCAGCTGTTTCAAGAAGCAGCCATCATATATGTACTTGCATTAGCAGTAAAGAGATTAGAGGAAGAGGAGCAGTGAATGGTGGATAGTCAAGATAAAAAGATGTGCTGCATCTGGAAGGATAAGAAGACTTGCCTTTTGCTGGAAAAACCACTATGCCTCAGGCTACAATCCTGGGCACCCTTAATGTAGGAATAAGCTTCACTGAACTCAGCGAGACATAGTCACAAGTAATATACCTAGGATCAGTTTCAGTTCCTTCTCTGTAAAATGGAAACCCCATGAAATTTCATGGCATGTTTGAAGTGGACCAGGCAAAGGAAATATTGTTGCACACCCCATGAATCTTTCTGATATGACACACTCAATATTATAATAGGTAACTAAATCTTGTTCTGAACTGTCCTGGGAACTTGGCTATAGGGCAGTCCATAAATGCCTAAAGAGACTACTTACCCCAGTAAATAATAATTTTCACAGGGATGTATTTTTAATTAACAAGGGCTGAACTGCCAGCCATATTGGCTCCCAGTCCATTTCAAATCGAGACACAGGGAAGGGGCTTTTTGAAATCTCCCTATCCACAGTCTGAACAGCAACAGATGCTTTGGCAGTCCTCTCCTTATGCACCTGAGCATCTTAAGCCCATCCGCCTAGCAGCTTGGCTTGCAGAGCGAAGCAAGGTCCATAAGCAAAACACTCTGGAGCGCATTTGCACCGGAGAAGGAAAGGCTAGGAGGTTCTGCCTGCTTTTTAAGCATCACTTTTCGCACGCAACCTTGCAAGACCACCAAGCGATAGAATAATCCAAGAACCCTTTCCCATTCTTCGCGCGCAAGAGACTCGACATACGTCTGGGGAAGAGCAGAGGAGAGGAGAGATCATCGCTAGGGTTGGAGGCTCCTATGGGGCCAGATGGGGAGAGCCAGCAGGGCAAGGGTGGCGAGGAAATGCTGGCGTTGAGAAACAAGCCGCCCCTCGAGAGGGTTAAAGATTGCTTTCACTTAGTTGGCTCACAGATGCCGAAAGCTCCGCTCCGTTTGCCTAGTTAAAAGGCTGCCTAATCTTCCCCTCCGCCCCGTAAGCAAATCTCCTCCAGCAGCAGCGATGCCAAAAAACAAGGGAGGGGGGGCGGGCGGAGGAAACGAGAGCTGCTTCAGCTTACAGACGACCCCCCACCCCCCGCACCTTTCCAGCCGTCTCCCAGAGAAAACAAGTAACTGCAGCTTCCCACCACGCCTCCCCGTTCCCAAAGGAGCATTTAATGCAGAAGACAACAGGATATGGGCGAGGAAGGCGTCGGGGGGGGGGCAGGCAGGCAGGCAGGCAGGCATAGACTTTAGCCCTCACCTTAATACCCCTGACAGGAAGCGACCCCCCCTCCTCCTCACCTCTCCCAGTTAAGTGCCCATTATGAACCCAGGAAGAGAAATGGGGAGGGGGGGAGGCGAGGGACATGCTTACCTAGCAACTCTTTGGGAACGTCGGAGCTCTCTTCAGTCATCGCTGCCCCCCGTCGTCTCTCCCCAGCGAGGTGTGTGCGCGGGTGCGCGCTGGTTGCCGGGGACAACTCGCGCCTGCTCGCCGCGACAGAACTGCCCAAAACGCAATTATTTTGGGGTAGGGAAAACAGGAGAGGGAGGGGCAACGAGCCTGCTGCTGCTGCTGCTGGTGTCTCTCTCCCCCTCCTTTCTACCCTTAAAAAAATCGGTAGGTTTAAAAAAAAAGACCCCAAACCGGAGGGTTACTTAGGAGATTATTGCTACAGGACGCCTCTCCATTTCTGCTGCAGGGGGAAGGGGGCGAGAGAGGTCCAAGGGCGGAATGGTCTCCCCGAGGCAGAGACCGCGGCGCTAATCCCCTTCTTCTTCGCCGCCGCCGCCGCGTCTGCGCTCGTCAGGCTCGCCTTTCCTCCTTCCTCCTTCCCGCTTTCCCCTCCTGCCTCACGCAGCCGCCTCCTGGCTTGAGGTGCAAGCGGAAAGCGTGGGTGGAGGAGGCGGAGGCGGAGGAGGACGTCGTAGTGGCGGTGGCGGCATTCCTTACCCCCGCAGAGAAAAGCCCAGCCCCGGCGAAGGGCTTCGCTTCGTACGCGCCCACACGCGCGCCCGGCGGCTCCAGCCGAGAGGCGGCCTCTTCACCTCGCGAGAGCCGCCGCCGTGGAGAGCGTTGCGCGCTCTCTCTCGCTAAAGCAGCAGAAAGACTTTCTACTCAGCCGCGTTTCCTGCCAGCCCTACATTTGCAACAGATTCCATGCGCGCGGCCAGGGAGGGAGGGAGGAGGGAGGGAGGGAAGGGGGTGGAAGAAGAATTAAGGACATTTGTAGCAATCTCCTTGGTCCCTCCTCCCTCCCCTCTCAAATCACAGGATCCAGCAGCAAAGAGAGCGCCGGAGAGAGATCAGGGGGGCCATCTGCTGGTTTGAGGCGGTCTAAACCTGGGCAAAAAAAAAGGGATCCCTTCCCTCAGCCCCACCCACTACTCCTGCTCCTGCCCCCACCCCCACCCCACCATGAATCCCCAAGCAAGCGGTTGTTTTGAAAAACTGCTTTGGAGTGAGCCGCATCGAACTAAATGGGTTTTGATTCCGAGTAGACACACATAGGACTGGGCTGGAATGCACACTTACCTGGCAGTGAGGCCTCCTATTGAACTTCCTCTGAGTAACATCCAAAGATTCCAGCTCCTTTGCACTCGGAATTCTCATCAGATGCTTTACAATTTTTTTTAGATCTTAAAAGTGTCTAGGCTTTAAATTTTGGGGTTGGTTGTTGTTGTTTTTTTAAAAAAGTATATTGCATATTTTATTGTTGTAAGCTGCTTTGAGACCTGCAGTGGTGGAAAGGGAGAGACACCTTTTAATAAACAAATAGTGGGGAAGCTTTGCTTAGCTGTTTACTCCTTCCTACCCAGTTCTGTACTGGAGGTGTGATCTTCTGGGGAAAATAAAGGACTCTCTTATGAATGCTGATGTTCCTGTTCAACACTGGAATGTATGGGACTATTGAATAAGGCCAAAGGCCGGTCTAGACCTACATTTTGTTTTGACAGTGGCCCACAAGATGCCTATGGGAAGCCCACAAAGATTACATGGCATGGCAGTGTAGGGGTTCGTGTCTAAAAAGAGGTATTGGGGACCAGTAATCAAGTAGTGCCAGCCTCAGGCACTTAATAGGGTTTGACTGTGTGGCCTTCTGCTGCAGGGGTAAAAAATGGATATGGAACAAAGGGGAAATGCACCTTATGAATGCTTGTGGAACCTATAATCCTCCAGGTACTGGTAGACTAGACAGCCCATTGTTAATACTAGCTGGAGGTGAGGTGAGTTGGAACTACATCTGGAGGACCGCTGGTTCCACATTCCTGTTTTACTACTAATAATAAGAATAAGAATTTTTATTACTTGTACCCTGCCCATCTGATGGGGTTGCCCCAGCCACTCTGCACAGCTTCCAACAAATATAAAAACATAACAAAACATCAAACTTTAAAAAAGTTCCCGATGCAGGGCTGCCTTCAGAGGTCTTCTAAAAGCTGGATAGTTCTTTATCTCCTTTTCATCTGATGGGAGGGCGTTCCACAGGGAGGGCGTGACTACCAAGACGGCCCTTTGCCTGGTTCCCTGTAACTTCACTCAGTGAGGAAACTGCCAGAAGGCTCTCGGATCTGGACCTCAGTGTCCGGGCTGAACGATGGGGCTGGTCACTCTGTCTCTACACCATCACCACAAGTGCTGTTATCTGCTTGGTAGATAAAACCTGCTGTTACCACTACAAGCATGTTTAACTTCAGGAGCTTTACCTGGGAGGGAGGCCTGCCACGGACATATTAATGGATGGTTCAAGATCCCCTGAGGGCTTGTGCCATTTGTCTAAGAAGAAGACAGACTGGCCAGCTGGCCATGTACCTAGAGTTTCTTTTTAGTCCCACGTGGTTTGAACTGGTAAGAAGAACAAATGAATTCGTTAAGTCACATTGATTGTTAATTAATGCTTTCTGCGCACCCAGTGGCACATACAGGGTGTTCCAGAGCAGCATCTCTAGGAGTCACAAAATTAAATAACAATTTTTAAATGGACAGCAACAGGGCTATGGGCTGAAAGGGTAAAATTATGGATACACTATTGTTACAAAAGAGGGTTTTTTCATGTAAAAACGCAGTAGAGACATCTTCATTGTCCACAGAAATTCAGGACAGTCAACATTATCATTACTTACTTTTTTTGCTTCTTTTCCTCTCCTATCGTCTTCTGTCCTGCTTCAACAATCCCTTTATTATCTTTTGCCCAAGATAAGCTTTTCTGCAATTCCTTTGAAGCAAGAAATTCCTTTCCGTCATATAAGAATGCAATGCACAAACAGTGCCTTCTACTTTGTGGCCTGACTGCAAGACGGGAGTTCCTAGCATATATGTTTCATTTATTTTGATTGTATTAAATGAAATTATTTTTGCATCAATTATGTTTTAATTAACTTTTCTTCTTCAGTTGGTTTTGTCAGGCTTTGCTCAAAATTGCATGTCCAAACGAAAACTTGTACTATCATATAATCACCACTCATTTGAATTGGGTAACAGCAATTTAAGGATTTGGTTTTAATTCAGCATCAAAGGGCTCTTGCCTTTTTTAAAAAAAACCCTTGGCAAAGACTCTGTGCTTTTCAAGAACTGCCTGTTTGGCATCAGTTCTCCTGGTGAACCTCCTCTTTCTTGCATGGAAGCACAGTAATAGGGAGACTGCATCTGTTCAGCCTGCCATGTATTAAAGGACAGTTCTAGCCTAATACATATTTCAAATATAATATTTGCTTTTTTCGTATACATTAAAAACATATGTAGAGGACAGGCTCTGCAAGTAGAAGATCCCAGGTTAAGTCCCCTCTCAGAAATATTGGCCAACTGCTCCCAGCTGTTCTTCCATGTGTAGAAAACAACACTGAACTGGATGGGCCAATGGATTGAGGATAGGAATGGGTGTTCTCACTGTGCTTCACATTTTTCCTTTCCTGCCCTGGGGCCTCCTGGCAGGGGCAGAGGAAGGGGGTGCGGTGTGGGTGGACCGCCCCAGGTGTCTTCGCTGAGGGGGGTGACATTTGGCGTGCCGCCCGCCCACGACTCCCAAGCCTACCGCGAGCCATCGGGGGAAGGGAGGGAGCTGTATCGCTTTGCCGGCGGTATTCCTCCCTTTCCCCTTCGTTTTGACAGCTGGGGGAGGCTTTGGAGTCATGGGCGGGGGATGCGCTGAATGTCCGCCATCAGCGGCTTGCTCCGCCCCCATGGGTGGCGGGCGCACGCGGCGCTCTGTGCACCCAAGCTGCTATACCGCGCCTGGGAGGGCACCCTTCATTCCCTCCCTTTGGGAGCACGCACGCCCTGGGCAGCATGGGCATATGCTTCGCCGCTGCCTCCAGGGGTTGAGGTGGGGAAAGTTCCTGCCAGGAGCACCATCACTGCTATGCAGCATATGAAATATATGGTCGCAGCACCCAGTTCATACAACACAAGATAATTTATGCTGGCAGCAAAAAGCCTTCATAAGCCTAAAGTCTTTAACAACTTCCTTTTCTCTGTCTTCCTTCATGCACTCATGGCAATTTATTGAGTTTAGTCTCAGAGGTCAGGTACCAAGTCTAGTTGAACTGTGGCTGTGTTGTGTGAAAAGCATTGGTGGCTTTTTCTTTTTCTTTCTGTTGATGTAATTACGGTAAATTCCATACGAAATTCAAATTCCAGGCCCCCCCCTCAGTTTGTTTTTGTTTTTAAAAAAACCAACAGAAAGCACAGGAGATTCAGTTCATAGAATATCCATTCATGCCACTTTTACGACTTACGATATCGTTTCCCAAATTTACCCACTTTTTCACATTTCCAGCAGGTATGGATATAATTTGCTCCACTTCCCACACATTAACAGCAGACGTTTCATTCATTCATTCATTATTTAGATTTATACCCCATCCTTTATCACTTTCATGATCCCCGAGCAGAGAATTGTTAACAGGTGGGGGTTGCTAGACACAGAGAAATCAAACACCAACTTATAAGGATGCCATCTACATGGCAGTAAGAATTTTATGGGGTTCTCCTGTGCATGCCTGACCTTGATTTGGAGGTCACAGGATGTTTATGACATTTTGTAATATTTGAATTTATTTACAGATATACAGGTTGATTCACAGCTGAATATTCCATGCCCGCCCATCAGATTTTGTTTGTGGGTTGGTGGGGTGCAGTCATCACCTTAAGATCCTTGCAGAGAGCAGCTCAGTCATCTTTGTATATTTTAGCCTCAATCTTGTCTTTCGCATCTGCAGAACAGCAGGCTTCCTTGCATGATCAACATTCCTTAAGGGGGAGGGAGAAGAGCCTAGCTTGACCATTCCAGCAAGCAAAGCAGTCCAGCAGGTTTGACCAGTTTTGAATTGGTTAACTCTCTCCTCCAAACTTAAGACTCACTGGACTTCCAGCAGTTCCTCGAGATCTCATAACAATTTCTCAAAATAGTTCTACCTTATGCTACTACAAGGCAATAAAGCCGGACTGTTAGAGAAAATAATTTCACAAGTTACATCACTAATATCTATTGCAAACGTTTTATTAACTTCTTACTAATGTGGACCGTTAAAATTAATCTCCAGCTTTGTTACTATAAGGACCATTACATTTTTATCTGCTTGCCACTCTCTTGCAAGAGCCCTGTGTGTTCTAATTAGAGCTAAGCAAAAAAGAATAACTGCTGATGTTTGTATTTTCAAAGGAGTGCTGCAGCCATTGTCACACTGTAACCCAATTATCGATGTGCAATACCTCCTCTGCTCCACCTTATTAACTGAAGAATGGGTGTTTTTTACCTTGCCTAGGAGCATCTTTTTCTCCCACCCCTCACACTATTTCCTTAATATCTAGTCTGAAGATGACTTCTTCTTACCACTTTGTGAACATTAAATGGATTTGTCTGCCCCTTCCTTCTTTCCTACCAAACCTTGCAGCCTCCTTACACTCTCTCCCCTCAGTCCTTGCCCCCTCAGGGTTGCGTTCGTAGTACAAATGTTGCAGCCTGAAAACAATAATCATATATAGAACAGAAGAAGAGTGCACTCTCTTCCCCAGTCTTGAAAACAGAGATTATTTCTCAGTTAGAACTGCTATTTTTTGTGCTTGTGTTGTATGTGATTGATAAAGCTTCAAAGGGCGTTACATCCCAGACATAGGAGCCAACTCCTTGGTGCCGAGGTCCCTTTGCCCCTTCTCAATAAAATATTTGAGGGGGGGACAGCCCCCCCAAAAGTTGATGTGCATTGCCATTCAAATGGTGTGCATGTGCCTCATCATGTGATGGGGCGGGGCTTACCCAATATTTTATTCAACTTGGTACCCCTGATTCCAAATCTGCAATCAGTCTTGAATACAGTGGTACCTCGGTTTAAGAACAGTCCTGTTTACGAACTATTCAGTTTATGAACTCCGCAAAGCTGGAAGTAGTGTCCTGGTTTGAGAACTTTACCTCGGTCTAAGAACAGAAGCCGGATGGTAGAAGGGCACCGGCGGTGGGAGCCCTCATCAGGGAAAGCGCGCCTTGGTTTAAGAACGGTTTCGGTTTAAGAACTGATTTCCGGAACGGATTAAGTTCGTAAACCGAGGTACCACTGTAAGTTAAAACTCAGGGCTTGTCCACATTTGAGCATTGTTTAGCTGTTAATGCTGTCCGCCCCATTTGAATTAGACAAGAGTCATCACCAATTGCATATATTTGGATCGGAGGAGGAACTTCAATCTTTTCCATTTATAGAAGTAGTCATTCCCTTTTGTGCTTATCCTTACCTTCCAATTTGTTGATTCTGTTATCCCAATTATGTATTGACAGGGCTCATATGCCCAGATTGCCATGCCCACCTTGTTTTATGAAAATCTCCCCACACAGGAGGTATACAAAAGCACACAGGCAATTGAAAAATTGTTTGCACAGTTTTCTGCTTTTGTGCTATGTTACAGAAAAATCTGGGTGCGGGGTTACTCTGCCACCCAGCTCGTCGGACTAAGTCCGTGGGTCCCTGCAGAAGAAAATGAGCTCAGCCGGAGACAGGAGCAAACTGCAGAAGATCCAAGTTTATTGTGCAACAGGTTCAAGGCGAGATTGAACAGCGAGAAAGGGGTGACATGAAATTTTGAAATTTCCCTCCATGTCCCAGAATACAGTGCAAAATACATCCCAGTTACATCATGAATACATTAAGAAGAGGTTGGGTCACACAGGATTAACATATGGTGGAGGGAGGGGGGAATATGCAGAGCTGGAGATATGCGCAGATAAGCACATCCTGAGTACCTGATGAGAAGACAATGGTCCATGTATGCATGGTCTGCCACCTGGCCTTGCCCGGAGGAAGGGCTTGGCAGAGTGATTTGACAGGATTAGGGTCTTGACACCTTGCTTGAGGGATTATGGAGGACAGAGGAGATGTCATGGAGTCCTAGAGAAATTGAGCAAATTGGCACGTTGATTTTCTATGAATTTTATAGATTTTAGCCCCTTTTGACATTGAAAATTGGAAATAAATGGATATATTGTAGCGAAGAAGGAGGTGAAGAAGACATGCCCTCCCTTCCGTATCATGCTAACATGAAGGATCAAGGGGGGGGGGGCTAAGCGCCTCACACACCCTTACTAGCAGGCTGGAAAAGAAATGAAAACAATGGTAAATTCTAAGCACATAATTTTCAGATTGCTGCTCAATATTTCTGGTGTAGATTTTTTTTAAAAAATGTGGCCTGCTTGTGCAGTTTCGTAGTTTTGTGCAAATCTGAGGGAGGGAGGGAGGGAGGGAGGGGAGGGAGGGAGGGAGGGAGAGAGAGAGAGAGAGAGAATCCATTCAGGAGCACACTGGAAATAGGAGCACAGCCAGAAGAGAAATTACCGTAAATGGAAGCACTGAGGAAATAGTGGGGGTAGCAGAAAGTGACCATTGATCCCCCTCAAACACTAAAACAAATTATCAGAGGGCCCAAATGGCACTGTTCAGAACCTGATTTTCCCCAACTTATTGGATCATTCCCTTCCTGGGTAAACCAAAAATTACAGGCTGATGTCTGTGGGTAATGTCATGTGGACTATGCACATTAAATGTGAAGGCACCAACATAAGCCAGTGTAAGGATTAAAGATACCAGTTAATTAGGACCAGAAATCCAAACCACATAAGGGAAATAAAACAACCCATTTTATTTAACAATACTACAAGCTCAATAAATTTGTCCCAGAAGCTCTCTATCACAATATTATGCTCAAAAAGCTACCAATCACAACAGCAGATGATTGCCAAAAAAGTGGGGGAGACTTACTCAACGGCAATCAAACATGCACCTTCAGCTATGGCTGGTCTTCCAGTTTTCTGGCAGAAGTAACACCAAAACCTTCTCTGGCTGGTCGTTGGAATATGTGAGTCAGTCCTAGAAGCTGCTGGACCACAATGAAGACTCAGAAAAAGTGGTTTTCATGAAAGGCAGTAGGGACTGGTCTGTATCTCAAAGATAAATGTGTCTGTTATCAATGTGTTACAATGACTATGTATGTAACACTTCCGTTAATTGTGAACTCACAAAACTGACTGCAACACGGTGGGGTTTCTGGCAGTAACCCCCCTGCTTTTACTGAGGTGGTAGAGTTATCCATTTAAACAGAAAGAGTTAGGGTTACCTACAAAGCACATTCTGTATAAACATTAGGTCCCTGCTTTGGTATAAATATGTTTCGAATTGTAGTTTTTATTTCTGAGTTTGCCACAGTGCCGGATCGACAGATTTTGTCATTGGGACACAAGCCTGCACTACTGCCCTCCTCGGTCGCCTTTGTGGAACTCACTTGCCCTCCCTCTCAGAGAAAGGGAGGAAAAGTATCTACATTATCTACTGATCTATAAATCTGTAGACATAACTACTTTTTATGCTATTAAAAGCAAGCTGCAGCAGAACCGAAACAGCAGCAAGGCTCTTACATTTTTTCTCCCTTTACTACTGTCTTTTTCCTGATTTACCTGCCCATTTTAATTGTATTGCTGCTGCTGTTTTCATGTGACTACGCTGAGTACAGTGGTACCTCAGGTTACATACGCTTCAGGTTACATACGCTTCAAGTTACAGACTCCGCTAACCCAGAAATAGTGCTTCAGGTTAAGAACTTTGCTTCAGGATGAGAACAGAAATTGTGCTCCGGTGGCGTGGCGGCAGTGGGAGGCCCCATTAGCTAAAGTGGTGCTTCAGGTTAAGAACAGTTTTAGGTTAAAAACAGACCTCCGGAACGAATTAAGTACTTAACCCAAGGTACCACTGTACTAGGGACGCGGGTGGCGCTGTGGGTTAAACCACAGAGCCTAGGACTTGCCTATCAGAAGGTCGGCGATTTGAATCCCCGTGACGGGGTGAGCTCCTGTTGCTCGGTCTCTGCTCCTGCCAACCTGGTAGTTCGAAAGCATGTCAAAGTGCAAGTAGATAAATAGGTACCACTCAGGTGGGAAGGTAAACGGCGTTTCCGTGCGCTGCTCTGGTTCACCAGAAGCGGCTTTGTCATGCTGGCCACATGACCTGGAAAAACTGTCTGCGGACAAACGTCGGCTCCCTCGGCCAATAAAGCGAGATGAGCGTTGCAACCCCAGAGTTGGTCACGACTGGACCTAATGGTCATGGGTCCCTTTACCCCTTTACCTTTACCAATGTACTGGAAGGGACTCTGCTTGCCTTAGACCAGGATTTCCGAAATCACGTCTTCTTCACTATTCTGGTCAGTAAATGAGCGGTTATTCACTGGATCAAAACTGGCTGTCAGTTGTCTGTTCTTTTATTCCTGCTAACTGCAGTCACAGCTTGCCTTTGCTTTGCAACTTTATTATTAATCTTTATCCTTCCCCCATGCATAAACCACTGCTGGCAGTAATCTTAACTGTTCCACTGACAGGAAAAATTATAGGGTGTTCAACACACAATGATAATTCTCTTTCTCTGGCACTAATTCATTTGCACTGCCATCAGGAAAGTCTCATCAAGCTTTCAATGCATTATCACTTGCTTATTGATAGGAGACATTCACTGCCTGCACATTCTTCCCAGGAGGTCAAAATGAGCTTGCATTCTGTGATGTCCTGTTGAATTTTCTACCCTGGGAAATTCTGTTAGTTCCTCGTTTCAGCTATCTGGACTGCCAGCAAAATTAGCACAGAAGAAAAATGCTTTTAACAGAGTGTGAGATACACATTTTTATAAACATATCAGCCTTTTCTCCAGATAACAGGGTCTGGCATTTGTGACACAGCTAAAATTATTTGGATTATCTTTAAGGCTGCCAAGAAAAACCTCTGCCAGGATTGATTTAAGAACATTTTGCACATTGAAGGGTACACCTTCACCTTTTCTCAGGAGCTTTTTTCCTTAGGAGCTGTCAACCAAATCCCCCCCCCCCGCTCAAAATTGTTTTAGCATTACAGGGTTGGACACGTTTTAAAAAAGTAAATTCGAAGTCTGTGTTGTTGTACTACTTACCTCACATCTTCCAGTCATAACACCAATGTCAGAAAAGTCTCAGGTGGGTTTCTCTTTTGAAAAGGAGATATACCTAGAGGCACATCACCCTTCTTTGCCTACTTGAAAGCTATATAGTTTTATATATCTGTCAAGAGCCAATTTAAGCCTCATACATACATTTAGGAGGATATGTAGCTGTGTCTTCTCCCCCCTCCCCAATTTATATCCTGCCCTTTCTCCCGAAAGAGGCCAGCACATAAAATAAAATCATAAAATAAACTACGGAAGCATTCTAAGAACATTCTCTCAATTTTAGGGTTGCAAGGGTTTTCAATTGTCAAATTCCTGGGTAAACGGGATTTTAATTTTTTTTAAAAAGAGAATTGTCATGAAAGTCAATAATAGTAATTATTTATTAGATTTGTATACCACCCTTCATCCAAAGATTACATGATGAAGGAGACAGACAAGAAGGGAACCACCACTGAAAAGGCCCAGTCGGAAAGCCTTCAGTGGCAACACCACTAAAAAGGCCCCACCTGCCGATCTCACAGGGCATGCCAGCCAGTAAATCACACAGCTCAAAGTTGGAGTTAGCTGTTTATCAACACCTTTCTGATTCCAATGGAATGGAGAGGTGAAATTGTGTGTCATAAACATATAGATGACACTGTGACCCAGATGACAGCTCTCAATTGTTTCATATAGACATAAAGTAGCACAGGACTGAATGAACTTTTGTGGGACTCCACAGACCCCAAGCCATGGAGCTGAGTAATGATCTTCTAGCTTCTGCAGGTAGCATCAGAACGTCTATACAGTGGTACCTTGGGTTACATACGCTTCAGGTTACATATGCTTCAGGTTATAGGCGCCACTAACCCAGAAATAGTACCTCGGGGTAAGGACTTTAGCTCAGGATGAGAACAGAAATCACATGGCGGCAGCGGGAGGCCCCATTAGCTAAAGTGGTACCTCAGGTTTCAGGTTAAGAATGGACCTTCAGAATGAATTGATTTCTTAACCTGAGGTACCACTGTAATACAGAACTTCCAACTCCTACTTCCTTGAGCCATTCCAGAAAAACACCATGACTAGTGGTGTCCAAACTAGCTGAGAAACAAAAGGGTCACACAGGTTTGTTTTGTCTCTCTCCTCGTTGTCACAGAATATTGGGTAGCGTATGAATGTATGAAAACATATTTTGGATTTGTCAGCCATGAATCCTGCTCAGCTAAAAATAATTAGTGGTCTTTCCATTGTGTTTCACAAAGGATTCAATAAAACCCCAAAACATGAATTTCCTTTGATATTTTTTTAAAAAATTCATTGGTAATTTGTTTATTTTTTAAAACCCATTCACAACCTGAATGTGTTTCAAAATCAGAACTTGGCCTCACATGATGCAGAAATGGCTGAAAACCTAATGAGAAAGCAAAACCTGCTGAAACCTCCTAAAATAACAGGAAGGTGGGCAGGGACATTCCCAGGAGACCAAGGAAGAACTTGTAGTATATTGCTTTGCTAGTACTGGTGTGTGATTTTTGCCATAATTAATTTTGTATTGGGAAAATGTGATTCCCCCCTCCCTCCAACATCAAAATATAGGCTGTCAGCTCAGCAGCTCAGGATGAACATGAATACAATTAGACTCTTGACAAAGCTCATTAGTATTTTATCTGCAGCACTGATGGGATTATTCAATGGGGGGAAGGTTGTTCTCACAAATTTCCTAGCTATGATTACAAAAGGAGAGAGAGAGAGAGAGAGAGAGAGAGAGAGAGAGAGAGGAGGGATGGGGGTAGGGAGCAATTACTGCTCTTTATTTTTCATCTCTCCTAGTCCTAAATGCATTAAAATAACTGAACGTGATAGAGTAATTCTAGACAGGTGAGGCTCAACTGATACTTTCTTTCTCACAAAGCAAAGGTGCTAAAAATGTTATCATATGTTACAGGACGGGGAATATGAAAGCATTTTGCACTGCCTGAAAATCATCCTTGGCTGCAATGCTGTGAGACAATGGAAGAATAATAAGATATGACAATTTGGAAAAAGGTGTTTGTAACTACAGGTGAAGACTCTTGAAGAAGAATTCCTTAGTCATGGAGCAGAAATGTTATAAGGGCTTTAAGGGCTCAGGTAGTCCTTAAGTAACCTTGGACCGAAGTTGTTCAGGGTTTTTTGTATCAATATTGCTTTGGGGGAGGGCAGAATAGTTTTATTCCTCTCAATACTTTTATACTGTGGCTTTGCATTGTTTTCATTCTTATGTATACCACCTTGAAATCCATTTTTGGATGAAGGTACAGTCTTTTAATTTTTTTAAAAAAAGGATAGGTGTCTATGCAAAAAAATGGGGCTGCCCTATTGATATTTCAGGTTTCATTTATAAAGGTGTGGCATAGCACTCTGGATACAGTGGTGCCTCGCAAGACGAAATTAATTCGTTCCGTGAGTTTTTTCGTCTTGCAGTTTTTTTCGTCTTGCGAAGCACGGTGTCGGAAAAGTTTTGGAAAAGCTTCAAAAATCACCAAAGTCTTCAAAAACCTCAAAAAAGGCTACCACACCGCGTGCTATGAGTTGCTCCTCGAAGTCAAGTCGCAACTGTATTAACGGTTTTAAGAAAAAGGAAACAAACTTGCAAGACGTTTCCGTCTTGCGAAGCAAGCCCATAGAGAAAATCGTCTTGTGAAGCAACTCAAAAAACCAAAAACCATTTCGTTTTGCGAGTTTTCCATCTTGCGAGGCATTCGTCTTGCGAGGTACCACTGTATTTGGAAAGATCATACACCATTAGTACAACATATGCTTTGAATGGAGAAGGTACCATTCCCCAGCCTCCCCAGTTAAAAGGATTTTAAGCAGTAGGGGTGGAAAAGACCCAGCTGAGGCATCAGAGAAGTGTAGATCATAAGATTAGGGTTTGCTAGGTGAGAGAAATGCATGATTCATTGTAAGGCAGCACCATATATTCATGTGAACATATTCACCTACTTTTGGGGTGGGATTGCTGAAATGAATGAGCATTTGTGGAATGCCACCTTGGCTTCAATGGGATGTAACAAGATAAAAATGGCTGCCGAAATCAGAATCAAATAAATAAATATGAGGCACTTGGTAACCACATGGCTTTTTTACCCTGTCCCTCCTGTGACACTGGAAATTCTAAGCCCCATTCCACAGATGGGTCACCAGAATTCAGCTGTTGAGAAAAAGGGGACCCCACAGACCTAGAACTGAGCTTGTTCCCACTCCACAAAAGGCTGACTTAGATTTGGTATTATAGAAGGTGCCCTGTGGAGTCTAAAGGGTGTGGTACATACTCCTGTTTACTCCAGGCGCTGCCAGCTTCCGGTTTGGGAAGCAGTTTACACACAACATTATCGACAATCCATATCTATCCTGTCGTTTCTTATGAAAACCTGTGGTTTGGTGCCTTTCATCCCAAACCAGCCTCAATCCAAATTGAGACAAAGAACAATTTAGCTGCGTTTTAAGACAGCCAAAAGCTATGTCCACAGTTACCTCAGGACAAATTCTTCTTCCTTTGAGATTCTGGGTTCCTCTCTTCCTAATAGCAAGGAACAGCAAGGAACTGTCTGATTTTTCACCACGCCCTTCTTTCTGGTGAGAAAACTGAAACTACAGTAACCATCTAACAGTTCTTCATGTGAGGGAGGATTGACACCTAGTGGCCTAATGCTGTCAAAAGAAAGAAAAACTGAACATGTGATTCCCCCAGTATTCTGAACTTCTGTAGGGTCATGTTGTAGACATAAAATATATTCGTGCACATATAGATTATTCAGAATTAAATAATCTGGCCTAGCATAATCTTTTCCCTTTTATCATTGACTAACACAGTGCTTCCTTGTGCTTATGTACCTCTAAAGAGATGTGTGCCTGGAATGGCAAATTGTCTTCCTCCAGATGAACTGCCATCATTCCTAACTATTGTTCATGCTGGCTGGAGCTGATAGAATTTTTAGTCCAATAACATCTGGAAGGCTAAAGATCGCCCACTCCTGGAGTATACTCAAGATCACGAAATGGACATAATTTTTAATTTATTTATTTATTTTTAAAAAAAACTGATTCCAGGGTTGTGGGTTCAAGCCCCACATTGGGTGAAAGATTCCTGTATTGCAGGGGGTTGGTCTAGATGACCCTGGTGCCCCCTTCCAGCTCCACAATTCTATGATTCTACATTTTGTAACTTTTTTCATATTTCTCCCCGCCCCGAATTCAATCAAAGCATAGCATACCTCTGGAAAGTAAGTTAAAAATATTTATAGCCTACACATGAAATAAGCAGGAAACAAATATACTGCACAGAGAATAAAATCAGTGTTGCCTATGTAAATTAAATGATAGATCAAGGATGACATGCTTGTGTCCCAAGACTGATGGATGTCATCAATAACTTTGGAAGGGGGGAGAAATATAAGATAGACTGAGAATGATCAGTGGCCATGTCAGTAGGACAATTTTTTGTTAGGGAGACTAATTGGAACTTGCCTTTTCAGTAGGTAGCAGGAGCAGCTGTACCACCTCCTGGCACCACCACTGCTGCTGCTTACCAAACTTTCTGCTAACCTGTTCTATTTCTGCACCATCCCAGTAGTGTAGACTTCCGCTTTCCTATGTTAGAATTGAACTAGGTGCTAAACTGGATGAGTTTGGGATTAAGTGGACAACTGAACTGCAGAGGCCAGCATGTATTCTTAGTGGAATTATAACTCTGCAAGCATCAAAATATCTTTAGATTTGTGACCACAGCTGATCTAGCAGAAAATCATCTTGCAGATACACTAGGCTCTAAAAGTGTACGCTAAAAGTGGAGAAACTCTAAGCATGTTTTATGGCCCTGCCCAGTTATGACTTCCTTTTGACATGCGGAAATGAAACATCTCAGTTTTATACAAGTAAGTAGGATTTCTCTACCTATCAATTATTGTTAGGATACTTATCTGTGGCATGGAACACCAAATAGACTACACTGGGCAACAATTTTTTACTTTTTGAATGTTGTCTAGATTTCTACAAATGATTTAGAGTATTTTTGCACTGCTGAACCAGGAAATGGCATCCGTTTCTCTCCATCAGGTCAGGCTTTTGTGCTATGTTGATTTGAAAAAAATCAGATCTTGTGACAAAATCGATTACATTTTTGTGGCATTATCAGCTGATTTTTGTCAACACATATCATCCTAAATATGTTTTTAAGAGAAAAAAATGTTTTTCCAACAACATATATTGATTACCTGATAGAAACATCAATTACTGTAAACTGAATGGTGGGCATTGATAAAGGTAAGTACACATAAATTGCATGTTGCTTCACCATTTTTCAAACTTCAGGGCTTGAACTTCCATTTCTTGGAACTCCTGGAATGCTCAGCGGCAGGGAGGTCTCTCTTCAGAGTCCAACAGTAGTCAGCCATCATGACTGTGTCCCAGCGACCCTGATACCTGGTCTCCATCTCTTTCATGTCCTGATGGAATCTCTCCTCCTGCTCGTCACTCATTGAACCCAGGTTCTCAGGAAACCGGTCCATATGTGAAAATAGGTAGTGCATCTTGACGCTCATGTTGCAGCCCAGGTTTCTGAAAGCAGTCAGCATGTTGTTGACATATTCTGCGTAGTTTCTGGCCTTATTGTTGCCAAGAAAGTTCTTCACTACCAGAACAAATGCCTTCCACGCTTCCAGTTCCACTTCGTTCATTGAGTTTCCGAACTCTGGATCTCTGATGAGCTGACGGATCAGAGGACCATCAAAGATGCCAGCTTTCAACTTCTCCATGGTCAATCCTGGAAAAGCCTGCCACAAGTAAGTGAAGCAGTCACCATCCTTGTCCAGAGCCTTGGTGAACTGCTTGATTAAGCCGAGCTTGATGTGCAGCGGTGGGAAGAGTATTCTGTCTCTGTCCACCAGAGGGTCGTTGATGACGTTCCTTTCTTTGCAAGGCACCAATTCCTCCCACACAGGCCAGTCCTTCTTCGTGTAATGCTGAGCACGGTCCCTACTATCCCACATGCACAGAAAACATGAGTACTTGGTGAAGCCAGACTGTTGTCCCAACAAAAAGTTCACCATCTTCAGGTCAACACAAATAAACCACTTATGCTGATCATAACCAATTTTCTCCAGCACATACTTCACCGCTTCATAGTTCTCCTTCAGTGTACTTGAGTGAGCCAGGGGTATAGAGGCAAACTGGTTGCCGTTGTGTAGCAGAACACATTTCAGTGATCGCTTGCTGCTGTCATTGAACAGTCTCCAGTCTTTGGGTTCGTACTGTGGCACTCCAAGCTTGAGCAGAAGCTGCGCAATATCTGCACCAAGTCCTTCTCTTCCGAGAAAAAACGGAGGTACTCTTGATGCCTGTTGCGGAAGAAGCTGATGCGAGCACGGTCAGAGAGGAGGTTTGTTTCCTTCAATCTGGATGCCAACAGTTCGGCAGAGTCCTTTGACAAGCTGAGGTCATGAACTAGATCATTCAACTCCTTTTGAGAAAATGGATGTGGAGCATCATCTTCAAGAACCACTTCTTCTTCATGTCCTTCAACACTGGAGGCATCTTCGTCACTAATGTCAGGAAGTTTTCCGAAGATGGGCACTGGAATTTCATTACAATGAGCTACAGGACGACGTGCTGATTGAAGATCAGGATACTTGAGGCTGCTCCGGTTCTTTCTGTTGATCCCAGTCACATCAACAGCGCAGAAGTAGCAGTCAGTGACTGCAGTAGCAGTCAGTGTTGGCTCCCTCCAAACTATGGGAATTCCAAAGTTCAGACTCCTCTTGCCATTGGTCCACCCACGTAGAGTCTTGGTGCATGCCTTGCACACCATGTGTGGGGCCCAAGCTTTATCCTGGTCACCAAGTTTAATACCAAAATAAGCATGGTAAGCAACTTTATGCTTTGCCGCACCAATTTATGGAAGATTTCAAGGTTTTATGACTTCAAACTGATCCCTTTTTGACATAATCACCCAGAACTATTGGACCTGAATACTTCTTGTCATTAAAATAATCATTTCCAATCAAAACAATTATTCAACATGGCATTTTACCCCCACCAACTTCTTCTAAAATGCTCCACACAAGCGTACATGTGAACAAAAACGTAAAAAAAAACATGTGGCCATAGCTCAAAAACTTGAGCTGATTGAGCAAAACCAATGTGATTTTTGGATTCAGCGCATCAGATTCGTCCTAAATCAACTGAAAAAACGCAGACAACAAATTTGTTGTTGACCAGTGATTGTACAGGCAGTCATTGTGCCTAGGATTATTACCCCTAACTACACCACACACAGAACAATTAACAAAGGACCTTGGACTTTATTACCCATAACTACACCACACACGGAACAATTAATAAAGGACCTTGGACTTTATTACCCATAACTACACCACACACGGAACAATTAATAAAGGACCTTGGACTTATTTGTAAACGGACCTGAAATTTAACAGAGTAAAAGGCAAGTGAAAGAAATCGGGAAGTCTCAAAAGCGAAGCTGTCTATATTCTGACCTCCTAAATCACACCTTAACCATAGCTCCCTCTCTTTCCCTCAGTAGCAGCAATGCTTAGCTTTGGAAAGCCAATTGTGCAATGCTGTCCTGCCAGCCTCTGCTGATTTTCATCATCATCATCATCATCATCATAGTTGTATGCTGCCTTCCCATAGTTGAAAGTATGCTCAAGGCAGCTTACCACATAAAAAGATTTACATAATTAGAAACATAACAAAAGTCATAAACAGTAAATAAAACACATCAAAAAGTACACAACCAAACCGAGCAATTTCCACATAAGTTATAAGTTACAAGTTATGTTCAGATTTTTATTTAGGTTGTAAGTTATGTTCTTTGTTTCTGCAGATAAAATCAATAAAAATATAAATTAAAAATAACAAATCGGTCTACTGCTTAACGGTAGAAATGAGTTTTGGCCTTTTCTTTCATCTCTCTCAAGACCCAGCCTTGCTATATAGTTTATCTTTCTTATCGGGCCTCATTGGCCATTTTAGTCCCAGGCTTTCTGTATAGTGTATCTCTATAATGAGGTCCAGCTCTAGGTTTGATTAGTCATGGCTCCCTATAAATGAAAGGGGGCCCTAGGGCAAAAAATTATAAAGGCTCCTCTTGATCCTAAACACCCTCTTTTCTGTTTCCTAAGATGAAGAAGAAAAGGCTCATGGATTGGCCATTTCAGCTCCCCTGTCTGCCCCCCTCGAAAGATCTTCTCTGGCTCCCTCAGCCTCGTGCTCTGCTCCCTCAGCAGACCAGTGCTAGGAAAGAAGGTACACCCAAGCAAAAGGAGGCTAACAAGTGGATTGTCTATTTAATCCTAGCTCACTTGAATACCTTGGAGCAGGCATCCCCAAACTAGGCCCTCCAGCTCTTTTGGGACTACAACTCCCATCATCCCTAGCTAATAGGACCAGTGGTCAGGGATGATGGGAATTGTAGTCCCAAAACAGCTGGAGGGCCGAGTTTGGGGATGCCTGCCTTGGAGGCCGGACCCAGCAGGAACCTTCTGGTTGTACTAGCCACTCAGGCAAGGATCAATCCAGTTTTCATTTCCCGATGGAAACAGTGCTTTGCCTGGGGATGGGGTTCTTCAACTGCAGCAGTCGTCTCCGCTCGCTGCATGTGAGCAGGTCTGGCAGCCATAGTGGTTCCCTCTGGGGTCAATACTTGACCACCTGTGCATCTGGTGTCGGAGCAGACATCCTGAGGTGGCTTCTTCAGCTGCTGCTCTTTTTGACTCTTAGTCTGGAGTTGGGGCAATGCCCTTTGGAGAACCTTTGCTCACACTGGCTTTCTGTTTTTTTGCTTCCTTCCCCCATTTTGGTGACGGAATTATGTGAGTTTATTTTCACTGCTCTTTCGAGAGCACGCTAAAAATACAAAGAAAAAGGATACAAAGAAACATTGCTGTTTCCAACACTCTCACAGTACTAGATTTAAATAAGAAAACATAGCTTGCTGCTGCCATGTGAACTTTGTGTGACACACTATCTTCTCAGTTCTTTATTCCATAGTGGGCGTACCTCCACCGTCACTCTTACCATGGATCTCAGCCATTCCCTTTTCAGCTGGCATCAACACCTGTGAACCTCACAAGCATATGCAAGGTGTTTTCCAGTATATGCCAGAACATAACCTTCATTTCTAGATGTACACCATTGTGTATATAAACTGCTGGCAACCTTATTAAAAGTAAATGATTTTCTAGTGATCAGTTCTCAGGCTTTTTTCCACCTTGCTATAGCTGCTGTAAAACTCTCAAAACTTGTACGGTGTCAGCTCCACTGGAGTTTACAGGTCCTTCTTCCAGAACCAGCCTATGATGTTCGTGAAGCGGAATAAAAATTTATGACTTCGTTGTTGTTGCCGCCAGGGATTCAGCATCATTTCTCTCCTCTAACCTGTTGATCCATTATGGAGAAAAAGTAAGATTTCTATCTTAATTATTCTTCAACATGTATTATTTTTAAATAATGCAAGAGATATGCAGAATAACGAGTAGTACAAAAAGTTTAATATATAAGGAAACTGATTGAGAAAGCTGACATATTTGGAATAAACTGCCGCTTTTTATTTAGTTTTCCACAATTTATCTTAACATCAGGGCATAACAGCAGCACTGTAGCAATTGTATACCATTAAATTAAGAGCATATTGTATTAACTATTCAAATATATATTATACTATTTGCATAACACATATGCTGTGCAGTGAGTGCCATGTGAGATGTAGACTTTCTGTAGACTATAGCACATATTTAATGTTATGTAAAAAAAGTTCCTTTGCTATGTCTTATGTGTGAGTGGATCTTATCCATTCCCCCCATAAGTTCCCCCCATTCCCCCCATAAGTTCATTTACATGACATGAGACATGTGGTTGCTTCTTCCATTAAAATAACAGCTGTGTACGAATAAAGAAGCATGCATTTACGGGAAGAGGTGATATGTACATTTATGTCGTCTTGAACCTGAGTCATGATCCTATATAGTTTAATAGTACATATTCAACATATATTATATTCAAAACCTTTGTATATATTATATCTAGGAAGTTCCCCTCAAAAACTTACAAATCACAAACGGCATGCATTTTTTGTTGGGCAAAAAGGCTCTGTAATTTATCAGAGGCTGACTTGAGAAATAGCAGTCATTTTGATTGTAGACATTGGCATCACCTAATGAACTACTTTAAGGCAGCACATCCATACATTTCTTTTCTTTGCATATAGCTTTATATTCTCAGTGGATATGTGTGTTTGCGATGGAATGGAATTTCTTAATGTACCGGTACATGTTAGTATTTGAAAGTTAATTCCAAGAACAAAGATAACAGGTGATATCCAACTAAGCCTTGTCCAGAATAGAACCATTGAAATTAATGGACTTAAGTAATGAAGTTGGGTATCTCCCAATAATTCTTAGCAACAATTCATCTCTCACAGCTGGTCAGCTGAGGAAAATATATTGAACAAGTTAAAATAATTTAAATAGCTGGAGCTTTCGTTTTCACCCTGTAACAAGTGGAGCAAACATTGTTATGTTTTCAAAGCTGGAAGCTGAACACATAACATGAAATGTGTTAAGCGGAGGAGAATGTAATTTGATAATTCCAGCAAATAACAATTTAGATTAAGTTTGTAGGGTGTTGAGATATATAGACTGTTAAGGATAAACTTGTTAAGGATCTAGATACCGTACAACTTAAGTTTTTCAAGGCTGACCTAAACCACCTGCAGCATTTCCACATGCAGAGAGATGATAAATGCTCTTGTATTTAGCATATGGTGTGTGGAATTTTAGCTACGTATTGAAATGTTCTACCATGGATACACTTCTATGTAGGCTCCAGATGGAGTAGAAGCAGTCAGGAAACATTTTTAGAAAATCACGGTTTGCAAACGGAATGGACTTGATATATCCAATTTACTATATTTAAAGCAACATTTCATTAGACTATAGGATACTGAAATACACCTTCTTTAGGCAGCAGTAAAGCTTTCCCATATCCTCTCCCCCAGTGCCTAAAATATTTTAAACCACACATGCTAAATACAATGATTAGTTGAGCCACATTAATTTTCGAGAAAGACATTTCCTTTGAGCTTTGAAATTTTATTTTTTTAAAAATAATTTTTATTAACCAGCCAATCAAATCAAATCACATCACATAAGTTCCGAATTACAAAGCCGAATTTTAAATTTTGTTGAGGGGACCCATATTTCAAGATTCGAAGGGGGATTCTGATCATCTTCTTGCTACTGTGTTAATGTCCAAATCAGTCCAAACAAAGTTCATAATTCTATCCAGTCTTATCTTGCTGTTTCCACATCACATCTTGTTCATATATTTTCTCTTTTTTCTTTATGATCTCTTCTGATAATCTCCTTAAGCCGATAAACATCAATAATAATCCTGTGTGAATTTTTCCGTTCTTCCAATCCTCAAATCAAGATGGTTTCCATATTTCATAGATAACATCGCTCTTTCCATCTTTAATTACAGAACTGTCGTTCTTAAGTCCCTCTGAGGAGTCTCACCCACAATATAAAGACAGCTTTATTTATCCTCCCAGACTTAAGTCCTCCGACAGAACTTCCCAATATGGCAACGGCACTTTTAACTGCGTCATTCCAAAGCCCTTATACATTCCACACTCTTCTCAAAACATGCTTTGGTTCGAAAGTTTATCTCCACACAGCCTTAAATCCACAGCTTAAGTCCTTAAAATGACATTTCTGACTTGTGAGGGGGGGGGGAATCTTGTTTAATCACATAAAGGAAAGAAAGGAAAGTTCCCCCCCCCCTCCATCAGTCCCTTTGCCATACCGAGTCTTGGCGTATCTTCTCATGAGTTATACTTGTTCCTCCGACTCGTCTTGTTTTATCAGAGATCTCTTCTGTTAGCAGTCTTTACTCCCCCTCCTTCCTTGAAATATGTGCATTCGCTTCTTCCTAATTGTTTCTTTTGAAGTTCTTGCAGCTAGTGGTGCAGATCAGAGACGGCGTCCAAGAGCGCCTAAATCCCACAGAAGGGCATTGTGCCTAGTGCCCCCATCCCCACAAATTCGGGGGTGGTATAGGGCACAGCAGGCAAGGGCAGTCTCCCCCCCCAATCTTGGGGGGGGGTAGGGAGGCTATTTACTCCCATCACAGCCTTCAAATTACCTTGTATGGGTCGGAGAGATGTTATTGTCAGCCATCTTCTGATGCGCCCCTAGTGGCCCCCCCCGAGCTTTGAAGTTTTAATCGATGACCACAAAATGTCCTTGAAGGACATCACTCCTATGTGAACATTGCAGGTCTGGTTGCAGCAGCGGCAAAAATTAATGATCTTCCTCATTCTTTACTGAATTGATCAAGCACAAGGAAAGTCCCACAAGTGGGGTGGGGGGAAGGTGTGGGAACAAACCTGGCCCCAGTCAGGAATCTCTCATTTTGCAGCCTGTGTATTTCCAGCTGACTGCACATAACAGAGTCCATTAATTTTGGCTTGGCTGCCTGGGTATCCTGCAACAGTTGCAACAATCACCGTAAGTTACCGTAAACGCTTTGTTGGGGTGTTGTGTTGAACCTACTTAATGGGAACAGGATTACAGGTAGACCTGGATACTGATGACTTAGGAGACAGGCACAATCCCAAACTGCCGGCCTGTTGAATGATCAGATAAGATCAAAGCACATTTTGTTTTATCCTCAATCCATCTGCATACCTTCTAAAAATACAGGTTTATGTACACGTCATCCTGTTTTTATATATAAAATTGAGGATATTATAGTAAGTTAAATTACATTTAAAAGAAAAAAAGAAAAAAAAGAAAAAGAAAGCTGAAACAGGAAAAAAAAAACATTTTTAAAAGCAGAGGAAAATAGCAATAAGAAAACAACTATAAATTATAATTAAAGTCACAAAACTATATAGTATATATATTTAGATGAATAAATGAATTGTTTCCCTCAAGTATACATTGATTCATGTGTCACTATGGTTTCAACAAATACATTCCAAAAATCATTTAATTTGTTCACGCATAATCATTGTCTGAAAGTGATCTGTTCATAGGTTGCAAGAGTTGTCACATCATATATCCATTAATTGAAGGAGGGCACATTTTTATCCTTCCAATGTATGAATAGAACATCTTTTTGCAGATGGTAAAATAACTTGCAATGGTTCTCCAGCCCTCCTTCACCGTTTGAGGCGGGAATTTTTAATGGCAGAGGGTTCCTCCTTTTTTGCACCCTCTTACCACTATCTCTTATTACTTCTGTACAAGTCACACACAAAAATATTTAAATTAAAGATATCTTGCCATCAGAGGGAAATCCCATTCTGTTTCACCACTTGAGGTGAAACAGGAAGATATTGCCCTCACCAAAGTCTCACTTACTGGGGCGTCACAGTGGCAGCTTCTGGAAAAATCTCTCAGGTGACAAATGGGTTTCAATAGTTGATTTTGTTGTCATTTTACCTGTAATGCTTTTCTTATTGCTATATTTCTTATTGTTAATGTGTTGCTTTCCCCCCATGTAATTTTTATGGAAATTCTAAAATCAGGGGAAATTTACAGAAAGAAAATAAGAAAGAAAAAGAGAGAGAGAAGAAGCTGAGGTGGGGCAGAAAATTAGGCAGCATCGATGCAGACATGGAACACAAGTACAGCAGAGTATTTTTGAAGTTTAAAAATACAAAGGAAAATACCACAATAATTGCTGATATGTTGAATGTGAGGTAGATCCAGGAAAAATGTTGGTTTTAATTCCCTTGCTTTGTTATCATGTGATATAATACAACAACAACAACAACAACAACAACAACAACAACAATTTATACCCCGCCCTCCCCAGCCAAGGCCGGGCTCAGGGCAGCTAACAAGCAATAATAAAAACAAGTTGAATGAGCACAACTTAAAAACAAAATTAAAATACAACATTCAAATATTGAAACTTTAAAATATTAAAAGGCAGCCTCATCACAGGAGGAGAAAGGAAAAAAGAAAGAGGGGGAGGGAATCAAATTGGCTCCAAGCCAAAGGCCAGGCGGAATAACTCTGTCTTACAGGCCCTGCGGAAAGAAATCAGATCCTGCAGGGCCCTGGTCTCATGAGGCAGAGCGTTCCACCAGGCTGGAGCCAGTGTTGAAAAGGCCCTGGCTCTGGTTGAAGCTAATCTAACTTCCTTAGGGCCCGGGACCACTAGGGTGTTGCTATTTATGGACTTTGAGGCTCTCCATGGGGCATACCGGGAGAGGCGGTCCCGTAGGTACGAGGGTCCTAGGCCATGAAGGGCTTTAAAGGTCAAAAGCAGCACCTTAAATCTGACCCTGTACTCCACCGGGAGCCAGTGCAACTTGAAAAGCACTGGGTGAATATGCTGCCATGGCAGAGACCCCGGGAGGAGCCTCGCTGCAGCATTCTACACCCGTTGGAGTTTCTGGGACAGCTTCAAGAGCAGCCCAGCATAGAGCGAATATGAATAATATGAATAAAAGAAGAAACCAAGTATCAGTGTGTTGATTCTTCTTGATTTTTTATCATGTAATCCATGATAAATTGTAATAGTGTAAATTGGAGGAACTATCGGTCCATACATTTCCTTATTCTTAAAAGAATTGAAATCAAACCAGACTGCAAAAAAGCTGTATTTTTTATTGGACCTCTTGTAAACTTTCAGTTTATGGGATTGTTTTCCTAACAAGGCTACCTGCCAATAGTCCAACAAGGCTACCTGCTAATAGTCCAACTTTACTAGCTCAAGCATTTGCCAAGACCTTGCTATAGACATCCTTGTGGCCATCAAAATATGAGAGATGAACTCGATATTTTTAAGGTCTTTATTGGCATCAGGGAATAAATTTAGAAGCGCCAAATCTGGAGAGGGGACAACAGTTATTTTGTTATGCTTATTGTATATGATTAGTATATGTGTTACTATCAGCCACCTTGAACATTTGGTGGAAAGGTTGGTTATAAATTTCACAAATAATAAATGAATAAATAAAATGGAAAGGGCAGGAGTACGTTACTTCTAGATCAGGGGTCAGCAAACTTTTTCAGCAGGGGGCTAGTCTGCTGTCCCTCAGACCTTGTTGGGGGCCGGACTATATTTTGAAAAAGAAAAAAAAGAAGGAATTCCTATGCCCCACAAATAACCCAGAGATGCATTTTAAATAAAAGGACACATTCTACTCATGTAACAACACAATGATTCCCGGACCGCCCGTGGGCTGGATTTAGAAGGCGATTGGGCCGGATCCGGCCCCCGGGCTTTAGTTTGCCTACCCATGTTCTAGATACTAGGGAGATAGCTGAAATATGCAAAAACCCCACCCCTGATGTCCTTTAAAGAGACACACGTTTTAAACCCGAAAATAAACAGGAGAAGAAAAATGCTGTTGTTTCCTTGTCATTGGTCCAGCTGAATCATCCCAGCCCGGGGTTTGGGCAAGTCTTTGAAAGAGAATAATAAATATTGGCATGCAATTTGTTAAGCAAAATGAATTCTGAAGATGTTTTCTGATATGAGAAACCCAAGCTTGTTTTGTTATCTCTTACTGCTCATTATTCGGTTTCAAATAGTGTGGAGCAAACCAGCAGGACGCTGCTGTCACTTACACCTTCTGAGGCGGCTGCACTCAAGGAAGGGATAAATTTCCTAAAGAACAAAATGGATGGGAAGAATTACATCTTGTACAAGGACAAGGATACACTCCGTGCATGCAAGAACTTGTGCAAGCACCAAGGTGGATTGTTTATTAAAGATATTGAAGATCTGACACAAAAGTAAGGCCAGACTTTGCCCCATTTGCGCTCTCTGTTTCTGTTTGCAATAAATATACTCCCATAAACTGATAAGCATGGGAAATGCTGAGAATTCAGATAGACTACGATGTAGCATGCTGGGTTGTTGGGTTTTTTGGCAAGCTGATTGGTTAAACTTGAAACACTATTCCTTCGTGATGATGGGTCTCAGGATTTGGCCCAGTGGGAATGAGTCCATCTTAAAGATAGACACTGGCGGCCACTTGCCCTCAAGTCCATGATGATAATAATAATAATAATAACAATAATTTATACCCCACCCATCTGGTTGGGTTTCCCATGAGAACAATGTATTTTCTGCAGCAACAACAAAAAATAGTGTAGCTAAGGATCTTCATGATGATGACTGAAGTTCCAGAGCAGGCAAGTTGCCATAGAGGGCACCCCCTTTCCCCTCAAGTCCTCTAAGATCACCCCCTAACTCCACAGAACTGCACCACCAATGAGCCTGTTCAGAGGTGGCTTAAAGAGAGATGCATGCTTATTAAAGCATTTAAAAGCTCTATCAAGGAGACCATCATATTCAGATGTATATGGCTGGAAGCAGTGGACCTGGGGGTCTCAAATATCAGTGGCACCCTATGTGATGCAAAAAAATTGGCAACCGCCTCCCCTTCCCACCTCTGGCATTCCATTCTAAAGCATAATTGCTGTGTCCCCTGTGGAGGTCCTATGTTCTCATGGATTTAAGGGTTTCATTGCTACAAGGTATGGTGACAGCCATGAGCTCAGATGGCTTTAAGGAGGTTTTTAAGGTGCGACTGAACTGGTTGCACTCTCCTAAATCTGCCTCTGTGGCAAGTTAATAAAAATGTTTTTGCAGTATTTCTGCCATTTCTTCCTTAGCTCCTTCCCCCTTTTCTACCTTGTCCTGCCTTGCTGGTCCTTTCCCCACAGTTTTTTAAAAATGTAATTATATATTAGATGTAGCATATACTTTATATGTACATATCATCTTGTCTTGTGCAATATTTTATATCTTCCCTGCAATTCCTAGAGTTTGGTCAGAATGAAATGGTGACTGGTCACTGATGCCTCCACTGCAAAGTTCTCTAGTTCTCTAGCCTGATACCTCACATATTTGACCCAGGATAATCCAATATTGTGCTTTATTCTCAGCTCTGCATTTTTGTAAGTTTAATAGATGTTATTACTGTATTGAAAAATCACTTGAAGATGTTCCATAAGAAGCATTTCCTAAATGAATGAAATAAATAAAATTGGCCCAGCATTCTGGCTGTGTGAGATATTCAAAGCACATTCAAAGCACATTGTTCCCCTCAAAATGTTCTGGGCACCGTAATTTTTGTGGGGGGTAAATGTTAGAGCCCATAATCCTCCAAAGGGAAAGGTCATGTTTCAAATGTGCTTTAAAGGTAGTGTGTACCCAGACTCTGACTATTATTCTATCCTAAAACTGCTTCCTTCTCTTCGTGCAATGCATCTTTCCCAACAACATGGTATTCGAGTTCATTGGCTAGCTTCGTGTTGCTAAATATTGCTCTAAGAATTTACACTTTAAAACCCCATCATTGTTATTTCTGTTGTTGACTTTTTAACCTAGATGTGTACGTTGCACTAAGCATAACTGGAAGCTGGATGTGAGCACAATGAAATATGTTAACCCCCCAGACAGCTTCTGCCAAGATGAACTAGGTAAAATGTAACATCTGCTGCAGCTTTTTATAGCAGTGGCACCTTTGTTATTTTCTTGCTCTGTGGCTTAATAGAAATACAAATCCAATTTGCTCAAGTTGAAGAGTTTGATTTGATTTATATTGCTTACTTTGTTCGCTGTCGTGCATACAAGTCAAAAACAGTAAGATATTGGATTGGTTTTTTAAAAGCCAAGCATGGCAAATGGTAAAAGCTATTTTTAAAAAAACAAAACAACAACAACAACTTTTTTTCCTACAGTAAAACATTTTTGAGTAAACATCTAATATGTTGAAAAGAAGAGATCTGCAGGATTTCCATGGGGAAGGAATTTCACAATATTGTCAGGACTTCTCTGAAAAGGCCATCATAGGCATTCACAATTTCAACCACTGGGTTTGGAAATATAGAGCAAGACAGGCTCATAAGTGTTCAACAAGAACCAGGAATATGGAACAAAACTGGTAACAGCTGGCATTCTGGCAGTTCCCTCTTTGCGAGAAGTGAGGTTACAGGGAACCAGACAGAGTGGCGCTCGCCCTGTGGAACGCCCTCCCTTCAGATGTGAAGGAAATAAGCAGCTATCCTATCCTTAAAAGACATCTGAAGGCAGCCCTGTTTAGGGAAGTTTTTAATATTTAATGCTGTATTGTTTTTAACACTCGATTGGGAGCCACCCAGAGTGGCTGGGGAAACTCAGCCAGATGGGCAGGGTATATTATTAACCCTAACTCTGGATAATTATAACTAGGGAGGTTCTGCCCCCAGTTTGCCAACTACGTATCACTCCCCTCATGGTAACACCTTAGACCTTCTTTCCACCCCAGCCAACTAATAACTACTGCAAATGCCCCCTTTGCTCCCAGATACTTCCATCTGTCCCCCTCCAATTCCTTATCTTTCCCTTCTGCCTGTCACCAGAGGACTAAAACGGTCATATTAACCTGCCCTTGCTGGCTTCTCTCCCCAACCCCATTGTCACACCCTTTTCTCGGAGCTGCCCCACCCTTTCCCTGCCTTTATAGCCTGGATAAACTTAAGTAGTAGCAGGCAACACGTGGCTAATAATGTTCTAACAACATCTTCATAACCTGTATTATTTCACAGTTCTTGAATAGAGAACATGTGGTGGAGATACAACTAATAAAACAAGTCAATATTGTAGGAACAAAATGAGAGAAGGTAATCAATATCACTGAGGCAAACAAGCCTTTCAGTAGTCCCAATCCTGCAATCATGCTCAAAGCGTAGCATCGAACAAAAATAGACAATATAGTCCAACGGTATAGAAGAAGGCAAACAAGCCTTTCAACAGTCTCAATTATATAACTGTGTATGAGCTTGCAGGGCAGCAGTTGAAGAAGGAGCAAAAAGGGTTTTCTTGTGTGTGTGTGTGTGTGTGTGTTTCTTTGTGGCTGATTAGCTGCTCTCTCTGTGCAAAGGTCAGAGGGGGCAGGGTTTCTGTTGAGGCAGGTGATTAGCTGTGGGAGGAGCTTATCAGAGCTTGCAGGACAGTTTGATCCATCTTTTAGATTTAGGAGAGCTTGTCTCAAACGTTTGTTGGGGGAGACCTAGGTTTTTTAGTGGGGGGAGTTATTTGCCCTGTCTTCACGCTTTTTATGATGGAGGACCGCTGTAGCCACCCCCAACGACACGTTCTCAAGATGGAGGGGGAGGGAACAGCTGCAGTCGCCTGCGATTCCTGCGCAATGTTTGCCATCTTGCCAAAGGTTGCAGGCAGCTTTACCTGCAGCAATTCCATGTTGATTGCCCTCTTAAAAGACAAAGTCCAGCAACTGGAGGAACGTGTAGCTACGCTCCAAAGAATTAGAGAGCTGGAGCTCTTCTTGGAAGCAACAGAGCACACCGTCTCCACCAAGGAGGAGACAGGGGACTCCCCTGAGAAGGAGGCTATTTCACCAACACAGGAGCCAGATATATGGAGAAACGTGACTCAAAGAAGTAGGAGGCCCAGGGTTTGCTCTGATTGTTTAGAAATACACAATCGCTTTGAGGTCCTCTCCCCTAGCATGGAAGACGAAGAGCAGACTCCATTTGACGATCTCTCCCTCATTACAGTCGATCAGGTATATGAAGACGAGCAGCAAAGTCAGGCCTCAGGGAATGTGCAGGTGACCTTGGAACGGACAGCTCACGCAAGAACCCCGACCAAACCCAAGAGGAGGCGTGTAGTGGTGATAGGGGATTCCCTACTGAGGGGAACAGAAGCAGTGATCTGTGGGCCTGACAAGATGTCTCGGGAAGTGTGCTGTCTCCCCAGGGCTAAGATCCAAGGTGTAACTGAACGACTGCAAGGAATCATAAAACCCACTGACAAATACCCCTTCCTCTTGGTTCATGTGGGAAGAAGAAGAAGAAGAAGGAGAGTTTGGATTTGATATCCCGCCTTTCACTCCCTTTAAAGAGTCTCAAAGCGGCTAACATTCTCCTTTCCCTTCCTCCCCCACAACAAACACTCTGTGAGGTGAGTGGGGCTGAGAGACTTCAAAGAAGTGTGACTGGCCCAAGGTCACCCAGCAGCTGCATGTGGAGGAGCGGAGACACGAACCCGGTTCCCCAGATTAGGAGACTACCGCTCTTAACCACTACACCACACTGGCTCTCGAACCAATGACACTGCAAGCAATAGCCTCCAGAAGATCAAAAGAGACTACTAGGCTCTGGGCAGGAAATTGAAGCAATTAAATGCACAAATTGTCATCTCATCTGTTCTCCCAGTTGAACGACGTGGCCCAGGGAGAGAGGGAAAAATAGTGGAAGTGAACAGCTGGCTTCGCAAATGGTGTAAACAGGAACGGTTTGGATTCTTAGATCACGGACTGCAGTTTCTTGAAGATGGACTTCTGGCAAGCGATGGGCTGCACCTCACAATGGTTGGGAGAAATGTTTTTGCCAAAAATCTCAGAAACCTCATCAGGAGGGCTTTAAACTGACTAATGTGGGGGAGGGAGACAGTGCACCTGAAGGTAGGAGTCTATCAATTGATGAAGATGATCATCCAAATGTCATAGACCAAATGGAGCAAACAGCACGCAGACCTAGTGGTGGGAGGAAAAAATCCTTAAATAAGAGACACGGGGGAATGATTAATGGACTTCAATGTCTGTACACTAATGCGCAAAGCATGGGAAATAAACAAGATGAGCTTGAGCTCTTGGTACAGCAAACTAAATATGACATAATAGGCATCACTGAAACCTGGTGGGATAAGTCCCACGATTGGAATGTAATAATGGGGGGATACAATCTATTTCAGAGAAACAGACCAGACAAGAAAGGAGGAGGGGTGGCGTTATATGTCAGGGCTGTGTATACCTGTGAAGAGATCCAAGATTTAGAACCTCAAAGCCAAAGTGAGAGCATTTGGGTCAAAATAAAGGGAGAGAAGAATAACAGTGACCTCATTGTGGGAGTTTACTATAGATCCCCAAGCCAAACGGAGGACATAGATGATGCCTTCCTGGAACAGATGGCCAAGCATGCAAAAGGAAGGGAGATAGTAGTAATGGGGGACTTCAATTACCTGGATATTTGTTGGATGTCAAACTCAGCCAAGAGCATAAGGTCACTGGCCTTGCAGACAACTTCATTGTCCAGAAAGTGGGAGAAGCAACAAGAGGAACAGCCATTTTAGATCTGGTCCTAACCAATGTTGATGACCTGGTTAGTGGGGTAGAAGTGGAAGGATCATTAGGCGCGAGTGATCATACTCTTCTGAAGTTTACTATATAGTGGAAAGGAGCAGCCAAGCATACTAGGACTCAATTTCTTGACTTTAAGAAAGCCGACTTCATAAAACTTAGGGAAGTGCGGGGTGAGATCCCATGGACAGTAATACTAAAAGGAAAGGGAGTTTATGATGGCTGGGAGTTTGTTAAGAGGGAGATAGTAAAAGCACAACGTCAGGCAATACCAATGAGACGGAAACATGGAAGGTGCCTAAAGAAGCCAGGGTGGCTATCTAAAGAACTTTTAACTGAGTTAAGATTTAAAAAGGATGTGTACAAAAAATGGAAAAGGGGGGAAACCACCAAAGAGGAATTCAAACAAATAGCCAGCACGTGTAGACACAAAGTCAGAAAAGCTAAAGCACAGAATGAACTCAGGCTTGCTAGAGAGGTTAAAAGCAACAAAAAAGGCTTTTATGGGTATGTTCGTAGCAAAAGGAAGAACAAAGAAACAGTGGGGTCACTCAGAGGAGAAGATGGTGAAATGCAAACAGGGGACACAGAAAGGGCTGAACTCCTCAATGTCTTCTTTGCCTCAGTCTTCTCCGATAAAGAAAACAATGCCCGACCTGAAGAATTTGGAGCAAATGATCCAGCAAAGGAAACACAGCCCAGAATAACTAAGGAGATAGTACAATAATACTTGGCTAGTTTAGATGTATTCAAGTCTCCAGGGCCAGATGAACTGCATCCAAGAGTATTAAAAGAACTGGCAGATGTGATCTCAGAACCACTGGCAGTCATCTTTGAGAATTCCTGGAGAACAGGCGAAGTCCCGGCAGACTGGAGGAGGGCAAATGTTGTCCCTATTTTCAAAAAGGGGGAAAGAGAGGACCCAAATAATTACCACCCAGTCAGTCTGACATCAATACCAGGGAAGATTCTGGAGCAGATCATTAAGCAAACAGTCTGTGAGCACCTAGAAAGGAATGCTGTGATCACCAATAGTCAGCATGGATTTCTGACAAATAGGTCATGTCAGACTAACCTGATCTCGTTTTTTGACAGAATTACAAGCCTGGTAGATGAAGGGAATGCAGTGGATGTAGCCTACCTTGATTTCAGCAAGGCATTTGACAAGGTGCCCCATGATATTCTTGTAAAGAAGCTGGTAAAATGCGGTCTTGACTATGCTACCACTCAGTGGATTTGTAACTGGCTGACTGACTGAACCCAAAGGGTGCTCATCAATGGTTCCTCTTCATCCTGGAGAAGAGTGACTAATGGGGTGCCACAGGGTTCTGTCTTGGGCCCGGTCTTATTCAACATCTTTATCAACAACTTGGATGATGGACTCAAGGGCATCCTGATCAAATTTGCAGATGACACCAAACTGGGAGGGGTGGCTAACACCCCAGAGGACAGGATCACACTTCAAAACGACCTTGACAGATTAGAGAACTGGGCCAAAACAAACAAGATGAATTTTAACAGGGAGAAATGTAAAGTATTGCACTTGGGCAAAAAAAATGAGAGGCACAAATACAAGATGGGTGACACCTGGCTTGAGGGCAGTACATGTGAAAAGGATCTAGGAGTCTTGGTTGACCACAAACTTGACATGAGCCAACAGTGTGACGCGGCAGCTAAAAAAGCCAATGCAATTCTGGGCTGCATCAATAGGAGTATAGCATCTAGATCAAGGGAAGTAATAGTGCCACTGTATTCTGCTCTGGTCAGACCTCACCTGGAGTATTGTTTCCAGTTCTGGGCACCACAGTTCAAGAAAGACACTGACAAACTGGAACATGTCCAGAGGAGGGGAACCAAAATGGTCAAAGGCCTGGAAACGATGCCTTATGAGGAACGGCTAAGGGAGCTGGGCATGTTTAGCCTGGAGAAGAGGAGGTTAAGGGGTGATATGATAGCCATGTTCAAATATATAAAAGGATGTCACATAGAGGAGGGAGAAAGGTTGTTTTCTGCTGCTCCAGAGAAGCGGACACGGAGCAATGGATCCAAACTACAAGAAAGAAGATTCCACCTAAACATTAGGAGGAACTTCCTGACAGTAAGAGCTGTTTGACAGTGGAATTTGCTGCCAAGGAGTGTGGTGGAGTCTCCTTTGGAGGTCTTTAAGCAGAGGCTTGACAACCATATGTCAGGAGTGCTCTGATGGTGTTTCCTGCTTGGTAGGGGGCTGGACTCAATGGCCCTTGTGGTCTATTCCAACTCTATAATTCTATGATTCTATGATTCCAATTATATATTCAGCAGTACAACAGAGAGAAATAAAGCAATGACGGTTGCTGTAAAAGACAATGAAACACAGCATTTACTGACTAGTGCTTGATTAATAGAACTCAGATAGCTGCTAAAAATTTCCATTGCATGATATCCAGAATGGCTCACAGGCTGAGCCCAGGTTCCATCAGCGGAAGAGAACAGGGTTCTTCTGGTGCAGCAAAGACAGAGCTATATATCATGGAATTTTATGTTCAGAGGGGTAGATGAGCAACAGCTTCAACCTCCAATCAAAGAAGATCTTGGAACTTTGCTCATTTTGTTATGTAGGCAGGTGCTTTGCTCTTGACCAGACCAAGGGAATACAGTGGTGTCTCGCAAGACGAAATTAATTCATTCCGCTAGTTTTTTCGTCTAGCGATTTTTTCGTCTTGCGAAGCACGAAATCCCATAGGAATGCATTGAAATTCAATTAATGCGTTCCTATGGTCAAAAAAAGTCCAAACAAAGCCAAATTTGGTACAACAAGAGTTTATTAAGTGCTCTTTAAAGTCACACGTACTGTAAAGAGCATTTCAAAAATTGAAGGAACAATAAATTAAGTTTGTAAACATGACAGAAAAACATTTAAAAATCAACAAAGTGTACAGTACATTTTCTAAAACTCTGGGGGACCACTCGAAGAAGGTTCCTCTTCCACTCTTTGCTTCTTGCTGAAGAACCCCCTCCCCAACTGTTCCCCCAGCCACCCACCACACAGAAATTCAAATCCAGATTTTTTTAAAAAAAACAGCAGAGTGGCCCAATGGTCACAGAAAATCATAAAAATGCAGAAAAAATACACACAAGCTTCCAGATTCTTGCAAACCCCTCCGCAACACCAAGTCTTTGAATTCCAAACACCCCAACCCAAAACCCAAAACCCCCCCAAAAATTTTAAAAGTTTAAAAGAAGTTTTGGGAAAGCTTCAAAAATCACCAAAGTCTTCAAAAACCTCAAAAAAGGCTACCACACCGCGTTCTATGAGTTGCTCCTCGAAGTCAAGTCGCAACTGTATTAACGGTGTTAAGAAAAAGGAAACAAACTTGCAAGACGTTTTCGTTTTTCGTCTTGCGAAGCAAGCCCATAGGGAAATTCGTCTTGCGAAGCAGCTCAAAAAACGGAAAACCCTTTCGTCTAGCGAGTTTTCCGTCTTGCGAGGCATTCGTCTTGCAGGGCACCACTGTATCTGGGAGACAGGTAAACAGGAAGAGAGTTCTCTCTTTCCTCCTACCAGACAGTTCATTGAGAATCAGGCAACGAAACAAAAAATCAGTGCCTATGTGTTGGCTAGGTTTAGGGGTTATGAATGAAGCAACAGCAAAGCAGTGGTTTATTTCCTCTCCTCCTAGTTGTTGAAACAGGTCCAGATAATGGATTGGTGCTCGTTGAACTGAATCCTCCAAATCCATGGGATACAGAACCCAGAGGGCCTGAAGACCTGGCTTTTGGGGAGGTGCAGGTAAATAAAAATCACAAACTTTTTATGTACTGGGGCTTGCCTCTGTGGCCTAGTGTGCACATGGTGCTGAACTACTGTTTGTTTAACAAACTATGAGTAACTCATGAGTTTTCCCACAGACAATTACAACAAAATACAGCTTCTTTCTCCCAAGTCTAGTTCATTTCCAAGCTATTATTACATTGTGATTTTTTTCTTTTTTACCTTTAAAAAAAATTAAATTAAAAATGCAGTAAAATGTGTGTGTGTGTGTGTGTGTGTGTGTGTTTTGATCCCTCAGACTGCAACAAAATCAGAAAATTGCACAAGTAAATTTACACAAGCAAATTTACTATTTCCAGATTGTGTACTTTTGCACATTTCTTGGGTGGGGAAGTTTTTGCTGTTGTTGTTTAACAAGTTGTGTGCATGTCCTGTCAGCACCTAATTGGCATAATCAAAATCAGAATGTAGGGACAGACAAAAGAAAATGCTCACTGGTATGAATGGGAAAGATTGATGTTCCTCCCTAGAGACAAATTCAAACACAAACACATGCAGGTTTAGACTAGTCTGGTCTAATCTGAATGGGGGAAAAGTGAATTAGCAACTAAATAATGCTCAGCAAGGACAAGCCCAGAGACCCCCAGTTTCTCATTCTCAACATCTTTCACAGTAAAAATTGTCACATTTCATTCAGCCACTCTGTAATCTTCCTATCCTCCTCCAGCAATCCTGAAGTTCTGGATACACCTTAAGTTTGTGGCCTGTTTACTCAGCATTCTTTCAGATTTGCTTGCACAAATCTTACATGTTGTTAGATAATGCCCAGCCTTTATTAAGCATTCGTTCTGATGATCAGGGATGATAGGAGTTATAGTCCAGAACATCTGAAGGGAACTTGGCCTCGGCCCAGTACAGTCATACCTCATGTTGCATCCGCTTCATGTTACGTTCTTTCAGGTTATGTCCCATGGCAACCCAGAAGTACTGGAAAGGGTTACTTCCGGGTTTCGCTGCTCGCGCATGCACAGAAGTGGCAAATCACAACCCGTGCACGCGCAGACGCGCTGCTGTGAGTTGTGTTCTTTTCATGTTGCGAACGGGCCTCCGGAATGGATCCCGTTCGCAACCAGAGGTACCACTGTATACCTGAAGGAGCATCTCCACCCCCTCCTTTCAGCCCGGACACTGAGGTCCAGCTCCGAGGGCCTTCTGGCAGTTCCCTCACTGCAAGAAGTGAGGTTACAGGGAACCAGGCAGAGGGCCTTCTCGGTAGTGCCACCTGCCCTGTGGAACACCTTCCCATCAGATGTCAAGGAAATAAACAACTATCTGACTTTTAGAAGACATCTGAAGGCAGCCCTGTATCAGAAAATTATTTATGTCTAATGTTTTACAATGTTTTATGTGTTGTAAGCCGCCCAGAGCAGCTGGGGAAACCCAGACAAATGGGTGGATCAGAAATAATAAAATCATTACTGTTATTACTAGGTTGGGGAAGTCTCTCTATGTTTAGTGTGCCTCCCAAGAAGGGAACATATTCTCATCATGGCCTTCTCATGCGTCTCCAAGAGGATCTCAACACAATGCAAGTCTCCCACCCACACCAATTCTGAATGCTCTTAGCAGTTCCTATTTGGCCTCTGCACAAAGTTTAGATATGCTAGCTACCCATCTGACTGGGCACCCTCCCTACTCAGTGTTAGCCAGAAGCAGGGAGGTGGGGAAACAGGAGCGGATGTGCTTGTGTAAACATAAAGGTACAGAATGTGTGAAACAGAAGTGGCAGTATGTGTGGACCTTTGGGGAGGGGGCACAGTGGAAGCAGACAAAGCAGAGGAAATATTTTTGGCAGTGAGGCAAGGTCACCTGGTCTCTTTTTTTCCCTCTGGGGGTGGCCAAAGGAAGAGGCACTCTCTGCCCAGCTGCATGTTTTGGGGTGTAGCAGCCAAAGAGCAAAGCTGTATTTTCTTCTGCAGAAAGGAAGCGGAAATCTTCTCTAACATCCGCTCTCAAAATAGCACCATGGGGACATAATAGAATCATAGAACTGTAGAGAAGGAAGGGGCCCTGAGGATCACCTAGTGCAACTCCCTGCAATGCAGGAATATGCAGCTGCCCCATACAGGGATCAAACCTGCAACCTTGGCATCGTCAGCACCACGCTCTAACCTACTGAGCTAGCCACACTAGGAAACAGTTCTTTTCTTTTCAGGCACACGGAACATGACAACACTGATCCATCTCAGTCTTGGGTTTCTGTCTGCTCTTAGGTAACTTACATAACTCATGCATGTATGGACCTCAAACTTGGAGACAGAAGAATGATCTTCGATCCGTGGCTCGTTGGCCCTGCTTTTGCACGTGGATGGTGGTTGCTTCACGAGCCACCCGGCGACTGGTTGGAAAGACTGTGTCGTGCAGATCTAATTTACATCAGCCACATGCATTCTGATCATCTCAGGTATCTGTGCATATGATAAAAAAGAGAGGGGAAATTACTTATGCTGTCATCTTAATCATTCTTACCTGGGGCTGGTGGTGTGCAAGCTGTATGGCTTTGTCCTATGCTGCTCTGGTGACACAGGCATATAAGGAAGCATATAAGTAGGACAAGCCAAAGTTCTGCCTCCTGGATGGCATTTATGAGGCAAGGAAGAACATCATTAGCCGTGCCATTCTTGTGCATAGTTATTGATGCCTGCCACCCCAGTCTCCAAGCGGGTTGAGATTCCAGGGATCCCAGGCGCTTACTCAGGGTTCAGTTTCCTTCGGAATGAGGGGCAGTGGAGACTGTGGTGTCTGTAGAATATATGGTTTATTTACACATATATACAACCTGAGCCTGTGATGGAGAAGCTTGCAGCATTAATGGCCCAAGAGACCTTGCTTTTCCCATAGCCACAGCATTGGATTCAAGCAGAATCCAATATGCCTATGGGTGGCCTTGAAGTGAGCTTCACTTGGCTTGCTCACTCCCCTGGAATCCTGGTCCCGTTATTTTAGTGCCTTTCACTATATATAGCTGACGCACACCCCAGTAAAATGACTTGAGGATTGACTGAGAGTGGCCACCAAGACCATATAACACCAGTTCTGAAAGACCTACATTGGCTCCCAGTACGTTTCCGAGCACAATTCAAAGTGTTGGTGCTGACCTTTAAAGCCCTAAATAGCCTCTGCCCAGTATACCTGAAGGAGTGTCTCCACCCCCATTGTCCAGCCCAGACACTGAGGTCCAGTTCCGAGGGCCTTCTGGCAGTTCCCACACTGAGAGAAATAAAGCTACAGGGAATCAGGCAGGGGGCCTTCTTGGTAGTGGCGCCATCCCTGTGGACACCCACCTATCAGATGTCAAGGAAATAAACAACTATCTGGCTTTTAGAAGATATCTGAAGGCAACCCTGTTTAGGGAAGTTTTTAATGTTTGATGTTATATCCTGTTTTTAATATTCTGTTGGGAGCCGCCCAGAGTGGCTGGGGAAACCCAACCAGATGGGTAGGGTATAAATACATTATTGTCATTTGTTTGTTTGTTTGTTTCCTACTCTCCTGCTTTTCTTACTCTCCAGTTACCCTACATTGAAGAAACTTGCAGAGAGGAGGCCAGATGTTCCCATTTATGTTGGGAAGACAGAACGGCCTGTATTCTGGTACCTCAAGCAGAGTGGTGTAAAGCTGACCAATATTAACATTGTCCCATTTGGAGTTTGGCAACAGGTCTGCTGTCTTGACATATTCTGAAGTTTATATTTTCTTTCTAAACTATGGAAATAATCCAGAAGTTTCTAATCAGAACATTTCCAGACCATGAGTAAGCAACAGTATTTTTAAATAAATAAATAAATAAAAATCCCCTAACACGCAATTCTTGCACACCACCCAAATTTCCAAGTGGCTTGAGACTCCAGGTCTTCCAAATGCTTATGCAGGGTTCAGTTTCCTTGGAATGACAGACAGTGAAGACTGTGGTATCTTTAGGCTATAGGGTTTATTTACGCATACAACCTGAGTTTACGATGGGGCGGTTCACGGCATTAACATCCCAGAAGGTCTTGATTCTCCCATAGCCACAACCTTGAATTCAAACAGAAATCAAGAATGCCTCTCCCTCCCTCCCTCCCTTTCTTTCACATCTCAACTCTTGTTTTTGCTAGTTGAGGGAGGGGAGCCCACCCATTTGCCCTCTGGAGTGTAGCTGCTTCCTTTGTTACCCTAACAACTCACACTTAGGGCCATTACCAAGAAACTGGCCTGGCTATTCCAACAATTGAATACTTGCTGGATCCGGGAATTAGAAGGGACTCAGACATATCGCCTAATACCCACCCACCCCAACAATATTGACAGAATTAGGGAATTGAGGTCCCAATGCTCCCACTACTCATCACTTAATAACCAAAGCAGTTTGAAATATGTTTCTGGGTTGCCACATATATATCCTAAGATGGAATGTAAACATATAAGGTGAGCTGATGAAGCAAGACTCCTGACTCAAGTTGACTCTGCTTCATGTTGACTCTTGTTGGGGGCATGAATGAGTGTTATTTGCTGGTTCCCGAAGCAGCCACTAGCTCACCACCTCATGCCACTTGGACATGTCCAACCAGTTCAGAGACAACTGGGGGACCTAATCACCACACTATCATCTGATCCACAAGGAACTACTCAGCATTCCTCAAAAACATCCTATCCTTGCTGCCACTAAAATGTATTATGAGGAGGAGGAGGTGCATTACTAACACCAATAACACCAGAGGGTGCGTTACTAACAATAAGTTTAATAGTAACAAGATGCTTATGGATAAATAGCCATGCTGCAGACTGTTGCTTGCAATTAAGGATGGGTAAACCTGTCAATGTCAATTTCTATTGGTTTCTATCCCTCCTGATCTTAAACACAGTTCTCAACAGTTCTACATAACCTTGCATTTAAAAAACCAACCAACCAACCAACAACAACAACATGTTCATGGAAGTTGATTAGGATTTTATTCAAATTTATTCTATTATATGCATGTTTTTATGCAATTTCCCCTAATATACACCTTAGGGAGCCACAGCACACAGATGCCATTCTAGATTGCATTCCAATAACTTTTTAAAGGGATTACAACCAATCATAGACCCTATTTTCTATAAATAAAAATGTCCATGTCAAAATTCATAGTAACATGTGTTTTGATTTCTTTTAAGGTGGACAGGAATCTTAGATTTATGATACTGATGGATGGTGTTCATCCTGAAATGGATACTTGCATCATTGTTGAATATAAAGGTACCTGAATGTAACAATAATTACTATGTTGCATTTGATACTTTTTATACTGTGTTTCAAATAAAAAAGTGGAATGATTCAGATACTCTGTATGATTAGTGCAATTTTTCTATTTTCCAGCTTTGACCTACTTTGAGGTTATTCGTAACGTCAGATTATTGTACAAAAGTAAAGAAAAACCATTCTTGCTCCTTTACACTTCAGGTTTCTATCAAAAGCTCCTAGTGCCTAAAATATGGTCCTTTCACCTTGCTCTGAAAAAGCAGCCAGTTCTGGCCTGGTCTTGCTGGGAAGATGTTGGGACACAATTTTAATTGAGAGTTTATCTTTGCATAGGGCACAAAATTCTGAATACAGTGGACTGCACCAGGCCCAATGGTGGAACGCTTCCTGAGAAGGTGGACCTCATGATGAGTGACTTTGCAGGTGGAGCGTCAGGATTCCCAATGGTATACAGCGGAGGAAATTTCACTGGTAATGAACCAATGGCATCTTTTAGATAAGGTGTCCGTTTTTCAGAATATTTTGAAGCCTCCATTGGCCAACACTTTTATTTCAAACCAAACACTCCCCTTATCTCTTGAGAGACAAACTAGCAAGTGCACACAGCAACATAATGTGTGCAATTGCCCCAAAGAAAAACTTGGAGGAAACATGAGAAGAAGCAAGAGCTCTTTCTATGTCACGGGTCAGCAAACCTTTTCAGCAGGGGGCCAGTCCACTGTCCCTCAGACCTTGTGGGGGGCTGGACTATACTTTGGAAAAAAATAAATGAACAAATTCCTATGCCCAACGAATAACCCAGAGTTGCATTTTAAATAAAAGGACACACTCTACTCATGTAAAAACATGCTGATTCCCGGACTATTTGTGGGCCAGATTTAGAAGGCGATTGGGCCAGATCCAGGCCCCAGGCCTTAGTTTGGCTACCCATGTTCTTTGTTGTCAGATACCAACCCAACAACATAAACCAGGCATAGGCAAACTCTGGTCCTCCAGATGTTTGGGACTACAATTCCCATCACCCCTGAACACTTGTCCTGTTAGTTAGGGATGATGGGAACTGTAGTCGCAAACATCTGGAGGGCCAGAGTTTGCCTAAGCCTGGAATACCCCCTTGTCTGTTGTCATGTACAGGCATTCTGGGACCCTGCACACTTAACTGAAATGCACATAAGTGGGAGGCCTGCCGCAGTAAATACATCTTCCTGCCCAACAGCTGTGTTGAGTGGGGTAGCGTGGCAGTAGCAAAAGCTTCCGGTTGCTATTTTTGAACCCTTGGAGTCTTATTTTCTGGACTTTGGGTTCACTGATGTCCCTCTGGGGAGGGTCTCCTTGTGAACCACAAGGGCTTTCCAGCTCTCTCCTGACATTTCAGGTTAGAATTGAATTATTTATTTATTTCCTGGCACCATGCATATACGCAGCTGCATGCAAGTGGGGTGTGTGTGCCTGTAGCAGTGAGAGAGATCTTCTGTGCAGTCTCTTCCCCAGATCTCTTTCCACTTGACAGATGGCCCTTCCAGATTTCTCTTGCTCTGCTTCAAGTGTGAAGGTGATGCTGATGGAGGTGATCAATAATAATAATTAGTAATGAAGAACATAACTTAAAATCTTTGTGGGACAATTAAGACACCCCCCCTCGGATTGCACAACATAGGTCCAATAAGTGCTTTCGTTTTTCAGAGGAGAAGAAAGCCCAGTTTATTAAAATCGAAAGGAAGAAGCTGTTGAATTACAAGGCCCAGCTGGTTACTGATCTGAAGCCAAAAATCTACTGTCCTTTTGCGGGATATTTTGTTGAAGCTCATCCTTCTGACAGGTACTATCTTCCTGTTCACTCTTTAGTCACCAGTTGTATCACAATAGGTTTGCACAAATGTGATCAGTGATGATGTGTGAAGCAATGTGTGAACTGAGACAGAGCTAGCCTGTAAGATTTGCACTCATCCAAATTTTGCAGTGCATTTCTCCAGGCAAACGGTGTTTTGCAAAAATGCATATATTGGGGAAAGGTGTACATAAAAATAAAGATATTAGTGAAAATAACATACAAAAATGTGTTACAGTAAGGGAAATTGCTTGCAAAAATGTGCACGTTAGTGAAAACTGCATATTAAAATATGTCTATTAGGAGTAATTTGCACTAAAATGCTGGTGATTTTTCAGGGTGATTTTAAAAACGAACTGCAAATTGCTGGAAAATGTGGAGAACTGAATTTCAGACTGGAAAAAAAAGAAAGTGAGAGAATAGAAATTAACAGATCCTTCCATTCTTATTGCCTCCCCTTTGCAAATAAATAAATTAAAATTCCACCTGCTTTGAATTTTTAATGGGGGTGGGGGTTATTATAGGCCATTCTGTGTAATGTGTGGTTAGCCTTTTCCTACCTAATAATGATGTGATTAGCATTTAAGCCTAAGAGGTAGACTATCAAATAATGCTGGAATCAGTGCTGTGTGCCTTTCCAACCTAGTCCCATAATTTCCACCATGGCACAGAATGTATTGACTTATTATCGATTGTTAATTGGCCTTCTAAATGTGGAATAAATCTTCCACTAGTAGAAAAACTGTTTTATTATTGCAGGAGAGGCTTGCCAGTAAAAGTGAAATTACAGTAAATCCAAGGTTGTCTTGTCCTGGTCTGACAGCAGTGAGGCAGGGCAGGACCACAGACAGCTCCAAGTGAATGAATAACTTGCTCTGAGTAGAGTTAAGATTACGCTGAGCTTTTAAAGTTTTGGATCCCAGACTACTTCTCCTTAACTGCATCCTCTTGTTGAGGATAACTACAGATTCTTAAGCATTCTGACCTGAAGAGAGGGACTCTTCATATGTTCCATAGCCTTATTGAACTCGCTACACCATCAGTAAGGTATTGTGGGAGATAAAGCAATAGTTTGTTAAGGATGCTGGAAACTGTGATTCTGTAAGGGGGAAACTACACTTCCCATGATTCTTTGGGGAAAGTCATGTGCTTTAAGTGTATGGTGCAGATCTGCACCATCTATCTTCAACTATCTTCCACTTAATCTTGTTCTCTTGTACAAGTGAACAATGCTAGTGGCTATTTTCCTTTCACTCATGACTTTGTGTCTCCAGTGCTATGGAAACATCCAATTGTGTGTGTTTCCTTAACCTAGTTACATTAAAGAAACAAATATAAAAAATGACCCAGAGGAGTTGAACAGACTAATTAAAAAAAAATCTGAAGAAGTTTCAACATGGACACCAAAACCTGGAGCCACTTTGGACCTGGCAAGGATGCTCAGAGATCCAACAGACAGGTAATACTAATGTACTTCAAATTAAGTATTTATTGAATTTCTATAATTAGGTTTTGAATGTTGTAATGCCAATAAATCTGTTAATCAGTTTTTGTTGAAGTGCTTCGCTGGTGTGGGCAGGAGAAGCATCTTCATAAAGTTGAGAAGGGAGAGGAAGTCTTGAGATTGAATTTGAGATCTCTGTGCCATTTCATGTGGCTAACAAGCACCCAAATGACCCATTTGCCTTTGAAGAGCAGTAAGGAAAGGGCTCTTGCAAGGCAAAGTTAGGGGCCATTGTGACATCAGCATGTAGTGGACCAGTCTTCTTCTTAGGTCCCTTGCTAGTTTAGCAAAATATTTTCCCCAAACAGTCAAAGTGTCATTCTTCTATCCATGTTGAATAAATCTACCACGATAGTTTTCTGTGAGTTGAATCCAGACTGCCCTTAAATGTTGCCCTGGAGAACTGTAAATGGGTGTAAAATGCTACCTTGCAACAACACTGAAGGACGAGTCATCTGAATTATTGCAAGCTGGGGGTCAGTAGATAAATAAGAAATAGAAAGTGGGGCTGTTCATTTTATCTGCAATTAGACTTACTCTGTGAATCAGAGAGATATGCTCTGCATGGATTTTGACTACAGTTAGTCAATGCAGTTATTAATTGTCTATTTTCTCTCTCTTAGTTTAAGAATTGTTGATCCTCCAGAATGGACAAAAATTTTCAAGGACTCATGGGATTTTAAGCCATACTTACACACTCTTGGAGCTGCAGTTGATGATGATATTTTTCTCTATCCTTCCTGGGTGAAAGAATATTATCTATGGGCTGGATTTAAAGGCTATAACCTTGTGATAAGGGTGAGTAGGTCTATACAAGCATTTATCAAATGCAAGATATTATTTACTTCATGGACAAATTCTAAAAGAATATCTGTTTTCAACTGCTTTAGCAAAGAAACGCAAACACCTTTTAAAGAACAACATGAAATGGATGGCGACAGTTTGGGCCATACAGTTGCTGTTAACAATTTTAAATTTAATTTTGGGATATACAAAAATTTAAAAATTTCAACTTTTCGTACATATACCAATTAAGATGACAATTATATTTAAGTGACAGTCAATATTTCTTCTTGAACTATAAATCTCTCTGTGTGTGTGTTTTTCTCTAACACAGGAAGACAATTTCTTTTATTCTCATTTTAAAGGAGCCCTTCTCTTCAAAGAATTATGACTTCCTACCTCAAATTCAGCTCATAAAAAGTCCAATTAAAAAAGTCAAAACAAATAAACTACTACACAGAGAGGACAAAGATCTTGAAAATTGAAACATAATATATTAAATATAAGGCAGCAATCCTAAAGTCGCATACCTGTGACTAAGTAAGCACAACTGAATTCAGAAGAACTTCACGGTTGAGCACCAAGAGTAAATGGGAGAATCAAGCAAAATCCAAATAGTTTGGGGGATTGCACAACATCTATTTGAAATGACAACCTCCTCTTGTTGTTTATATCCCATAACTAGGTAATAGAAACTGATGATGATTTCAGTCCTTTGCCTGGAGGGTACAACTACTTAGTGGATTTTTTGGACTTATCTTTTCCATTGAAAATACCAAACCGGGACTGTCCATTTGAGGAAGTAAGGATTACAAATGTATATTTTCTCAAGTTCTCAAATATAGAAATATATATATATATATAACATTTCCTTCAAGGACAACAATTTACTTTCACTTATTTCTGGTGACAGGGATTTGGGGGGGGGGACTATAAAGCTGTGTGTGTTTAATTCAGTATACTAGCACTTAGAATGCACAGTTCTTATGCTTTTTATATATAGTTTGTTAAAATATTGTCATGGTCCTCACTGTGTGAAGTGAATCCCTTTGAGCTTATTTATGCAACACTTCCATGCCCTTGTTGTTTCAGAGTGTTCAGCTTATGATACCACCACTCAGCCTTCTTTCAATAGTTTTGTAGCAGTGTTGGGATCTGCTTTCAGTTTTGCTGTGGCTTCAGTTCTTGACCCAAGCAGAGAAATTCCTGTCATCTTAAGGTTAATGTGAACCACCCCAAGGATATGGCATTAGCTGCTGGAAAAGGCCTGAGCAAAGGCTAAGATAAAAAGCAGGGTGGGGAAGAGGGCACTTGAGTGAAATGCAGAAAGGGAATATGGGAAAAGGCAGGAAAACAGAGGGCATGAGACTAGGCCTTCTCAAAATACAATATGGCAATTATAAAGTGTCCTCCCAGACCATTAAGACTCCTGCTTCTAGCTCTAGCTCACTCCACACAAAACGTCCGCTGATGAGTAGAGTCACAAGGCAGCTTCTCATTTTAATTTAGGAAATGCATTTGTAATTTTGAAACATACAAGAACTACAGTTTGGTTACAGCCAGCACTTAGAAATGTTAGCTGGCCAAACGTATGGACAGCAACAACTGTATTTCAAGGGGGCGTGTTAGGAAAAGGGACAGAAACCTGTTTATTCTCTCTTTGTTGTGTTATTTCAGGATGCCACTAAGAGTAAAAAACAGTCATGCCTAATGATTTTTAATATGAGAAAATATTATTTGTGTTCACACCAGAACACAGCAGCAGAATTAGATACTAATTATGCTCGCACATTAACACTAAACCATGATTTCTTTAATCGTGGCTTGTTCAACAAACCATCAGTTGTCTCATAGATGAGCAAACAAACCATGGCTTGTTTTTTCAAAGCTTGGTTTTCCGGCTGTGGTTACCTTGTGCTTAGCAGTCTTAGAAGCATCTTCACAAGCAACATTGTTGGGTTCAGACATAACATGAAACCATAGTTAAAGCAAGCCATGGTTCATAAGCCAACAACAAACTATGGCTTCACATCATGGTTTGTTGGCAGAAAAGAAACAATGGTAAGTCTGCTGGTCTGGATTTGCACATTCAAACAAACCATAGTTAAGCTAAGCAAGCCTTAGTGATATGTATGAACTAGGACAATGTGGTTATGTCATGGGCATCTTCCAGAACAGAAGCAGCGCCTAGCATCCAAACAACCACACAACCAGTTTTGTGTGCCAAAGGGAGTTTTGGACTTGTGCTTCACGAACAGCTGTGTCCCCAACACCACCACCACACAGCAAGCTACCTTTGAAATTGAAGCAGAACTTTCAGAATTTTCAGTAGGACGGAAAGAAAGAAAATGAGAACTGAAGGTGGTCTTTGGATTCTGCCTATTGGTTGTATTAATGTATCAAATAAAATTGATGCCAGATTTTCATGCACTTTGTCTTTTGCTGCAGATAAAAGCCCGAGTTAGTGTAATGAGGCACACAGTGAAACATGGATTGCTCTGGGATGATCTGTATATAGGATTCCAAACCAGGCTTCAACGTGACCCTGACATATATCATCACCAGTAAGCCCATTTGCTAATGCCAGTCACTAGTATTTGATATAGAATTGTTTCAAAATTGCTCCTTGAAAGCATACCTGTAGGTGTAAATCATTAAGCTGGTGTCAACTGGCATTGCCTCATTGATTATAGTTTTCCCATTCCTTATGCCTCTAGAATACAATGTAAGAAATGGATTCTGTTGTGAACAGAAGCCTGTCTTGAAACAAGTCACTTTATCCCTCATAACAGTTCCAAAGGGGAAAGATACAGAAGCAGCTGTGACTGCATCTATTATTATACAAGTTTGAAAGTCCATGGATTTTTGGGGGGGTTTTTTTAAGCAATGAGAGGGGTAGAAATGTTCAAAGCATTTTTTAAAAAAGAATTGCAGCTGAACAATTATCACGTGGTCCAGAAAGCATGTTACTTAAGCCTGCATTTATCTATTCTGTCTCTTTGCAAAACCAATAATTACTTAATCCCTATAACAAAACAATCTAATCGGATTTACTTCTAATTAACACACTTGGATCTATACCTAATAGCAATCAAAAGTTAAGAGTGAGTCTTGAAAATTCCATTCTTTTTTCCTTCATAAATACAAAGGACTCAGTGTCATTAGACACTAGTTTGTACATCCCGTTTGTCAATGTATCATTCATTTTCTACCAAATGTTACTTCATTTTGTACACTGCTGCTGGGTCTTGAACTCAGAGCCTTGGGGTTTGTGTCCAGCTGCCCCTTTTTGGTGAGACACTGTATAGTTCAGTACAGTGTGCTCAGACATTGGACTGACTGCACTCACCTAGGTGGGCTATAGGATCCTTCTGGACAGGAAGAAAAGTTTTAGAGGGCTTCCTGGTCCAGTCAGGTCTGCTTCGGCAACAAGGGCTTCCTGAGCTTTGTCATGATTCTGTATTCCTTGGTCCTGCTTGGCTTCTGCTCCTGTCTCCTGTCTGCCTTCTTGATCCTAGTTTATTCTTTGGTTTTGACTTGCTCTACAGTCCTGACTACTGGCTTGGCCTACAACCCTTGAGTCTTCTCTGATGCCAGACAGAGGTTGCTATCCATAACCCAACCTTGACAGCAGCCAGCCTAAAGTTACCAAAATATCTTCAACTGTAAACAAAACTGATTTCAGCAGATGAGCTGATACAACCATGCAGCTTCCTAGTGGTGCTATGCACAAGGATAAGATTGTAATTATCTGGATGCTTTAATAGATCATATAGAAGCTTTAAATTCTGTTAATGTTTAATTGTTTTTTTAATGATTCCACACACACACAATCTTCTTAGCTGTTTCTATTTTATCTGTGAACCACTTTGAGTTCCTTTCAGGGGAAAATGCAGGATATAAATAAAGATAATAATATTAAGCAAAAACAAAACAAACAAACAAGTGTTCACAAATTGCTACTGAAAAGCTGTGTGGTCTTATCACCACGTATGTTGCTATTTCACCCTGGAACCAGGCATGTGAAGCTGCCATATAGATTAGAGGCCATTGGTTCATTGAGCTCTGTATTGTCTGCACAGTACATCAGGAGTGGCCAACATGTTGAATCCAGATGTAGGACTACAAATCCCATAACCCCCAGAGAGCATGGACAATGGGCATGGATTATGGGAGTTGTAGTCCAACAACATATTGACCAACACATTGGCCAACCCTGCTGTGTACAGTAACTGGCCGCTCTCTAAGGTCTCAGGAGTCTTTCCCAGCCCTGCTATGGATGGTGGGGATTGAACCCAGGATGTTTGCATGCATGGGCTTTATCACCGAGTTACAATCCTTTTCCCAAGTCCATGAAGGGTTCCCAAGCCTGTGGACTGGGACATAGTGAACAAGTTGATCCAAATTTAATGTACCGGTAGCTACTGTCCTTCTGTGTGTAACTGTTTTTGTTTTCTTATATTTTTAAAGGTTTTGGAATCATTTCCAAATAAAACTTCCTCTGACCCCACCAGTCTTTCTTGGCACAATGCAAACAAAATCTGAATTGAAAGAAAAATGTTGTGCAGCCAACCAAGTTGATGATAAGTGCCTGCCTACTAACGTTTAGTCTTCTCTGCATCCTCTGTGGAAAAGTGAAATGGATAAAAACTCTGCTATGGTTACTGAATAATCGTGTCCCTACACTATGTGAATTTCCTCTAAAAACAATTTAAGATCCACTCACCCTCCCTTCTGTCATTGATTTTCTTTGCGAGTACTACCTAGAAGTACTACCTGAAACTATTTGGTTGGTGTATGGAATTTTGGGATACTAAAATTGTTTTAACTACTTGTTGCCTAGAAAAACCTTGGTTATGGGGTGATGAAATAAAAGCAATAAATCAACTAGGCTGTGTGCACCTTACCATTTACTGTAGCTCCAGTGGACTTCAGCTGGTTAGAGCATGGTGCTGATAACACCAAGGGTGCAGGTTCGATCCCCACATGGGACTGCTGCATATTCCTGCATTGCAGGGTGTTGGACTAGATCAGGCATAGGCAAACTCGGCCTGCCAGATGTTTTGGGACTACAACTCCCATCATCCCTAGCTAACAGGACCAGTGGTCAGGGATGATGGGAGTTGTAGTCCCAAAACATCTGGTGGGCCGAGTTTGCCTATGCCTGGACTAGATGATCCTCAGGGTTCCTTCCAACACTACATAGCAGATGATGCTATCCACAATCCACAGGTATCTCATAGTTTCTTCTGCAATACTGTGTTCTGATGTGCTTTTCCACAAGCCAGCTGTACTCCAACTTGAGAATCATAGATTTATTCAATGCTTGGTGAATCCCAGGCGTGAGCAATTAAAGCATTTCCCTGTGTTTCATTCCTTTAGGAGTTGAGAATGGACACCAAGAATTCCATCTTACCTTTTCTATAAATGATAATTCTAAATGCTGTGTTCATGTTATGTGTTGAATACATGGTATCTTATTCCCTTGTTTCCATTTTGATTTTTGTTAGAATTTATTGACATGATTCACTTTAAAATCTTTAATAAAAGCAATGTTTTAAAATATCCAAATCAAGCCGAGCTTTTAGTTTTAAAAACAATTTCCCATTTTTCTCTCATTTTCTGATAATTTATTTGTCTAGTTGTTTATTTAAGCCCAGGGCCTTGGAGGGGAGAGGGGGTGGAACAAAATCAAAGTGAGCAGTCATGGTGGGTAATTGTTTCTGTTATTTTTCTGGCAGGAGAAGGAGTTATGCTTCGTGTTTTCTGTATTATTGGTTATGAAAAATCAGTAAGAGGGTAAGTTGGGAGGAAATTTGAACAAATGAAGGCAATCATTATTTCCAAACTTGTTGGAATGGAGAAACATTGCATTCTTCTGAAAAGGAAGTTCTCAGGGTTTGCTGAGTTCTCTAAAGTCATTGAAATCATAATAGTTTTCATTCCAATGAATCAGGAGATTATAACAGAGCACCTACACGTCGCTTTTGATTTATCTCTCCGTCCCACCACACACACACTAGCTGGCTGACTGAATCCAACCATGCCATTCACCACTGCTCAGCTGCTGGGATAATTGAAATAAAGCACTGAGAGTGACTGCTCATTCATTAGTTTCCAGATATATAGGCATATAGAAGTGCAGCTTGATAGGGTACATGTGATTACATTCTTTATGAAGTCAAGCTAAGTGTGATTCATGTAATGGGCACCCCTCAGATTTTGTAAGAATACTTGAGTCATTGTGCATTGTTGTACATAATGCATCAATGACGCAAACTCTTTCTGGCCTTTCTGCCATTCCCCAAAACCCTGACTCTTCACTAAGTTTACTTGCCTCGTTTGATGTTAAACCACATGGAAGTCATTTCAAAATAACTAATTATTGGTCTTGTTTTAAGCTGAGAAGTCTACACTATGTAATTAACTTTAATGGGAGCATTTGGCATTGGCCGCTGAATGCGGGTGTGGATTAAATGGCCCATTCTTGAGAACTGGTTATGAGTGGACACTGTAGCTGTGTACTCACCACACATTTAAAGCACATGCCCCTCACAGAAAAAGAATCCTGGGAACTGTACCTTGTTAGAGCTGTTGGAAATTGTAGCTCCGGGAGGGTGAAACTACAGTTCCCACAATTTTTTTTTGGGGGGGGGTTGTTTGTGTTTTTGTTTGCTTTAAATGTTAATGTGTATTCAGCCTTTGTTGGCTGTTACAGTAGTTAACAGCAATCCTAGAGCAACATTGCTGTTTTGGAAAGCAAATGCCAGGATGCCATCTGGATAGTCATTTCAAAAGGCATAGGGGATTTCAGGCCATTCTTCTGCTTTATGAGAAGTATTCACTACCACCCACATTCCCTGAGCATGCCATGATTGATCCAAGTTATCCTGTGAAAAAAATGATGCGAGGGGCAAAAATAAAGGTTTGTTCACCCAACAATTTCAGCATGGGGCCACCCCAAGAAAAATGGATCCTATACCGACTTCAAGTCCATGATGGACCAGCTTCAAATCATGAGCAACAGTCTCCATATTCTGAATATAGTTTTGAGACACATGAGAGTACAAAACCCTACAAGGGGGTTACTTGCAACATGTCAATATACAAACTCAGCATGTGACCTACCGTATTTTTCGCTCTATAACACGCACCCGACCATAACACGCACGTAGTTTTTAGAGGAGGAAAATCCGTAGGCATGCCACCCGTAGGCATTCCCTCCATAACACGCACAGACATTTCCCCTTACTTTTTAGGAGGAAAAAAGTGAGTGTTATGGTGCAAAAAATACGGTATTTCTAATTTACCTATGGGGCTGAAATGGGCTAGATTTGCGCAGGCTAAACTTTCCCACGCTGGTGGTGCTTGCTCCAAAGGCAGCAAAAATCTCAAAGTTTAACCGAGTGCAGAATTTTGCCATTTCCATTTACGGTGCTCGCTGATCACTGAAAAATAACCCAGAGGCGGCATCACATTATCTTCAGAGGGTACAGCTTACTTATTTTTAAGGTTGACACAGAAAAATTATATTAAACAGCAGTGCAGATATTAGCCAGAAGGTGGCACAAGAACAGTGTTGTATGAAGCTCCATAAGAAAAACATGTCAAAAACTGGGTTTCTGCATGCCAAGATGGAATAGCTCCCCCCCACCCAATAAAGTGTGCTTGAAGCCTGGTATATAACAATAATTAGTGTCTTGCACTGTGCAGCCATACTTGGACAGGTCCAGAGCTCCAGGAGCCTGGATTATAACATTTATTGCCATTCTACAAGAGACTAAAAGAGACTTCTGTTAGGCCTGACTACGTACCTACCCTGGGCTGCTTTCTGATGGTAGCAGCAACAAAACAAGCATGTCCACCTTTTGCACTGTACTAATGCACTAGCTCTGTTGACTGCTAATCACCCATTTGAGGGCTAATCACTCCAAGCATATTTCAAGAGTTCAAAGCTCTGCTGGAACGCATGTTCTCCATCTTCTGTTCCCCTCCCCTGACAACCGTTGATGCCACCAGAACCTACAGGGACCGGTAGCTCAAGCTCTCCCACCTGTGGTCCCATGAAGGAAAGGTATTTTTCAAAATGCCTTTCTTTATTGTCACCAACGAAGAGCAGTTCCCTACGGGCTCAGCTGCTGATAGACCTGGCATGGGGAAGAGAACCTAAGCTCTCTTCCAAGCCTGTGACAGTGAGCTCTCATAGCCTTCTCCCCCTGTTTTTGTGGGTGAGGATCTGTAGCACTCCCTCCTCAAACTCTCCTCCCCTTCCTTTTTCCTTTTTGGAAGGCCTCTCACCAAGGCCTACACTTCTGTATTATGTACTTAATCTGTGCGTGAGCATCTGAGGGAGACGGGGTCATTCGGACAATGGCAAACAGAGGCATTAGGGCATGGTGGTTGAATGAAAAAGAGGGAAGTGAGATGATTTCAGCAGGTGTAGCTTGCACTACACTCCCTCTTCTACACAACTATTAGAGGTGCAGGAACAATGTCCTCTTTTGTATTTTTTACATTCAGGCAAAGGGAACAGGGGGCATATTTTTATTGATTTCAGACTTATTGGAAGCTTCCTTCAGGGTTTAATTTAGGAAAAATCCACTACATTTTGAGATGCTGGAAAGGATGGATAGGAGGATGGTTGGCTTGGTAAGATTTCTGTTGTTGTTGTCAGCTTCCTTGAACCATCTTTGGGGAGGAAGTGGAGTTGAAATATTCAAATAAATAAATAAAAGTGTGTGTTATGAGGTGCAAATTTTGGCCTTACAAACCTGCCAAGAAGTCATGGAATTTGTGGCTTAAGCATGCCTCTCAAGGTGCTCTGGGTGCTAAATGCACCCTCAGGAAATGAGGGGCGTGTGAAACATAGACCACAATTCTATACCCAACAGAACTCAATGGGACTTGCTTCTTAGTAGACATATATTCAGTTGCTCTGTCAGGGGAAAACACACTTCTGTGTGTTCCAAGAAATTGTGATTGGAGACTGGAGAACGATGGTGTTACAAGACTCTTGGTTGAAAAATGAAATAAGCTGCCAATTCCTAAGCATGTTTGTGTGCAAGTTGCTCCATCAAATTCAACATTTCAAAGAAAATGTATTTAGGATGGGAACATAAATGTGAAATATAACATTATTATTTTTTCCAGAAATCCAACATGTGGGAACAGCTGCCCCCCGCTGTCCCCCCAAATAGCCTCTGGCTCTTCTGACCTCCAATTCCGAGTTTCAGTGCTAAAAATCACAGCCGCTACCAGTTGCACACAATATGCGTTGGAGAAAGGAGACAGAAAAAGAAAAGAGATTCTGCTAGCACAGTTCAAGGGCTCTCTCCAAACCAAGGCTGAGAAAGGGGGGGGGAATGAAAAGATGGAGCAAAGGGAGGAAATCTTGATTCTGAACCAAACTCTTTTCTGTTCTCTCTCTCTCTCTCCCTCCACCTTGTATATAAATTTTGTTAAATAAAGAAACACTGAGCATCATTGCCCTCCAGACCCAATATGATGACAGTGGCATACCTTCCAATATTCCTCTGATGAAAAGAGGGATATCGTATTCCACCAGCATCATAATTTTATTATTTATACCCCGCCCATCTGACTGGGTTGCTCCAGCCACTTTGGGTGGCTTCCAACATATATAAAAACATGATAAAGCATTAAACATTTAAAAAGCTCCCCTCTACAGGGCTGCCTTCAGATGGCTCAGGGGTCTCATAACTCCATACCTTCCAACATTTCTCTGATGAAAATAGGGACATCTTAAGGAAAAGCATAGCATTTGGGGGCCAAATCAGAAACCGGGATGGCTTCTGTAAATCGAGGACTGTCCCTGAAAAATAGGGACACTTGGAGGTTGTGCAGTGGGAATAAGGCCCCACCTCCTCCTCTCTCCTACCAGCTGGGAAAGGATGGGGACTGACGTCTCATGGAGGTCAGAGAGTCCCACTACTCTTTCCCCAAGCCAGGAGAAGGGTTGGGGCTCTTCTAGAACTGACTCCCACTGGCCTCTGAGAGGTTTGTAAAGCAGCAGACTTGGAGAACGGAAGAATGGAAAATTCTGCATTTATGGAGTGTTGCCTGAAAAGATTTTGCTGCAATTGCACTAGATCAAAAGCTTAGAAACAGGCACAGAGCAGCATTTTCCAAAACCATTGAGATGACAACAGGGAAAACAAAACACTGGAGGGGAATAGCTTGAGAAAAGCATCATCTGGATTTTAATAAATAAGTGAACAATGGTGTCAGTGCTGGGGAAAGCAGCCTTGTGTGGAAGCACTCTCAGTGATGATACTCAACATGATGGATGGGGAACATGATAGAACCGCCTACCCTTAACATCTTTTGTCTGAGCTCCAGATGAAAAGGTGGGGGGAAGCTGCAAAACTCTTGCCCATTCCTTGTCATTCCAGGAGCAATTCCATGAGATTGCTTCTCAGCTGTTAGTAGTCAGGGAATGATTTATTGACTTCTGTCCTGCAACGCCGATAACTTGTGTCTGTGCACAGAAATGTGAAGCAACGCAACCAAAACTCTTGGAATCTTCCTGTTTAAGAGCCACGGTTGATCGGATGTTATTACCACCGCAAATATCAGCTGTGAGGGGATCCAGATTGGGAGCCATAAGTTAAACCCTGTCCCCTCAGCACCATGCCCTAAGTCTAGATATGTGGGCCCCATTTGCTTAATAATACCAACACAATTTGTAGTTGAATAATATCACATGTTTTTGTGTGTGTGTTTTTGCTCTAGTTGTGGCGTACATGATTCTCCCCCTCCCCGTTTCTCCCTCACAACAACCCTGTGAGGGAGGATGGGCTGAGGAACTGTGACCGGCCCAAGTTCCCCCTTTGTGTTTCATGGCTGAAACCGGTTTCCCAGATGCTTGACCAATACTCTAACCACTACACCACATCAACTCCCTCATCTCCGAGTCCTGTCTTTCCCTGGGACTCTTCTGGTGGCACCATTTTGCCACTCAGTCGGTGCAGCATGAGACTTTCAATTCCAGGGCTGTGGGTTCAAGCCCCACGTTGGGTGAAAGATTCCCACATTGCAGGGGGTTGGACTAGATGACCCTTGTGGTCCCTTCCAACTCTAATTCTATAATTCTAAGACTCAGCAACAAGCAGGAGAATACATGAGGAGACTCGGGAGTGTACCAGCAGGGGCCACTATGTGGCAGCAGAGAGGACCAGGCCTTGGCAGTTCAGATTGCAGGGAGCTGCTGGGAAGCTGTTTCTATAGCAACAAAGCATCTCTGTTGGTTTCCCATGCTGCTTTCATCTCTTGCAAGAAACTCCTCTTTGGGCCTGGAAAGTTGATTCAAGGAGTCCTAGATGCAGATAAGACTACCGTTATACCAGATTATATGGATATAATCTGGAAAGAGCCAAGATTTACTCCCCTCTCATGTCATGTTCAAGAAATGACTGGAATATTAGATAAGATTTCAAGGAAGAGAAAACAGATTTTTTGGGGGGGGAGGGAATAGCAGACAGCTCAATAGCAGAGTATTTGAAAGATGGAAAAGGGCTAAAAGTGATGTTCAAAGGGAAATGATATTAACCATTACCGTGGCAATCAATGCAATTTCTATGTTATCATCTGGTTGAAGTATCACTTTTATGCCCATCAGTGATTATTTTATACAGAGGATTATTTCACTTGCTGTTGCATTCTGATGGACATTTCAATAAACATTTTAACAGTAACTGGAGAGGGGCAGGGGAAGTAGCACCTGCGGGGGTTTTAAAAGCTTTGCTACCTAATGATCCAAAGTTTTCTGTATCTGATTCGAGTTTCAAAGTAATGTGGCTGGGTGTGACTTGGCTCAGCAGTTTGCATTCTTCACTGTGCAATTGAAAGACTGGCTCACCCCAGTGATATTTCAAAGTAAAACTGTGGCGAGAGGACATGCTGCTATTCTTTCTTTTGATGCTGACACTTTGCATTCTTTTATGGAAAAATGAGTTGGTGGAAATATAGGAAGGGAAAGTAGACTCACGCAGCTAAGCTTTTCTGAAATTTCCTTTCGCACTCTGGATGCAGATTATTTAATGCAAATGGCCCACCGAAATCCTTTGTGTTACATGTTTAAAAATATATAGCTTGGAGCCAGTTGAGCGTAGAATCACTGACATCTGCCTACACAAAGGTAAAATGTGTTGGAAGTGCTTTATTTTGCAGCTTGAGGAGCTTGTATTAAAGAAGACAAAAAGCGAAGGCACCAACTGGTAGAAATATCTAGAAAAAATTGCCATTACCTACACATCGTGTCATGTCTGGATGAAAATACCTGCCTTCTCTATCATTTTTGCTCACCCTGATTGTAGAATCCGCACCTGGGAAAGGGTTTGGTCAGATTCTTCGAACCTTGGTTCTTGCCTGGGCATTGGAAAAGCAGTCTATACAAAATAGGAAAGCTATTTATGTGAAGGTTGTCATTGGCTCAGAGTGGAGACAGGTAACAGAATCATAGACTCATAGAGCTGAAAGGGTCGCCCCCAAAGTCCATCTACCGTAATTCTATCTTCTGCAATGCAGGAATCACAGCTAAAGAATCATTGACACGTGGCTGTCTGACTTTTGTTTAAAAATCTCCACCACCTCATTGTGAGGTGGTTCATGCCACAGTCAAACAGCTCTTACTGTCAGAAAGTTAAATAATAATAGTAAATAAAAAGTTATTCCTAATGTTTAATCAGAATCTCCTTTCTTGTCATTTGAATCCATAGTGGGAGGCATGCACTGTAACACTGTTATCAACTATAAACCTTGTGGCAACTGGGGCTGCCTGCTTGGTAACTGTTAACATGTTTATTTACAGTGTTATCTTATTCCTGTTTCCTCAGGAAAGTGAGCATAGGATTGCAGCTTTAATGTGCAATTTATTTTTCTAGCGAAAGCCTCAACACTGGAGATTTATGTAAATTTCTCAACAGTTAGAGGGAACTTGAGATGGAAGATTGTTCCCTGCTGAGGGTTTGAATGTCACTCTAACTTCAAAATAATTCTCTTTGTTAAGAGGAGAGTTGTTACTGGCTCACTACCATCACAGAGAGCTTCATAGGCGCACACTTGCTTGTAAAAACCTTTGCCAAGCTTAGCAGAATACTGTTGTTTGTTTAAGGTTGTCAGAGTAACTATGGATTTTGCGTGGTATCAAGTAACGCTGTGCACACACCATCCCTTTAAAGCACATTCAAAACACATTATTTCCCTCAAAGAATTCTAGGCACTGCAGTTTGTGAAGGGCTGCTGGGAACTGTAACTCTGTGAGGCCTAAACTCCAGTGCCCAAAATTCTTTGAGGCATAGAATGTGTTTTGAATATCCTTTAAAGGGATAGTGTATACACAGCCATAACCCTCATGTGTAAATGCACTGAAATCAGTGTGATTAAGTTTAACATGCTCACCAATTACAGAGGGTCAGTTTTGAGAAAATCAGCCACTACCTTTTAAATCTAAAAATGCATTCAAAGGAACAATGGAATCTGCCTCATACCAAAACAACCAGTTGCCCCATCTTGGTCAGTATTGTGTACTGAAACTGACTGACAACAGCTCTCTGAGGTTTTCAGACAGGGATAGTTCCCAACCCTACCTAGGGATGCAGGTACCCCCCCCCCCCAGTGCATGTGTTCACAAGGGCGCACATCTCAATGGTAGATCATGAGCTTTGCACACAAAAGGTTCACGTTAACACCAAGGTTGCAGGTTCGATCCCCTATGGAATAGCTGCATATTCCTGCACTGCAGGGGGTTGGACTTGAATGATCCTCAGCATCCCTTCCAACTCCACAATTCTACAATCCTTGCATCTCCTGGTACGTCTGACAAAGAACTCTGTGTGACAACCTTGGAGAGCCACCTGGGTGGTTTATCTTGTCCACAATTCGGCTCCCACAGTGGCCAACCAGAGGCCTTTTGGGAGCCCAGGAGGAAGACATGAACTCAACAGTAACTCCTTCAGCAACTGGAGATGCTGAAGAGACAGACTAGAAGGAGAGGAATTATAGTAGTTAGGCTGGGGGGAAATGAGAATAAACCAAGAAAAATCTCCAGTTCATGGCACAGAGCACCTGAGGCCTTCAGATAAATATGTAACACAAGCCAAACCTGAGTATTGTCTTCATCTGCTTCGTTCTTCCCTGTGACAGCCCTTTAAAAAATATTGCCGGCAATGTTCATAACACGAACAAAAGAAAGGGACGATACCTGTCAACCATCCTAATTACAGATCCATTTTTTGTTCCCAGCCCCAAGCCCCACGCCTGCTGCTATGTCTCACTTATTCATGTAAATTTCGTTTTTCAAAGCAACCGTGAGCGAATTATGAAAAGAGAAAGTGGCTTCCCCCCGTTCTAATTAAAGAAGCAGAGCTTCATTCATGCAAAGTTCCTCTTTGCCTTTCAGTGGGGGTCTTTTGAGCCCACTTTATATAAGTTGGGAGATGTAAAATAATAATTTCGAGCTGGGAGAAGAGAGAAAGGGACGCGGTCTGTCTGTCACATACCAGTTAAATTATTGCCTGTTTATTTATCCTGAGTCATCAATGGTCATGGTGCTTTAGGATGACATAAGCAAAAAGGCAGGCCCCTGTGGCGACACACTTAAAATCTAACTTTTGACAGATATATCAGAAAGGGAAGAATGGGAATGTGGAAAGTTGCCTTATATTGAGCTAGACCATCTAGCTCAGGACTGACTATACCAGTGCAGGGAAGGAAGGAATCATATAATTGGAAAGCAGCATGAGGGTCATCTAGTCCAACCCCCTGCAATGCAGGAATTCTTTGTCCAATGCAGGACTCGAACCCACAACCCTGAGATTAAGAGTTCCATGCTCTACAGAGGAAAAGTTTACTTCCTCTGAGGGGAGAGGGCCAGAAAAAAGTGTGGAAGGAAATTAAAAAGTAAGATAAAGGGTTAATATTTTAACCTACCTTTTATTTATTGCATATATATCACACCATTTCTCCAAAGAGCTCGAGGTTGCGTTCATGGTTATTATCCCCCTCCTCTTTCAATCTCCACAGCAACACTTTCCGTGAAGTAGGTTAGGCTTGGCTGGCCCAAGGTCACCCAGTGAGCTTCGTGGCTGAGTAGGAATATGAATCCTGGTCTCCCTGGGCCTAGTCTGACACTCTAACCACTACACATGTGACACAGGCTTTCATAGCAGCAGCAGCAGCAGCAGCAAAAACTAAGAAGGTGAAGGAGAGGAAAGCTGTTATAGGAGGAAGAAGTGAATGTAAAAGGAACTAGGAGGAGGGAGGAAAGAAACTGGTGGTTTGGGGGTTGGAATAAGGTACAAGTTGGGTGTGAAGGGAGCAGCAGGGAATTCAGGAAATGGGTAAAAATATTTTGAGGGGCATGTGGGGGCGAGAAGGGCAAAATATAAAAGCCAAAGTCATCTCCACTGAGATGCTTTGGATCAGTAAATTCTATCCAAAATGAGAAGGCACAATACCTCCGGAGGGAATATATTATCCTTAGCTTGAGGAAAGCTGAGCTAAAATGCTGTAGCAATGAATCTAGCAATTTCCAAGGGCGGATTAAGAAAACAGACAAATTGGAGGTATCTGAGAATGGTAGACATCTAAAGTGATCTTATGCATACGGTAAATTCAGAAATGACAAAGAAGATTCTACTGTTTATATTAAACTGCTTCCATATAGCAGGTATGGGATCATGATATTATTATTATTATTATTATTATTATTATTATTATTATTATTATTTCAACTTATACACCGCCTTATACCCGGAGGTCTCAGGGCAATTCGCAACAAGACCACAACATACAAAATCAAATCAAAAGCAGTAACCCAATAACCCTCCCCCCAAAAGCCACATTCTAAAAGGGTGTTGGATTTCAATAAGATCAACCAAAGGCCTGGTTAAAAAGGAACGTTTTTGCCTGGTGCCTAAAGGTGTATAATGAAGGCACCACGCAAACTTCCCTGGGGAGAGCATTCCATAGACAGGGAGCCACTGCAGATATTACCGTATTTTCCAGCTATAAGACGCCCCCATGTATAAGACGCCCCCTATTTTGGGGGGCTCAGATTTAAGAAAATGGAGATGGCCCCATGTGTAAGATGCCCCTTAATTTTTGACAATATTTTTAAGGGGGGAAACCTAGTCTTATACACTGTAATTGATATTAATTGGCTTAAGTCTAAATCAACATAACTAAATAGGCTAGTGTGTTCTTACTATGTTAAAGATTGCACTCAGTTCTTGTTGGGAGGTGTATCAATGCATGGCTTCTAGCTTAATGCTGAAAATGCAAAATGTACCTGACTTTAATACAGAAACAACCATTGGACAATGGACCTTTTAATGAACCTGGTGTGAGTTTCTAGTATTGAAAAGTGAAGCCAATCAAGTCTGTGATGCTCTCAAGTTTCACTGTGAACATTCTGCTCAGCTCAACAGTTTATACTGCATTTTTAAATAACTGAGAAACAGGATGTTGGAAAGCATTTTATAGCAAATGGTCTGAGTTCTGTCCTAGGTTTGCACAGAAGTCAGGTTTTGCAAAAGGGGAGAGAACTTTTTTTTTAATTAGCTGCATTTTAGAGCAGGAGATTGACAATTACATTTCCAGATAAATATACAAGTAAAATTATTGCACATGGTTTTAGTGAGAGGCTTGGATGTGGACAGGAAGGAATATTTTATTGCAGATAGGTAAGGAAGAGCCTTGGATTTAGACATGATGGGATCTTTTATTCATAGGTGCATATTTTGTGCCACTGGAAACGTGTTGTTTTATTATTGCTCTTTCACTATGCACAAACAACTCACCCCAAATTCTGCAAGTGCCAGGTTGGACTTTGATAATAATACTCTCAAGATGGCATTTCAATGGACAAGTGGATAGGTAATAAATCTAATCATCATCATCATCATCATCATCATCAGTAAGTAAAGTCCTAAAATAGCCCCATTGCTTTACAGCTAATAATTTATATAGCACTTTTCATTGCTTTATATCACTCTTCACATCAGCTAAGCAAAAGGTCCTTGCCCCAAAGAGCTTACAGTTCCAAATCAGATGGCACTGAGAGGACAGAGGGAAGAGTGGGATTTCTTTTTTGTCCACCCTTCACTACACTTCACATCCAAGGCATACCTGACATGCTTTCAGTTCACTTAATGCCTGTGATGACATGTATTGCTGTCCATCCAAAGTTAAGTCTGCAATAATAGACTACTTGAGACATGTCCAAATGGAAACTTCCCAGACCACAGTCTGCTTGTTTGGCACTTCCTTTCGGCACTTGCCTGCTAATGGGTGTGAGTGGTGATGCTAATGCACATGGAGTATTTTAACAGTGAGATTTAACTAGGTGTATAATGGATGTAAAATCAACACCAGCTAGAAGCATTTTCACATGTGAGGCTTAAGTAGATTTGTGCTCAGATCAGTCTATGATAAACCCTACATTGGTTAGAGATTGTTGTTTTTTCAATTTCCAGTGGGCTAGCCATGTTAGGTCACTTCCAGATTATTTGTTTGGTGAGCATTCATCCAAATTTGTTTTCACAAGGTTTGCAGGAAAGTTAGAGAACATTGGCTAAGTACACATTAACCTGATCATAGTACAAAAATATAGTACTTCTCAATAGGGAATCATTTGTGCTAGTCTGCAATATACTGCTTTTGCTAGGTACAAAAAAACAAGTACATCGTCTCCATTGATTTTAATAAAATGTCCTGTGTACACAGCCATTAGCAATTGTTTGTCAAGCAAAATGATACTTCCCAGTGTAATTTCCAATCACTTTCCTTATTGCAAAAAGCTCTAATTTTGGTGACGTGCTAAATCAACTTTAATGGCACAACCTGCATTTGCTATATGTGAATCCTACCCAAAAAGAGCAACAGTCTGCAAGGGACCTTGTGTTGTTTTTGCTGCCACAGACTTAGGCTGCTTGCAGACAGAGGGGACAGAGAGGGATCAGTTTACAAAAAAAATTGTAAATACTGCAAATCGGGCGTTGGCCAAAGGTTTGTTGGTGCTTGTTATCAGGCCCAGAAACATTACATGCACGAGAAGCACCAATTCTACAATAATCTGGCTTCACATGTGGAAGCAGCGCTTCCATTTCTTCTTCGTTTTAAAATAAATGTTTATTTATTGAACAAAGTTTTCAGCAATACAACCATCTGGCCCCGGTCCATCCCTCAGTAACTATAACAAGGCACAAATATGAGAGAGAGAGAGAGAGAGAGAGAGAGAGAGAGAGAGAGAGAGGCTTTCTTTTCCTTGTCTGGTGCAAAAAGTCTGCATGCACAGTGGAGCTGCGCACCCTTCCCCAAGAGACCTTTCTGAGGAAAAAGAGCCCCCATTCTTCCCAGGAGCTTGGCTTCTGAGAGGCGCGCGCCAGGTGAGCGGGGCGCGCGCGCGCCTCTCCCCGCCCCGACAGGTAACCTGGAACCTGCCCTCGCGCCCACACGCCGAGCCTCCGGGCTGGATGAAATTACGCGCCTCTCGCCCTCATGCATAAAACATGGCGCGGGAGGAGGAGGGGGAGGCGGCGGGCGACCGTGCGGAGCCCAGCAGTAGAGCCGCCTGTCCCGCGTCGCCGGGCTTCCCCAGAGCCGCTGCCGCTGCTGCTGCTGGTGCTGGTGGGTCCCACGCCCCACCGGCCAGAGAGGAAACTGGGTGTCCTCGCTTCCCGCTGGGCCCGCGGCCCCTGGGCGCGTGGATTTACGCAGCGCTTCGCGCGCCGCCTTGGAAGCCGCCGCCGCCGCCGCCGCCGCCGCTTCGAGCTGCAGCCTCTGGTGACCATGGAGCTCCCTGCGCGCCTGAACTGCCGCTGCCTGCTGAGGAACCGGCCTTGGAGGCGCAGGACCAAGCGGGGGCCTTTCAGGAGTAAGTGCGCCTGCCAGGCGGGCGCTTTGGATTGGGCCTGGCTTGCTCTTTCCTCTTCTGCTGCCTTCCCTCCCTCTGCCTCCCTCTCTACCAGAGACCTGTAAACCACTGTTCTCTTCTTCAGTGGGTTTGCTCCAGGAAGATCACCACTTTTATTTTATTTTATTTATTTAAAATAGCTACTCCTGTACATCTTTAAATTGCTATACAGTACTGGATTATCTCACATGTCAAAGTCAGTGGCATGAACGAAAATTTCCAACGCCTTCTAGTTTTTGAGTTATAGCTCGGTTGGTAGAGCATGAGACTCTTAATCTCAAGATCATGGGTTCAAATCCCATGTGGGGTGAAATATTTGAACCGGATGATCCTTGTGGTCCCTTCGAACTATTCTGTGATTCCGTGAAAGGGGGGATGAAAATTAGGGAAATGTTATATACATGCACAAGGCACTTTTTAAAGCAATTTTTTAAAAGCAATGTGGGCTGAAGTCACTTGTGACTGGGCCCCTTCCGGGATTATGGGCCCCGAAACTTCAACTTCATTAGTTTCATAGCACATCCTCCCTGATCAACCCCCATCACTGACTGCATTTTTGTCTGCACAATGGAATTTAATTCCATTAGCTAACTTGATGAAGTGGCTCCGCTTCTTTACAGCATGGAAGAACATGCTGAGTAGTCACACAATTGATTGGCTATCAATTAATTAAATGCCCATGCCCTGCCCCTCACTAACTTTACAAGGAAGACAATCAAATCAGGGAAACATTTCCAGATGATTCCATTGTGCTTAAGTAGTCTAAACCGATGAATGATTAGCAGGGCTGGCCGACCCATGAGGCACATTGAAGCAGCTGCCGGAGGTGGCAGAACCTCACTGGGGCAGTGCCACCATGGGTGCCCCCACCTGCTGCCACCCCATCTGGCTCCAGAGAAGCAAGGAGAAGGGGCAGAGGCAGGTTCTGGCAAACTCTTGTGAAATCTTGCTGCTGCTGCTGCTCCTCAGGGGTGCCACCTGAACCTGGAAGCCATGCAAAAAACCTAAGCCACACGACCCCAGCTACACCTTTCCCTTTCACCTTAGGCAGTGAAACAGGTCGGGCTGCCCCCTGATGATTAGGCCTGGACTGCTAGGCTGTAATTCTACTAAATAAGTTGCTGCATTCATGCTTTTGCAAGCCTTGTGTGAAATTTTAAAGACTAGTTTGGATTCTCTAGCAGAGTGTTCTTCTGCTTGTCAAGAACTTATCCAGGTTGAGGTTCCACAGCACAGAACCCATTTAAAAGCCATGCACCCAAAACAGAGGTGAGCAGTAAAGGGGTAGAGCCCATGCACCTGTGTGTGGAGCTTACAGAGAAAGCTATGTTGAGGTGTATGGCATTTGATGTGCTTAGAAAGTCCCTGCCACCAAATCCATCTATAACGCTTAGGTAACACAGATAATCCTTACACAGTTCAGACTTCAATTGGGACACAAGCACAAGGAAAGGGGCATATGACAACTAGCTGACTACAGCTGTAGTGTGCAGGTTAAGTCACATGCACAAACACAAATATATGCTACATATTATTAAGGAATCAAGTGTGGAAACATGTACCCATTTTGCAGATCGGGCTCTCTGAGTCCAATAATTTATATTCCAATGGAAACAAGCCACCACCTTAGTCCTATGGAGAATTAGGTTTGGCTAACTCTGCGTAGAACTTAATTGCAACCCTCATACAATACAGCCCCCCTGGATTTTTGCGGTCAGATAAAAAAGTTTGGGGAAGACTGTAGCTCATTGACAGAGCATCTGCTTTGCATGCAGATAGGGCTGGGAGATACTCTTGCCTGAAACCCTGGAGAGTCAGTGTTATCAATACTGAGCTAGATGGAGCATTGGTCTCACTCCATATAAGGCAGTTTCCTATATTCCTATCGAAAGTAGGAGGAAATGGAAACCTGTGGTTCTTGCTTGGATCATAGCAAGGCTGATTCTATGCATGCTTACTCAGAAGTAAGCCTCTTGTTGTTCCTCTGGCTTTCTCCTAATGCTTGCAGTGCCCTTTTCCCACCAAACCCACTGCCAAAGCCTGCTGATGGCACTTGAAGTTTCCATCAGAAAGCAAAATAACAGTAGCAACAGCGCTGCTACACTTCACCAAAAGGTGAAGACCTCTCTGCTTTTAGCACTGCACTGATACTTCAATTCAGTGGAGTTTTTTTATCTTTGCTAACAGAATATATTTCCAGGCCTGGTGCAAATGTCACATCACACTACTGATCTCTTAAACCAGGGCTCCTCTCCTCTCTCCCACACATCCTTCACTGGGGAAAACTAATACAATTAGCTTCAAATTCAGTTTGCTAACCAAGTTTAGCAGCAGTGTAAAACATGCCACATCATGGTTGATGCTGTCAAGAGATGAGAAGATGCTGGAAGATGCATGCTTCCTTATTTTATTATTTCTTATTTCCTTGCAAAATAGGAAATGGGAAGCTGTGAAGTAGAAGAGGAAAGTGTGGCCCTTCAGATGTTGCTGGACTCTAAATCCCATCAGCCCCAACCCTTATGGACAACTGTATGGGGAGGTGATAGGAGTTATAGTCCAACAACACCTGCAGGGCAACAGGTTCCACAGCCCAATTTTAGACAGAAGGAAATTCTGTATCAGGCCCACTTTTATCAGTGGGTACCCACAATACATAGGTGGCCTGTGCTGGTCTGGCGCAGATCATTGCTTATCCAAATGGATAATATGTATGTATGTGCAGCCAGCTATCCTTCTCTTAGGGCTGCTGAGAGAAGGGCTGGTGGCATAAAATTCTCATGCATGCATAGAGGTGATGGGGAGGTTGTGAAGGGTGACTGGATCAAGCCTCAAGTCATGGCAAAAGCCCTGTAAAATGTATTACCAAGTTGGGTAGGGATGAGCTGAAAATGAGTGACCCAGTGAAGTTAGTAGCAGTGCTTCAGCACAAAACTATTATTCAAGGCACAATTCCCCCCCTCCTTTTGCCTTAACTTGATGAAGATACACATGTTCTTCAAACTCTTTAGACAGGCAGCTATGTGCATGTTTAATAAATGGATAACCTGTCATCCTTCCTGCCCCTCTGGCAAGGGGACAGTGAGTTAGGCTGTAATGTTTTTTATATCAAAGGATGGCTACTTTAGATCACTTTGTATGCTGCATGACAGTCTTAAACCCTGATGAAGAGAACAAGACAAATGTTTTTGTTGTTGTTGTTTTCTTCAATATTGGAACAAGATTTGTGGAGAGGGACCTTTGATTTGAGAAGCTGGTTAATGCACACAACAAGTGAAAAACTGTAAATGAGGCAGTAGCTGATGGGCGAGAGCAGGTTATTTGCCATGACAGCCTGGCTTAAGCCTGAGGCAATCATTTGAGTCGATACTGTGAAATATACAATAATTGCAAGAACCAGCATTAACCTACTTATCCATGGTTAAATGTGAGGCTGAAAAGACTTTGGGGTCTTGCAAACCTTGAGATGGAAGGGCAGCGAGGTGGGTGGATGGGTGTGGATTGGCTGCTTTATAAAGAAAGCCTCAATTGTTTGGAACCGCAGCGCTGGCTGCAATTTCATTGATTTCCAAACATGTAACCCAGAAACGTCAGAGAAACCTGTAATAGAAGACTTCTAAGAAGAATGCAAATGTGCTTTGGGTTCCTTGTAATTGCTTGTTTTCCTTGTGTTCTTGTGACAAATGTAGGCTGGGGAGGGACCACAGCACATGCTTTGAATGCAGTTAAGTTGCAAGTTCAGTACCTGGTACCTCCAGCTGAAAATGTCAGGTATCAGTTGATGGTGAAAGGTCCAAGCCTGAAAGTTTGAAGAATCTGATGCCAAGCAGAGCAGACAGTAAAAACCTGGCCTGGTATAAAGCAGCTCTCCCTATGTGCCCTTTTAAACTTAATTTAATATAGAAGCTACTTAGGATGGACCAAACCCACAGATGAACTCTTCAACCATCATATTTCATCTGCGTTGTCATGAGCCCTGTGGAGATGGTCAGATGCCAAGGAGGAAAGGGAGGAGCTTGGAGAATTGCAGACAGAGGACCCAGGGGAGGTTCCTAACATGATGGAGGAGCTGAAATTGGGCATCAGGGGGGTGTCTGATCCACCCTATCTCCAATGCCAGCAGTGGCAACATGAACAAGCCTTCCATAGCTGCTCAGAGGAGTGCCCATTTGATTGCCCAGTCCCAGGATGCTTGCTGCGCAAATAGCTGTGTCTGCCCCCTACTTTAAAATGAAGCTGCAGGAGGAATGTTGCTTGTTGGATCAATGTATTTGCTGGTGCTGAGGCATGTATTCTTGCCTGTTGTGTACCTGCTGAACCTTGTAACCTGTACAGTACTATGCCTTATGCACCGATCTGATTTGAGCACTATCGTCTTTAGCAGAACTCGAGCTGGGAGTTGCAAACTTTCATATTGCAGTGAGAGCCCGGACAGGCACAGTTTTTGTTGATGAAGTAGATCCTTTAGGCCTATATGAGTTGTCATCAACTTCTAAAATAATGCACATTGACTGTTCATTGTTGTTCAGGCTCTCCCCTTTTAACTATTTCCGAATAAACAAAATGGAGACTTTAAAATGGGCCTGTATATAATCTTCCTTTGCCCCATCAAGCCAAATGCAGCCCATTAGCAATGTATGGCAAGTCACAATGGACTTTCTGCCTAGGACTATGAAATGGCAGGCCAAATTGCATGGCTGGATGGACTGTGGTGAGTTTGGCGAGTCACAATTTCTGTTGGGCTCCTTTTAAAGTGTCCATTTGACTTTGCAGCAGATTCTGCCATTATCACTCTCTTTTTCCCTAGAAGCATTCCTTCCTCTGACAAGGCTGCTCACATTGCATTCAACCTCCCTTGAAAAGGCTTTGTTACTTTAGATTCTCTTGAACCCACAGTAGTGCATAGGGTGGTTGCTATGACAACACAGACTAACAGCTTTTACCACCCTTTGGGTAGCTAACAGGATGAATATGCCGTGTAGCTAAAGGGAAACTCATTGACAAGAAGAGCAGCTCAATAAGAGGTTCTCATATATTCCTGCAACATGGTGTTGGCTTCCCTGAAGTGATATTTAGTATGCAATATGGGGAGAACTTGGTGTGTAGCTAAATGTTGCAACACACCTAAATTATCAGTCATTTCCTTTTTGAGTCTTACTGCAAGCTTCACTTTCCTCATGTACAGTACTTGCATTTTGTTCCCTGGTGCATTTAAATGACTGGAAAACCAGCTAGCCTTCCTGCTTTCTTGTTCTTCTCTTCCAAATTGCCTTTACTTTGTTTCAACTCACACAACTCCACAGCTACAGTTGCGAATGAAGATACAGTATACGAATACCTTCCAAACAAATCATCCCATTGTGCTTTTAGGCTATAGTGTTGCAGCAGTAAGGCAGGGAGGGTGGGTAGTGGTGGGGAGAGATTCCATTATTTAAAATAAACTGGAAAGTATGGGCAGTATTCAACTACCACGCTCCATCCGTTCAGGGATTTCCTCTTGTGCAACAACATTTTTTGGGTCTCCTTCTGCGCACCTTCACTAGAGGGTTGAGGGAACCCCCAGATCAGGTTTAGGGGAAGGAGAGAGAAAGGAGGGCTCATTGCACAAGCAGAAACCCTTGTGTGCTACATTGGCTAGAACCCTCTGCAAGGCTTTGATTGTGCTAGAATACTTGTCCGTCTCTTTCAGGAAACATATTATCTCTGCTCTCTCTTGCAGCCTTGATAGGCTGGGGAAGGAGAGCCAGCTGTAATGGGGTCCAAATGCAGATCTATTGCAACTGTATGGCCTTAAAGTACAGTGGTACCTCGGGTTAAGAGCTTAATTCATTCTGGAGGTCCGTTCTTAACCTGAAACTGTTCTTAACCTGAAGCACCACTTTAGCTAATGGGGCCTCCTGCTGCCGCTGCGCCACCGCTGCACGATTTCTGTTCTTATCCTGAGGCAAAGTTCTTAACCCGAGGTAATATTTCTGAGTTAGCGGAGTCTGTAACCTGAAGCGTATGTAACCTGAAGTGTATGTAGCCCGAGGTACCACTGTACTAGGAAAAGAGCTGTGCTTTCCCCAGGTCTTTCAAGTCTGAGGAGGTGCCTGAATGAACTTATGTGCTAGTACAGATCCAGCACAAGTCTTTTAACAGGACAGAGATAGCATTGTTTGCTCTGTTAAAGATGCTTATACCAGGAGGTGGACAGGAAGAGCTTGTCTCTGTTGGCTCTGCCACATGTTTTGTGACTTCCAGTATCCCTGATCATGGTATCCTGCTGGAATGGGTCTTGGATCACCATGCTTTATTTATTTACTGCATATAAATGTTAGAGATATGTTAATTTATATTAACATATTATGCTAATCCATGATTTGTTACAACCATGGTTTGCTTCACAAACTGTGAGTCATCTGACAGATGAGCAAGCATGACTTGTTTATTCAAAGCTTGATTTGTTTTCACAATCCTCTTGCTGTATGTCTCTGTAGCTTGATAGGTGCCTGTTGTGGGGTGGACAAACAAACCATGGTTAAGCAAAGCTGTTGGGCTCAGACATACTGCCAAACCACGGTTAAAGCAAGTCATGTTTCCTAAGCCAGCAACAAACCACATCATAGTTTGTTGGTATTGTTACTCTGGTGGGCTGGATTTTCACTTTCAAACAAACCATAGTTAGTCTGAAGAATCCATAGCTTAGCTTAGCATTATGTGCAAAATCAGACCACAGTCTAAGTTGGCATCGTGCAGCTTCCTATGCTAGAAAAAATGTTTTTTCTTTTTTCTTTCTTTCTTTTATGAATTCATTAGAATTGTAGGATTTTATACAAATTGTGGTACACAGCAGAGACATGATGACTGAAATGCTCTTCTAACACAATCAAAGGTAATGTACCAGAGAACCAAATAGAACATTAAATGTCAGTATCCAACAAAAAGAAAATTAACCAGAAATATAATATTGTTTGAAGTTGGGTCTAGGGGGCTTAAATTAGTGAATGGCTCAGCTGCAGATGAGGTTGAGTGAAACTGTAGAGGAACCATTTGTAGTGATAAATTTTGGCATTTAAAATTCAGATAATCATTCTTCATTTTAAATCACTTCTGTTATGTTTTATCATGTTACACATAAGCTCAGTTTTATAAATGGTGCAGGAAATATCATTATGATATATTTTTACAGCATTTGCATGTGACAGGCAGCCTCTGTGCTATATTCAGATCATATAGAATTCAGATCACTAAAGAATCTAATTATGGAGAACTGCTGGGTTTACACAGCTGTCACTTAAATTCTAGGTTGGTGCTTTTAATTTAGTTCACCCACAGTGAAAAAGGGCATTGCTGATCTATTTTAATATCTTTTGGAAACAAACAAAAACAGCAGTATGTAAATTGACTCAGTGCATTCTCCACCCAGTCAACTGGATAGCGTGACATTTGCTCTTTTGCTGAAATCTCCAGTGGCTAGCTCACTCTTCTGTAAAATGGGTGACATATTTTTCTGCCATATATATTTGACCTAGTTAAGTAGATTACATTCAGAACAGGAAAAAAGTGATGGCACAAGCTTTGATGTGGTGCCTCCGCTATATAGTAGATGCCAAAACATCTATATTCAAGGACGGCTATATATACATGGAGCAAATCTTCCGAAGTATTAAGTTCAGATATTTCAGAAGGCAAAGAACAAGGGCAATTTAAAACCCAAAACCATTGAGGTCTGTTTAATGCCAAAGGCTTAAGGGGCATTCCTGAGGCGCTGCTATGCCAAAAAGCAGCATAATGTAGTTAGGATCCTATGTACTTCCTGCAATAAAATGATCAGTAAAACGATAGCATTTTAAGCAGGAAAAAAGATACCAACACCAGCAGACACCCCTACAACGTATGTGGTATCATTCATGGTGGTGCACACTAACAGTGTTTGTACATTAGACATACGTGGAACCAAGGAACACATGGTGATAGCAGAACGGCCCCATGAAGTGACTGCACCAGCACACTCACAAAACTAACTGAACAAAGAAAACTGCTGTTAGCACTACTGTGGTTCGTGAGCCAGGCAGTGGACACGCTTTAGAGCTCCCTGGAGATAGAGGCTGAGTTCCTTCCCATTACAAATGCACTTGCACACCAGGGTGTTATTGTGATGATGACATCTATTTAGATGGTGCTTTTGTAATAATGTGTTGGTTCTATTTGTTAGATACAACAAAGTGTGTGTGTGTGTGTGTGTGTGTGTGTGTGTGATGAAGAAAAATAAACTAGGGCAGAGGAAGAAGGAAGCTTTAATATTTTTTAATCTATATTGTCCACTAAGTGGCAGTGTGACTAGGCTCCAGAAATGAGTTCTTTTGTATCTGACATGGCATGCCAAAAGTGAGAAGCAAGGAATAAGGGCTACACAATGGGAGGAAAAAGGTGATTGATGTAGTGGAATATAGTGGGAACATAGTCACTGCTCCCCTTTCATGCAGCGATACAACATTTGCTATGCCCTGAGTCCAGCAAAAAAAGAAAATAAGTCTGTCTGGCACAGAGAATGACTATGATTGCACTACAGCAGGGCTCCCAGTTTCATGAGGGTGTCCTGAGGTAGAATTTTCAGTGCATAGCAAAAATCCCAACACAATGATTGCTGCAGTAGCATCCAAAAACCTTTTCCCATTGCTGCTGGAGGTGCTAGTGGCACTGAGCTGGCTCCCTACAATGTTTGTACCACACACAGCCTTGAAATGTAGGCAGAGAAGATGCATGGAGAGTTGGACCAAGGCAGGACTCGCAATGATTCAGTTTCATGTTGTTGTAAATGCCTTTCAGCCACCACTGCACCAGTGATCTACAGAAATGCAACTCTATACTCCTGAAATTCAATAGCATCGGGCTGCAATGTGCTTTCGTTTAAGAGATGGTACTGCAAGACGTTCCCTGCTTGCTTTGTCAAGGATGACACAGGAACTTCACCAGCAGTAACCACACTTCAAGCAGCACTGAAGTTCTAGATCAGGGATAGGGAATCTGTAGCCCTCCAGATGTTTTGGGTACAATTTCCATCAGGCCTAGCCAGCTTGGCCAATGGCCAAGGATTATTTATTTAGTCATCTCAGGAGTAGCACTATAAGACACTGGAAACTCTGTCTTTCCCCAACCAGCAAGCCTTGGGTAGTCAGGCCAACCTACCTTCCCACCTGATGGTGCTGTTAGTGAACACCAGGTCAGTCTACAACAAAACAACACTCTGTTGCAGCATGACTGCTGATGAAAGAGCTACCTGTAAACTGGTGTGTATTACTGAGACCTAGGTGAGAAAGATTTGACTCAAGCTTTCCCCATTGGTTACTTGTTGCAGGCAGCTAGGTGGGATCATATAACCCCAATTCTTAAAGCACTTCTTCACTCTCTGTCTGTGAGCTACTGGGTCCAGTTCGAACCATTGGTACAAGTGTACAATGCTCTATAATTGGTACAGAACCCATGCGCTTAATACACAGCCTCCTCCAATACCAATCAATCAATGCTTTGAGATCAGCCAAGGAGATCCTGCTTAAGATCCTGGCAATGGACATGACCCGTGGTGTGTGATGACTTGAGATGGGCGCTTCTTGGTGGCAAGCACCTCAACTGTGGAATTTCCTGTGTGATCATCCCCTATGTTGTCATGTTTTAGATGTCAACTGAAAACATTTTTGTTCGTTTTGAGACATATTTTTTCCTCTGGGTCTTAACAGTTTTGTTGTGCTGCTGTATCATGTTTTCTTATTTTAGTTTTCTAATCATTGTGTACAAGTGCTGTTATTTACATTGTTCACTGCCCTTGTCTCCATTGATAGGAAGGGTGGTATATAAATAAAACGAATAAAGAATAATATTCTGCCATTTCTACCTGTTCGCTTAAGTAGTTCTTTCCATAGTTTTTGGAACACTTTCCGTAACTTTTGTCTTGAAAGAAAATGGCTACAGTGCTATGCAAAATTACTCTGCCATCCCACTTGGTTTGAGGCAATCCTGGGTTCTGCTGCAAGATCTCTTTTTTTGCTGTGACAGATGAAAGCAATAGAGGAATTCCAATAAAATATGAGCCTTGGATGTGAATAAAGATCACTAAAGCAGTTGTTTCATTGCTGAACATCTATATGCCTTGAAGAATCTGTAGATATATAGGGTTTACAAGCTACTGAAGACAGCGCTTTGTTCTTGAAATGTTAGTAAAACTTTGTGAATTGGAGAAAGGCCAGTGTTGAGTCAGGTTTCATTTGCACTCATTATGTGTTTGTTCCAAAAATATACAGCAAAATGGCAACAGAGGCAACTGTATGAAAATTCCTAGGTCCTGTTACAATTTAATGTGACCAAGAAACAGAGCCCAGGGTGAAGTTATGTTGGTGAAGTGGCTGGGCTATGCAGAAAGAACAGTTTCAGCTCAGTGCCTTGCATGAACGTTGTGATGGATCAGATCAGAGGGCTATCAGTAATCCAGCATCTTGTTTCCCACAGTGGGCAACCAGCTGCCTATGGGAAACCCTCAGGCAGTACATGATGGCAATAGGCATTTCCTTTGTTTCTCATCAGCAAATGGTATTAGGAGACGTGGTGCCTGTGATCGTGGATGTAGTATGTACTGGTACATCAGTTAGCCTAGTCAATTGGGAGTATGCTATAGCTCTTCTAAATTTCTGAAGAAACCTGTTGAGTTTGGATTCATTTGCCTTTTCCTGGAGTACATATATGGTGCAATAAGTAACTGAGGTTGACAGGGTGACTGTTTTCCCCAGTGGTGGAAATGTTTCACATTCCAAGTTGGTGCTTCGGCATCTCAGCTTCCATTCATATAAACTTTCAGCAATTTTCAGCTGTGCTATAAACAGCATCTGCTTGGAAGCCTAGGAGCTTCAAATGCCTGAAGGAAACAAAAGTTGCTGTGGTGTAGCATCTGTGTCTGCTGCCTTTGTTCTTCGCTGATATTATTTAGGACATGTCATCTTCTTTCATCTCCAGAAGGTTTTATGGAGAGGAGAAAAAGCTAGCACACGTCTGCTATTTAATTTGAAGATTTTATATTCTTTGTGGTCTGGCTTCTTATTTATGTTTACTGGCTATTACATAGGTCATAGCCCGACAGATTGTTATAGATGAGCCAGCATACTTATCAGTAGAGATGTGGTAGCCGGCACAGGGGAAGGGTAAAAAAATAAACAGGTTAACTTCCCCTCCTTGTTTATTTCTAACTACTTTATATCATGTTTTCCAGTGGGAAAATATTGGGGGACACTGGAAAACGTGTCTATGAAAAGCAATCTTTTTTTAGAATGATTGAGATGCTGTTAAAGATTTATCAATCAAAACAATAGAGAATGGTAATTGTGACATATGCAACTATCAGAATGAAGATTTGATTTCTCCACCTAGAGGACATGGCCATCTTCGTGAGAAGAGCATGAATTGCTGCTTGTCTTCTTCCAAAGACCTTTGGTTTGATTTGGAGACAGTCAAGCCAAATATTCTGCTTCTGCTGTCATTTTGGCTTTGGTCCTCCCTTCTGGTCAAACCTATCACCTATTCCTCATTGACACAAATACCTTTCTGTGGGTTGTTGTTTTTTTAAGCAGCTTATTGCCCAGTCTTGCTGGAGAATAAAAATATCAGAAGGTGTTAGAGCAGAAACTGCAAAAGAACTGTTGTGTATGCCAAAGCTTAAGAGGAACAATCTGAAATGTTGGGTGAGAATTGAGGTCTAACAAATACAGTGGTACCTCGGGTTAAGTACTTAATTCGTTCCGGAGGTCCGTTCTTAACCGGAAACTGTTCTTAACCTGAAGCACCACTTTAGCTAATGGGGTCTCCTGCTGTTGCCGTGCCACCAGAGCACGATTTCTGTTCTCATCCTGAAGTAAAGTTCTTAACCCGAGGTACTATTTCTGGGTTAGCGGAGTCTGTAACCTGAAGCGTATGTAACCCAAGGTACCACTGTACCCACAGAAGAAAGATGTATTGAACTGGATATATTCATAATTTTGTTTATACAAAACTAGGCATCTATAGTTTTCATTTATATACCAAAAGGACAATTTTATATCCTAAATTATAAATGCTCCCTTTTATGTTGTTAAAGGTGTAAAATAAGTTTAGGTTTCATTTAATTTTTAAAAGTAGGTATAATGTATATTTCAATCCCTCCCCCTGAAATTTATGGTTGTTTTTTAATTTTAAAAAAATCTTGTTTCCCTCCCATAGTTTCAAAATTTCCAGAAGTTTTATTTCTCTATTTCTTGCACTCACAGTTATTTGAAAGATGAATTTTAACACAAAAAAGGAGTTGAGTAATTATCTTTCACAGTGAAACTTCACTTAGGATAGCTGTCAACCTTCTTGGATCTCATTTATTTATATCCAGATTGATAAGCTTTTCTAGAATTGGTCTGGCCTATAGTCCTCTTTCTTATGTGACAAAACGCCTTTCCAACTCTTATCATTGTCCTTCCTAGTGAGTAGTTTTCTTAGGTGTAGAACCCAACATTTTTACACTGATGGGGATTTAGGTTGTTGCTTTTGAGTAGCCTAAGGCAAATCTCATTAATATTCTGAAAGAAGGGAAATGAAAGAGAATATAAAATCAAACATATAATAAAACACATATACACATATATAATACAACATGCTTACCCAATGTACTGCTTTATCTTAGGTAGGGCGGGTGGGGGAGAGTGCAAGGCCATAAGTTTACTAATCCATTTAAGGTGGGCCTTTGCACTTTCAGCCAGAGAGGAAAATAAACTCTTGAAGCTAATTTATGCATTCGATGTGTTTGTTTTAGCTAATGTAAATAGTGTGGTGTTAGAGGAGAATAAGACCACACACAACTGCTTCCATGGACAAGGTGTGTGGAGATCCTTTTTAGTGGAAGTAGCTACAGAAGCCTGGTTTGCGTGTTCACATTGTGCCAAACTATGGCTTGGCAGAACCATGTGCAGGCTCCCAGATAAGAGCTTGCTCCTACCAGATCCTTTTTGCTGCCACACCACACTGAGCTAACCCAAAGCTTTCAGCACTATTCCCCCTCTGCAGAGGTGGGGAATCTATTAGGATGGTCTACTCTCAGAGGAAGGGACGCAGGTGGCGCTGTGGGTTAAACCAGAGAGCCTAGGACTTGCCGATCAGAAGGTCGGTGGTTTGAATCCCCGCAATGGGGTGAGCTCCCGTTGCTCAGTCCCTGCTCCTGCCAACCTAGCAGTTTGAAAGCACATCAAAGTGCAAGTAGATAAATAGGTACCGCTCTGGCAGGAAGGTAAACAGCATTTCTGTGCGCTGCTCTGGTTCGCCAGAAGCGGCTTAGTCATGCTGGCCACATGACCCGGAATCTGTACGCTGTCGGCCATGACTGGACCTAATGGTCAGGGGTCCCTTTACCTTTACCTTACTCTCAGAGGCTGAGGGATCCAATGGGTTTCCAGATGACTTTCATGCTAATTCGACTGGCACTCCTGTCAAAGCCCCGGCCAGCCTCTGGAACATCCAAATGGCTTGGGCCATTGACACAATCACCCCTGAGCACCCTTTCTCTCTTCATGGAGCCTTTTTGGTCACCCTGTATGATGACCTCTGCTGGGAGAGAGATAGGGAAAATGCATGCCTGTTAATTCTCATTGGCCTCTCAGCGGCTTTAGATACCATCAACCATGGTATCCTTCTGGAGCGGCCATCTTAGTTATGGGTGGCTCACACTGCTTTGTGATGATGAACTAAACCAAGAACAAGCATTTGTTTCCATTCATTCCTAGCAAAGAAAGAGCTTGCCCACAAGCCCTGATTTAGATGACATGCTAGAAAGTGGGAGGAAGGAGCAGAGTGGAGAAAGAAGATTGGATGAGTGTCAGAGAAGATGGGAAGAGAACTGGTGAAGTGGACAGTGAAGGGACTTGTGGTTCTCCTAATGTTGAGCAACCCATTGAGAAGACACTCTTATCACATACAGGAGGGAACTGCTGGGTGTCACTGCTCCTGTTCAGAGGGAGAACCTCCTCTGCAATCCTGAGGCAACAGCCCCCTCAGCCACAGGCTCAGGTAACACATGCACACCAGGGATGCACTGCAACAATTTGTTGTGGAGCCCCACTTCTAATATAGTAACAGGAATACATACTGAACATTTCAGAGTATATATACACATATCTGTGCTGAAATGTAGCTGCTTCAGGAATGAAGAATAGCAACAACTGGATAGTCTGCTAAAAGAAAATATTTGGGCTTCGAAAGTGCAGAGTACACAGGCATTTAGATCTCACAGTGCAATGCATAGCTGCTCAGAAGCAAGTCTTATAATTTTAGTGGACCTTAACTTCCAGGAAAGTTTCCACAGAGCTGTAGCATTGGTCAGGAACATTTCATCTAGTGAGCAACACAACATTCTGATTATCTCCTTCAGGAGTATGAAGTCATGACTTTGCATTTGTAGAACTGAAACCTAAATTCCAGGGGGGCTTGTTCAAGATCCAGGTCTGGCACCATTCAAACTATCTGCGGGGGGGGGGGGTATTGTTGTAGCTCTAAAAGCCTTATTTTGGAGACAATGAGATTTTTTTTTAAAAAAAAAGGTTTTACAAGGCTATGTAAAAGAAATCAAAGTTATTTTTATCATTTATATGATGGGCATGTTATTGCTCCTTAATATAAAAAATATTATTAGGTACTTTTAGCTAATAAAATGGAGCATTATAAGAAAAACATAAGCATGCAGTTGAAAGCTAAGAGGCAACCTGAGCAAGGAAGCAGAGGGTGGGAAAGAGTTTTCCACCCTCAATCATCCCTTTAAAAGTAATCTCAGCCCCACTCAAAACATTGCCTTGACACCATGGAGAAAAAGGTTGTTTTTACTATAAAAGAAGACAAAGAAAGAGCCTTGCTTTATTCTACAGTAAAGTGCATTTCAGGAGTATTGGAACACAAATGGCATACATTCTATTCTATTCTTCTTCGTTGGAACATCATAAGGTGACTTCTCTTCTCATATGTGTATACTTTTTGTCTCCAGGAGTGGTTAGATGAAAGTTGTACAGCAAATGTTCTGATGCCCACCATTTGAATGAAGAAATGTCTCAGTACAAATGGATCTCTGTGGGAAAAATAGCTGGTCAGGGTTAAACCAAGCCAGTTGGCTGCAACTCAAACCAGGAGTTGTCATGGGCAGCTTAGATGCCTAAGACTGGCAGGTGGCCAGTTCTTAAGCTTCCTATGAATTAGGGTCTGTGGAGGTAGCTTTAAAATGGTTCTGGTTATGGGGATAATTAGAGGTGCATCCAGAAGTGAAATCAAGACACACAATCAATGGAGATAGTCTTGTGGCTAGGTGTGAACCTGAAACCTTTGAGGATGTTCAGAAGCTGCCTCAGGAAGAAGCTAGCAAATGGCATGAGGCGATGCAGAAGATGAGCTCAATGGAGTCTCTAGGTGTGTTCTCCCTCACAACGTTGCCGCTGTTAGAAAGAGCAAGAACAGTGTCTGGACTTTCCTTTCCTCCTTCTCACACAGAGGCAACCGTTGCTGAACTCTGCTACTGCTTGAAGACGTTTTCCACAGAGGCTTGCGCAGAGAAAACGTACTGGACAGGCAGATATTCCACATACTGCTCATCTCTCCCCCCCCCTTCCTTTAAAAAATAGCAGACCTTGGACATGGATGTTGGCCTACTGATTGTTGGTGACATCATAAGCAGTATCCAATGAGTTATGGCTAGCCATGCAATGACAAGAATAGTTTGTGGGAAGAATAACACCTTACACTGACAACATTGTTTTAGGCTGTGTACACATTACTGTCTACAACGTCTCCAGTGTGCTCCCACTACTGGTGTTTGAAGCTGAGTTCACATGGTGTTAGGCACAATCTGTACAGATCCTGCCATTTTTTGATCAATACCCCTGTTTGATGCATTTTCCCTCCAGCCAGCTTCCATGCAATTTGAAAACATTAGCTGCAGTTAAGCTGAGGTGGGGGCCACTTCAAACAGCCATTGTGCAGGCATGCATGGCAGAAAATGTGCCGGCCACAGCTTCATTGAATAGGAGTTGGGGAAGTTGTGGGTGTGATGAAACAAATCAGGTAGTGCACATTGCTTGAAGACACACTTGCTCCCTCTCAGGTGTGTACAGCAAGGTAAGAATGTGACTAGGAACGTAATGGAAGGAAACAACCACACTGTGTGTTAAACCGCTAATGTGTACACATTAGCCTGAAGTTTTCCAATTTCTGAAAAATAGCAAAATTTAAATTTCTGAAACGATTTTTTTTAAAAGTTATCTGACTTAAATATTTAGTCTGTCCAATAATAAAATCCTATATTTGGAGGATGGTGGAGCTGTGTTAGGGGTGTAGTGCCATGAAGATCAGCACAACTTCTGGTGTGTGGAGTCTTTCAATGGTTAACATTTCAAAAACTACAACTGTTCCACAACATGAGAATTCTCTGATTCTTAATTAAGTAGCATTTATTGCTCTGTAAAAGAATAAATATAACATTACCAACAGTTCTATCCCCTGCAATTCAAACTCAGCCCCCAACAGAATCAAATACATAATGGGGTCAACATTGTATCATTCATTTATCAGACAGGAAAGGGGAAATGTAAAATATGAATGAATGAGCTCTCACCAAGGTCTTAACTTTTACTGAAAAGAAGATTAGTGGAATACAAAAGGGTTCAAGATAAATTCTGAACAAGTTTCAGAATAATTTGTGGATATAGAACGTGGGTAAGAGGCATGCCAGTTCTTGTTTGAAACCTATTAAGGATATGGATAAGACAGTATCTTCTTCCCCAAATTAGATTATGCTTCACACATACCCTTACTGTACCAATCTGAATCTGGTGAATGGAAGTAAATCGTTTGAATATTTAATAAACCGTTACTTCATCAACCAGTTGTTTGCACTGAATAGTGTTGAGATAGATGGCACTTACATGCATGTTTAGAATTTGGTCCTTTGCTATTACAAACAGCTGTAGAATTATGATGAAAGAAGCATTTTGTAAGGTGCAGTCCATAGATTTGCACGCCACACTGGCTTCAAAAAGCAAAAAAGATGGCAATGGAACAATAATAAAGAAATGTAGAACTGTGGTTCTTATTGCAACTAGGACATTATTTAGTCAGGTTAGAAATATGAGCCAGCTTTCTCTAATCTTAGCTAAGGCTTAATAAGAAATATAAACCTATGAGCAACTGAGAGAAAATGCAGATGTCACATATTCATGGTCTGAGCTTGATGTCATGTTTCGGAAGTAGCTGTTTTTTTATTCAAATCCTCGCAAGAGCTCCAAATCTGAAACTATGAAAACATGGGCTTCATGTTTGGGGATTATGAATTCTGATGAGAGCTTCAGATTCCTGGGTGGTAGGGATGCATTACATTAGGAGAACGGATCTTCCTGCTGGTACATTTTTATCCGCTGAGAACATAATTGCATGCATGTCAAGTTTGATAGAGAATTGTAGCTCTTAAGTTTCTAAATGAGCTTAATGTTTAAAAGGACTAATTAAAGATCTGTATTTTTTGAAAAAAAATCCATTACGGCAAGATTACAAGCAGTCCTTTTCTATTTTCATAACGGAACTTAGAATTCTGGTGGTGTAGCCATATTTGGTGTTTCCAGGTCATGCAGAATTAAAATAAGTGTCTGTGCTCTCTTTCCATTAGCTATCAAAATGAACAAAGTGTTACATTGATTCAGATGTGCTTGTATATTTGTTGATGATTCTCTGGTTCCTAAGAGGGTAAGTTTAGGCCAGTGGATAGTGTGTTGGAAAACCTTGATTAAATTTTGCCACAGTTTTGACTCTCTGATCCAATTCAGATTACACACTAAACCATGGTTATAGAAGCTAAACTGTGCTTTAGTGTAAAGTCTAGATGGACAGACCATGGTTCACAATTGGTAGGTGAAACAGACCCTCCAGATGTTAGGTAAAGGTAAAGGGTAAAGGGACCCCTGACCATTAGGTCCAGTCGTGACCGACTCTGGGGTTGCGGCGCTCATCTCGCTTTATTGGCCGAGGGAGCCAGCATACAGCTTCCGGGTCATGTGGCCAGCATGACTAAGCCGCTTCTGGAGAACCAGAGCAGCACACAGAAATGCTGTTTACCTTCCCGCCGGAGCAGTACCTATTTAGCTACTTGCACTTTGAGGTGCTTTCGAACTGCTGGGTTGGCAGGAGCAGGGACTGAGCAATGGGAGCTCACCCCGTCGCGGGGATTCGAACCACCAACCTTCTGATCGGCAAGTCCTAGGCTCTGTGGTTTAACGCACAGCGCCACCCGCATCCCTTTTCTCCAGATGTTACTGGACTGCAATTCTTGTTGTCCCTGACCACTGACAAGGATGGTCCACAGGTTCCTCACTTGCTCTACCTGATATTAATTTACATGAAGTTCAATCCTTCTGCTCAGAAGTAAGTTGTAGTGAACACAATGAGACTTAACTCTTGGGTAACTGAATATAGGATTGCCTTCTCAATGGCTCACATACGAACATATAAACTGCATTAATTCAAAACTCTTTCCTTTAAATAATATAAAAACTTGTTTGGGGTATTCTGGTCTGTGGCAGCTGTTTTACATCTGGAAGTTATCCCTTATTGTTGCAACTATTAAGAGATAAAATGTGTGTTTGAATTCACCCATATGCCATGAACCAATATTATTCCAAAATTTAATTATGAGCATAAGAACATAAGAGTCCCAGAGATCCAACGAGTCTAGCATTCTGTTTCCCACACCTGTGACCAGCCAGCTGCCTCCAAGAAAATGCTCATGGCTAATAGCTGTTGATAGACTTGCTCTTTATGAATGTGTCTAATCCCCTTTAAAACCATCTAAGCTAGTGGTCATTGCCACAACTTGCAGCAGAGGCGACACAATCCTATGCTTGTCTGTTCAGTAGTACCTAAGTTCCATTGTTCATCAGGACGTTCTCCAGGTAAGTGTGTCTAGGATTATAAACTCATTTCCTTAAGTTGATTATGTGTATTTTCTTTTGTCTGCCATTTCCACACATGATGCCCACTTTTATAAACCACTATTATGTTCCTCTTTGGGGATATAAACTGCAGTCTCTTCTAATAGGGAAGGTGCTCCAACTCCCTGATCATTTTTCCTGCCCTTTTCTGTACCATATGCCTCTACAATATCTTTTTTGAGATGGGGCAACTAGAATGGTACGCAAAAATTCAAATGTGGTTGCACCATAGATGAGGGCATTGCAGGGCTGAAGGTTCCATTTTGACTCTTACCTAATCCCCATTTTGGAGTTTGCCTTTTTCACTGGCTGGTCCAAGCTGACATTTTCATTGACTGTATCTGCCTCAACCCCAATATCTCTTTCCTGTTGTGAGATGCTGTTGTGAAACATTTCATTGAATTCATTTCTGCTCTCATCATGACAGCTGTTTTGAAATGGAAAAGTGTAACTTCCTGTTCATAAAGTCTGCTTCAGCTTTTTTGTTTCTTCATTTCTTCTTTGCAATCACATCTGCATTTCCAGTGTTTAAAAATGCTATGTATTTCATGTGTTGGGTACCAAATTTTCAACAGTTTTCACACTGTATCTGTCCCATATTTCTTACACTGTGTCTACTTCTTCAACTGCAGGCTTCCTTTTTAAGTTAGGGTTATTACCGTAAAACAATTTGATGGTGGATTTAATTTATTTCAAATATTTTCAAAATCCAGTGAAAACCCTTGTAAGCTGCCTTCAAGACTGGTCATCCAAATTTTGTTTGGTATGTGTGTATATCCCCTCCATCCCTAATTATGAGACTGACAGCTTATACCAGACAGCTGATGTTGGACAGCTACCCAAACTGTTGGATTCATGATTCTTAGTGGGGGGAGAGGATGATTAAGAAAAAATGTTCTCAATCAGTTTAGCTGTCACTGTGAAATCCTTGCAATGTAGCCAGGCTCTGGTTACATGTCAATTTAGAAATCCTGTGGCGCTGCAGCTATAACAACTTGTTAATTATTTGTGAAGTAACAGGCTGTAAGATCTCTGGCTCACATTTTTCTTACTGTACATGTTGTTGATAGGCATGTAATATGAGAATAATCCCTTTGCTAATAGGCCTTGGAGGGAACTGAGTTGAGAATTTTCAAGAGTATGAAATAATAGCACTTAAGTAAATATTGTTTAGAGGAGGGGAAAGCAATTGTTGGTATGTTTGGGATTGTTGCTGTTGTTACTATTACTACTACTGCATTATATCAGTCATGCAAAGCCAGGAGAAGACTGGGCCACTGCAGGTTCTTTTGCAGCTGTCCTAATGGATGAGACAGTAGTATCACGTCATTGAAACATGGCCACCACAGACAGAATGTTAATGACTTTATAAAGCTAGGAACATAGGAAGCTGCCCTGTATGGAATCAGACCATAGGTCCATCTAGCTCAATACTGTCTACACGGACTCGCAGTGGCTCTCCAGGGTTTCAGGCAGGGAACTCTCCCAACTCTACCTGGAGATGCCCAGGATGAACCTGGGACTCTCTGTGTTCAAAGCAGATGCTCTGTCACTGAGCTATCGCTCTTCCCATGGGTTCCATTTTGAGATGCTGTCCATGACTCCTAACAATGTCCAACACAGGTGTCCCCAAGAGTGTTACTGCATATTTTTCTTCCTTCCATTGTGCCTTGAGGGAGTATTGGTAGCAGTAGTGCCAGAGGCAGAAACCAGGCAGTGGCAATTTGTTTGAATGGAAGAGTATTCAGGAGATAAATGGTGATAAGCCCTGTAGTGTCTATCTGGACTTGCGCCCACTATGTAAGTACTTGGGGAGAGAGATGAGGAACAGAGGGTGCTTCCCTTCTATAGCAAATGATCTCTGTCAGAGTCTCCGCAGTTGTGACCCCTGCCTTCTTTGCAGAGCTTGCACCTATCCCCAACCGCAGCTTGAGAGCCATTTTGAGAGTTTTTATAGTCAACTTCAAAGGAAGATTGCATGACCAGCCATTCTTTGAACAGGCTATAGTATTTGTTTCTAATGCTTTGTGGCTAATGCTAAGGTTGAAACAGTAGAAAAGACCTGATGGACTTAAACAGGTGTAATTCCAAGTTGACACTGTGTTCTTGTTGTTGTTTTTTGAATTACCACCCTTAAAGCTGTAGAAATGTCAGTAACTCAGTTGTTTGGAATGTGGAGCTGAAAGTGCCAAGGTTGAGGAGACTGCAAATAAAGAAATCAAAGAATGTGAAGGGAAATGGGCTCATTGTCCAGAAATCTATGAACTTTATTTCCCTTCAATAAATCAGTACCAGTGTCTCTTTTGTGGGCACCAAACCAACACATTCCTGCATCATTGTACTTAGTTAAAGGTAAAACCTCTTGTCTCTTTGAGGTAAAGGAGGGCTAGGTGTGAAAAGAAGCACAATATGAACACTTTCCTGTTTTCAACTTTCATTTGTGGGGATGACCATGCCATTTCTGAATTTCCCTTTACTTCACAATATTTCAAAATAGTATTTTGCAGTATATATTTAAGAAGCGGTTTTGCTGCTCATACCCTTGAGAGTGGAGCAATCCTGCTTTAGTAACTCTGCTGTGACCTTGGATGTTAGCTATTTCCTGCATATGTGATGCACTGTGGCCATATTATCAGAGTGGAAGTTGAGCTGGGTGGGCATTGCTTGTGGTCAGCTTTTCCTCCCCGCGGGTTCCGTTCCCATGTGCCCTCTTTATCTTGTGGTTTGAGAAAAAGGAAGGAAACTTTGCTGTTGAAATTGTTCAGAAGTTTCTGTACAAAGCTGACATTGGGTGTAGCAAGTATTGGCAAGTATAGGGAAATAACATTTTGCCTAAGAACTACCTGGAAGTCAAGTACAAATGTGGGAATGGGGCAAAGACTACAAGGACCACCTCTCCTCTTGTCGGTGAGAAGCCTTCTTCTGAGGAGGTGACTATGAGTGGAAATCAGGTGTTGAGCCTGCACTAATACCTCCTCCATTTCCAAGGACATGGAGACATGGGTGTGAACAAACTTTGCAGACCCAACCCTCTCAAATGAGTGCCCATTTCCTGCTCCAGCTGCTTGCACTAAGTGTTGTGCTAACTCTGCTTTTCAAAAGGAAGGTGCAGAGGAACAGCACTTGTTGCATCGTTGTCTTAACATGTGCTCAGCCATGAGTCTAAACCTCTTGAGTATTTCCTGCACCTTGTCTTATATCTTGCCCATGTGCCAGTCTGATATATGCATTAAAGCCATTGGCAGAAACAAAGCTGGGAGTTTTAGTTTTTTGTCCAGCAGTGAGGGTTAGGACACCAATCTTACTTGTAGATGCTGAGGGCTGGACCTGGAAACTTCTGTATGCAGCAAATCTGCTCTGCCACTGAGCTGTTGTCCTTGTTTATTTTCACTAGGAGATAGATAGGAAGAGTGATTATGTTGACTATCTGGGACTTCTTACCAGCTTTTGATACTTACTCATATGACATCCTTGGTTGGCAGTGTTTTGCTGTGGCTCTATGGTTCCTACCTTTCCTGAAGATTCCAGAATGTATTGGTACTTGTAGTAAAGATCTTGTATTAACTTTCTTGTGGGACATCATATCTATATAAGCCACCATGAGAGGTCACTTGCAGTTTTTGAGTGGGATCTCTATTTCTACTTTTCTTTTGTACCAGATGTGGTGGTGTCATCCTTGAATGACAGCATGAGGGCTGGAATTAGCAGCTTTGAAACTTAATCCAGACAAAATGGAGTAGTTCATGGTGGATAGTCTTAAAACTAGACAATTAATGGAATTACCTGTTCTGGGCGAGATTCATCTCCTTGAGCCAAGTCAACATCTAGATTTTTAGGTGGAAGAAGTGGTTGGGGACATGATCTGTCAGCTTTCCACCTTCCTGAAAATGTGAGACCCTGAAATACTGCGTTGAACTTTATGTGTGTCTGCCCTTGGAGCCAGTTCAGAAGCTTCAGTTGATGCAGAACTCATGAGGCAGATATTTGCTGCTGGGAATAACTGCAATACTGTAAGAATTATATTGGTTTCTAGACTGTCATGTTGCTGGTTCTTACTTTTGAAGTCGTTTACAGCTCCAGTGTATGTGTTGCCCCAATATGAACCTCTCCAACCATTGAGGCCCAGTCACAAGTCTCTTCAACAGAAGCTGAATTGTCTATAAGGCTGATAGAGAATTTTCAGTTGTGGTCTCACATCTATAACGTTTCTTACCATCTGGGTAAGAATGTGGTCTTCTCAGAAGTGTGCTTTTGAAACTTTTAAAAAATGTTTTTATAAATATTTAGGCTTCTATTGTATACCCTCTTACCCAGGAGTAAGCTACACTGAAAATAAGGGGAGTTACTTCTGAGTATGTGTGTACAGTATAGGATTGCATTGTTTGTCCCTTTTTTTACAGGCTGGGAGTTTACCTGAGCTGCATCTGTTTTTTGTGATTTGAGAATAAACTTTAGATACAGCAACTGTCATATTTTATTATTGCTTTGATGTTTTAAATCATTTTCTCTCCCCCCCCCCCATAGAACCCTTGCAAATGGAAAAGCTGAGTAAACATTTTTAAAATAAATAATACATAGCAACTATACATTTTCTAAAGAAATAATACATAGTAACAAAGTATAGGTCCTGGAGACACTGGGGCAAAATATTCAGAATATGTATAAAATGGAGTGATGTTGTCTTAAAACGTTTAAATGGAAGCATATTTTGAAGCATCTAAGCATATATATTTTTTAATGACCAATCAGTCCATCCCCCCCCCCCCCCGGAGGCACCGTGCTTATTTATGTCATGTGCCATTGGGAATATAATTGCATTTGTCCTTAGATTTCTCTAAATGTATACCATGTGTGTACATGCAGAGTGCATTGAGATAGAAAATTTTGTTCCAGCTACCCAAGCAAATTGACGTGAGTCTTGGGAATTTTCTTACTGTTAGGAATGAAGTGATGATGTCATTCTGCCTGTTCGGGAAGCTATTTTCCCTAGAGGCAGAGAAAGCCAGAAGGGACCATGTCCACATACATAAGGAAGGAAGACCCAATGCTCTTTCTCCATCCATTCTTCACCTCCCCCCTCTTTCCCTTTAGAGGCCAATTTCCTTGACTTTCCCTTTCCAACTTTTAGGGGGCAAAATAGCAATTAAAAATAAATAAGAGGAGCTAAAGAACAGGTGCTGGGGGGGTGCATGCCAGCAGCTCTTCTTTCTCTGCACATGTGATTGTGATTCTCCTCCAGCTTTCTCAGCTTACAGGTTGAAGAGCATCCATGAAGAACAGGGTTGCTCTTATGACTGTTAGTAAATCTAATGTGCAACCTAGTTCTTAAGAGCCTTATGATTACTTCTTTTTGTTTAGGGTACTGTCAGAGGTAGATTTAGGGCAGCATGACTGGTTGCCTTGCACAGGATACAGGAGCCAAGGGGGTGTCTTCCCAGCGCTTTCCCCAAGTACTTTTCACCTAAGAAACCACCATCTTTGTATAATCAGGCTTTGTTTTCCCAGTGATGGTTCTATATTTTTCCTCTGCTACAGAAAACTCAACTTCTCTCTCTGTTGTTTTTTTTTTTTAAAGTATGAAACATTAGAAAATACTCCACAGGTTTGGGAGTTTCTTTTCACTGTTTTCTCTTCTTTTTAAAAGGTTCCTCCCCCTGGTTTCTGCCTGATTAATTACTTCCTCTTTGTACTTCTGCTAATATAATTGCCCCTCCCTCTGTAATTAGAGTCATATCGTTTCCCATTGTGTGTGTGTTCAATTAATCAGGCTGCAAAAGGAGGGGACTGAACTTTCCTAGGGCAGCGTGGACAACATGCAACCAGAGGAAAAGTCACTGAGCGTAAGCCCCTTTGCTGGCTCACCTTGTAGCAATGGTTAAGCACCTGCAAGAGGTTGGGAGAAAGGAGAAGAGACCCATGCCTGTTGCATGAGTAGGCTATAACAGAATACATAAACACACCTAAGTGAAAATGTTCTGCTGCCATTCCTGATGCAATAAAAAAGAGGAAAAGCCACTGTCAGAGAGCACTAAGAGCCTTGTATCTGGGACCACCACCACCCTAACTTTGACTTTACAACCTCATAGTACTTGTTGCTGCAGACAAAAGAGAAAGTTGCTAGGATTCAAATTACAGTCACTAATGAAATGAGCAGACCAAGGATAAAAAAGGGGGCAGCATTAACCAATTTATTTATAATTTTCAAATGGGAAACCATGTTTCATCTCAAATAAAGACATCCCGCATCCTCCCCGTGTATTTTTGGAATATACTTCGTAGGATGCCATTTAAGTGGTGAAAGGGTGGCAATCAGAGAAACTTCTCTTAGGGGCCTTTGAAGTGAAGGTTGAGTCATTATTATTCATCACCAGGCTAGTTTGTGTGCTCATTTAGGTGACAGTTGTTTTCTCGAAAGAAAACAGCCTCTTGATGCTTTTTAATTCCTGAAAATAAAAGAAACAAGGACTGTCAAGGCATCCGGATGTAGTGCTTTGAAAGCAGTGTGCAAGGAAACAAATTTAAATCCAAGGGAAAAACTGAGTGGCATAAGAAGGAAAGAGCCAACAAGAACACTGTTTAGCCATTCTTTAATGTTTCAGAAACAGTGTTATATGGCTAAGCACAATATATCTCTTATACTACATTTGTAAATGATGTGCACTGTCTGTGCATTGCACAGTGCTGAACAAAGAAGGAATATGCTTTCATTGCTCTTCTGTGTCACCATGGCAATTTTAAAGTACAGTTTCTGTAGCATTAATCAGAAATGCAAAGGCATAAGTTAAGGCCAGTGGACAGTGTATTGGAAAACCTTGATTCAAATTTTGCCACAGCTATGACTCGCTGACCCAATTCAGATTACACACTAAACCAGGGTTATGGAAGCTAAACTGTGCTTTAGTGTAAAGTCTAGATGGACAGACCATGGTTTACAATTGGTAGGTGAAACAGAAGTAGGGTTGCAGTTCAGCAGTGCTTCCAGGGCAATTTACAAAAATCATAATACAATATAGAACTGTAGAGTTGGAAGGGACCCTGAAGATTGTCTAGGCCATGCAGCTGTCCCATACAGGGATCAAACCTGCAACCTTGACATTGTCAGCACCGTGCTGCAGCCAACTTTGCTATCCAGCCTCTAGGCAATAAATTGCAACAGATTATCATAGCTAAATGGAAAGTAACTGTGACTCTCAGAGGTGTAGCTTACATTTTGCTCCGGGTTATTCTGGAAAAACAAGAGGCATCTAGTTGGAGAAGCTGGAATTTGGATTTACTCTGCAAGGTAGTTCTTGCAAAAGAACCTGCTTAATAGAGCAGACAATTATGCTAAATAATATTCTGTTCGCTGGAGCTTGCATGTTTATTTTCTTTGATAAGAACTGGGCTCTGTAACAATGTAGTAAATAAGTTGCAAGTCAAATGTAGATTGTCACTTGACAATGGCATGCTTAGTTTTTTTCATGGCAAGTCCATGAAAAGTCCATGTAGTTTCCCAGCATAATTACACGCCACAAAAAGGGCAAGTACACATTGCACGCCATTTCATACAATGGGATGCCTTCCATGTGGGAAATCCGTAGCATGGAAGTGGCCTTACATAAGGTAATACACTCAGGGGCTGGATGAAGGGTGTGTGGTGGGGGCGGCTGCCCCAGGTGTCACCACTGAGAGGGGTGACAAAATGCCAGGCACTACTCACCGCGGGGCCTGCAGCGCACCCATGCCTGGGAGTGATGTGGTGGCTTGGGCGCCCGCAGGCTCCGCACTGCCACAAACGGTCTGCCCATTGCCTCCCACCCAGCTTTAGGGTAGCTGAGTGGGAGGAGGCAGGCAGACTCCTCGGAGGCCCCACAAAGCATCCTGCCCCAGCTTGTCCCACCCCGCAGGTGGCTGGCCCCACCCCTGGGAGCAGGGCACGCGCACCACCCCAGGCGCCGGATCAGCTTGCTCCACTGCTGAATACACTTGATCATTTTCTCTTTGTATGTGCAAACTTCTTAACATTACAGAACTTTGCAGAATTAACCTAGCCACACTTCCTTCCTTTAAACAATGCACATAAGTCAACTCTTTTCTTCAGAGCCCTTTTAAGAGTAGATTGATGTGGTGAAGTGAATTCACCGTGCGTTTTCTTACACGTTGCCTCTCATTTTTCGACTTCCTGCACCCATTAAGAAATACCCCGCTTCAGATCCCAAAAGCTACACCCAAGGTGGGGCAGGGAGAGAAACAAAACAGGCTATCATGTTCATGTAAATGAGGCTGTTTCAAGTTGTGCAGATGCGGAAGCCGCTGTCACTGGTGAACGGAAACAGCCCTGCTGTAGTACTAAAAGCAGCTTTATCATTCAATTCAGTAGTTGTTTGGCAAGCTCATGCCCAAGATGCACATGGAAGAGGAGGATCTGGCTGTCTCTGATGAAGCAGATGATATCTTCTGTGAAGGTAAATGATCTCTAACAAAGCTGCTGCTGCTTTTGCCGTCACATGTTGAAGATAGGGTGTCCACATTATATTTCTTAAAGGATCAAGTGTTCTTGAAGAGTCAGGAAGCTGCAGGGATGAAAACACACCACAAAGGGATGCCTTTCTCCTGCTAAATAAAAAGGCATTGTGGATGTGATATAACGAATGAGATTCATATTAGTTACAGAGAAAGCTTACTGCAAAAGAGGGCAGTAGGCTTTAAGCTAGTCCTTCAGCCCTAGTCTGATGCATGCTTACTCACAAGTAGAGTTAGGGATTTACACCCTACCAAATATGCATAGAAAAGGTATAGAAAACTATAACACTAAATCTATAGTTGCAGGTCGCATGTCACTAAAGTCGTTGACCTTACACATGTGCATAAACATTTGCAACTCCTACTGATGTAATTTTTAGCATGCAAGTAAAAATCAACCTCAGTGCGGGTTGGCTGGCTTAAGCAGTTGTAGATCATGTCTCCACATCTCCAGAAGCTGGATTATAAAACTGTGAAAGCAACAGAGAATGATTTATCTGTCTATCATTGTTTTTGCTATCCTGTCACAGCTTTTCTTGTGTTGTATAATGTTAGGATCTGCATAGAACTATAGCACGAAGTTCAATGAACCTTTGGGTGGTTTAGCTCATGTGCTGCAAGCTGCAGTTCCCAGTTGAAATCTCGGCTTGGCCACAAACCTTTCCTCAGCATTCAGTCTCCAGTCTATATTAGGGAGCTAATAAAATTGACCTATTTTACAGTGTACCTGGAACACCAGGATTTTGCTACATAAATGTAAGAGACCCTCTGGGCCCACCACCCATGATATCCTGATAACAGCATGGTAGGGAGGTAGGATGGGTGGGGTATATGTTTGTGGGACCCATCTCTCTTGCTGAATTTGTATTTTCTTCTGTCTGGAACATTTGGAACAGTTTTGCTTGTTTTATAATTGCAATGGTTTTATCTGTTTTCATAATTGTGCATTCTGTTGTTGGAACCTTTGGGTAAAAATATTTTGAGTAACTAAATAAATAATGGCAGTGGGCTGCCTGCGACTTGTAAGAAAAGCGCAGCCAATGCCATCTTAATTTTTCCAGAATGCCACATTGGGGCTCAGAGGCCTGTGTGCGTGTGTACAACTTGCTGAAAGGTCATACATTTTGGAGCCTGAGATTGTGAAGGGTCATTAGAAGCAAATTTAGTGAAGGTCTCATCGGCTGCTCTGAAATATTTCATTGATTGGTATGACATCTTTGGTGTGGTAGATTTGCACAGGAGTATTGATTCATTCACTAGTGGACAGTACATTCAGCATGGCAGTACATACCAGAGAATCCAAGAATCCATCCAATTTCTTTTTCATTGTATGATGCTTTCTAATTTGAAAGTTAGCTGGTCTTGAGCTGATGGAGCTTGGAGGCAACTGGAATGGCTGTTGATGATGGGCAAGCATAGCTGTGGATACAACAACAGTTTCATGACAATAAAAAGTGGAGGCTGAATAGAACTCTGCAGTGCACCAAATCTTTAAAACAGCACATTAACATCTCTCAACAGGTGGTGAAACTGAGTCACTTACTGCTACCCTACCACAACAGGTGTATCTGTTTGCAATGAAGCAGAAGGGAGCATATGCCTTTAGTTACTGGGTTCTTACGTATTTTATTCTTGCCAAGGATCTCTGTGCATCTTTATCCTGATTAATCATGTATGCATAATCCATAAGAATTCAGTTTATACAAACAACTTGGTTCTCCTTCCTTTTGAACAGCTGGTGATTTCACATGTCCCCATCCCCCCTTTAAGTCTGTGTGTATGACAGCTAGAGATACTCAAAGTAGCTGACAAAAACAATCCCCTTACCTAGCTGGGTAGGACAGGTTTCTTTCCTACTCTGAATTGCTTTGCCTGTCAGCAGCGTCCACTCACTTCTGGTTTCAAACAGAGTAATTGTAAGATCAGAAGTGAAAACACCTACACAAGCCAAATGATTTGGAGCAGGCCCTGAATAAGCTGCAGGTGGTAAACTGCTCCAAGGTTGTTTTGTTTGTATTGCCTTTATCACCATAGCATTCTGGCAGAGTGAAGTCACTGGAGAGAAAGAGCATCTATTGAAAGAGGCGCTGTTTGATTTCTATAGCAAAACATGGTGAACACTTCTGTACTTCTCCACCTGCTGTCATTCTTTAGAAGACAATTTAAATATCTCCAGGTCAGATAAACACCCACATGTGTGCCAATGCATTTAGCAAAGTCAATGTACCTTTCCGTATATTTCTTGAAAGCATAAGCCTGTCACCCTTTTTTTATATATTGATGGGAGGTTCTGCTGCAGCTAAGATTTTTCCATTATTTCACATTGGCTTGGTTTGCACAGCAAGTGGAGAGGAATTCATAGCTGCTTTGCTCCTCCCAGTCCCTTTGCTGCCATGCTGAGATAAGGTTTGGCTTAGCATGCCATCCGAACTGGGATTTGTGGTTAAGGTCTGCCTTCACTAAACACAAGCCGTAGCCAAGGTTTGTTCTTTGCTACTGTTCATGGTTGGTGGTGAGAGAACTTAACTATGAGTCCAGGTTTGGATGACACACTAATCCAAACCTTTGCTGAGCTCAATATGGTACTAAAAAGGACCAGAGAGGAGACAATCAGTTAAGACCTCCCCAGAAGTCGGCAGATTTGTGCAGTCCCAGTATGCCATAGTTTGGTTTACTGTGTCATGTGAACCAGTGCTGGCACAATGAATCCTAGAATTGTAGAGTTGAGAGGGATCACAAGGGTTGTCTATTCCAACCCCCTGCAATGCAGGAATCGCAGCTAAAGAATCATGACAGATGGCCATCCAACCTCTTTCTTAAAAACCTCCAGTGAGCCTGACTTGGAGAGTCATTGGCCAATTACAAAGAAAAATAAATTATGATTAAAAAGCACCATAGATTATCTTTGAAGATGTGTAGTAGGGCCAGTTCTAGGATGACTTCTAATACTTGCTTAGTTCTTTTGCATATTTTTTGTATGATTGATGTCCAGATGCGTTGGATTTTAGGACATTCCCACCACATGTGCCTGTGGAGGTGCATCTTCTCCAGCATTTTGATGAGGTTCCTGGGCGAATTAGCGTTAGTTTCCATGGTGTTACGTACCACCTGTAAGTGAGTTTAAGAGAGCGTTCTTTTATTTTCACTGATATGGATTTAAAGGGAGGTTTAGACCACATTCTGGTCCATTGGGTGGGGTTAATCTCATAGCCTAAAAAATGGAATGGCTCTTCAAAGCACATACTTTACAGTGCCATACTAATCATACCTAGTAAGCTGTATTGACTTCAACAGGGCTTATACCCAGGTAAAACGGGGGTTATTAGATCTCTCTCAAGACATAAGAGATGAATTAATATTAGCCCCTAATTTATTGCAATGTCCATGAGACAGCCACCCAACACCATGCCTATGCTTGCCTTTAGGGCCTTAATTGTTCCCATTCTTTCCATTTTCCAGCTGAGTAACTTGCTTGGATGCTCTTATGCTACATGACCCATTTTTCGGCTGTTTCTGCTAAGATGACACAGAGTTTCTCAAACATTCCACAGCAGTAGAGATATCTCACTTCAAAGATGTTTGAGGAAATAGTGAGCCTGAAACTTGCCACCAAGAATCTCTGAGATCCTTCTGATTTATTTATGTGTTTACTTTATTGAATATTAATTGCATCATTCTCCTTTAAATCAATTCAGATCATCTTTCCATTTGCCCTTTGCAGTAAAGACATACAAATCCCTACGTACGTGCATATAACCCCTAAACACTTTTATTTATTTATCTTTAAAAAATGTTATACAGAAGGTGGATATTGTGGTAGCAACAGTAACTTGCTGCACGGCCTGCCTGCCATAGAAAAGCCTTTGGTGGCATTGGGCTTACCTCTTCTGATTCTGAGCGACATTGTTTGCCTTTGGTTTTGCTGCTTGGGAGAGATAGCCAGGGCGAGGCAGACAGTAAAAGAAATAAGAAGCGAGGAAAGGAATGCTGGGAAGAAGGTTCAGGGCAATGACAGGAAGAGAAGAAGACCTGAGGCAAAGAGACAAAAGGCCAAAATGAACAGAAAGAAGAATTACGTGTGGCTAGGAACTACAGAACTGAGAAATGCCAAGAATCACATATTGATTTGAATAACTACTGCAATTAAATCTTTAATTCTGGTGAACAGTTGATATCCATAGCCAGGTAAAAATACCCATTGCGTCCCACTCACCTGGGAGTAAGCCCCGTTGAATTCAATGTGGCTTTCTTCTGAATAGACGTGATTAGGATTGCGCTGTAAAAGCCTTTTGAACAGGGAATGTTTCAACAACTTCTGAATGTCAGAAGTTGGGCACCTGTGTGTCCCTGTGGGGCAGTGTTCCAGAGGCCTTGGGACCCTGTTTCTAATCCCCACAGGTAATTCATTGCCTAGAGCTGATTTGCTTATTGGGTCATGCAGCCACAATCTTGCTTTGCCTTCTATTGAGATGTTCCTTCTAGAATTGTAATTGCATAGAATTTGGATGGTATGGTTTAAAAATTTATAAGCTGCATTCTGCCTCCCCCTCCCACAGCTGCTGCCAGTGCATGTTATAAACTCCATTTTTGAAGCTCAGGAAGCATTATATGTATATAGGTTAATACTCTTTCTTAGATAGAGAAGGTGCAAGTAGCACTGCTATCAAGACAGTACATTGAAAGGGTACCTTTTGCTTTGAATAAGTGAAAGGGCAGACAGATGGAATACATAATGTGAGCACTGGAGGGATAAAACATGAACATATAGTGTTGTTCAGGAAGGCCATTAACATTCCATAAGGGTTTAAGAAAACAGAGATGACCTCTTTAAAATGTACAAAACACTTCTTTAAAATTCCAAACTTGTAGATTAAAAGAGAAACACTGAAATGCACAAATAGATTAGGGAGAGAGATAAAATTAAATGGGCTTCCCCCTCGTAAGTAACCACAAAGCCATACATAATTTATGAATGTGTGTGTATATATACAACTTTTCCCCCTTAAGGGTTCATCAGACACATTGCATGACCCAGTAATGGCTGCCTGTCTCTTCTAATCCTCGAGACCAGAAATGATCAGCTAGCAGTTCACAGGCCAGCTCTCTCCCCGCAGAGCAACTTTATCTAGCCTCCAGTTTCCCTACCAATTTTTAAAGCAAGCGGAGTAGAAGGGGGAAATGTGCAAACGATTTCCTTTGCAAAGGAGAAAATGCAATGGGATTGTGTTTGTATCTCATACACATTTCGTGTCCCTTCCAAACCCATACTGGTAAGCAAGGAGGCCAAGGGACACTGACTTTTGAGAGCACCTCAGCTTTTGCCACATCCTCATACCACCCAAATGTTCATGCCTGTGAGGCCATTGCCGGTAGGTGGGTAATGCCAACTTTATTACCACACAAACCTTTCTCAAAAGTTTTCCTTTGGCAACACACTGCCTTTGACCATGTTTTTTCTGTCTTAAAACACAACCCTATGATTGCTATATTCAGAAGGAAGTCCCACTATATTCAGTAGGATTTACTTCCTAGTAAGGGAATTCAGAATTTCAGCTTAAGCTATAGTTTTTGTACTGAAACTTTCCATAGTTTAAATATATTTAAGCTTGGCTAGTATTATAAGAACAGAACAGACTATGCAATGGAGACTTTATTCTGATTTTGCAGAGCATGGAAAGGATTCTGATTTTGTACTTAAACCTGATTATTAATAGATCACTTCTTCAGTACAACCCACCCTCAAACTTGGATCCTAAATCTCTCCCCTACCCCAACAATGCCATCAACAAGCAATTTTTGGAAATATCCTCTTTGAAATTTTGCATTTCCCTTTCATAATGATTTCCTTTAATAACGATACTGCTTCAAAATAAACATATGCAATAAATATTGCAAATTCTACGCATTTTATGGGAAGCGCTGTTCTATTTTAACAGACACGCCTTCATATATTTTTTCTTTTTTCATTTTAAAAAGGCAAGTCAGTCATCTCCCATTCCTCCAAAAAAACATTGGAATATTACCATGTATTATTTGGTAACGATTCTGTAGCTGCCCAGTCTGCAAGGTATTCTACTTGTTGGGAGACTGAGAGCAACTTCTCATGAAAGCTTTCACAGCTCATTTATTTTGCCTATCCCCTTTGGTTTATCTCCCACTCCAAGGGAACATGAATGCACATGGAACTCCCTGAGCCCTGGTGGAAAGAAAGGATAATTCTCTCTGGTTCATCACCAAGGCAACTGAAATTTCCTATAGAATTTACTTCTCATAGCAGTGTTGTTTTTTTTAAGTTCCTGCTGTACATCAGCCCCTTGAGAGAAATCTGGAGCTCTGGGGAAGTTGGTGTTTCTCTTATATGTGTCTCCCACCATTGATTTGATAGAACTCCTCTTCCACAGCCTTCCCACAGAGTTAAGAGGTGTGCAAAGCCCTTTATGCCTCCTAGCTTAACACTTGCTGAAAAACAGCACTGTCCCTTGAGAGAAGGCTTACACGAACACAATTTTATTTAGTCTTTAATAGATTTCTTCACAAATGTTGCCCTGATTCATGCATTGTTATACTTGATGTCTTTGCATTGGGGGGGGAGGGGGGAGAATGATAAACCTCCTCCCTTCCATCATGGAGATTAATGGATTGTCTGGGCTGAATGCCTCTCACATAATTTATTTCCCACAAAAAGGGAGGGGGAGGGACTGAGCCTCCATGTGATCAGACCTTCACATGGAGACCCTGACTCAAACATTTGGGTTGGGTAGAGGGGATAGACCGCATTGTTCCTTCGCCTCACAAAGGTCCTAGGGAATGTATGAACCAGGCCCTTGACATTTACATATATAATGTCAGTGGCTTTTTGTGTGCTGGCACCACACACCTTTGGAATGGTTTTTTCCTTCCAAGCAGCTCGCAATGGGCTGATATTGCTGGGACATTCTATTCTAACCATTCACCAACAAGTCATACCTTAGGCACTAATTATTACCATTTGATTACTTCATTGATCAGCCATCAAGTCCGTATTTATCGGTGTGATGCTGATAATGCCAAGGTTGTTTGGGTGTTTTCATTTTGTTTAATCCTTTAAGCCACAGCCCTTGGTACCGTTCATCCGTAGCATCTCATCTGATACAAATTTGTTGGGTTTTTTTTAGTTCCAAATCTATAACAATACCAGTAATTAATGATAGATTCCAACTAAATGTCAGGAAGAATTTTCTGATGATAAGAGCTGTTCAACAGTGGAACAGATGTCCACAATAAGTGCTGGACTCTCCTTCCTTGGAGGTTTTCAAAGCAGAGCTTGGATGGCCATCTGTCATGTGTGATCTAGCTCAGATTCCTGCATTGCAGGGGGACATAATGGGGACATAACAAAAACAACAACCTAGAAGCTATTTCCCCAGAGGGGAGCCATACTGGGCTCTCCCAGCTAGCTTACTGAGTGCCTGTACAGCCCGGCATGACATTTTCCAAGGCAACTGACACTGAAAGGAGAAGTGTCAGGCACAGTGCATGCAGCAGCATGTCCTTTCTGCTTGTTCCTGCTACTGCCTGCCCCCCACCCTGCAATCTAGAGGCCCCACTAAGGAGGTGCTTTGGGACGTGGTACCACAGGGAAAGCACACAGGAGCTGCCAGGAGGGAGGCAAGGGGCATTTTTCCTGGAGGAGCCTCAGATCTAATCCTAGATCTGCAAACATGGCCACAGAAGAAGCCATCTCTTGAATCCTAATCCATCTTGTATCTGCCACTGATGAGATGTTTGAAGGAGAGCCTCTAGAGCAGCCTTTCTCAACCTGTGGGTCCCCAGGTGTTGTTGAACTACAACTCCCATCACCCCTAGCTAGCAAGGCCAGAGCTCAGGGATGATGGGAGTTGTAGTCCAACAACATCTGGGGACTCACAGGCTGAGAACTGCTGCCCTAGAGCATACTTTAAAAGGACAGACGGGCTCATGCGGGAGGAGCATTCCTGTAGGTGTTCTGGACCCAAGCCATTTACAGGGAGAGCATCCCCAACACTATTCAGCGCCTGAATTTGTTGTGGATGAGAAAGGGTATTGGATTTCTGCAAGGTTGTTTACTGGGTGCATTATGAATGTTGGAGGGAAAGGGAAGGGACAGTGCCAGTGAAACGTGAGAGGAAAGGAGAAAAGGGAGAGGCACAAGAAGAAGAGGATGCTCTAAATGAAAAAGTTGATTTCTCTGTTCCTAGCATTTGCCCACCACCTGCTGAGTATCTGAGTCCCAAATTCCACGTATTCACTTTCAGTGTGGTAAAGTCATTGCTAGCTTATCATACCTCTTCAATTTCACACGGCAAATAGTTCTTATAACTGTTCCTCCATATGTTTGACAATTGCTATTTACCGCATAAGAGAAGCTGTTGGTCTTGGCGCCTTCCGCCTGGCATTGTAAATGTCAGAAATGGAAGCGCATTCATTAAAAAACATCTACCACATGTAACTTACAAGGTAAAATGAACCCAGGGAGTATCATCTCCCAATATCTGAGCATAGTGGGGAGTCTTATTGGAGAAAACTTAAAATACAACATACACTTACCTAAACTGTAGCAATATATAGTTGCACCATTGCTAGCTTGTGCAACTAGTTCAGTTCTGTGTTGAATTCTAGCGAAGTCCTTTTGCAACTCTCTCCACCACAGCCCTTCCTCCTTCAACATTAGATTCCATGACAGCACGTAATAGGAACATTGAGTGCAAAATGTCTTGTTACATGGGATTAGTGATAGCAATAGGAGTACAGAAACATTTCCTCACCCTTCTGCTATGGGAACTGCATAGACTGGTAGTTTAAGCTAAGATACGGATGTAGCAATTAGGGGGTTGCTACAAGATTACCAAATATTTAATGGGGACACCCATTTTCTTTTCATTGGTTCTAGGTTTATGCAGATCTTGTGGCAGCTTCAAAATCATTGCATGCCAATCTTGCTCATCTTATAATACCCTGCATATTATGCCATATGCCCATCATGTGTGCCCATCATATTGTCACATGTTGACACCTTTTTGAGGGTTTCAGCTAAAGTGTGTTTCGAGATCCTCGCTTGTCTCAATTCTTTGTACCGCATTCCCCCATAATATTTTTATTTAATAGTATTTGCTTTAAAATCCCGAGAAGCGAGTGGATTTAGCATAAGTCGGCCACAGCATAAATCCAATTTTACTCTTTAGCCACTTTCGCGTGCCCTTCCGCCTTACCGACGTGGGGATCCAGGGCACAGTCCTTCAATGGCTGCGCTCGTTTCTCTCTGGTCGGGGACAGAGGGTGGCGCTTGGGGGGGAATTGTCATCGCGCCACTCCTTGGTGTGTGGAGTACCTCAGGGCGCGATACTCTCCCCGATGCTTTTCAACATCTTTATGCGCCCCCTCGCCCAGCTTGTTCGGAGTTTTGGGCTGGGTTGCCATCAGTATGCTGATGACACCCAACTCTATCTGTTGATGGATGGCCATCCTGACTCGGCCCCAGACACACTGACCAGATGTTTGGAAGCTGTGGCTGGATGGTTACGTGGGAGCCGGTTGAAGCTAAATCCTTCGAAGACAGAGGTCCTGTGGCTGGGACGGGGCGATATGGGATTGGGGGGGCAACTCCCATCTCTTGCGGGGGCGCAATTAGTGCCAGCACCGTCCGTTAAGAGTTTGGGTGTAATCTTCGACACCTCCCTTTCCATGGAGGCGCAGATTGCAGCTATAACAAAGGCGGCATTTTTCCATCTCCGCCAAGCTAAGCAGTTGGCTCCTTACCTCTCTCGCCCTGACCTAGCCACTGTGATCCACGCGACGGTCACCTCCAGACTGGATTATTGTAACTCGCTCTACGTGGGGCTGCCCTTGAGACTGACCCAGAAACTCCAGCGGGTGCAGAATGCTGCAGCGAGACTCCTTACGAGGTCTTCGCTGCGAGATCACATTCACCCGGTGCTATACCAGCTGCACTGGCTCCCGGTGGAGTACAGGATCAGGTTTAAGGTGCTGGTTTTAACCTTTAAAGCCCTATATGGCCTAGGACCCTCGTACCTACGGGACCGCCTCTCCTGGTATGCCCCACAGAGAAACCTACGGTCTTCAAATAAAAACATCTTGAAGGTCCCAGGCCACAGAGAAGTTAGGCTGGCCTCAACTAGAGCCAGGGCTTTTTCGGCTGTGGCTCCGATCTGGTGGAACACTCTGTCACAAGAGACCAGGGCCCTGCGGGACTTGACATCCTTCCGCAGGGCCTGCAAGACAGAGCTGTTCCACCAGGCCTTTGGCCAGGGCACAGCCTGACTCCCTCCCTCGGCAATCTTCGCAGAGCTCTGGCCCAATGGTTGCTAGTGGCTTGAATTAATTAATTTTTATAATGAATGATTTTAGAATGTTGTTTATGTTGTACCTTTGTACTGTTTTATTGTTGTTAGCCGCCCTGAGCCCGGCTTCGGCTGGGGAGGGCGGGATATAAATAAAATTTATTATTATTATTATTATTATTTCCATGGCTATGAAAACAGGCCTGAGTGGAGTTACAAAAATGAAAATCTAAAGAAATTGCATTATTTATTAAGATGCACTTAATTTCTAGAAAGCCTACCATAATCATCTTACCCAGCATCCTACATTATAATTGTATTATCTGTTGGATATACTAACAAGCAAATGGTTATATGTATCTGCATTAGCTCAACAACTAAAAAAGCTTTCTTATATTAATTAGATTCCTTTCTGCCACATAAGGGAATCTAAATTGTAGAGATGTTATTGGTTGAGATGGCATGGTGAAAAAGCATAGCATGATTTTTCTTTTTTCTTTTGTCTCCTTGAACAAAATTGTTGTGTTGTTGGTGAGAAGCCTCAATAAGTTATAATGTTGACTCAGTTGAGGGAAACTGTGCAAGGACTGAGAAGTGTAACAATGTTGATCTCTTGCAGCAAAACACAAAACACAAAGCAAAGAGTCTTAACCACTTTCTTTCAGCATAAGCTGTTGCAAACTACAATCCACTTCATTAGAGCCACAAAGTGCTATCCTGAGTTACACACACAAGACCACAGGTAGAAGGATTGAATTGGGGGGGGGGGCATTGTAGTATTTTTTAGATCTCTGGTGCTTTGCAAGCTTTTTGTTATGTTTTGGCATTTTGCTTTAAAATATCAGGACTATGAAATGTTGCTGTTAAAGCAAAGCTGTTCTGCTTTTGTGAATGCTGACTTTTCTTCAGATGAATGACACTATATGCTTGTACCTTGCTTTTGCTACCAGGGTTGTCTTCATAACCCTTTCTATCTTTGTAACAGCCCTGTGAGGTTGGCAAGGCTACCTTAATATATGTAGCAGTTCCTGCGAATAGATTGCTGGGGGTGGGTGTGCCCAGGCACCGAGGCACATATATATAGCATGCTAGGCCCAGGGAAATCCTGTTGGCATTCCTGTTTACACGTGGAGGGGGTACTGTAAACTGTGAGGTCAGAAGAAAATGAAATTCAGAAAAGCCCAGTCATTGATAATTATGTAATTCACAGTGGTTCTTCACAGAACAGTTGCTGATAACTCAGACATCTTGGCATTGGTAAGACAATGCGTGCAATGCCAAGAGAACTCGCCCTTTCATCATTACTTGCGAAAGATTTATTAATACATTTATTTTGAGTGGTAGGCCAAGTTTATTTATGACTTTGGGATACCCAGGCTGGAGTTACTTTTAAGACTGCTGAGGACAGTATGATTGAGGCAGTCATTGCCTTTTTGTGCATACTTATCCCATTGCACACTCTGATTGAACAGTCTCTGCAAATATTTGAAGCACTACAAAACCCTGCAAAGCCTGTTAAACAGACATGACATTGGAATGAGTGTGCACACCATGAGCGTATTTCATATCACCTTTAACAGCCTACAAAAACTGTTATTTGTCTCCAACCCCGATTTATCCACCCACACACTAGCATTCCCAGACATGTGCAGGGGAAAAAATATCCTTCATGCATACCAGTTTACCCAGGGAAAAATGGCATGGCCTCATTTTATATAGCTTCCACAAAGTATGGGGTGGCACTGCTAAGCTCTTCTCCATGTACCTCTTTACGAATCCTTGGTGCAGTCCCTATACTAGACGCCCAGCATCAATTATCTCATCCTGGCCTCCCACCCAAAAATTAGAAACCCATATTTCACACAAATCTTTTTTTTTTTTTAAGGGAGCTGAATAAGGTACAGTGGTACCTCGGGTTACATACGCTTCAGGTTACAGACTCCGCTAACCCAGAAATAGTGTTTCAGGTTAAGAACTTTGCTTCAGGATGAGAACAGAAATCATGCAGCAGCAGCGCGGCGGCAGCAGGAGGCCCCATTAGCTAAAGTGGTGCTTCAGGTTAAGAACAGTTTCAGGTTAAGAACGGACCTCCGGAACGAATTAAGTACTTAACCTGAGGTACCACTGTACACAAATTTAGTGCCTGTCCAATCAGCACAAGCTATTTGACATGTGTTGGCTTTTCTAGTTGCAAAGGTCGCACTGCTTTAGTACAGAATTATAGGCTTGAATTATGCGGATTGGACATGCACTTAATTTGTACACAGACAACTCTCTTTTTGTGGAACATGGTCAGTGTAATGGGCACAGTCTGGGCCAATTAAAACTACTGAGAATTTTGAACTTGCATCCAGTGGCGTAGCTCTCTCCCTCTTTTTTCAGTATCCAAGGTGTTTCTTTCCCTCTTCTCTTTCTTTGTCCCTTCCCATTCCTCACACTTACCACAAAGCAGGAGAGGCAAGCTTAATAAAAAAAGAGCACAAGCTGATGATTAGCATAGCAACTACCTATCCCTAATCGCTTCAAATGCCAATAATAGCATTTGTGGGTCATAAGTTAGAAAACTGGATATATCCATCAATGCAAAGATGATAAATAAAATGGATTGTTTCTCATTCTGTATTGGCTATTTTTTAAATAATAAATAGAAAATCTGTTTTCTGATAGGTAGGTTAAAGAATGCCAATGTATGCAAAGCTTTGTTAATTTTATACATTGCAATTTGTCTCTTTAAAATTATTAAGAGTTTGATCCTCAAAACTTTTTTGTGCAGCGTCTGTAAAACATATGGGAAGGACCACAGATTTTGACTGGCTGGAGTGTGTCCTTCAATGTGGTAATGCGTCTCCTGCTTGCCTGGGTGGAGAAGGGGGCTAGTGTATGTAGAAACCTCTGACTTGCCTGGTTGAAATTTCCCTTTGTACAGTAGCCAATGAGTCACATCTATTGTATCAAGCCCCTCTCAACAGTGGATGTGGTCCCTGGAATTTTGCCATGAAAAAATGCAGCCCTAACCAGACACTCTGGTTTTAAACTAACTATGGTCAATTTCATAGCAACACAACCTCAAACTATGGGTTAGGGAACTCACTTGTTGAACTAACCAGAATTCATTTTAAACCAAGATCTCTGTGTCTGGATTCATATACATATTATACATATTATGCATCATGTTCACCTAGGTCAGTGATGGCAAACCTTGGCACTCCAGATGTTTTGGAACTACAACTCCCATCATCCCTGACCACTGGTCCTTGTAGTTCCAAAACATCTGGAGTGCCAAGTTTCGCCACCACTGACCTAAGTGGTTGTAATATACACAACTCTGGTTGACTCAGATAAGAAACATTTATGTCCTGCCCACAAGTCTCTACTTTTCTCTACTTCTTACAAAGAAAGAAGAAAGAATGATAAGTCCATCAGTTTCAGTGGCTATGCTGAGTGAGTCATATACTTGCCACCTATAGTACCTCTAGCATTAGATCCCATTATTGCATTTGCATTGCTAATCTTTGCAGTTCTCTCTTTTTACTGTTGCAATAAAACATAACAGGTTTCCAGATGCTTTTTAGGCGTATTAATTAGAGAACACAGAATTCACTCACTCTCTCACGCACTCTCTCTCTCACACACACAACATGTAGAAAAGCTGCACAGCCAGTTCTGGTTGCTAAGCATTTTGAGAAATTGGAATGTACAGTTCTATCAAGCCCATTTGTGAGCTCCTTACTTCTGCCATAGAAAAGGGGGTGGCGTTGAGAGAAATAGTATGCAAGAATGACTAGAAATGTCTCTTGGTGTGGTTGACAGTTTGTGAGAGAAGTCAGAAGTGGAAACGTATTTCAAATGTGACATTTCAGTGGCGAACGTGGCAGGAGTGTGCCCAAAGCAGAGTTGGCAGCTGCTTCTAGAAATCTGCATGCCAGGGATTGTAACCTCCCAAATGGGTCAATGCCTGCCTCTTACAGTTGTTACTATTGGTGAGCCAAGGCCCTTTAAGAAGAGCAAAAGGATAGACTAAAGAAGGAGAACCCTGGACAGGTACAGTAGCGTAACAGGTACAGTAGTAGCTCCTGTTACAAACTTAATTCATTCCAGAGGTCCGTTCTTAAGCCGAAACTGCTCGTAACATGAGGCGCACTTTTGCTAATGGGGCCTCCCCCTGCTGCTGCGCGACTTCCGCTCACATCCCGGGGCAAAGTTCACAACTGGGAGCATCTACTTCCGGGTTAGCGGAGCTCATAAGCCGAAGCGTTTGCAAGGAGGATGGTACGTAGCACGAGATTCCATTGCACAGCCAGTGTTCCGCTGTCTGGAGAGGTCACTTCCTGGTTTGCATGGAGAAGCCATTTTCAACAGAGCCCAGCAATGGAAGAGCACAGCTGTACTGAGGCAGCACCAGCTGTTGAAATTTTGCACCCCTAATAATTTTTGTGCCTGGGACAGCCGCCACTGTGCCCCCCCTTGCTACGCCACTGGACAGGTGGGAAGCATATTTGTGGAAGGTTGTTCAGAACTCCCTACAGCAGCTAGAAAACTAGCAAATAAACGACAGGACTTTTTTCTCCCGGATATGATAGCGCACCTCAGTCTACCTCCCAGTTCTACAGTAGCCTTCCCCAATCTGGTGCCCTGCAAATGTTGCTGGACTATTTCTATCATCCCTGACCCATGTCCATGCTAGCTGGAGCAGAAGGGTGCATTTTGACCTGCTGGGAGCCTGAATGGCCCTGCCCTGCTTCTCTCCACCTGGCTTGGGGCAGGGCCTGACAGGCTCCATAAAGGAGTGCTGCTGCTGCTGCTGGGCAGAGAGGGCTCCATTTTTGTTTTTGTTTTCTTTTTGTTTTTGAGTTGCTTTTATTTTTTATCTATGTCATTTTAAATTGTGATTGATATTAATTCTGTATTCTTAGTTTTAGATTTTATGATTTATGTGGAAACTTTTTTATTTGGTTGTGTACTTTTTGATGTGTTTTATTTATTGTTTATGACTTTTGTTATGTTGGTAATTATGTAATTCTTGTCATGTTATAAGCCGCCTTGAGCATCGTTTTAACTATGGAAAGGCGGACTACAAATAAAACGGAGGGTACAAGATTCTCCACTCCACTCGTGTGTTTGGTGTGTCTGCACTTTCTTTGTGTGTGTTTTATTGCACTGTAATTTATGTAGCTTGAATGCAAGATGCATTTTTTAATATTATGAGAATTGCCATTAGGAGTGGATATAGGGTATGTTATAAAGAAATGAGTAAATTGTTAGTAGTAATAAAAATAGATTGTATTGTTAATGTTAGGAGATATTTTCCCATTACTATTCCCATTGCACATTTCCCAGATTTTCATAAGAATTATCACATATTGTGCCCTCAAGGGAAATGCATCTGCAAACGTGTCCTAAATGCTCACCCCTGTGCAAAAATTGCAAGAGAGTTGAGCGTTAGCAGCACAGATTGCAAAGGTAGGATGCTTTTAAGCACCCATGTGATTATTTGAAGAGTTAATACATGCAAAGCATTGAAATATTACATTTTTATGATGTTGGTGAAGAAGAATCCGTTTGTGTTCATGTAAATGTAATACAGTCCAGAGTTAACACAGATTGGTGTTCCTTCAGTTGCCCAAGGCAAACCTTGCTTTTGTGGTTCTTATTATGTGTTTTGTACTTGGCTGCATCCTGGGTGACCTATTTTTAATGCAATGGCAGATTACACTTCAATAGAGTGAATAATTCATAGGTATAGTAGCACTATCACAGTAGCAATACAATAGAAGCTTTTATGCCTGTCTAATTGTGGAGAGAGGCAGCATTCTCTGGCATTTTCTACTGAATTAGCAAAACAAGATACATGTGATATGAATGATTCTTTCAAATGCAGCATCAGGGACACTGAATGATGTGGAAAGGCAGGTTAGGGCTAGCCTATGTGGTAGTCAGATGTTTGTTATATAGCTATTGAGGTTTGGGGGGGATTTCACTGAAATAAAGGAAGACAGGATGAAACTGGACCTATTGGTTTTCTGCATTTGCTACTGCAAAGTTATATTGAAAACTTCCCCAGAGATAGCTTGTAAGTTGTATATGCACCAGTAGAATAGATACAAATTAGGAAGGTGAGCACCCCAAAGCTTCCTGGAATATATATAGCCCAGGGAAAGTTTGTGCATGTCGAATACATACTTTAAAAGTCCAATAACAAACTGAGGCATTTCAGGTGTGCAAGTAGCAATAAAAAATATAGTATACTTTTATAGGTCAAATCAGCAGAATTCCCATTTCACAGCTATCAGCAGGTCTACAAAAGCAAACTCAAACTGAAATTGTTGTGTTGGTGGAAGCAGTGACATAACTACTGGGAGAGAGGGGCTAGCTGGGTTTTTTGCCCCAGATGAAGCCTTGGGGGGCACATTCAGCCCCCCTTCCTATGTGTGTATGTACACAAATGTGTGTGCCAAACTGGGTCTTTGACCCAGGTGAAATAAAGCCTACTTTCGCCCCTGGATGGAAGTGGTGCTTCTAAATGACAGGAATATAATATTACACCAGGGCAAAACTTCTAAAGGCCTGTCCATAGCTTGCCTTAATGTGGATTGTGAACCCCTTGTGCCTCCTTTAATTCCCCCTTGTCCATGCAGAAGTCTCCTCCAACTACTTCTGTTGTCTACACTTTCTGCCCCCTAAATCTGGAGATTCCAAATGCTCTGGAAATCCAAATAGGGGAGTCAGTTGTACGTCCCAGGCATGAAGAAGTCAGAGGTTTCTACATGAGCACACCTCACTTGATTTCAGCCAAGCAAGTTCAAACATACATTCCAGCCATCGAAAGTTGAAAACTGTCAAGGAGGGTGTGAAGCAAAGGCAGTGACAGTTGTGACCAGGGAAGGCTAGAGGGCTAGAAAGGCATAGAGAGGCATGTTTGCTCCCCAACCCTGAGGTTAAGCACCCCTGCATTAGAGACACTGCTCAACGCACAGCTGAAGGTTAATGCTGTGTTCATCTACGAGGTGTACCACTAACGCTGTTGATGGTAGTGATTAATCAACGATATAATGACACCTAGTGACAAAACAGAAGCGCTAATACTACCCATATATGCCCTGATCCAGATTATGTCTGTGTGTACACCATAAGGCACAACTGAAGCGCATTCTTTCCGTCAGAGTATTCTGGGCAGAGTTCCAATTCCCAGCAACAAACTGCAGTGCCCAGAATTCCTTTTTGGGGTGGGGATGTGTTTCAAATGTATGTTCAAGGTATAGTTCATATGCAGCCTTAGTAGTGTGAATTATGTGTGATTAGTGGCACTAGATATGAACGGGGCTGCTCATGCGCACCAGAATGCACTAAACAACTAAAGCAGCAACTTCCAGAATCATATGGTTTAGGGGCTTCTCATCCGCAAATCCTTATGCTGGTCTTTAAGGTTCCACAGAACTCTTCTCTGCTTACCTTGTTGAGAGTGACATTGTGCTTATAAACATCCACGCACAGAAACACATTTTGATGAATATACAGCGCCTGGTTTTGCAGTCACCTACCAGTCCCCCCCCCCCCCAAAAAAAGGAAACAAACCCAGGTTGGATAGAACTGGGCATGAGGAAGGCTTTAGATAATTACCCACCCTGGTGGAACAACAGCGCGTCAGAAACTGAACCTGGCAAACTGCTGCGGCATTCACTCTCGCCACGGTGCAGAAAATAAACTCCTGTCTCCCCTGAGGCATGGGAGACGGCATTACATAAATATTTGCAGAGGAAACAAGAATGCCAGAGTGATCAAATGAAGGGAAAAGGGAAAGCTCTCCTCACCTATAGCAGCTAGTTAAGTCTCGGAGAAGCAGCTGTTTCACTGATCCCTATAGTCTCAGCACGGATGACGCTGGAGTCAGACGCTGCGACCCCCCCCCCACTTCTCTCCCTCCCTCCCTCTCACACACATTCCCTCTCTTCTCTACTGTAACTTTACCAGGGTAACAGAATTGTAGATGCTTCTGCTGGCAGAAGAGTGAGTCAGAGCAGCTAATGACTGAGAGCAAGCTGGTAACTGATGCGCTCTCGCTCTCTCTCCCTGCTCCACCTCCCCTCTCAGTCTTTCTCTCTCCCCCCCCCCTTCTTTAAATCAGAAACACTAACTAAGCCACTGCTGGCTGCACAGTAGAGAGCAGTACAGTTTGCTTCTCAGATCCTATTGCTGCTGTTATGAGGATTGACTGTGGAAGAGGAGCTTTGGGATTGCAAACCAGTGTATTCAGCTACCCTACCATACGCCTGAGTCTGTGCATTTAGGTGGGTGCTTTCCCCTTCCCCCTTTTAATTTTCAGACTCATGAGGACTAATATTGTTGCATGTTCTTTCCAAATATTGTAGTGTTTTATATTGCCCTGTGTTTTTTTGTGTCATCTGTCCCCGGTCATAAAGTTATTACAGGGTGGTTTGTTCTTAACACTGATTCTTTGCAACATTTGGATGTCAGTTGCTTAAGGAAATTGTTGCTAAACTGTTAAATAGTATTGTCCCCATTAAATCCGCCAGGCATGGCATTTCAGTGCAGTTGTGTTGGTATAGGGCTAGGCTCTGTACTATAGAGTGAAATATTATTGAATTAATTGTGTCTCAAAATCCTTAGTCCGATGCTCCTCTTTTAAATGCAGCAGAATCTTGAGCCTGATTAGTACTCTGAGTAAGGGAGTAAAACATGGAAATATATAACTGGTGTGTAACATTGAAGCTAGTAATGTGAAATGATTCTACTGAGTTTAGCAAAGTTGCCTTTTCATGCTGAGTGCTAACCTAACTCCGAAAGCCTGGAAGCACAGGTATCATAAGAAGGAAAACAAATATTTGAAATCTTTATGTTGTATAGTAATCAAGATTGTATTTTCAGTTTAGTTTGTGGCTTCAGTAAGGTTTGTGGCTACACTGATAAAAATCAGTTGTTGTTGTTTCACCCCACTGTAATGTTGCCAGATGTACCTTGGTTCCTGAGTGGAAAGGCTTTTTCCTGACTTTGGAGTGTTATAGTCCTGTAAATGTTATTGACAGACCCTGGCTTGTTTGTTTTGTTTTTTACAAGTCCGTAGAGCTGGCACTTATCATAGCACTTCAGTGCCCCTTGACAACCCTGTCATTTTCAGGAGCACTCTCATGGGGTTTGAAGGAGCTTAAAGCAATCTTTTCCACATCTTGAGCTCAGTTTGCCAAAAGATCCTGCTCAAGCTCCCATTCATTTCAGCACAGTTTGAGTAGCAGAACATCTCCGTGGATTGTGCCCTGACTTGTCTTTGAAGAAGTCCCTTCCATATACTATGCTTTCTTTGAAAACAAGGATGCTTTTCTAGAGAGAAATGTATGCGTATTGCTTTATCACTGAGTGGCACTTTTAAATCATGCTTCCAGAAACATTTCAGGCTTTCCTTATGTGTGTTGTCCAAAAAACCTTTAGGATATTATTGATTACAATGTGGATAAAAGCTTTTTGCACTCCCCCCCTCCATTCGGTGTGGGGATAGCATCTGAGCAAAGTTGAAGCAAATGCATTGCATTGAAACAGAGTTGCAATAGTCTGTACTTTTTAAAGGAATTGATTGTGCAATATTTGATTCCTATGACTTTTGTATTCTCCTGCCTTTGGGAAAATACTTGTAGTGTTAGTGGTGGTTATAGCCTCCATTGTCATGCGTCCTTCAAAATGCCAGTCTTCATCCCCCCCCAAGCTACATATTCAAAAGCATTGCTTTCACATCATTTCGCTGCTGCCTGCCACACACCAGGAGACCTCAGCAAAGAACAGTCCCAATTAGAAACATTATTACTTGTATTTGCCCACAGCTAATTGGGATTCAGAACCAGACCTTCCTTTTTGAATTAACAAAGGCAGGGATGTGTTCAGTGAGGGTGGCATGGGAAGAGAGAAAGTTCCTTTCCACTTAGGGTAGCTGTTCTGTGCTGACTGCCAGACCTGGCTAAGACACATTGTTTTATATGCAGCTCGAGGTTGGCAACTGTTGGTCGACGGGCCAAATCCAACCCCTTTAGTGGGCACAAAGTAACTTGCCAGCCCTCTTTTGCTCCTACCAATTCTGAGCATTGGCTTGGCAGAATCACCAGGAAGGCGAGAGAGGAACAGGAACACAAAAGCGTCCTCCTCCTCCTCCTCTTCTTACTCTTATGCCCCTGCCTCTTCCTTCTCTTGAATTGAAACAGCTTGATGAACATGATCAGGAGGAAGCTGGGTGCATGCCAGGTAGAGGAAAGAACCTCTTCCTCCTCCTCCTCCTCCTTCTCCTTCTTCTTCTTCGAAGAACCACCTGCTCTACATTCCCCCAGTAGCATGGAGGGGAGGGCAATAAGGGGGGTAGTAACTTTGGAAAAGGTTTGGTGCACCACGCACCAGCATCCGTACAAAGTTAATGGCAAAACTAGGGTCATGCTTTCTGAGTATCTCCTTCCAAAAACCTCTCCCAATATAACCAGGCTATGAAGGAATCTGAACTGAGTAGCAGAAAAGCACCCTTGCTGTGAGAAGAAGGCACGTTTGTTCCTCTTAATAACTTTGAACACTGGGAAATGGTGGTTATTCTACTACCACTGGATTTAAGTACCTAGAGGAGTACACCATAAATTGCAATAATAGCTTGTAGCGTTATACTGGCATTCAGATGTCCCAACCTGGGCATTTCTGTCCTTGCTCAATAATTCTTGGGAACAGTAATACTAGTAAGATCTCTTTAAGATCTCCCATTGAAGAGACTGTGGGCAATAATAATAATAATTAATAAAATAAGCCCTGAAGTAAACCTGAACCTGGCTATTATATCTACATAAATTGTGGTTCCTGTTTTGCAATTGCTCCACTGTCTGCTGCCCCAGGGGACAAAACACTCAGAGTGACAGGTCAGAAGCGCAGCCTTGGACATGTTGACAGCTCTTCATATATCAAGCTGAATGGAACTGCTAACACTGTGATCATGTACCTATACCAGCAGCCTTTTCTTCATTGCTTCTTGTTGCACTGAACTCTAAATAAGAAGCAGCGTCATTTCCACAGGAGTTAAGGAGAATGGATGACTGTCACAAGTGACTACTTGCAGTTGAGAAGTTGTAATAATTGAAAAAGAAGATAGGTATTGGACTTGCCTGCCATTTCTTCCAAAATTGTGGATTAGAGAAAATCTGGAAGCCTATGATTATGTACAGACTTTCTCAGCAAACACAGCAAGCAAGGAATCCTAATTTAAAAACAGATATTTTGGCATCATGGCTTCTGTCTATTTTCTATGTGGAAACTCAAAACTCTTGATTAGTTTCTAATCAACTCCAGATGTCTATATGTTTCCTGACAATTATTCTTATCACACACACACACGTTATACAACTTGCCTATCCAATCTTTCCAAAAGGAGGCTCTTCCTCAGGCTGTTTTTGTTGTAGTCATCCCACAAGCATATCCATTGTATACTAAGGATTGTAATCAGTGAGTTATTTCTTCAGTGATCTTGCTGTGTATTCTCTTCTGTTGCCTGTACTTCTAACTTTACAGTACTTAAATTAAATTAAATTTCATGGAACCAGAGAGAGACAGACACAGAGAGAACACTTTGCAAACTGCCAAAGCAAAGAATACCATTCACTTGTGAACTGCTTGTGTGTTGCAGTTATTTTTCATTTGCCATGCTAAGCTGTTCTGTTTGCAAGATAGACCCCTTGTGTTTGTGGGCATTGAACCAGCGAAAAATACCAGCTGAAAATAGACAATGAAGGACCTGAATGCAGCAGTGCCCTCCAAGCGTGCACAGGCAAGACATTCCTCAAAGTAGATGGGAAGTGCAGTAGCTCTGCTGAAGCAGTTATAATGTCAGCCTCAAGGTATGTTCACTGCATGGTTCTCTTAGTGAACTGTAGGGGGTTTTGGGTGCCCCGCCTTTTTTATATATACATATTAAAAGAAAGGTCAACCAACTCTAGGTTCTTCTGTCATGTTTGCTCAACTTCCCTTGTTTATGCAAACCAAAGTCTGCACTTAACAGCCAAACTGTGTTTTGCACAAATCAGAATAGAAAGCATGATGCATACTCTTAACATTTATAAAGATCTTCCAAATGTTAAAAGAGCTTCACATACATCACCCTGTTGCAATCCTTATGAAACCTCTATAAGTTGCATTAGTATTATTATCCCATATTGCAGATGGGGGAGGAAGTTGCTAGGCCATAAGAAAGTGAGTTGCTTAAGTCCAACACCAGAAATGTCATGGCAGAGGTGATAAGGGAGCCAGATACAGTACTTCCTGGTTCATAACTGAGCCACTTAGCTGCCTCACTGCACCATGTCCAATTCTGGTTTGCAGCCAAGTATGATTTGTGCAAACTACAGTTCAGTTAATGGTAACTGTGTTTTGCACAAGTTTTTCACAGTGCATGAAGGGAGAAGAGGAAGAGTGTATTCAAGCTGAGGCTCATGCATATGAATGACTGAACACCGACTTTCTATTATGTGTGAACGAAGCCAATGTTTAAAGTTTATTTTCACCATTATCAAAAAGGAAATAGCTTATCAAAATATTTAAAGACTTAAGATTATGCATATGCATTTTCACTTGTGGTTACTATGCATAATGAGACTATGCATCACCAGCATCTTACAACTCAATAACCATATAGTAATAACTACACAGTCCTTGTGATCAGCACCAGATTTTTGATGGTGTAGGCTGTTCCCCCGCACAGGGCGACAAGATGAGGGAGTGCAATATTGAGAACATCCATAATTGAGAAGATCCATTTGGGGGCACCAAATTTTAGCCTTACACAGGGCGCCATGTTATGAAAGATTATCAAAGTCTGCCCCTGCATGTTATATGTCCCTTTGAATTTATGTTATAGATGGGCTGTAATAATTGCTCAGTTTTTCATACCTAACTTAATAAGGTTTGATTAGATTGGCACCTAGCTATTTCTATTCATTGGCCAGCAGATGGCTCAGACAATGAAAGATGGTAAACCGGGATCAGCTCAAGATCCAGACACTCTGTTCTGGCATCCTGGTTCACAGATCAGTGGAGTCACAGTGATAGAAAGTCTCATAGCACAAATCCATTATCATGATGAGATGGATGCCTGAAGAGTTCCCCCCCCCGGGCATTGCTACCTCTGGGGAGCTAAAAAGGTAAAGGTAAAGGGACCTCTGACCGTTAGGTCCAGTCGTGACCGTCTCTGGGGTTGTGGTGCTCATCTTGCTTTATTGGCCGAGGGAGCTGGCGTACAGCTTCCGGGTCATGTGGCCAGCATGACTAAGCTGCTTCTGGCAAACCAGAGCAGCACACAGAAATGCCATTTACCTTCCCGCCAGAGTGGTACCTATTTATCTACTTGCACTTTGACGTGCTTTCGAACTGCTAGGTTGGCAGGAGCTGGGACCGATCAACAGGAGCTCACCCCGTTGCGGGGATTCAAACCGCCGACCTTCTGATCGGCAAGTCCTAGGCTCTGTGGTTTAACCCACAGTGCCACCCGCATCCCTCTGGGGAGCTATATGCTCCCAATTATTCAGGTAGGCTAGATTAGAAATTGGGAAACCTGACCCCAACTGATTACAATGTGTTAGAGCATGATAACCTTGGATTTAGGCAGATCATGAGCCCAAGGGGGGAGATGCAATGAAGCAAATACAGGATATTTTAATTTCAACAAAGTTAGTGTTGCCTCTCCACCCCCCCCACCCTCTGTCTGTCTAGAAAATTGTCTCTTGGTGTGATACACTAGTCCCAGATAGCAAAATAAGTACCTGGAAGATTATATAGCACACTCAACCAAGCCTGTGATTTGCATCAAGCTTTTTAATCTAAACAACTTGTTCAGAAGGCCTTCTATATTCAGGGAACTGAAATATCTTTTGGGTGAAATATGCCACCTTGTTTGTTGCCTTAAGTGGTGCAGGAATGAGCAGGGTGTATTTTTGCTGTTTTGTTTGACCAGAATGTCATGCTGTCATATTTTTTTCAGGAATCTAAATAGGTCGAGGTTTAAACCACTCAAAAGATCTCTGTTAGATATAGGCAGTGAGCAATAAACTATTATCACTTCATTTGTCATTAAATTTACCATATTTTTCACCCAATAGGACGCAGTTTTCCCCCTCCAAAAATGAAGGGGAAATGTGTGTGCGTCCTATGGGGCGAATGCGGGCTTTCGCTGAAGCCTGGAGAGCGAGAGGGGTCGGTGCGCACCAACCCCTCTCGCTCTCCAGGCTTCGCGCACCTCTCCGCAAGCAGCGGGAGCCCGGCGCTGGGCTCCCGCTGCTTGCGGAGAGTTGCCCGCACGCTGAAGCCTGCGCGCACTGAGCTCAGCGCATCCAGGCTTCGCGGACCTCTCCGCAAGCAGCGGGAGCCAGCGCTGGGCTCCCACGGCTTGCAGAGAGCTGCCTGTTTGGGGGCTGGGGTCGGGGGAAGCTCGGGCTTCCCCCGCCCCAGCCCCGTGCCTGGGGGGGGAATAATTTTCCCCCTTTATTCCCCCCCAAAAAAAAATTAGGTGCGCCTTATGGGACGGTGCGTCCTATAGGGCGAAAAATACGGTATATACTCCACCTTTCTTCTACAGAACTTAGGAAAACATCCATAGGATTCCCTCATGTTTTCTCATGCAAACACTAATGTGCCTTCAGACCACCATGCTATGGGGCCACAACAGTGATATAATGGCCCCAAACCTCTCCCAAGATAATCCAACAATATTTTCCATATAATTTTTTTTTGGGGGGTGAAGCTTACAAGATCTGTCCTACTTTTGATAATCCAAAAAATACATTTTAGGTGTGTATATGTAGCCATAGTCACACAACCTTGTAAGCATGAACAAACTGGGCCTACTTTGCTTCTCTTCATTCCACCCTGTTAGTGCACAAATGAAACAAACCATTATCCCTTCCTTAGTGCTTGTTCTTGCTGATGGATAATATCTTGTTGGAGCCATACAAACCATGATTTCTGGTTTAGATGTAACACTAAGCCAAGGGTTGTGGTTTGTTTCCTCTGTGCACTATTGGGGGTGTGGCAGGGAGAGGAGCAAAATGGACATAATTTGCTTATGCATAGTGAGCTAGGTATATGATTTATGGCTTAGAACAAAGCTTGAATGTGGTCAGAGAGAGAAAGGAGGAGAAGTGGTTATTACTAATTCATACAGATTTAATGTAAGCAAGGAAAGGAGATAAATGATAATTACTTTTGTCTTTCAGTGATAACGAATGCTTTCAGATCTGGTTAATCCAAGCTTCGTTTATCCTTATGTCTCTATATTGAAAAGATTTAAGTGATTACTAATCCTGTGATGTGCAGAATATGGTGCCAGCCTCTTAAACTTGAAGGCTTTTGTAAATCTGCAATTGAAATGGAGTGTGTTGCTTTTAAATTAACAGGCTTGAGCATAATTACTGAATCAAGGACCCAATCTTATCTTCAGTGGCACTCGCCACTGAAAATTAAAACCCAAAATCTAGCTAGTTACATTATAAAAGGCTATAGTGATTCAGTTTATGTGTCTTAATTCCCATTAGCTTTTAATGAAACTTAGGTGTTTTAGGGTTCCTGTCTTGCTTCTTTCATAGGCCGTTACCACAGTATTCAGTAATAGCAGCAATATCTTTAATTGTTTCTTTTTATGCTTCTCCCTGATCCAGACTCTGTAAAGAGGAACTGTGACCTGCAAAATGAGGAACAGTAAAAGAGATAAAGAAACACCCCACCCATATTTTTAACAAGTCTTGGGCTTGAGAGTGTGTTGTATACTGGTAAGCCTGGGAATACTGATTCTTCCTTTGCCAGCGCAAGCCAGAGCTTAAAATGTTGGTTTCGTTTTCCAGACACAAGCAAAGAAGTCTAACTTCATCATCTTCAACCTGAAGCAATATCATTAAATCAGGCTAAATGTCAGTGACACAATAAGCAGCCAGCGCACACATAATTCAATTTTTTAATGCTTGATTAGCAAGCAAATTATGCAAATGTGGCAAAAGCATAAGAAAGGGATAATATATCCCCCATTCATCCTTTTATTCGTCTTGGGTATGGCCCAAGATTTGATCGTTTGATCTGTTTAGTTTCTAGGACAGTAAAAACTAGGAGATAGTCACTTTTTCAAAGAATGCCTTATCTTGGTTTCTCTTGTCAGCTGCTGATCCAGTCACACCCTGGTTTTTCCTCCTCAGTCTGTATGCAAATCAGCTGTATTTTACACATGCACTGGCTGCTAAATCTGTTAACATTCGCATGCATTAGCATTTACACCCAAAGTGCAATTCTCCTCTTGGGAAAAATGGCCTAAAGATTTTGCTCCCTTCATGGTTGCACCTGCTTTCCCTGCCTTCACAGCTAATGTTCCTCTATTGTTTCCATATTTTATTTTATTTTTTTCTGTACCTGTTGAGTGAGAGCTGTGATCAAGAAATAATCTTCAGAGCCCCAGACACTTGTATATTGGCAACGCCAGCAGTTGTGGCATTATAATACTGATGCAGAACAAGCAGCGAGAAAACTGGCCACCTTTTTGTAGTCTGTCACACATGTTCTTGACAGAAACTCCTGTGATTCTGGGACCATCTGTTCCAGAAGCAGCTGTCATGGGAGTAGCTACTGGCCATATATGTAACTTCAAATATTGTACTTCCACAAAATGAACGTATTTTGTTGGAATTGTTCTCATACGGAAAAATTGATTGTGTGAATTGCTTCTACTACACCCACTGTTTTCTATATCCAGTACTTTGCTTCTGTGGTAAAGTTTCAGAAAATGCTTTGGCTGAATCATATATCAAACTGGGAACAACAGTCATTACTGCTCAAGTTGCTTAAGTATTATGGAAGCTGTTGAGTGGATGATAATGGATGATAACACACATGGTCATAGTAGGACTGAAGACATCTCACACACACTATCTTAAACCCATTTCAGTCATCACAGTGCCACTTGCCTCAGGCACAGCTCCACATGCCGCTATAGTTAAGTTGGCATATAGCCCACTGGGTGGCACCATTAATGCAATCTTATTTTTTTAAACCACGACTGTACATCACACACGAGCGCATATAATGCAATGAATAAGGACAGATTTGAAGGCCAACTGTCAACCTGAAGTAAATGCAGAAATTTAAATAATGAGACCGGACTCATTATTACCCAGTTCTGAAGCCATCTGCGACATCTAGGAGCCATGAAGTGTCTAGAGCTCTTATTTATTGCAGTAAGATTTAGGTTGACTTGCATTTCTAGTTTATGTATGTAGAAGTTAAAACAGCAAGACCAAGCGCTGGTTCAATGTGGTCTCCACATAATCTCCTTTGGACTCAGGCTCACAGACATTTGCCCTCATCGTGGATACAGTTGCATAGAAAGTATGTTATGATGACCAACAAGAGGAACAGCAACAAGAGGAACAAGAGGAACAGCAACAAGAGGAACAGCCATTTTAGATCTGGTCCTAACCAATGTTGATGACCTGGTTAGTGGGGTAGAAGTGGAAGGATCATTAGGCGCGAGTGATCATGCTCTTCTGAAGTTTACTATACAGCGGAAAGGAGCAGCCAAGCATACTAGGACTCAATTTCTTGACTTTAAGAAAGCTGACTTCATAAAACTTAGGGAAGTGCTGGGTGAGATCCCATGGACAACAATACTAAAAGGAAAGGGAGTTCATGATGGCTGGGAGTTTGTTAAGAGGGAGATAGTAAAAGCACAACGTCAGGCAATACCAATGAGACGGAAACATGGAAGGTGCCTAAAGAAGCCAGGGTGGCTATCTAAAGAACTTTTAACTGAATTAAGATTAAAAAAGGATGTGTACAAAAAATGGAAAAGGGGGGAAACCACCAAAGAGGAATTCAAACAAATAGCCAGCACGTGTAGACACAAAGTCAGAAAAGCTAAAGCACAGAATGAACTCAGGCTTGCTAGAGAGGTTAAAAGCAACAAAAAAGGCTTTTATGGGTATGTTCGTAGCAAAAGGAAGAACAAAGAAACAATGGGATCACTCAGAGGAGAAGATGGTGAAATGCAAACAGGGGACACAGAAAGGGCTGAACTCCTCAATGCCTTCTTTGCCTCAGTCTTCTCCGATAAAGAAAACAATGCCCGACCTGAAGAATTTGGAGCAAATGATTCAGCAAAGGAAACACAGCCCAGAATAACTAAGGAGATAGTACAAGAATATTTGGCTAGTTTAGATGTATTCAAGTCTCCAGGGCCAGATGAACTGCATCCAAGAGTATTAAAAGAACTGGCAGATGTGATCTCAGAACCACTGGCAGTCATCTTTGAGAATTCCTGGAGAACAGGCGAAGTCCCGGCAGACTGGAGGAGGGCAAATGTTGTCCCTATTTTCAAAAAGGGGAAAAGAGAGGACCCAAATAATTACCGCCCAGTCAGTCTGACATCAATAGCAGGGAAGATTCTGGAGCAGATCATTAAGCAAACAGTCTGTGAGCACCTAGAAAGGAATGCTGTGATCACCAATAGTCAGCATGGATTTCTGAAAAATAAGTCATGTCAGACTAACCTGATCTCGTTTTTTGACAGAATTACAAGCCTGGTAGATGAAGGGAACGCAGTGGATGTAGCCTACCTTGATTTCAGCAAGGCATTTGACAAGGTGCCCCATGATATTCTTGTAAAGAAGCTGGTAAAATGCGGTCTTGACTATGCTACCACTCAGTGGATTTGTAACTGGCTGACTGACCGAACCCAAAGGGTGCTCATCAATGGTTCCTCTTCATCCTGGAGAAGAGTGACTAGTGGGGTGCCACAGGGTTCTGTCTTGGGCCCGGTCTTATTCAACATCTTTATCAACGACTTGGATGATGGACTCAAGGGCATCCTGATCAAATTTGCAGATGACACCAAACTGGGAGGGGTGGCTAACACCCCAGAGGACAGGATCACACTTCAAAACGACCTTGACAGATTAGAGAACTGGGCAAAAATAAACAAGATGAATTTTAACAGGGAGAAATGTAAAGTATTGCACTTGGGCAAAAAAAATGAGAGGCACAAATACAAGATGGGTGACACCTGGCTTGAGAGCAGTACATGTGAAAAGGATCTAGGAGTCTTGGTTGACCACAAACTTGACATGAGCCAACAGTGTGACGCGGCAGCTAAAAAAGCCAATGCAATTCTGGGCTGCATCAATAGGAGTATAGCATCTAGATCAAGGGAAGTAATAGTGCCACTGTATTCTGCTCTGGTCAGACCACACCTGGAGTACTGTGTCCAGTTCTGGGCACCACAATTCAAGAAGGACACTGACAAACTGGAACGTGTCCAGAGGAGGGCAACCAAAATGGTCAAAGGCCTGGAAACGATGCCTTATGAGGAACGGCTAAGGGAGCTGGGCATGTTTAGCCTGGAGAAGAGGAGGTTAAGGGGTGATATGATAGCCATGTTCAAATATATAAAAGGATGTCACATAGAGGAGGGAGAAAGGTTGTTTTCTGCTGCTCCGGAGAAGCGGACACGGAGCAATGGATCCAAACTACAAGAAAGAAGATTCCACCTAAACATTAGGAAGAACTTCCTGACAGTAAGAGCTGTTCGACAGTGGAATTTGCTGCCAAGGAGTGTGGTGGAGTCTCCTACTTTGGAGGTCTTTAAGCAGAGGCTTCACAACCATATGTCAGGAGTGCTCTGATGGTGTTTCCTGCTTGGCAGGGGGTTGGACTCGATGGCCCTTGTGGTCTCTTCCAACTCTATGATTCTATGATTCTATGATTCTATGATTCTATGACCAGAAGTACATGAGTAACCATGGACAAAACACTTATAGAGAAGGATGATTAATGCACCCCAGTGTAAGCTCTTGCTTCATTATTTATTTGTTATACATTTACACCAAAACCACTGGATATCTCACAAAGTGTACTTCCATTTTGTTCATTGCCATGCACTCCAGTACAAGCTTCAGGTGGAAGTCCAGGGTGTCTACCATGTTTTGAGATTGAAGGATGGAAACAAGAAATAAATCTGAGTGATACTGGCATAGTGATGACATTCAGCCCAGATCTCCAGATGGCCTCATCCATCAGCTTCATGTAAACATTAAAAAGCATGGGAGACAAGATGGAGTCTTGCAGTACCCCACATACACCAAAGGCCATGGCAAAGAATGAGCGTGCATGTATGTGTGTGACTGGTTTGTTTGTGTGTTTTAATGTGCCCACAACTCTTCCACAGGTCCCCAAATGTACCCACAGCTCAAAAAGGTTGGTGACCCCTGTTTGTTCCCTACACTGACTGGCAGTGGCTCTCCAGAATTTCAGACAGAAGCCTTTCCAGTTCTACATGGGAGACCCCAAGAATTGAACCTGAGTCCTCCTGCATGGACTATTGATTTTTGCCATTGAGATGGCCCTTCCCAATTAACGCTGGCCAGAAACACATGACTGGAGCATCTGCTGTAAAATCACCCAAAATGGATTATTCAATTCGGCCAAGTAAAAAAGTAGAGGTAAAACAACTTGCAATGCATGTTTGCTCAGAAGTAAGTTTCATTATATTCAATGAGGCTTATTCTCAGATGAGGATGTGAAGACTGCAGCTTTGCACTATGTGCAAATGTCTCCTGGCAGTCAAAATCTGTTGCATGGAATGTATTTGTTGCTGTGGGCAGGAAAAAAACATCAGGGGAATCCTGAAAGGAACAGGCACAATTCAATGCAAGGTATACATGACTGGAATAGCCCTAAAGCTGTGGGTGACTCCCATAGCAGCATATCACATTTGATTTTGCAAAATTGTTTCTAATTTTTCCAGCAGCTGTTAAGGCGCCTTGAAGGTTGCAAACTTAGATTTATCATTTTATAAGCTTAGGGCCCCTCTACAATCGCAGTGACAGCATTCCTGACACACAAATGGCAGCAGTGGAAAAGTTCAAAAGAATGAAAGATCTTCTCTCAAACCTGTTCTACTTCTTATTAAAGATTTACTGAAAAGGACACAGATGCTGGTAACTTGCATAAGCCAGTGTGTCTCAGCTCTGTGGCCTTTCCTTCAAGGGAGTAGGTTTGCTTTGAGGATCCTTGAAGGCGATGGTACGGTTTCTGGCTAATGGTAAGGTATTTTTTGTTCCTCTTCAAATATGATATGATAAATCTTTCCTGAAGGAACGTGTCATCTACCGTTTTGGACAACAAATGTGCTGTTGCTGAAGAAGAGCAGAATGAATGTCACTCAGTTGTTATTCTTTGTGTCATGATTTTGTTCCTTGGGTCTTCTGTGCTCACTTCAGAGCTTAGTCCAACATCTGTCTCCTTAACGACATTATCAGTTTGATCTGATCTCTTCAAACCAGAGACCTGAGGCTATACCAGGGTGCATTTGAAGCTCCTATACAGGCATTCTTTCCACATTGCTTCACTAGAGTAGGCAGCTATGTACACATATCCCTTTGCACATGTGGAATTTTGGCCCATCTGTTCATGTAGATGAGAAAGTTATATGTGTTTGGAAGCTGCCCAGAGTGGCTGGGGCAACCCAGCCAGATGGGCAGGGTATTACTATTACTGTTACTAGATTCAGGTAGGTAGCCGTGTTGGTCTGATGCATGCACACGAAAGCTTATACCCAGAACAAACTTAGTTGGTCTCTAAGGTGCTACTGGACATTTTTTAAATTTTTATTTACTTATTAAAGGTAAAGGCAAAGGTACCCCTGGCCGTACGGGCCAGTCGTGTCCGACTCTAGGCTTGTGCGCCCATCTCACTTAAGAGGCCGGGGGCCAATGCTGTCCAGAGACACTTCCGGGTCATGTGGCCAGTGTGACGAAGCTGCTCTGGCGAGCCAGCACCAGTGCAGCACACGGAAACGCCATTTACCTTCCCGCTAGTAAGCGGTCCCTATTTATCTACTTGCACTTAGGGGTGCTTTCGAACTACTAGGTGGCCAGGAGCTGGGACCGAAAGGCGGGAGCTCACCCCGCCACGGGGATTCGAACCGCCGACCATACGATCGGCAAGTCCTAGGCACTGAGGTTTTACCCACAGCGCCACCTGCGTCCCTGACTTATTACTATTACTATTATTACTACTATTACTATTACTTATTACTATTATTATTACTATTATTAGAATTACCTCCAGGAGCACATACCTCACCTGTAGCAGACACCTGAATTTGACCAGCTCAGGATGTTTATATTGTATGTAAATGTAAATGGGTGTACCATTTTCAGTTCTTCAGATCTCTCAGAAGGATTTTGTTTCCCTGAGTTTTACATTTGTAATTCTGCTAATTAGTCTGTAATCAGCAGAACATAAACATCTGCATAAGCGATGGAACCAGTGGAGCCCCTTCAATTTATCACATTAAAGCATTTGGGCAGGGGGATACAAATCCATTCACGAAACAAATCCTGTCCTCAGGGTCTCTGCTAACTAAAAGCAGAAGTGTGGAGATGGAAAAAGAACTCAGAATTAATATATTTAACTAGTTTAGAGAGCTTCACCAGCTGAACACAGTCACAGTAAAGCACAAGTTCAAATACAGCCATAGAAACCAAAAGACAGAAAGGCATGCATAGAATAGTGTCTTCTCAGTATGTGTATTTTTCCCCATGAACAAGCACTCTGCACATTCCTTCCCCCATAATGTTTCTTAGTTCCTATCTAAACATGTTCAGCATCATTCAACAGTCTGCTTTGGTTTTTCTGTGTAAGCAGTTGTACTAGGTATACATAGAGTTATCGAACTGCAGAGTTTATGGTTAGCAGAAAAGACCCATGTTCACATCACAAGACATTTTAAATTATTCTATCTAAGATGCTGCCTTACTCATTATAGGCAACTAGGCAAGTTGCTATTTGCAATCATTCATTAGTTACAATTTTGTAGCACTTTCTGTTGTCAAAACAAAATGGTTTCTTCATTCAACACTTTGCTATATAGAAGGCACATTATGGGTGGTTCATTCAGCCTCAAGATAAATATTTTGTAGAACAAGAATTTATGCACAAGCACTTTAAGATAAATATATATAAATGAAGCATTAAAATATTTTCCCCAGGAAGCAGAAGCATATTATGGATTTGAAAAAAACTTTATTCAGCAGAAAATGGTCAAATTGAAGTCCCAGAGGCAAAGACTTAGCATGCACCTTTCATTGGAGCAGGTGTGCTGAACTGCAACTTCCATCATCCCTGATCATTGGCCATGCTTGCTGAAGCTGATGGGAGTTGTAGTTCAGCAACATTTGGCAGGCCCAAATTTCCCCATGACTGCATTGAAGGGTAACCTGAATAGGGCAAAATCTAAACTAATTCATTCCTAATTCCTAAAATGCTGATCTAACTAAGCCCAATTGCCGACTCAGTTTCATTATGTTCCATCTATGGAACTCCTTCCCAGGAAGCATTCAGTCTTCCCACCACAGTGGACACCTTTTAACAAAGGCTCAAGATGTTTTGGTTTGTCCAGGTGTTTGGAACATGAATTGTTCTGGTTTTGGATTGCGGTTTAATAGATAGTATTAACACTCCACTCCAATCTCCATGAGCAGTGTGGGATTCCAGGGGTTGCAGTTGCACTTACCAGGGTCTGTGTTCTCTTTGGGGACAATGAGGCACCACGGAATCTGGGGTGTTTATGATACATGGTTTATTTACACATACATACAACCCTTGTCTAGATGGAGAGAGTGCAGAGCTTTCACAACCCAAGAAAGTCCGGTTCCTGCCATGGATTCCAAGAGACCCCAAAGAACATGTCTAGCCCTCGCAATAGCATAAACAGACTGTCCGCCTTGTGCTCTGGCCTCCCACCTCTCCAGCTTGCAAAAAGGACACTTTTTCCTGTTTGCTTACCTCATCACCCACTGTATCCCTGGAAACTACTCCCTCCCAACTGGCTGGGTCTGCCCCCTCTGTGTCCAGCAGCATCTTTTGTCCTGTTGATAGCTTTTGTCAATGGGTTAATGGCTGGCCATCATCTTCTTTTGTCCTCTTCACCACCCACACTCAGCGAGCTCTGCCAGGCTAGTCTTCCTTGTTAGCATAAACTGAGCCCAGAGATTCCCATGTTTGGCACAGTTTAGTCAAATCTGGATTAATTCTGATTTTTATGGAATCCAAGAATTATGGGTGACTTGCACCCACATGTCCCCTAAATGGGTTCTGGGGCTTTCCTCAACCCTCTAGAGCAGATTTGGGGAGGTTAAGGGCTGAATGCAGAGATAATGCAGTGGGAGAGAAAATCCCGCTGCACAAATGGAACTACTTCATTGGATAGTTGGTTTTATCCCATTGCTAGCATGAGCTCTGTTATGAATGAGCTTTGCAGTGTACACATTGGTCTTTTTCTTTTATTCTTGTTTGTGCTCTTAGTTCCTGGTGCCTTTGTTTATGGTGAGTTTAGATATCCTAAAAACCACTTGGAAGCCCTTCTCCACACACACAGGGATTTTTGAAATCTGCCTGATACTAAAAATATATTTGCTTTATATAAGTAAAGGTTGAGTGTCCATTCTGTCCTTACATCACGTCAAAGAGCAACCAAATGCCAATTTCTATTTTAATCTTTGCAGAAACCCTGGGAGTTAGGTGCAGGGCTGTATGCTGACTCTTTGAATGAATGCACTTAGTTGCTACCTCTTTTACAGTGTCATGGTTCCCAGTTCAAATGTTGCATCACTCTTAATATAAAGTACAGTGTGCTGAACTCAGATAACATGTTCTCGAGCTGTTACAGTAATATGAAACTTCTTGCTCATCAATTTGAACTGAAAAAGATACTAGGCCACTATTGTCAGAAGTTACTGACAAAATAAAAATAAAAATACATGACTGACCTTGCTCTCCATGTCACGCTGTGTCACCCACAACCCTTTCTTTTTGCCTAACGAATAGTTCTGTGTAAGTCAAAAGCCTGCCTATTTCTATCCTGATGTAATTAATCCAAATGAAAGCTGTCCCTCTACATTTTTTTAAATTTTATTTTGTGGGCTTCCCATGCATCATAAATGATACTTAAATCTATCAGGAGGGCAGCAGTTTTGGGATTTATTTTATAGAAAGTCATTCATCAGAACATAACGAGAGCTCAAAGGCCCATCTATTCCAGCAACCTTGTCTCACCTTGGCTGACCAGATGTCTGTGGAAGCCTGCCAAGAGACACACGTGCAACAGGTAAAGGGACCCCTGACTGTTAGGCCCACTCTGGGGTTGCAGCGCTCATCTCGCTTTATTGGCCGAGGGAGCTGGCGTACAGCTTCCGGGTCATGTGGCCAGCATGACTAAGCCACTTCTGGCAAACCAGAGCAGCGCACGGAAACGCCGTCTACCTTCCCGCCGGAGTGGTACCTATTTATCTACTTGCACTTTGATGTGCTTTCGAACTGCTAGGTTGGCAGGAGCAGGGACCGAGCAACGGGAGCTCACCCCGTCACAGGGATTCGAACTGCCGACCTTCTGATCGGCAAGCCCTAGGCTCTGTTGCACCCACAGTGCAACAGAACCATCCCCAGTTCTGATTCTCAACACCTTGCATTTAGACGTGCCCTGCCTCTCATGCTAAAGGTGATATACCACCATCATGGCTACTTGCCTTTGATACCTTTATCTTCCATTAATTTTTCTAATCCCCTGTGCAAAGCCATCCAGGCTGTTGGTCATTTGTGGTAGCAAATTGCATAATTCAGCTGTGTGTTGGGTGAAGAATTACTTTCCCTTCATAGTGAATCCATCTTGAGGATCATGCAGAATGAAAAAAAACAACCAACATTATTCAGCATTTCTTCCCAATGTTAAAAACTATCATTCATCCTTAAACCATTTAGCATCTTTTGCAGCCTTCTGGAATGTGTTCTCTTTCATATCATCATTGGTGATTTCAGCTTTATAAGGAGTTGCAGTGTTCCAAAGGAAATGGCATTTATAGTATTGGTGATACTTTACATCCACTAAGGTCAATGGGAATTTGTAACTGGCTTCAGTTGCTTTTGCATAAGGAAGTCAGGGAGCAAATGTTTTTTCATGAGCTACAGATGCTTTTAATAGTGTGCAACCTTTGTGCTAGAGCACAGGTGTATTACCCTAGCTTAAACAAGTCCTCTATTAGCATGCAGTGTCTTCTAACACACATTCAAAATTAGTCTCAGTAGAAAACCCACTGCATAAGTGTCAGTGTGTAAAATGTACAGTGCAGTCTTGAAAATACTTGTGGTGTTATATTTTTCTTTGTCTCCTGGATTAAATGTTTTGTAAAGGGTTGTTGGCACTTACTGATGGAGAGCAGAGGGGTGGTGCGGGGTGGGGGGGCTAAGTGTGACTGTGTGAGCAATACATGCAGGTGCTCACAGCAGAAATTGGATTTCCCCACTTTGGGGGGGGGGAGCTGTAGCCAAGGTTTGTTCTTGGGTAACCCTAATGGTTTAATCAGTCTGGTCACCAGAATTTTAAGTTCCCTTCTTCTCCTAATTGTGATTAGTGAAAAATCTCTTTAAATTTGCTGGAAGCATGATTTATCTTGCTTGAGATTGGCACACATATGCATTCCACAATAACAGAATTTTGGGGTTTTTTGACTCCTGTGTGCATTAACAAGGACCTGATGGAATATATTAACTTGGCAGTGTATTATTTTGTTTTGACAGGATGAGGCTTTTGACTAAGAAGCAGCTCATCATATGCAAATGAACTCCTCATAATTAACACTAGTCTTTGCTATCCTTCTGCTGTCTGATGTGCTGTAGAATGTTTTTGCCACTGAACCCCATATGCCTGCCACTGTTTCTGAGCTCTTTCCTTAATAGCAATCTCTTAAGTTCATCCTCAAGGTTCGTAACTCCTCTAACATAACCTAGGCAAAGTCAACAGTTATCAGTGTATAATTCCCACCTTCCCATTGCTTCGCCTTTTGAACCCATTTGGAGTATGTGGCTAATAACTGCGTGAATTGTAATTTTTTTAAAAAATCAATTACAAAAGTAGAGTATCTCATTTTGCAAAATGATGTCAATGCACATTAAGATAACATAGCTGTCGTTTCATTTCCAGATTGCTAGATCTGAGAGAAATTCGGACGCCTTTGCTCTCAGGTGCAATCAATGGTTTCACTTTGTGCAGGGCCCAGAAACATGTATTTGGTCCTGATTTTAAGCATTTGTTTTACTTAGATGGGAGCTGAAGAAGTTCAACACTCTGCTACTGTGCTGTTATAAATAAATGACAGAAAGAGGACAGCCCCATACCATAGAGAGAGAGAGAAAGAAAAGGAGGAAAGCCTCAAAATAAACAATAAAAATAGGGAACTTTAATAAAACAGTAAGTTCTCTGTTGTGTTTCAATGGAAACTTTTCTCAAGGGCACAATAATTCAGTTTTGTTGAATTATTATAATAAGGGAAGCTCTGAGGTACTAAGGTATGGAAAGAGTTTTGATTTTATTCCAGAGTTTATAAATTTCCTCCTGGTATGGCTCAGGTACCTTGATGTTTAAAATAATCAGATACAGAATTTTCTTCATGTACTTTTTAGTTCTTTAAGCATTTAAGCTCAGTATGTTGTTTTTCAGCAGCATCAATAATTACTTGGTGAAATAAACGAGACTTCTGAATAAGCATGCATAGTATTTGGATGTAAGACACAATTTTGTATTAATTCCATAATTCAGAGCTTCTGACTAAAGAGCAAAAATTGTCTGCTTTCCTAATTACTGGAAAAAAGAGTTTTGTTAATCAGTTTGCATACTTTTACTTATGGTTCCTGAATTACCACACTGATAATATTCTACCTTTCCAGCCTCTAAATGTACCCACACTTCTCTTCGTTTGTTGTGCTTCTTTCTCCTCTGAATGAAGATGCTTGTAGGGCTCTGGCAGTAATCTCCCAGGTTTCATTTCTGATACAGATAATCATTTTTCTACTCATGCAGACAGTTGCCCCAAATATTCCTCATATTTGGTTCGATCACATTTACAGTTGTACCTCGGGTTAAGAACTTAATTTGTTCCGGAGGTCCGTTCTTAACCTGAAACTGTTCCTAAACTGAAATACCACTTTAGCTAATGGGGCCTCCCGCTGCCGCCGTGCCGCTGGAGCACGATTTCTGTTCTCATCCTGAAGCAAAGTTCTTAACCTGAAGCACTATTTCTGGGTTAGCGGAGTCTGTAACCTGAAGCGTATGTAACCCGAGGTACAACTGTACTTTTGACAGGGGTGGGGAAGCAATATAATTAGTAAATGGATGTAGACTTTTGTACAAGCTAGAATAATAAAGCACATTGGACTTTGCATTCCCATGACCAGTCATACACCAAGTCAATAGTACACATGTGCTAGCCTAGTACAGTAGTACCCTCAGGTTACAGATGCTTCAGGTTACAGACGCTTCAAGTTACAGACTCCACTAACCCAGAAATAGTACCTCGGGTTAAGCGCTTTGCTTTAGGATGAGAACAGAAATTGTGCGGTGGCAGCACGGTGGCAGTGGGAGGCCCCATTAGCTAAAGTGGTACCTCAGGTTAAGAACAGTGTCAGGTTAAGAACGGACCTCCAGAACGAATTAAGTTCTTAACCCGAGGTACCACTGTACTATAATCCATGTTCATTTGCCCAATTCATTTTTCAGGAGCAAGAAGCAAAGTTCTCTTTGCATGCACACAGCTTTGTTTGGAACACAAAGATCTCCGAGACACAGCAGACTTTCCGTGGGTGTCTGAGAGCAAAGGAGTCAAAGAGGGGGGAAATCCATGGAAATAAAGGGATACATTTCTCAGACTCCTATTTACAGAGATACCTCTGGTCCTAAAATGGGAGTTCTGGTTGCTGAAAGAAAATGCAACTTTAGTATTTAGAGACTTGAATATCTTTAATGATCTCACAAGTCGTGTAGTTAATTTACCTTTTATTTTCCTGAAGCTGTAGTTTGGGAAGCTGTATCTTAAACCTGCCTGTAACTTGCCATTGCACCTGACCTCCTTACTCTTACCTTGCAGGAATATCTTCCAGATTCCCAGAAATCATGTCAGTAGGATCACATTCGTTCTCCCCAGGAGGCCCTAATGGGATTATTAGAAGTCAATCCTTTGCTGGCTTCAGCGGTCTCCAGGAAAGAAGATCAAGGCAAGTAGCAGCTCCAAAGCCAGGCTTTCAGCTTGTAAATAGGGGATGGGAAGCTTTGCTGGGGTCTGTTGTTGTTATCCCTTTGTTATCTATTGCAAAGGATGCCTCTGTTATAGACCTGACTGTGGTGAAATTTAAACTAAGCAAACAGAAAACAGCTCTGGCTTTACCAAAGGTTATCTCCTTGACCTATCATGTCTTTTAAGACTTCAGCAAGGTTTTTCATTGGCTTTACAATTGAGGGTGGGTGATGGGAAGCAGCTGCACGCAGTCATAATAAAACAAAGGAAACCATTCCACAGGGAATGCAGTCAGGGTCTAGCCCTTTCTTTCCCTTACAGATGTGTCAAACAGTCTGATTTGCTTTAGATCCAGTTTAATCTTAACTGCTTCATGGATTCTCTTTGCTGCTGCAGTAGGTTCAGACATGCTGTTTGTAGCAATATTTCTCAAGACAGTGTGCACTCACCACCACAAGGCCAGAATATGGAAATTAACATATATATTTTTAAACAGGAGTGTAGGCCAGGGTTGGAGCAAGAAGTCAAGCATAGGCAGCAGCCCGTTTTTTCTCCTCTTCCTAGGATCAAAGTCAGCAACCTGGCATTGTTGGGCAGTGCTGAGCATCTGGATCTAGTTACCACAACACCACAATGTCCACACTGCCAAAGGCAGTTCATCTGGAGAAAATTGTGGGAACTGAAAATGGAGGACATAAACAAAACACTGGTGCTGCCAAAGCTATGCTGGCCACCAGGCCCCACTGATGGAGGCAGAAACCCATCAGAGGGTGCTTAGCTGAGGGCCCACTCAAACTTGAAATTGTCCCTGTCTCCATCCTGTGTTTCTGTGCCCGTTTTGTCTCTATAGCTGAATACCATCTGCAGTTTACGTCACATATAATAATGTTCTGGTATTAATGATGCTTAGGGACAGATGGCTATTACACATTAACTTTTTCAGCAATGTTGCAGAACTCCCCTCCCCCCATTTAAGGTGGCTTCTGTGGCCAGGGTTAAGCTTGTTGCAGGTTGCTTTTTTATTTATAGTCTTTACTTGATATTAACTTTTTCCATATGCATACAAAGCATAAAGGCAAAGAGCTCATTGCAGGTTGACTTGAGTTAAGGCCCTAAGCCACCAGAGCAGTCTCCTGCAAGAGCTCCATTAAAATGACAGAGAGCAAGCTGCTTAGCTCGTTTGGATTGTGCCTTTGTTTAATATTAATTACATCTTGCCTAAATATGAATCAAAGTGGTTAACGACCTGAAAGATCCACAGTGCAATAACCTGCCCTTCTCTTCTTCTATTTAGTTTCATTGCATGGTACATTTTAAATCTATTGTTACTCACACTGAGCCTTCGCAAGGAGACCCACTGCAGGTCTAAATAAACCAAAAGAATTAAATCAAATTCAGCGGCACTGCACATTTCTGTGAGTGGAATATCAGGTGCTGATAGAATGTCATGTTTGCTCAGACCTATTAACCCATAAACTTTCCGTCCTCTGGCAGGCAGCACAGTAAGCAGATTTCTTTGAGTCGGTAAAGATTAAGTTAGGGAAAGCTCCTTAGGTGATGCTCCTTTGAGATAACCAGATAATCACGATTTATACCTTTTCTTCCACCCCTTGCTCTCCTTTAATGTTCGTTTTGCAGGTGTAACTCCTTTATTGAAAATTCCTCTGTGCTCAAGAAACCCCAGGCAAAAGTGAAGAAGATGCACAACCTGGGACACAAGAGTAACAGCGCTGCTAAAGAGCCTCAGCCAGAAAGGATGGAAGAGGTTTACAGGGCCTTAAAGAATGGACTGGAGTAAGAGCTTTTATAAGTCTGGAGCAGCACTAAAAGTGTCTTTACTGCTCTGCGGAAGAACAACTTGTTGCCCCCCTGGAAGGAATAAGACTTTAACTTCTGATGTCAAAGATAGGTTTATCAGCTCCCCAAAAGCAAGGAGTTCCTGCTTCTCCTCTTAGCAGCTCAGGGCAGATCTGCAGAATCTTTAGATGTTCAGCCACAGTGGTACAGCTGGGTGATTTTAGATGCTAGACTTAATGGGCTTACTTGGGGCGAGGGGGTGGGTGACTTTAGATAGCTGTGTGTATTACAGTACTTCAGTTGTGAAGTTCACAGTTCTCTTTGCGCACACACTCACCATGTGCTTTACAACTGCTTTTACATTTTCTTTATTATTAAGAGAGAGAAACAAACACAAAACAGTTTGCCAATGCTGATTAAAAAGCATAATACTTGAGCATACTTTTGTTATAGAAAAGGAGCATATAAATTTAATGTTAAAATAATTAAAAAATGAGCATCAGAAGCCATATGCATGTCTGGGCAGCTGCCCCCTGACTATAAAATGCTTTTAAAGGTAAGAAGAATGAAAGCATCCCATCATCTTCTGATTTAAGATTGTGCAGATCCTTACCCAGACCAGCTCCACTCTTTCCCTGCCTACCATGGTGGGAACATACTGCTGACTTTAGCTTTCACTTGCCCACATTTTTGGCAGATGCAGCAAGGACTTCCATGGTGGTGAAGGCACTGTCCGCATCCCCACCAGCAAAGCCCTGAAAATCTGGTACAGAGGGAAACCTTAGCTGCATCCAAAAACTGTTCAGCCAGTGTAGTGGCTTGAAGGGGGAAGTAGACTGCTCTCTAAGGCTGCAATCCTATACACATTTACCTGTGAGCAAGTCTGACTGAATTCAGTAGGACATGCTTCTGAGTGGACAGGATTGCCCTGTTAATTACTTGGTTGAGCAGTTCGTGGCAAGAGTAAAACTTAGCAAAACATCTTTTCTTGCCACAGAAATCAGCAATCGGCACTTCATTACTGAAACGTAACAGGGCTGATGTTTCGCTTTTTGTTATCTTTGCAGTGAGTATCTGGAAGTGCATCAAACAGAGCTGGATAAGTTGACTGCTCAGCTAAAGGACATGAAAAGAAACTCACGGCTGGTATGTCTTTGTCGTAGGACTCAAAAGAGTAAGGAGGTTCAGGTAGCTGTAATGCAAGTGGTACAGTTCCCCCCATGAGGTCTCCACAACCAAAGACTTCAGACTAGGAGGCATTTGTGTTAAAGTGTCCACATGTTTAAAATGTACTGTCTGGGTAGAACCTTCCCTCTGATATTGCGATTTTATGATGTGGTGGCAATTGTCACAGATAGATGATCCCACCGCTGGAATGCATTGCACTTTAGGAGCTGTGCTACATTTGACTAAGTACAAAACAACACAAAGTAGTGCCTGACCCACACTGTTTGGTACTGTTCCGTGTTGCCATCCACATCATCACCCAAGGCAGATCCATTCGGTCAGTTTCACTCTTTCTTTACTAGTTGCTGTTTTGTGCAAAGCCACATGTGGTTCTCTCACAAACAGCGCTGCAGAAAACCCTGCATTGCTAGGCATATGGTGATGATAAAAAATCCAAAAGTTGTTGAATACTTTTAGAAGTCTTCATATAATATTTATTCAAAGTTTAAAGTTACAAAAAGCAAAAAGAACAATACAACATACAAAAAAGAATACAACAATAACAAAGAAAGAAAAAAAGAAAAAGATATAAAAATACATTCGGTTAAAATAAGAAAAAAAACAGATTAAACCTTTTTACATAACTTTCTTCCCTAACTTATTTCCTTGACCTCCTCACACCTCCCAATTTTGTATTCTAGTTCAGATCATTTTTTCCAGCAAATCCTTCCAATCTTATTTTCATTTAAGTAATTTAATTTAAAGTATTTATAATTTAACCTCCTCTCTTTCATCACTTTCATCAATTCATTTTTACTTAATCCTTTATATCATATCTACCAAAACTACCTAATTTTCTTTTTCCAACATCTTTCTAACAGTCCTTAATTTTAGAGTATTTTTGAAGATATACTTTAAATTTTTTCCAATCTTCTTCCACCGTTAGAAGTCTTCATAATCTATCCACACATTTCAGGGCCAGCTACAAAAGTCGCTTCATCTTGGGGAGGGAAAACTTGCCTTCTTAAATTAACTTAAAGCCCAAGACAACAATTCAGCATCACACTTGAGAGAATGTCTACTGAACTATTAATCCTTTCATTTCATTCATTACAGGGGGTGCTGTATGATCTAGACAAGGTATGTCTATCTGCAACTTATCTGCAAAAATAAATGTTAAACCCAGTCTATGTGGCAGCAGACTATAAGTGCAAGGGAACCTTTCTGATTGCGCTACAGTTATGCAAGGAGACAGTAGAAGGATGGGCATAACCAGTCCTTATTCATTCATTTTGCAACAGCAACTTTTAATCCAGAATAATTACTTCAGAGAAAATGGTTTGAGGATTGTGATATGAACTCAGTATTGCTCTCAGCAAGTTTTTGACCCAGACTTCGTAATAGTTCTACTACTGTATTTTTGTGGAAACCGGTAAAAGGCTGAAAAAGCCCCTCTTTGTCCAAACCCTCACTGATTTTTACATTTTCTTTTAGAAAATAATGTACTTTCAAGTACATGACTCTATTATTAATTACAAAAAGGCAGCTATGAAATTAAAAGTATTCACCTTTAAGGAAAAGCAGTGTTCCTTCCGAATGCCAAACTGGTTTGGCAGGAGAATATGACAGTTCTGCAAAAAGGCCAAATCAGTTCAGTTCATCTCAATTGCCTGTCATTCTTCCCATTCTAATTATTTTTAATTTATTTTGCAGCAAATGAAAGCAATTGAAAGATATATGAGAAAGCTGGAGTTCCACATCAGCAAGGTAATCAGCTGTCCTTTCATCTTGCTTTTAACTTTGTTCTTAACCTATTTATCAAAAGCCAGTCTAGCATTCTCCTTTATTCCACAGAGATCTCCTCACAAAGACCTCTTCAAGAAGGTTTTGGTTAGGTGGTATTGCTTATGTCAGCTGCAAGTGGGGTGTGGGGATTCAAGGGAGTTCACAATGTGCCCCCAGTTGTTGCCACCACCCAACAATTCAGCATAGCACTGCCCTGAGGCATGTTGCAAGAGAAGGTAGGCCCAGCAAACACAACACAGGCACCACTGTTCTGTGCATGCTCCAAGGCCTGATACAGGCAGTCCAGTTTTCCGCCCAGTTGCTAGGCAAAAAACCTGCCAAGGGGACTTCAGCAGGAGACGGGACATTTTTCTCTGCCATCAAGTGAACCTGCAAATATTAAACAAAAGATATCCACTTCAGGTTAAAATATGTGCATGCTATTTAGCTAATCCTTTCCATTTTGACTAGGTGACTAATTCATATAATACTAGTAAATTCTTGCCATTTTAATGAGAGCGTTCCTAGAGAGAGTGCCTGTGCATTGCTTTGATTCTTGAGGGCGAGGGTGCACTGCATCTCTAATTGAAGAGACACCTTGCATGGACCACAGAGTTCCTATAATTGACACAGGTGGGGCTGTAGTCTAAACCACGGAGCCTTTTGGGCCTGCCAATCAGAAGGTCAGTGGTTCGAATCCCTGCTACGAAGTGAGCGCTCTGTCCCAGCTCCTGCCAACCTAGCAGTTCGAAAGCATGCCTGTGCAAGTAGATAAATAGGAACCACTGCGGAGGGAAGGTAAATGGCATTTCCGTGCACTCTGGTTTCCGTCACAGTGTTCTGTTGTACCAGAAGTGGTTTAGTCATGCTGGCCACATGACCTGGAAAGCTGTCTGTGGACAAACGCCGGCTCCCTCAGCCTGAAAGCAAGATGAGTGCAGCAACCCCATAGTCACCTTTGACTGGACTTAAGTCCAGGGGTCCTTTACATTTTTTACCTTTTACCTTTATACTTGATGGCTGTGTCAGTAAATGCCAGGCTATCCTTTGGACCAAATAATTGGATAAATTAAATTCTCTTCTCCCTCCCCTGATTTGCAAAGCCTGATTAGGCCCCCTGCAGTGGCTATTTGCATTTTTGCAACGATTCACACAACTTAAAGATACTTAGGTATAGTTACTTTGGCCCTGTGCTAGCAGTGTCATTCCAACGTTACACTGCAGTTGTGTCCCCAAGGGCAGCCCTTGCTTATAGCGAGGAGCATAGCAGCAAGTAGGAATTGTTTGCCTGCTTTCAGCTAAAATCTTCTGTGCTAGGGCATCCAGAACACAGCCATTATTCCCATACTCACGGATCAAATATTCATCAAGAAAATAGTTCCTAGAATAATATGTTCCCTGCCAGCAAAATGTCATGCAGCAGAGTACTTTTTGTTCAAGTCCCTCCCACTCAGAGCCAAGTGATTTCGGTGTTTTTAGCGAAGAGTGAGTTGCTACAGAGCTAATTCCACACTAAATTGTTCAGCATATTAGCTTTCTGTTCTGTAGCCCATGGTGACAAATAAAAGGGACTTCATGTGAAGCAAGGTTTTATGAGGCCAGAATGTAAGCAACTAACTCATGGAAACCTTTTAATGGAAAGTAGCAAAACTTAAGCTGAATGTCTGAGGACCAGTGCATGCTGGTCTTCCAGTGAGAGCTGTGACTCGAAATTATACTCTGAACAGGAAACAAAGCAAGGAAAACAGGAAATGTGGTAACTAATGTGTAGCTCTGTAGCACATCAGATGGGTCTGTGATAATTCCACTCAGAAAGAGAAAGAGAGTGCAAATGTCATACCACACCCTTGTTAACACCCTTGTTAACAGGGTTCTAGGATGGAGACAGTAGCCTGACCCACAAGTGCTATACCATTTACAGCCTTTCTAAACTGTCTCTACTAGGACTAAGCTTTGAGGATTGGTGCTTAACATAATACTAGCTGTAATGTGTGTTGTAGGCATCTATATCTTATTTTTTAATGAAGCAGGTTTGGCTAACTAGTTGTTGCTGTTGACATCTGTCTGTCTCAAGAGAGAATGGAGTGCACTTCTGGGGGTGAAGTCAAACAGCTGCATTAGCAGCACCAAAGTGACCTCCCTGGGACACAAGCCTGGGCAGTGTGTATGGAGGCCCTGGGCTGCTTAGATGACAAGACCCCTCTCTTGGTCTCGCTAATGTGGTCCAAAGAAAAGCACAGCAATACATTTGACATCAGCTTGGCTGCAGGAGCTGCCGGAACACAAGGCACTATCCAACCATCTTAGAGACTCCACTCTGGATTTCTGTAGGGTTTGCTCCTTTGCCTTTTATTCTCCCGAAGATATCCCTCAAAACAGAGGAGATTAAGGATCAGAATTTTCCTTCTCCTACATGGGCTCCCCTCCCAGGTTGAGGAGCCCCATCTGCCCCTCACTTCCCTGTACAGCACGTGCAGAAACCACCTTCTTGACTGTTGGACCCACTACTGGTCTTGCCGGCTCAAACTCTCAGAGCCTGTATTCACACACAGGATCCCTAACTCGCCAAAGGTTTGTGACCCATTGGTTATCCTCACCTGGTTTAGCCAGCCAGTCAAAGACATTTCCCGGGGTGTGGCCACTGTTGCATGCTGACAGCTTCTAGGAGCCACAGGTGAGAGCTGCATGCAGGGTGGGGACCAGAGGTGGAGAGACTACCCCAGAAGAAGCACAATGTGTTCCCCACCAGAAGTACTACCCTAACACACCTCCCTTAACACCCCATACACACATAGGATTATTCTGCAATACATTTTATCCGTTAGGAATGAAGAGGGTTGGGCTTTAATTTCTGGTTTTTCTCCAGCTGGCCAGTTTAGGCATGGACAATGTGTGAAGCGTATTATATTGCAAGGATTGTCAGTGTTACTTGACAATGATGGATGAGCTTTCTCCAACTAACGTGTTGTTGTTTAGTCATCTTAGTCGTGTTTGACTTTCCGTGACCCCATGAACCAGAGCATGCCTTGGAAACTCACTTCCTTCTCAAAGCTTCTCCTTTTTTATGTCCATGGAGTTATCTTGGCAAAATACTGGAGTGGTCTGCCAGTTCCTTCTCCAGGTGGATCTCATTTAGTCCAAACTCTCGGCTATGACCTGTCCGTCTTGGGTGGCCCTGCACGGCATAGCTCAGCTTCTTGGAGTTATTCAAGCCCCTTTGCCATGACAAAGCAGTAATCCATGAAGGGGCCAATGAATGTAGAAGCTTGAACTTTCTGTCGAGGAGCTACTTCAGTGCAATACAGTGGCATATTGCTGATGCATTTTTCTTATTCTGATAATTAATCCAAGCAACGAAAGCTGATAAGCAGGGATCTTTTGTAAGTTTTTAAAGAAAGCCTAATGAGAGAAGGGAAGGTTTGAACAAATTATAGAAAAGCATGAGGCAGTGACAGAGATACGAGAGGCTGCTGATGAATTCATTGTTGTCATCATGACATTGTAAATAGGAAGGTGCCTTTTCCACAGTGGAATTATTTTCAATTTGAAGGCAGGGGTGGCATCAGCAATGAAGTCGTCTACACACCAATCTGTGTATAGAAAAATAGTCTGGATTGCTTCATTTAACTTCCTTTCAGTTAACTTTCCTTTTTCTTTCCCTTAAAACAAAACTCAGTGGTCTTTGGTTTTTCCACTCAGGTTGACGAACTGCTTGAAGCTTATTGTATCCAAAGGCGGCTCCGCGATGGTGCCAGCAAAATGAAACAAGCTTTTGGGTTGTCCCCTGCCAGTAGGGCAGCTCGGGAGAGTTTGACAGAAATCAACAAAAGCTACAAAGAATACACAGAGGTACATGATGGCCCATTGCACGTAATCTTCCGCAGGTTAAATTTACCACTAATTTGTGGTGGGAGCATTGATTGCGTTGTTATAGTGCTGAGAAGACAGATTATGGATTGATCAAAGCATTGAATCGGCTGCCAATAGCTTCATACATGTGCAGCCTTGTGGATCCTACCACCCAGAGTGGAGGTTCATACTGTGGACCTCATCTTGCTAACTCAAGAGTTACAAGAAGACCAACACTTGTTCAGTGTTAACTGCCCAACAGATATTGGAACTGATTTCTTCCTTTACCATGGAAGTAATTGGCAAGGAAGTATTCTTTCACCAAGGAAATCCTGACTGGTGTCATAATTTCAATTCCAGAATTTTTGAAAGGTATCTGGGGGAACAGAGGTTTAACAGGCTGGGAAATTGTCTGTGAAATTGTCTACCAGGGGCTTCACTTCAATTCTTCCAGTGCCCATTTCTGCGTGGAAGAGAATGAGCTTTAGAAACACTTGTGTGAGAGTTCTGGACTTGGGGGACAGAAGATGAGGCTTGCAGGCCAGAGAGAATTGCAGGGGGGGCGGAGCTGGAGTACTGAAGGCAGAGCTAGACTTCATTCCCAGGTGCAGAAGGACTGGGAGAAACTTCCAAGTGCTTGTCTGAGACCAAGAGCTGGAGGGTTGCGGGCTGTTACAAAAAGTTATTGTTACAAAATTCTTACTTGGAAAGCATTCCCATATGGAAATTGGTGTAAAGCTTCTCTATAAATTGTCACATGTGAAAATTGCACAAGTGTGCATTCAGTGTGTGTACATGCCCTGGAAGAGCTACAGTTGGCCATGGCTTTCTAGAAGTCCTGAAATGACTTCTAAGCCCTGCCAAAAGTCAAAGGATTGCTTGCGCCAGCATTTCATGACTTGTAACGATGTCAGCCTGGCTCGCTAGAGTCTAGACATTGGGGAAGACTTGCTAAGCTCCTGACTCCATGGACAATAAGGGAAAAAATATCTGTTTCTGGGAGCATATTTTCATTCTTTAATTCCCTGTTCCTTTCCGCCTTCTCCAAGCTTCAGCAAGAGTCAGGACTGCGTTGGAACTTTCTACATATAGTTACTTTTTTAAAAAAAACAACAACAACCCAGTTATATAGTATATTTTAAGGCACTTCTATATTTTGGATAGTTGAACTGATACTAGTCTCCTCTTTCCCCACACAGAACATGTGTACTATTGAAGGAGAGTTGGAAAATCTAATGGGAGAGTTCTGCATTAAGATGAAAGGTAATTGGCTCACTTTTCATTACTTTCACTGCACAAATAGCACAGGGAAAGCACTGTCTCTCTCCCTCTCTCTGTGCTTGTGTTTCTGAAAACACTGAGAGCACAAACCAATTTAGATGAGAGGTTTGTTTTCCTCCTCCCATCACATTGGTTATGGATGCTTAAGAACCCCGCTACTCTGCTCAACATTCAAAGCAACAGGCAGCAATTGTACATGGTGAAATATCAAGTATTTACAGCACATTTTTCTAAGATTTTCAGCATGCATTCTTCTTCAAAGTGATATGGTTGGGGTGAAGTTTGGGGGAGAGCTAAGAAATGCTGTCACTCTCAGGGATTCTGAGACAAAGAATGAGAGTATTTTTTAATACCTATCTAGATTATAATGGGAGTGTAATATATTTCCCAGAATCAAGCTTTTGATTCTTAAAAGCACAAGCTCTGCCGCTGAGCTATGGTCCTTCACAAACTGGGCAATTGAGATTTTGTCATTCCGCATACTGATGTTGCAAAAGCCTGGTTCTCCTTTGCCTGTGAACCCGAATAAATCTGTACAATAAAGGTTACCCCAGAAAGTAGTAATGAATGTAGGTGCTGGGATTAAACCAGGAAAAAACACTTTGGAGCCTATGTTTCTGGAAGCTGGAGCTTAAACCCTAACCACATATGACAGGATGTAATAGACTTTCATTAGGTTCCAATGTGTGCAGGAGCACAGCGAACTGATGCAGAGGCACTTTGGGAATGCCTTAAGAGTTTTTCATTTCTCATTTGTTTTCACCTGCTTCTGTTTGCCCCATGTGTTTAACAGGGGAGATGGGCTGCAGAGATCAAGTTGTCCTATACTAAGGCATCAAAAGGGAGATGGAGCCAATGGCAGCGTGCTAGTAAATTTAAATTATTTATAAATAATAAATAAATTAGAAAGTGGGAGGTAATATGAACCTGAAAGAGGGCTGCATTGTTCTGGAAGTTGGAGCAGTGTGGGAGGAGGGCAGGAGAAACAATGTCTTTATTTTCACAGGCAGAGGGAAAGATCCCCTTAGCTATAAGAATGAAGCTACAGGGCACAGCCGCGTCAATATATGTTAGACCAGCCATTAGTGCAAGAGTGACATTTGCCCCAAATAATGTTGTTTTAATAAATGCTATGTGACAGCAGAAAGGAAACCAGTTCCCATGAATTAAGGATACTGGGACTCAGGAGAGTCCTGTGTCCTATTTCCGAGTTTGACACAGGATTTCTGTGGCAGGTTTTCATTGATTAAAACAGAGCACCTTTTCTCCTCCCGGCTGTTGTGCCAGTACGAGGTTTTCCCTGAGTATGTTATTTAAGTGAAGTTGCTCCGGAATAATTATTTTGTAGACCGCAAATGAATAATTTCTCCAAAACCCCTTTTAAATACATGAAAAGTCAGCACAGTTTGTGAGGAGCTGCTGCCACCAATGGGATGAAAATAGGAATGCCATGCAGCTACACTCCCCTTGCTGTTCCTATGTATTTAGGCCACTGCCATCTGATTCCATAAACAAAACCAGTAGTTAAGGTGAGCTGTTCATAATGCAGCAGTGTGTCTTGGGTGCCAGTGTGATCATGCAGCTTTATGAGTGCCTTATGATTAATGATAAGAATGACTGTCACTCATTTAACCTTCATCTTTACTTTCTTCATGCTCTGCCTGTCATGTAGAATGAATGTCCCAAATCTGTGCCCCCAGTCAAGAGGCCCACGTGTGCTCTGATATTCCTGAGTGGGGTTACCATTTCACTCCAGTAAAGAGCACACCTAGTAAACAGTTTTTCACCCTTCACAACAGTGAGCTGACCCCTTATCTTACATTTCTGGATAGTCAAATACCATGTGTGTTTTGTATGTGGAATGTGCGGGGAGGGAGCATATTTGGAGTAGCCCTCTCTGGTTCAGAATTGTGAGGATTTTAAAAGTTAACAGGAAAATGCTCCCTATTTCATTAATTAATTACTATTTGCAAGGTGGCGCTGTGGTCTAAATCACTGAGCCTCTTGGGCTTGCCAATCAGAAGGTCGGCGGTTCGAATCCCCGCGACGGGGTGAGCTCCCGTTGCTCGGTCCCTGCTCCTGCCAACCTAGCAGTTCGAAAGCACAGCAAAAAAGTGCAAGTAGATAAATAGGTACCGCTCCAGCGGGAAGGTAAATGACGTTTCCATTCACTGCTCTGGTTCCGGTGTTCTGTTGCACCAGAAGCAGCTTAGTCATGCTGGCCACATGACCCGGAAAAACTGTCTGCGGACAAATGCTGGCTCCCTCAGCCTGTAAAGCGAGATGAGCACTGCAACCCCAGAGTCATCTGCGACTGGACTTAACTGTCAGGGGTCCTTTACCTTTTTTTTATTTGTAGTAATAGTAGCAGCTGCTGTTACTACATGGAAAGGAAGGTAACTGATTGTCCTCATAATTCTGCCTTTCAAGAAATATAATCTAGCAAAGCCTGGCATATGGGGAGGGAGAATGTAAGATGGAAGATTTTGCAGTAGCCGAGTGCTGCCCAGTGCATTGCTTATTTGAAGATGAGCTTGATTCTTTATCTGTCTTGGCGAGCTGTACTTAAAGAGCCTGGTCAGAAGTCAGCAAACAAATCCTGCCAGGGAACAGAGAATAAATTAGGCATTCAGGGCTCCCAAATAAATGAACCTACCAACTACCCCAACAATCTCCCCATGCATCCCATAATAAACCCTAGTAACAGAAACAATAAACCAGGCATCCATCACTACCATTTTCAGAGGAGCAGTAGTTGAAGGAGTTGGATGGAGCAGCTTGGATCCTCCTCCTTTGGCGAGAGAGGAGGATGGAGTTCAGAGTTCAGAGTTGCTCTCTCAATGGCATAAGAGCTTTGGCAGCATTGTGGAGTGTTGGTGATCAAGTTCCAAGTATAGAGTCACTGCTGTAAGAAAGAGAGGGCATAAGCATTTCTTCTGAAACGGATCTCAAATGTTGTTGGCTCCTAGGTCTGGCTGGTTTTGCTCGACTTTGCCCTGGAGACCAGTATGAGGTGAGTGACTTTGTAAAAATGGCATTTTCCATCACGTTCAAAGGTTTCCACATGGCATTTCTTCCTGTTCTCATATCCTGCACAGCAAGAAAGGTCCCACTATTCTCTATTTATGGATGAATGCACTCTGAGCCTTTCCCACGTAAAGACTATGAAATTGGTCCCAGAGAGCTGATGGATGGCTAGCAAGATAACAACAGATCTTTCTTTAGCTTTGTTTTGGAAGGGTGTCAGCATGCCTCTCCATATTTTGTTCTTGGCATAGGTTTTCTTCCTCTTGTGGCTCCCATATCCAGCCAGGACACGCTGACTCAATGAGAAAAGTTCAAGCCAGCCTCTCTCTCCCTTTCATTGCTTTTCTTTCCCCCCTCAAGGAGAGAGATGTAAGTTCATCAACAAGTAGGACCTACAACGTAATCACTTGTCTCTGGCCAGGCCACAATTTGTGAGTCTGTGCTCAAGTGGGGTGCGCTGGTGACGCTGCATGAAAACACATTGTTTGCATTGACATTCAAGGTTTCCAAACTTCCATAGCACCCCTAAACAAAAGTGACCACTCCTTAGCTTTCTCTTCTTCCTAATGTTCTGGAACTACAAAGTACAAATCTATTCGGCATGCTCTCTGGAAGATTAGAAAAGCTATGGTTTACATTGCCATTGTCGTTTTCAAAAAAGAGGTCGAACTGTAAAATGCATAGTGGTATTCTGTCACTGTGCATGCATTGTAGCTACAGTGTATTAGGTTGGATAAAACTATTATCCTTCTCACTATGATTTGTTCAAAGAGACAGAGTGTGAGAGAAACAGATAGTACAAATATGTGAGTTGAGAGAACACACTACAACTTTTCCTTTTTTCACAGATTTTCATGAGGTATGGCCGTCAGAGATGGAAACTGAAAGGCAAAATAGAAGTCAATGGCAAGCAAAGCTGGGATGGAGAAGAAATGGTCTTCTTCCCTCTTATCGTTGGGTTGATCTCCATTAAGGTATCAGTATAAGTATCATGGTTTTCATTTAACTAGCCACATGTTAGCCAAGTAGGACTATAATGCTGCTCTACAGGTAGTAAGCAGTGCCATTCAGACTTCCTGCTATTAATTGAATTTATGTGTATTATCTTCATACATTTATAATCCCACCTTCTTTTCATCTTGGAATCAAAGGCAAACGGCTCTGCCCCTGTGGAGCTGGATACGTGGAGACTGTGTCACACGTTCTCTTGTCTTGCTCCCTATATAAAGATCTCAGGGACGAGACCATCACGCCGCTCCTATCTGCCATCCCGGGTCGCTCTTGTGAAGCCAAATTGTTCTCACTCCTAGCCGACCAGAACAGCTCGACAACAGAGAAGGTTGCCAAATTTATCGAGAGAGCAATGAGACTGAGAGCTGCTATCTGAATGACATCAGTGTCGCCACCCGGATTCCTCGCCTAGGATCTTATTATTATTATTATCATTATGTTTTATTATTATTATTTTATTACCTCTGCCAAGTTTTAAGTACTGAGATTATTAATTTATCTGCATCTGACCATCCCTCCGAGGTTATATTTATATGTGTTTGTCCTTTGATGCTATGGCCTGTCGGCTACGCAAATAAAGTTTATTGAATAGGCAATGTGCATGTGGTTCTCCCACCCAGTCACTGACCAAACTCAGACCTGCTGAGCTTAGCTTCAGCAAGGTGCATGTGCCCTCAGACCATATCCTGGATGCCTTTAATTTTTGTGAGAGACTCCAGGTATCCTGCAGTGATTTTATATATTGAGTCAGATAAGGAACTCGGTTGTCAGTGCATCACTACCCTTCTCAACCATACTCTTTTTTCAAAAAGTGTTTTTAATATTGTTTTCAATACAGTAACCCATCCTGGGACCTTAGGGTGAAGGGCGGTTGAATCCTAGGTAGTAATATGAAAGCCGCAGTTTGGTGCACCAAAAAACCCCACAAATGGCATATGTTAACAAAAGTGTCCTAGGGCAGCCTACTTTCTTGTCGTGGATAAAACAAATGTCTCTTAAAAGGCAGATTTTCATATCATTGCTCATGGACATAACAGTCAAATGCTGATTGTTCCATCTTCCGGTTCAGAAAATATGCAATATTATGTAGCAAGGCCACTGTAGAAAAATGTGGAATACAGCGGAACCTCAGTTGTCGAACGTAATCCGTTCCGGAAGACCATTTGACTTCTGAAACATTCAACATCTGAGGCGCAAGGGGTTGTCAGCAATTTCCATTGAGAAGATAGAAAACCACGCAGCAGAAGCCGTTTGACTTCCGAGTCGTGTTCAAAAACTGAAGCAATTACTTCCAGGTTTTCGAAGTTCAGGTTCCGAAACGTTTGGCTTCCGAGAAGCTTGAAAACCAAGATTCCACTGTAGTTGACTCTAAGCACTGCTACCGACTTACTGTGCCATTCATAATACATAGTTATTCTGTTTCTAATTATTAACATGTGTTGCTTTTGAAGGTCACAGAAGTTAAAGGCCTTGCTACTCACATCCTGGTGGGAAGTGTTACCTGCGAGACAAAAGAGTTGTTTGCTGCTCAGCCTCAAGTTGTTGCTGTGGACATCAATGACCTCGGCACGATAAAGCTGAATCTGGAAATCACCTGGCAGTAAGTGAAGCTGACTTGGTGGTTGTGCGAATGGTGCTTCAGATCAAGAGGGTTCCTGCCTCCCTGCCCATAGTCTTTTGCTTCTCTAATAAGGAGACTGAAGAAAAGACTTGCTGTGTAAACTAAGATTAGTAATACGAGACAAAAACCATAAGGTTTCATATTTCAATATGTACTTTGGCCCTCCATGACTGTAAAATGTAAACCAGTAGGTCATAGTTATTCCAGATTAATTAACACAGAGTACCAGAGGGCTATCCTGTGAATGTGTTGTTCACAGAGACTCACTGGGAAGATGATGGAGGTCCCTGCTCTGGTGACCTAAAAATGAACAGAAAACAAGTGTGCCTTGTAACAGTAATTCAGTCTAATGAGAGGCCTTTTCTTTCTTCTTTTTTACAGCCCATTTGATGTTGAGGACTTGACCCCATCCGCAGGCAACACAAACAAAGCATCTGCTCTCCAAAGGAGAGTGTCCATGTATAGCCAAGGCACTCCAGAAACCCCGACCTTCAAGGATCACTCATTCTTTGTAAGTTCAATGTGCCTCTCTAATACGGACTCAGTGGATAAATAACAGTTATAGTCAATGCATAGTTTCACACCACTTTGTGATTACGTAAGTTCAGTGCTGATGCTCCTCAATCTTCTTCTAAGCTTTTTCAAAGCACAACAAATTTATTTCTAACTCCTAATAACCACTATTAAAATACCTGTCCCCTTTAACTATGATAGCGGCTGTTAATAGATCCCTCGCTATTACCCAAGTTGCAGTAATATTTTTAACATTTTACCTTAATATGTGTATTCTTTATTTGTAAACAATCTACTGTTTTATTCATAAACCGTTGCACATGAATCATTTATTGCTGTTGTAGCTCCCTATAGAGGCCTTTGACATGTTCTAATTTCCAAGAGTTGCTTTAGCCAAAGATTCCTATAACGTACAGTCTCATATAAAAGTGATTTAGTTGAACTAATTGCTTCCTTTTTGCTTAATGGTTGAAGAAATGGATGCATCCTCCACAAGACAGGCTCCAGCTTTCCATTTTAGATCCTCTGCAGGATGCTTTCTTTGACAAGCTTCGCCGCAGTCGTTCCTTTAGTGATCTGCTGTCTCTCAGGCTGAGACCTAGAGCAGGGCTAGAACATTATGTGAGTCTTGAATGGTGGGAGCTGTCTTTATAAGTTATCTCCCTGCATTGCTCAAGCAATTACTCTTATTTTCATGCTTTCCCAGATTCTGATACTCTCAGTGAGATCTGTCTAGTTTGCTGACCATGTGTTGAAGAATTTATTGTACACTCACACTTGGAATTAACTGTTGTTCATGGTTGACCTTAGTTTTGTAACCTCTTTTTAGACAAGAGGTCAAGAGAAAACACATGAACATCGGAAGAAGACATATATATACATATCATGTATATATGTACAGTGGACGCTCGGGTTGCGAACGTGATCCGTGTGGGATGCACGTTTGCAACCTGCAGCATTCGCAACCCGCATCTGCATGTCTGTGCATGCGCGGGTTACGATTCAACGCTTCTGCGCATGTGCAAAGCGTGATTTAGCATTCTGCGCATGCGCAACTGCTGAAACCCTTTCCGGTACTTCTGGGTTTTGGCAGTCCGCAATCTGAAAAAATGCAACCTGAAGCGGCTGTAACCCAAGGTATGACTCTATGTACATTGAAGGGGCTCATATCTTGTAAACAATATTCCGGCAATATTCTATATGCAGGATAGAAAGAAAATTTAAATGGGGACCAATTTTACTGAAAGGCAGGATGAAAATAAAATAAAATAAATTTGATGCAGACTAGAAATTAATTGTTCATATTTATGCCCCATTGGGGTTTGAGGCTGTTTCCCTTTGAAACAAAATACCAAAGAGAAACAACCTCAAACTTTAAAAGTATGCCTCAGTTTAGTGTGAAAAATGCTGAGCAAGAAGAGAAAGATATTCTCTAACCCTTTAACTTATTATCTGTCAACACGTAGTAATATCAACAAAGTCATGCTACATGGCATTACAGTATTCCATATACATATTTTGCATATGGCCAGCAAACACAAATCTTGTTGTTCCTCTGTTTTGTGCATGAAGTTAAGTAAGTTTGCAGTACCTCTCACAGAACATCAGTTCAGGATTGGTTTAGAACCTTCCTATGCTCGTTATAGACCAACTCTGATCTTTTCTGTTTGCTGTGTTTTTTTCTGGCCTACTGATATCTTCCTGTTCATATCATTTCATTTAAAAAAAAATCAGTATAATAAAAGGTAAGTTTCTTTTACAACTAGGCATCAAATAAGTCAACAGACCTTTAACACTTTTACATTTCCTGCTAGTGGCTTAGCATAAATTTTGTGTGGAAAGTTTTTCCGCTTTCCATCTTTAACTGTTCTTGTTTACATTTGCAGTCAAATTCACCTGATGACGTCTTTGAAAATGGGACGGCAGAAAATGAGAAAAGGCCAATGTCGTTCAGCTTCAGTGATATTCCCAATGGAGATTGCACCCAATCATCCAGTTTAGTGGGTTCCTGCACCATAGATAACCCTAATCCTGAAATTACTGTCACGCCCCCAGAACACAATGGGCAGAAGTTATCAAAAACTCACACCATGGACAATATCTGTACAAGCTCATCTGTAGACTCTACACCTGAATCCAGAGACTTAAAACCACAAGAGCATGTGCTAGTGAATGAGGAAAATAAGATTTCGTGCATAGATTCTGAAGTTTGCCAAAAGTCTCTAGGTTCAAGAAGCAGCAACCTGTTCTTAGATAATAGTGCCCAGGTATCACTTCTGCAGGACACAGATGAGTTGTCAGAGCTCAAGCCTGTGGAACTGGATACTTTTGAAGGCAACATCACAAAGCAGCTGGTTAAAAGACTCACTTCAGGAGAATGCCCAATGACACCTGAGAAGCTGCACTGTGAGGGGTCAATAAGTGGTGAATCGGAAGGCTATAAATCTTGTGTTGACGGAAGCCTAGAAGAAGCATTTCAGGGACTTATTCTAGCACTTGAACCTCATAAAGAACAATTTAAAGAATTTCAGGATTTGGACCAAGAAGTAACACACCTAGACGAAATCCTAAAAGTAAGTTGTCAGGCATCCTCGCTTTTAACTTTCTTGTATCTCTTGAATACTTTTGTTGTTGTTATTGTTCTGACAGGCCTTTGCAGCTGTTTAATTTTTGATTAGTCACCTGAATGATTATCTGTATTTTTTTCTTTTAAATGATGTTTTCTGTTTTATAGTGTACACTGCCTTGTATACTATACGGCGGTATAGAAATGCAGTGGAACCTCGGTTTTCGAACGTAATCTGTTCCGGAAGACCATTCCGAAACGTTCGAAAACCGATGCATAAAGGGCGGTCTACAAATTTACAGAGAAAATTGAGAAAAATACAGTGGTACCTCAGCAGAAGCCGTTCAACTTCTGAGGTGCGTTTGAAATTGGAAGCATTTACTTACGGGTTTTCGGCGTTCCAAAATGTTCGTCAATGGAGACGATCAAAAACTGAGGTACCACTGTAGCTTTATTCGTAAATAAATAAATTAAAAGTGAATACCAGACATCTATGTGACTAAAATCAACGGGCACCCAGCTCACACAAGTATACTACACCAATGGTAGAAAGTACCCCACAAATATACTAAAATTGTATCTTTTATATTGACATATTATAAAAGGTGTTACAATTAAAAACAAGTGTCAACTAAAAGTCATTTCATTGGTTGGCAGACAACTTCCAGACAGTATAAGAATCTAGAAAGAGAAGATTTACATCACATAATGTGAAAAACTGTATTGTTGAATCTGGTAGTTTCAGGAAGATGCAGAGAATTTCTTCTTTGTTATTAAAAAAAAATGTTTCTATGCCTTTTTGTTGCGGGTGGGGGAGTGAGTGTGTATGGATTCATCAGCTCCCTCATCCTCACATATTCATTTTGCTTTTCCTGTTGCAGTGCAGACCAGCAATCAGTCACAGCAGGTCATCCAGCTTAAGCCTAACAGTTGAGAGTGCACTGGAAAGTTTTGATTTCCTCAACACCTCTGACTTTGAAGATGATGGTGGTACTGACGAGCTTTGCAATGGCGGTCGAGGCACTGACTGTGTATTCTCAGATACAGAAGTTGGGAAAAACAGGTACGGAAGCCAATATCTTGTACTTTTCTTACTTAAGCCCAAACTCTCGGACTTGTCCTTTCAGTCCTGGCACACACACATTGTTAAAGGAAGATTAAACTAAATATTGGGGTTTATAGATAAGTGATTTCCCTACAGAGCAATTATAATTTAGTTTAGAAGAACTGCTTACAGTGTTGCTCATATTTTATTTACCGTTTGGCTGAAATGTCCCCAACTCATGGCTCATGAGTTCAGCCCATGGCTGAAAAAGGTTGCTGACCCCTGGTGTAGATCCACTGAAATCAATAGGCATGAATAACTTAAGACCATTGGTTTCAATGGATCTACTTTGAGTAAGAGTTCGTTTGATAAAACCCATAACTCTTTGTTTAAGGTGGTTAAGGAACCTGATGTTGTTTGGATGAAGATGCTGAAAAGCCTGGTAGCTTCCCTGCTGCTGCTTTGAAATAGCACAACTAGTGACACCCTTTAGCTTTTCTTAAATGCTCTATAATCCACCTTCCACTGAGAAATAAAATTGTTTAAAGAGTGAAACAATCAGTTAAACATTGAGATTTGCATTATTCTGTAAATAAATAAATGGGAAACCTGAGTTCTGTGCCTGAAACACCTGATGAAATCACCATGTCTTCTGCTTCAACGACTTGTGGGTTGTTGTTTATTAATTTCTTGGCTGGCAATTAATCATGTGCTAGTAAAGCACTGACAGATTAAGTCTTAATTGTATAACTTTTCAAAACCACTAATCTATAACCCAGTGAAATCTGCAAAACAGTTTGGCAAACCATGTTGTCAACAGATCAGGGTGGCTGGTGCATTTAAATTATTTTTTTTTAAGAAAGCAAGTTCTAATGAAGGCCAATTTCAAAGACTTCACAGCGAGAGCTCTTTACAAAAGGGGCATTGTTTGAGAGAAACAAGTAGGCCACTGTGGAAGCCATATATCCTTTAAATGTGGACACTTACTTGGCACCGGCTACCTTGTGCCACTGCCAGTTTTGAGGTATGATGCTTTCATTAAAAGCCTTTTGGCCTCGTGAGGGCTTTCTGGTTACAGGTCGGTGCTTTCAACAATCCCTCTTTTACATGGTGTTAGTCATGTTGAGCTTGCATAAAAAGAAATCCAAACCACTCACTTACCTCCCAGCATGAACAGTTACAGGTCAGAACACCCAGAAGCCAGGGGGCATCTCAGCGAAGCATTGACAGAAGACACAGGAGTTGGTACCAGTGTCGCTGGAAGCCCTCTTCCATTGACCACGGGGAACGAAAGCCTTGATATCACCATAGTCAAGCACTTACAGTACTGCACACAGCTTATTCAGGTACCTACAGTGGGGTGTTTTTTTGGGAGGGGACCCCCTAAACCCTAGAAATTAAAAAATGTTAGGATTTTGATTATTTGGGATGTGAAGGGGGAAATACAAGCTGCAGAGGAATTCCTGGGCTTGGCCTTGCAAAAAACGACCTGGGCAAGCTAAAGCCATTAACAAACAATATACAGTGGTACCTCGGGTTAAGTACTTAATTCATTCCGGAGGTTCGTTCTTAACCTGAAACTGTTCTTAACCTGAAGCACCACTTTAGCTAATGGGGCCTCCTGCTGCTGCCGCGCCGCCAGAGCACGATTTCTGTTCTCACCCTGAAGCAAAGTTCTTAACCTGAAGCACTATTTCTGGGTTAGCGGAGTCTGTAACCTGAAGCGTATGTAACCTGAAGCGTATGTAACCCGAGGTACCACTGTAGGGCCATTGGCAATGTAAGCAGACTGCGGGTTTGTAAGGTTGCCAGGGTAACTGGATGTGAGGTGACAGGAAAAGAATCTTGAGCAAGGGCTGCTGGGATCCATCTTGAGCAGGCTGGCTGCAGGCTGGACGGGGGAAATGCCTTGATCCTCTCAGCTGCACTGCTGTGGGAGACAAATCCCTCTTGAAATGACCATGCTATGAGATCTAGACTCCCTCCATGCAGACTGAAGGTATAAATAGAAATAGAAATAAAACATATTTCTTAATGCCATCGTGTCTCAATTCTCCAAAGGCCCACAGAACCTCTGTGAGTGCCTAGAACCCCATGGGCTCTTGCCACTGCTTGGCAGAGAGGGGGAGGCACCCAACTTCTGTAACAACATGTGTGTGTGTGTTTTCTTGGGAGGGGATTGAAAACTTGGAATGATGGGGTGGGATATCTTGAAAGATGGCATGACTGGATGGAATCCTGAGCAGGACAACCTCACACTGCAACACTTCATTGCGGATCCCATCTGTAGAATAAAATACTATTTTTGCTTGCTAAAATACACATGCCTCCGCATTACACACATCAGCAGAATTAATGTAAGTTCTATCCAGAGAATTTATTATACATAACGTGCTAAAATTTTGCTCTTCTTTTGTTGTTTCACTAGCAAATTGTATTCTCCAGTAAAACTCCCTTTGTGACAAGAAACCTCCTTGATAAGCTGTCTCAGCAGGTTCTAGTGATTGAGAGTCTTGCAGAGATCAGCAATGAGAATACTGGGAACATCAGACCTGTATGCGAAGGTAAGACCTGGCATAGACAGTTTCCATTTTGAAAGGATGCGTGCCTATTTAAATATTCCTTAAGCATGGCGTGGAATACAGTCCTGTATCCATTTATGCACAAGTATTTATTCAGGGTGTGTTGTTTTTAAAGTGTGTTCACGATAATTGGATTATTCATGTCCACCAGATCATTGAAACAGCCATATTTCTAAGGACTATAAAACAGATTAGCAGTTTCTGTTTCCCCTACAACATGCATCATAGGCTTTAGTCATAGGTTAGGAAACAGAAATGTTGAAAACTGAAAGAAATTATTCATTTCAGAAGTGAAATGCATTTTCACAAACATTTCCTAGTGTATTATCAATGCATATCTCTGCCACCATGTGGGCTAGATTGAAGTTTGCTTCTTCCTTTTTTAAAAACGAGATCTGAAATTCTTAAGAAACCAAACCCTTTACCATAGTGCCTGGATGTGCAGAAAAGCAATAGCCCTAAATTACAGTTTCTTTTGTAAGCACATACAATCCAGTCAAGCTTGTGAGCCATTGATTTTCAATAGAAATGTACATGGTTAACCATGGAATCAATGGGATAAAGGTGCTTACATTGATCTGGATCCATGTCCAAAGTATACAAAGGGTGATTAGCAATTGAATTATAGTTATCCTTTTCAAATCAGAACAAATCTGCTTTTGCCTTTTAGATTTTTCACTCCGAAAAGCCAGTGCAACCCCTTATAATTTCAAACGAAATTGGCATTTTCAGTCCGTGTTCCTTCAGTGGGGCCTCTTAAGCTTTGCAAACATTCAGCTGTGATTAGAATATTTATCTTCCTTATACTGAAAGCAGTGATCTTTTGTGATCTTTTTTCCATTCAGCAATTCCGGAATTCCAGAAAAGGGTCTCTCTGCTTTCCTTCTGGAGTAAATGTACCAATCCCTCTGGGTTCTACCACATCTCTGCTGACAAGATGATCAAGCAACTGGATGCCATGTTCGCTACAACGCTGAATGACGAGTGCCCGGGACTTGCAGAAACAGGTACAGTTTTCCAGTGTGTTTCTATAGTAGGAGCAAAGAGCATCGGTCTCATTGATGATGTCTGCAAGAAATCTCTGCAGCAGAAATCATGGCTACTGACAGCTATATTAAGTCTTTCAAAGTTGCTTGCTGACATTAGCACACTGAAATATTTTGTTATATTTTCCAAAATGCAAAATGACTTAACCCAAACAAAGGGCTTTTGAAGCACAAATATTGATTTAGTTGATGATTTATATAAACTAGCGTATCCAGTCAGGCAAAAATTGCTACTCTGCTCCAGTCTTCCAGTTACTCATCTTTTGTTTTATAATACTTGCAGATACATATGCTTTGTGTGCATTTTCCATCAGATTCTGGAGAAATATAGGTTTCCCTTACAAAAGTAGCCAGCTCCTGTTAACCCAAAAACCCATTAGCTGGCTCACAGCTGAGTTTTGGCCTACCAGAATGCCTTAGATCCTCTCGAATTGCCTGTTGACAAGCTGCAACAAAACATGTCTCTCCCGTATCAGTCTCTACAGCCACAGAAGGCACTGTAACTCTCCAATGGTTTAATTTCACAGTCCTCCATTGTCTCCCAAGAGACAGATACCACCAGGCTGGCTTCGTTGCATGGCCACACATTTAGCAATAACTGAGCTGTTGAATGTGGTACTTAATACTGAAGAACTACTACTACTACTACTGCTACTGCTACTGCTACTGCTACTACAGGTTGATCTAACTGAGGGTCAAAGTGGTGCTGTTGGTTTCCTTTCCAAATCCTGCTCCTTCCACCCACTTCCTACCCCATGTCCACTGTTTTTCTACATTGAAGTTTATTCCATGAGGCTTTACTCTCATTTACAACACTTGGGCCTTTTTCTGTATGCTTGTAACTGTTGCCCACACCGCCTGTGTGCTACCACCTTTTTATTTGCTTCAAATCCCTCATAAAAACCCAACTTTTATGTAACACGTTTGCCTCAGTTCCTTAGCCCTTGTGCTCTACTGTGACTTAGAAAGCAATCCTAAGCCCTGATCCACTGGCTGCAGGTAAATAAGATGGGACAGAGGTGCCTCTCTGCTGGTAGAGAGCAGCTCTGAGCTGGGGGCGTATCCACAGAAGAGGCGCGCATAAAGCACTCTTTGTTTCTGCTGGTCATAGGTTAGGGTTGCCATGTTTCAAAAAGTGAAAATCTGGACACAAAAGTAGTTAAGCTTCACCCCACCACCACCAAAAAACCCTGAAAAATAATAATGAATTTTGAGTTAAGTAAATTTGCCAAAATCTATACTCCTGACATCCAGATTTTCCCAGGCATTTCAGTGATTCCTGCCCAGACACTGCTTCCGATGACTGAATCCCGGCCATGTCTGGGAAATTCTGGACATGTGGCAGTCCTATCATGAGTGCCAGTAGCAGGGTGAAGGTAGGCTCTGTTGCACTAGGGAAGGAATGTGAATCAAAAGCAACATCCGCATTCACTGTACCATGACTTACAAACTTGCAAACTTATTAAATCAGCACAGTGCCTCCTAGAATTTTAATCTGCTTTTTTTTTTTTTAATCTTGTCACGCACAGTGTTCAAAACCTTGGTATCACATATCTTGGATCGAGCGGAGCCTGTCCTCTCCTCCAGTCTGCCCTTGGAAATCATAACAGTTTTCCAGTATTACAACTATTTTGCCAACAGAAATGTCCACGATCTGGCAAATTATTTGCTTCAGCTTGCAAGAGAAGGTAAGGATGATCATACTGCTTCCTAGGGAACGTTATCTTTAAAAAAAAAAAGCACAGCATGAAATAATTCCATTTGCTGCTCCAAAGAATCCAGGAGTATGTTTTAAGTTAAGGTTCACAATGCACACATGAACGGTGTGCTTTGAACTAAGGCAAAAACGACGCCTATGGCTGGGGGAAATCTGAAGATCAAATAATGGGCTCTCCCTGAATAGCAGGATCTGCTACGTGTTAATTCGCATAAAAACCATACACATTTACACACAAACACATAACTTCTATTAGCCGAGAGTCTTGAAGCCATTGCGAATGATGTAATGTAAAGTCTGTTTTAGTTGAAGGGTGATAGCTCGGTGGTAGAACACATAATGTCCTAGGGTTGATTTCAGCATTTCAAGACAGGTCAGTGAAAGAGTGCAATGCAAAACTGAGTTAGATGGGAGTTGGACCAATAGTTAGGCAAGCTTCCTGTGTAAACTCTAAACTCTGCTAAACAACTAAACAACTAAAACTCTGCAGTTTGCCACAAGGTGTCCCATATCAAAGATGCCAGCAAAACAACCTGGATGGTTGAAGAAAGTAAGGTGACTGTTAAACTAATTTTGACTTATGGAGGCTGCTGGAAAAACTCACGGTTGATCCGGTTCCTCACATATTCCTTAAAATTTTCTCGAGCTTCCCCCAACCCCAGCCCCCAAACAGGCAGCTCTCTGCAAGCCGTGTGAGCCCAGCGCTGGCTCCCGCTGCTTGCGGAGAGGTCCGCGAAGCCTGGACGCGCTGAGTGCAGGCAACTCTCCGCAAGCAGCGGGAGCCCAGCACTGGGCTCCCGCTGCTTGCTGAGAGGTCCGCGAAGCCTGGAGAGCAGAGGGGTCGGTGCACACCGACCCCTCTCACTCTCCAGGCTTCAGCGAAAGCCTGCATTCGCCCCATAGGACGCACACACATTTCCCCTTCATTTTTGGAGGGGGAAAAGTGCGTCCTATAGGGCGAAAAATACGGTAACAGTTGCAAACAAATTTGGCAAGATATATTTATGCTCTGTATTGATTCTCCTCTGCCGCCAGTCCCTTTTACCACTGAATTTCTGGCTATGGGCTTTAAAGACCCAACATGTTGGCCACTCCAGGTGGTAGCAGTGACACCTAGAGTGCCTCCTCCTCATTTTGTGGATGAAGTTGCCAGACTTCCTGGTAGCAGCTGGTAGTAATGTGGACACTGCCTTCCAATGAAGGCAATTCACAAACTGATTCTAGACTTTGCCTTTACCATATGGAGTAGCTTAAACACATGCGACAACTTGGACACCTGTTGCTGGGAATCACAAGCACTCAGGTCCTGCTTGCAGGCGTTCAATAACCCCACCTGGTTGGCTATGACTATGAGACCAGGATGCTGAACCAGGGGGGCTTGTGACATGATCTTGCGTTTGTGTTGCCACTGTCTTTGTGTGGTGAACCTAAGCATGCCCTAACTTAGAGGGACATTCTTGTTCCATTTCAGCCTTAATGGTGCAGACTCTGCAGTCCTTAAGAGATGAAAAGTTCTTGCAGAATAAAGCCACTTTAACCTCCTTCAGCCTCCCACCTCAGCAAGAAGTACTGAAATCATTGGCTCTCCTCCTCCTGACTGAAACCAAAAGGGAGACCCACGAGGCTGTAGCATCCTTGTTGTCGGCTGCAGCAGAAGACAAGGACTTCAGGGAAAAGGTAGGTGCGATGGGAAACGGTAACAAAATTATGAGTACTGGGGTAGAGCTGTTAGATTTCAGCTAGGGCATTTCTCTGAGGCTATTAAGGCTTCATGGCGGGAAGGAACTCTCTAGCTAGACAGGGCGGTCTAACATTTCATATCAAGTGGGCTGCAAGAGTACTTCGACCCAGAACCCATGGTCCCTATGCTGCCTTGTATGGTGGGAGGAGCAAGGCCAAAATTTGATGCGTCACCCCCAGCCCTCATGCTGCCTTCCCAAAGCTGAATGAGGCACCAGGCTCTGGGAAAGAGGTGTTAGTCTCTGGCAAGGTCCTAGAGGCCTCCCACCTCCTTCCCAAAGCCTCGCTTTGGGAAGGAAGATGGAGAACTCGAGGACTCTGGCAGAGCTCTCACGCCTTCTTCCTAAAGCTCCATGCCTTGCTTAATAATAATAATAATAATTTATTATTTATACCCCGCCCATCTGGCTGGGCTTCCCCAGCCACTCTGGGCGGCTTCCAAAAGAATATTAAAATACTGTTATACATCAAACATTAAAAGCTTCCCTAAACAGGGCTGCCTTCAGATGTCTTCTAAAAGTCTGGTAGTTGTTGTTCTCTTTGACATCTGGTGGGAGGGCTTTCCACAGGCCACTACCGAGAAGGCCCTCTGCCTGGTTCCCTGTAACTTGGCTTCTCGCAGTGAGGGAACCACCAGAAGGCCCTCGGTGCTAGACCTCAGTGTCCTGGTAGAACGATGGGGGTGGAGACGCTCCTTCAGGTATACTGGCTTTGAGAAGGCAGCTGGAGGAGGGGCCTCCAATGTTGCTGAGGACCGGACCACCCTGAGTTAGGAAATGGGGTTGGGACTATAGGACTGTTTAGCCCTAGTTCCAAGCAGCAGCATGTAGAGAAACAGCATCTCTCCCTATATAACCCCAGCTGGGATAGCTCAGTTGGTAGAGCATGAGACTCTTAATCTCATGGTTGTGGGGTCAAGCCCCACATTGGGCAAGAGAGACCTTTATTGCAAGGAGTTGGACTTAGATGTCCCGCAGGGTCCCTTCCAACTCTGTGATCCTTTACACCCAGGGAAGCACTGCTTCAGGTATTGCATTGATTCATTGTGAGTTTGGATTAGGGCCCTGGTGTAAAGGTTTTCAGACTCTTTACCTCTGTTTTTGCTTTTGGATTGCATTAGTTAGGTGGTGGTTTTGCTATAATTGTTGTTAATCCTAATTTATCTTGGTTTTATAGTTTTGAATTGGAATAAGTAAGCTGCATGCACTTCACATATGCCAATAATTTGGAATGGCCCCTGGAGCACATAATCTGCTTTAGTTTCTCCTTCGGGTGGGGAACCACATGTTGCTGAACTGCAATGCCCTTCGTACTTCATCATTGCCCATACTGGGTGGGGCAGAGTTGGAGTCCAACAGCATAGGGAGGACTGCTGGTTCTCAGTCTTTGCCTTAAGTGCTGCCTTAAGTCTTTCTGTGACATGCAGTTACAGCTTCCTCCTCATTGCCTCCCTCTTTCTCCCCCTCCCAGGCTTTAATTTATTACTGTGAAACCCTTGCACAGCCCAGCCTCCACCTGCAGAAGGCAGCTTGTCTGGCCCTGAAATGCCTCCAGGTAAAGTTTGCCTTCTTTTCTTTCCCAGGCACAACAAAAGGTCAAGCAACAGCAAGGGTTTCAATAGCCCCTCTTGAGCAAACAGTAACAATCAGAGTCTTGTTCTTCTGCATTAGCCATCCTGATATTACTTTGCAAAAGTGAGGATTTTTTAATTTTTTTTGCACAAGTAATTTAGAATCTTGAAGTATCTCCAGGATGAGAAGTGTAAACTGTGCATGAGAGCTCTTGCCCCTTTAGGAGGTGCACAGACTTAACTTATAAGCAGAAAACTAATGCTTATGCAGTAGAACAACAACAACTATATATGGAGAACACTGGAAAATGGGGAAGGGAGGCTTTGCCAGTGCAGTACCACCAAGAACTGCCATTGCACCTACATTTGGACTAGGATCTGTTTAAATCGCTATCATGTTGTGGTTTTTGTAAAGGTAAAAGTAAAGGTAAAGGTACCCCTGCCCGAACGGGCCAGTCTTGACAGACTCTGGGGTTTGTGCGCCCATCTCACATCTATTGGCCGGGGGCCAGCGCTGTCCGGGGACACTTCCGGGTCACGTGGCCAGCGTGACAACGCTGCTCTGGCGAGCCAGAGCCGCACACGGAACGCCGTTTACCTTCCCGCTGGTAAGCGGTACCTATTTATCTACTTGCCCCCGGGGGTGCTTTCGAACTGCTAGGTTGGCAGGCGCTGGGACCGAACAACGGGAGCGCACCCCGCCGCGGGGATTCGAACCGCCGACCTTTCGATCGGCAAGCCCTAGGCGCTGAGGCTTTAGCCCACAGCGCCACCCGCGTCCCAAACAAAACTTCCAAACAAAACCACCACATAGATTGTAGCACCATTTCAGTTCACAAGAAGTACTGGGGCAGAGCAATTGCACCAGTGATGGTGGGCGGGGTGGGGGTGGGGGGCAGACCCACTGCTATTTCCCAAGCCCTGCTGGGTCATGGCAGCCAGGGCAGAAAGTGATGGCGGTGGTGGGAAACCAGTTGTTTTTCCTCCTCTTCCACTGCCTACATAACTGCTGGCCTAGCTTCCAGCTCTGTTTGGGAAGGGGTTGTTGGAAGAATGAAAAAGCTGAGTATCCTGAGGCAGTGGCGGAGCTGAGCAGCACACATCCCATGCACCCGGGGGCGAGGACGATCCTCCCAAGGGGCAGGGTGATCTGCCCACGGGGCCGATTGGTGCAGCTGCATGATCCTCCCCGGGGGCTGATCTCAGCACAGGGGTGCCCTGAACATTAACTCCTTCAGGCTGAAGGGGGTGACATTCGGCGCCCCCCCCGCGCCCCCAAGCCTACAGCGAGCCGGGGGAAGGGGGAGAGCCACAGCAACTGCTTTGCCGCTTGCCACTTGCTGGGCTTGGGGGAGTAGTGCCAAATGTCACCCCCCTTCAGGATGACACCTAGGGTGACCCACACACCTCTTCCTACACCCCTGTTCTGAGGTTCCTCAGCTCCCCCCCACCAATATGCTCCAAACACTCCCCATTTTGGGCCTCACTAGTGTTGGAGCACTACCTACAGGATATCCGAGACTATAGCATTGCACCCTAAACTTCGCTTAACCTGTGGGTGCATTGCCTAATCTCAGGGAAGACAGAATTAAGAGCAAGTCATGAAATGACCAAAAAAAACCCATAGAAATTTGCCTGTGTACACCCAAACCAGCTGTAGAATGCCATTGTAATACAGAATTAACTAAAGATTTTTAGTAATAACCTTTTAATTATGACAAATGTGGCTCTTGTAGCATAGTGGTAGTTTAATAGTAATAAATCTATCGTTGTGAATAATAGTCATTTTAAGAGCTTTTGTTCATAATGCAATAAGGTACATAAGACAATAAGACAAAAGTTAACAAAGCTTGTGAAAGAGAACCTAGGACCTGCAACAGCATTTCCTGCAGGGATCCAGCTGATGTGAGCTGTTTATCTTTTCCTTGACTGTTTTGTGCATCTTCAGTTTCATGCCACAAGCCCTACCAAAATGTATCAGGTGTCTCCCAATGGAGGGAGCAGATCCACACGATATTTCATTTTGCATGTGGCTCTGCTGTCCCCACTGAAATCACGTAGTGAGGAAAGTCATATGTGGATAAAAGCCCTCCTCTGTTGCACAACACATGTGGGATTCTGGATTTGAGCTCTGGGCTTCTGCAGAGAAATAGCAAACTCCAGATGAGTTCATAAAATGTTTCACACAGATTTGAACAACTGGACAGAGAATCAGTGATTATCATAAACCATTTGGAACGAGAATAGAAAATAATTAACTTGTTTATGTTTTTGGTATAGGCAACTGAAAGTATTAAAATGCTAGTCACGCTTTGCCAGTCTGACAATGAAGAGATCAGGAAGATAGCCTCTGAAACCCTTCTTTCTCTTGGTAGGTTGACTAACTTTATGCCATTCCACTATTAAATAAATAAGACAGTAAAAGCAAACTGATGAAAAAATGGGACAAAAGCAGAGAGTGGGGTGTGGGTAATAGAAGAGCAATGACAAAGAGAAACTAGGAAGCACTAGCACAGCACTGGTGAGTCCCAAACTCCATAACATCTGAATCAGGAGAGGCAGTGCAAGCCCTCAGTCAGTGGCTGGATGCAATGGTGGGCTGGACTATGATCAATGAACTCAGCTTGGACCCTAGGAAGACAGGGGTGGGTGGGTGGGTGGCTCCTACGTGCGGAAGATAGATCTGTCACCTGTTCTAATTGTCGTTGCACTCCCTCTGAAGGAGCAAGTCTGCAGTCCTCTGTGGCTAGGGGTGCTTTCTACAAGCTCTGGCTACTATGCCAGCTGTTACTGTTCCTGGACCACAGTAGCTTAACCGCAGTGACCCACACATTGGTAACATCAAGACTTGATTACTGTAGCACACTTTATGTGGGGCCACTCTTGTATCTGGTTCAGGAGTTGTAGCTGGTGCAGAACACAGCAGCCAAACAGCTCACAGGAGCAAGTTACTGGCAATGTGTTTACTCCTCTGCTGAGATGTCAATTTGCTGGTTGCCAATTTGCTTCTGAGCTAGCTTCTTTTGCTAATTCTCAAAGCCCCCTTAAGATCCCTTATGCTCCATCTAATCACCGAGATCCTTTGATGGGGCACTTCTTCCACACCCGAGGTTTGGTCAGCCTTTATTAGGGATTGAGCCTTCATTGTGGCAGGCTCTGCCCTGCAGAACTCCCTGCGGTAGAGGTTCAGCAGGAATTATTCCTGCCCTTCCTTTAGGCATCTCCTAAAAGCAGTGCTGTTCAGACAGGCCTTTGCAATGCAAATTTCTTTTTCCCAACCAACATTTATTGCTTTTTTAATAGACGCTTTTGTTGCTCCTGCTGTTTTGTATGATATATACCTCTTTGTTGGGGTCTGCAAAAGTGGAACGTTACAAATATTTGAATCCATAAATTTGCAGCCACTGAACAGCACCTAACCTTCCCTTAATGCAGTGGTTCTCAAAGGGTGTAGCAGGAAAGAATGGCAAGCATGGTAGGAGATTCAAGGACAATCAGTATACTGTTTTGGGAATAATTCATGTTCTTACGTAGCTGCATTGTTTTATATTTTCTGGATGTCCCATGATCATGTTATAAAGTAGTTCTGTTCTATGTTATAAATCAACCACTGCTAGTTCTTTCTTTTTGTTTTCCAATGTATTTATCACTTTTTTAAAAGTTGGTGTGGCACAAGCATATTTTTATTCTGAAAGTGTAGCCAGGAGAACCTCTGAGTTCATGTGACATTTGCCTTGCTTCTCATTTTTCTCTGCTCAGGAGAAGATGGACGGTTGGCATATGAGCAGCTAGATAAATTCCCTCGTGAATTTGTTAAGGTTGGTGTACGACGTGGGACTGAGGTAGCCACAGCCTTTTAAGAGTTTAATCTGCATATTAGCACAACAGCTTCAGAGGCTGGTCTTCTTTAACCACAACGGTGCTGTAGCTGAACTGCAAGAAGATTCACAGGTGTTCGAAGAAGAAGAAGAATGAATTTGAGGGCTCTTACTAGCTTCGCTCTGTAACTTATAATGAAAACAGTGATTTGTCAAAGATTGCATTGCTTTGCTTTTGAGTGAAACTAGGTCACTGCCATACAGTCAGCCTCGGCAAATACAACAGATGTTTTGTAATCATAAATGAGGCATTTTAAATTGTATATGGTGGGTTTTCTGTGAATATAATTGCATCAGTTTAAAACTTTGTGATGCTTCCTCTAAATCGGTGGAAAGGAAAAAGCAAACTGAGTAGGACTTTTAACAGCAGTTATGACTCCCATATGTGCTGTGCCTCAGTTGCCTTCAAGTATCTCCTGCCTTGTTTTTCTTATCAGTAGCACCATTTAGTATGAACAATCTTCAGATGACGGGCCTGACTCTGGAAACAGCAGGATGCAAACTCCAGGTTTTAGTAATTCTGACTCATTTCTTATTTCCATTCTTGCTCTTTTCTGGCTTCCAGTAATGACCTCTAATAAATCCCAAATGATTTTTTTAAATAAATAAAAACAAACAAACAAACATTCTCAAGCAATCGTGCAGGTTGTATAAAACAAATAGGTGTTTTCCTTTTTTCCAGAAAGGGCATATGGCCACATTATACTTTTACATGAAAACACCAATATTTAATCTTCCTTTCCCCTTCCTTGACATTTCAAAAAAGAATGAGGTTTTGTGCATTTGTAGCTGGGAGCTACAATGATTTCAATGTAAAAGAGAACAAGTGGTGATCTCTGGGACTACGGTACTTCAAATTGAGTCGTTCGCACACACACTACCGTATTTTTTGCAAGTAAGGGGGAATGTCTGTGCGTGTTATGGAGGGAATGCCTACGGGTGGCATGCCTACGGATTTTCCTCCTCTAAAAACTACGTGCGTGTTATGGTCGGGTGCGTGTTATAGAGCGAAAAATACGGTATCTGCAACAATCAAGGTGACAGAAAGCATGCTATGATGCTAGTTTTCTTAGAAGTAAATCCCAGTGTGCAATGGTGGTTACTCCCAAGTTAGTATGCATGGATTGTAACTTGAAGGTATTTTATTGAAGCCCTCATCAGACAATAAAGAGCTCATAGCTCTTCAACCATTGGGCACTCCTCCCTGGAGACATACAGATTGTGAAGTGCTGGTTGTTGGTTTTTTTAAAATAAATTTAACAGAAGTCTTTCCCCCCTTTTTTGCCAAAATGCATTGGCAAGCCAGTATTCTTAATTGTTAATGTTGTAACACTGTATATACCTGTATATTATAAATTATAAATATTCTGATTAAAAGCTGTACAGTCACTCAAAGGTTTTACTGAAGGGGAAAAGTCTCTTTTATGAAATGTGAAATAAGTAATTGTGCTCTGGTTTTTAAAGCACATTGCTGCCACAAGCCTACAGTCTTTCATTGTCGTCTTTTGTATTGATTTTTGGCTTACATTTGCCTTCTAGGTTTGTGGTATTTGTACTTCTCATATATACGGCTCCTGTTTAAGTTATAATAAAGATTATTTTTGAAATACTAAATAGCATTGTTTTTACTTTGGTTGACTTATTTCTTCCACCAGTGCTAGACCTGGACTTCCAACTTGATCAAGATGGTAGTTCTGAGAGAAAAACAGCAAGTAACCTCAAATGACAGTATGTCCAGGTATCGCGTACACTGCCACCCCAGCTTTGTTTGCCTATCATTATGTCAGAAGAGTTGGCAGAAAACATGTTTCAGCACTAGGGAGAAAGCACTGCAAAACTGCCTCCCTTCTCTTTTGAGTTTTTAAAGCTACAGCAAAGATCTGCAAGTACACCTGGAAGTCTGAGTGGGCTGCCTGCAGACAGTTGCTGAATTACCTCCAGGAAACTTTGGAGAGCAACTAGTCCTTCTGCAAGTTTGTTGGGAAGATGGTAGTAGAGGTGGTGTTTGGATTTGCCAGCCTCCACCGCTGGACAGGTAAGGGAAAATAGCTCTATCTGTAAGAAGGTATGATCAACAATAAAGTATTGGTTGTGGAGGGAAACAAGTTTCTTTACAGAGATAATTTAGGCCCATGGGGCAGAAGGATAAATCTCAATTTTTAAGAAATGTGAAAATATAACTTACTGGCTTAACCCACCACCAACCGCAGGATAGGATAGCTAAGAATCTACGCAAGTATGACATCATACTATCTCCGTTTTCCATTCTATTTACTGCACTCATTGCCTAGTTACCAGCTGTGTGGGCTTGCGAGTCAAATGTGAATCAATACTTCAGTGTCCCAACACTTCCCTGTTGGTAGAGTGAAATACAGCTTTAGAAAGACATTTTTCCTGAAACCAGTCTTCAGGCAATATGGGAAGCAAGTTTAGCAAAATAGCAGCCTGGTATAACAAGCATATCAAGCATGAGAGGGAACCCGCAATCAAGCTCATAGACCCTGTCTTTCACCACCATAAAATCAAAACCTACGGCATTGAGCTGAGAGATCCAGAGCTGCCCCTGGAGGACAGAGCCACAGCTGCATTATATATTGGACTTCTAACTTACACAGGTATGCATGTAAATAGACAACAGCTGCCAGTTTGAGAAAAGTGTATTGTCCAACTAAGTTATAGTTGGGTTAGGCCCATTAAAATGAAGAGACCAAAGTTAATTGTGTCCTAGTCCAAGTAGAAACAACACTAGATATGACTGAGTAAATGTGCAGTAAGATTGTAAGTATGTTTAATAGCTCAAGTGTCAGGATTCAAGGGACTCCATCGCATGGCTAGGAAATCTCTCAATTTACATTAGCCATTAAAAACGGACAAATATTCAGGCATAGCAGTGTTCCAGCATATTAGTGAAATAATCAGTAACATGTCTTCCTTTACAGGTGGTGTCAATGCTGCTTTGCTTGCATCAGAATACATTCAGGATATGATTAATATTTTGCTTATGCCAGACACTTCTGGGAAAGTGAGGACCTATGTATTAAAAGGGTTGTGTGGCATTTGCTACCTAAACTACTTAAACCAAAATGAAGCCAAAGACAGACATCTTATGGAAATTCTCCTTGCTTATCTGGATGAAGATGAAGACCCTGAAGATGACGACCCTCTAGATATAATCACTATGAAGCTCTGGGTTTGCTACCTTATGACTGTTGTCTGCTGTAACAACATCCCTTATCTCAGGTTATTTAATGAAGTGGGTGGCCAAAAGCTACGTAAAAGTCTGGAGTCCCTGTCTAAGTTGGAATGGTTTAGCTGGCCGCAAAACTATGCCAAGTTAATGCTAGCGCTTCTAGCCTACCAAGAACAGATAAAAGAATCACTAACAAGTAGACCTAAGAAATCCAGCTTGCAATAAAAGTGCCAGGTGATAAATGGTGTTTGGGGAAGTATCCAGAAATACTAAGTAAATTATTGGTTGGGGCTGACGTATAGCATACATATGTACTACACTTCTGTTCTCAAAGGTTTAAAGGGGGTGGGAACTATTATTCTGTGTCCATTACCTCTTAAATAGCTGGCTTAGACTTGCAATATATGTTCTAAAGTACAGCATTTTACAACTGTGTAATATCTGTGCAGAGAAATTTATTTGGCAGTTCCACATACATGAATAAAAAGCTATTTACAAATTGAAATACATAGTATTCCCATTTAATCAAGTAACCAGATGAAGTCTAACACTTCCATTACACTTCCACCGCTGCAAAACCCACCCTTTGAAATTTCAAGTGAATCTTTAGATTTCAAAGGATTCTACTCTTCCCCACCCCAGACATGACACATGGGCAGTTCATTTTCCCTTTCAGAGGCCCAATACTTTCAGAGATTACTTGTTTCATTTGTCAGCAGATCTGTAGAATTCCTCGAGAGCTGTGAAGGTTCCCCTTCAGTTTCTCCATCTAAATCCTCCTCAGTAGAATCACTTTCCTCATATGCAATTTCTTCCAGGTCTAGATTTTTCAGTGTCTCTAGACTTTCTGGTGCCTGTCCAGTTAGTCGCTAGAGAGGTATGATGAGACATTAGTGATACTGTCAGAACAGTGGTAGAATTTAACTTTTGAAGCCAAGTAATATATTATACAGCAGTTAACTTTTTTAGAGATATTACACCAGAACTACATGCTTTATACAACAATTTGCAAAGCACCTTGCACATTCTCCTAATAACATTATCTTACATGGCGGTAAGAATTATTATCTTACTTCAAATCGTGGGGGGTGGGAGGGAAGGGAGAATAATGCAGAGGCAAGATGTGAATGACTGACATAAAATACAGGATTCTGTGCTGTTAAGACCTGGTTGAGATGAAGTAAAAAAAGTTCACACTGTCTCAACCAGGTCTAAGAGTCACAGAATCCTGCATTATTATTTTTTTGGATATACAACTTTAACCTGCAGAAAAGTGTACAGTATATTCAATTTTGACTTTATAGTCACTTTCTCTAGAGACTACCTCAGAAAATAATTTTGAGGCAAGGCTGGGAGAGTCCTAGCACATGACCTCCAAACTTCAGATTAGACAAGATGTCTGCAAAGCACAGACCCCAACACTGATGTTACTTGTGTACAAGCTACAAGTATCAGTTGTTAGGTTATCAGCTGAAATATATGACCTAAAAACTGGTGCCTACATTTAAAAAGGGGAAAGCTAAGTAGAACACAATACAATTCACATTTGACATTTTGCTTTTATATCAACACCAGATTAGACTTCTTACACAAGATGGCAAAGCACTTTGAACCACTGTTTATCAGAAGCATCTTCTCCAAGAGATATTTTATAAGCATAATGTCATAACAACGGTGAAAAAAGCACAAGCGAAGAAAAGGATTCATGTTCCAAGATATCCTGCTTTTAGACTTTAGATCAGGATGCACAAGATTAGGCCTGGGGGCCGGATGCGGCCCAATTGCCTGCTTAATCTGACCCACAGATGGTCTGGGAATCAGCGTGTTTTTACATGAGTAGAATGTGTGTTTTTATTTAAAATGCATCTCTGGGTTATTTGTGGGGCATAGGAATTTGTTCATCCCCCCCCCAAAAAAAAATATAGTCCGGCCCACCACATGGTCTGAGGGATGGTGGACCGGCCTACAGCTGAAAAAGGTTGCTGACCCCTGCACAAGATCTTTGTGAGATTGATCAAAATAACACTTTTTGTCTGGGTTTATCAACAGGGCACTTGAGCATATGTTCCACCACCCACATTTGTTCACCATTTACTCCGTTTTTGCAAAGTAGCCCCGATAATAGATGGTAACAATCCCTTGTGCAAGATTAGACAAGATGCAGAATACAGTTTGAGAATATTGCTGTAGCTTCTAGCTTACCTCAATCATATTTGCCATATATTGTACATGGCTGGCTAGCTCTGCAAGCTCTTCATTTTCTTCTTTTAGACGAGCAATTTCACCATCTTTTAATTCAATTTCCTTATGGAGCTAGGGGGGAAAGCAGACAGAGTTTAAGCATCAATGGTAGTGAAAAGCTGATACTTTTGCTGATACTACATAAAATTACCTTTTCATTTTCTTGCAACACCTCATACAGAGCTTTCCTCCTCTCCTCAGCCAATTCCTTCCAATACCGAGATGAAGGATTGCCTGCAAAGAAATTAAGGATTTTAAAGTCCCCATGTGCACATCATAGAAAACCACTGTTAATTGGTTTACAGTGAACATGCAGGCAGTTTCTGCTTGCTCCTCCTAGTGTGAGCATTAAGCCATGATCCTTGGTTTTTGCATTCTGTCTGAACCAGAGTTTATGCTTTATTTGCTCAAATCAACCACAAATGGCCAGAGCAAATGTTGGCTTTACAATGTAGTTTGTTTGGAATGAAAAATTGCAACCCCCAGTTCAGACATAATGCCTTATAAGCCAAGGATCATCACTGATTTCTCCCACTGTGAGGAGCAAAGTAGGAGCCATCTGTACATTAATGACAAGCCATTAGCTATAGCTTACTGTGGCATACAAGTGCAGCAACAAAGCTGGTGGATCATGCTTTGCATGCACATGGTTGAAGGTTCAATCCTTGGAATCTCCAGGTAGGGCTTGAAGCACAGGGAAACGGCTGCCAGTCAGTGAAACTTGATGGAACAATATAGAACATGATGGACCAATGGCCTGACTCAGGCAGCTTCCTATGTTCCTAGGACTGCAAACTATGGTATTCAAAATTTGATTTCTGGGACTCCCTTCCCATACTTTTGACTCAAGTCTTATTACTATTAAGAAAATATATAGCCAACTTTTCCACTGCAGAAACACTCAAGCAGCTTACAGTTACTAAAACCATCCACACACAAAAAAATACAGCATTAAAGCAGACAGGAACAGCAAATCATGACTTAAACATAAGAATTGCTGCTGATCAAGCTGCTTATCTCCATGCTTCCTTTTGATTAGACTAAGCCTGCTCAACTAGCTAAGAGTATTGGGGGGCCCCAGTACATGATATGTCAAGTCAAATGCCATCTGCAAAGGCAGTGTGGCACTATTACTAAGTGAACCTTCATTTCAATACAGTGCAGCAGTTAAGTGCTTTCCATATTCTGCCAAACTCGCCCAAGTTTGTCAAAGCAGAAACAAAAACCTATGCATGCAAGAATGTGCATTTGAGCAACCACACTGAGAAGTGTGTACCATACTATTTTCTGTAGGTTCACACTTGCTTATCACTGGCAAAGTATCGAGAGGGAAAGAAAGCAGCAGAGGAGAGGAACAGAAGCAGAAAATGTTTTGCCCTATTTTCATCCCCTTTTTAGTCTATTTGACCCAACTAGTCCATTTTGTTCATATTTACCATATGTTACACAGTTTCAGCACAGCAACGCAAAAGGAAACCAGACAAATTCATAAAGGATAAAACCTGTCAATGGCTACTAGTCAAGTTGCATATATGTTACCCTCCAGATTCAGAGACAGACTACTTCTAAATACCAGTTGGAAAAGCCATTGCCTTCATGCAAGACTAGATAGATCTTGAGTCATATCCAGCAGAGCTCTTTCACCAAGACAATTCATGTTTACATATACCTTCCAGCTCAGAACTTATTAGAAGATTGTCACTGCTTTTTTTCTTAAGAAGCAACTTACCTTTTACTGTAAGATCGGAAGCCTGAACACCTCTTACAGTTCTATATTCTGTTTCAACAGCAACTTCCGGTTTGGAAGCCTTTGAGGTAAGCTGATCACTCCAAAGTTTCCTCTTGATTGAAGATTTGGCCTGCTGAGAGTTTTATTAGTTGAGAATTCCAAGCGGGCATGTCTTAACAAGCCATTCTACCCACCTACTCAGTTAACCGTAAAACTATATTCCCACTTGTCATCTGGAACAAAGTTTTAGGGATTCAATGACTGAAGATGGATCTTCAGGTGCATTCAACATAGCATTCAAACCCATTGGTACATGCAAGCCTATATACTGTGTAGACTAGCAATCTAATTGTATACAGTGGTGCCCCGCAAGACGAATGCCTCGCAAGACGGAAAACTCGCTAGACGAAAGAGTTTTCCGTTTTGGAGGTGCTTCGCAAAACGAATCTCCTATGGGCTTGCTTCGCAAGACGAAAATGTCTTGCGAGTTCCTGCGGGGTTTTTTTCCTCCCCCCCTTTTTCTAAGCCGCTAAGCCGCTTATCAGCTGATCCGATAAGCCAATAAAAGCCGCTAATAGCGCTAATCCGTCAATGGGCTTGCTTCGCAAGACGAAAAAACCGCTAGACGAAGAGAATCACAGAACTGATTATTTTCGTCTTGCGAGGCACCACTGTATTATCAATGAAAATTAACAGAACAGGCAAATTTCAGCTTAACTGTCAGCTCACTTAAGCTTTCTAGCTTCCAAAAATATATTGCTAAGATTGCATTCCAGCAGCAGTACATACCTCCTTTGCCCTTCCAACAAGACAACCTGTAATAGATGGCTGTATCATCTTAAGGGTCTGTCTTTGTGATGTGCAACTTTTATTGCTTGTAGAACTATTGCTTGTAGAAGCCTGCTTTGAAAAGAACACATTCAATTAATCTACTTCACCTAGGATTGAAGGTTGTCAATTCAAAATTTTCAAGAAAGCTTGTATTGACATTTAAGGGTTACATACATTTCAGTTACATGCAGTAAATCAGGTCATCTTTATACAGAAACTGGATCTCACATGATATTAAACACAAGTTTTGCATCTTAAATACTGGCTTTTGAACTCTGTCTTAACTGCAGGCCTGAATTTCTGCTTAATCTCATTTAACCAATAAGGAGTATTGAGAGCACCTGAGACACACACATTTTTACATGACAAAAAAATTACTTGAGTGCACATTTCCTTTGATTTGTGCTGGGTGCCTAGTTGCTTTGCCTGAGACATAACACACTGATCCAGCCAGGGTATTGTTTTGGAGGAACAGAATGTCTATCACCTTCCTTGTCATATGTAAATACCCATTTCCTGCTAGTTCTTTTTTTAAAAAATATGTTACACTGCCACCATGAGATAGCAAACAATGGTAGATAATCAAACAAGGATAGCAGGAACATAATGTCATACTAGCGTGAGAAAGTTAGCGATTCACACTGTACTTCACATGGCAAGAGCTCACCTTTCCCACGGTAAAGTTTCTACTGCCAATTAGCTTTACTATTGAACTAAAAGGACAAGTGCCAGGTACTCTGGGAACCAGCACTGTGCTACACTTCAAATAATACTGCTGTTGAAGTAGCCAATGAATATTTCTGACAACTGCAGCCTATCGCTTGGATTAACCTATTACTTTTAATATTTTATGTTTAACGAGGTAGTGCCTTCTGAACAGCAAAACCAGACAGCAAGTACAAATTTAACTATGGAGGTTGGCAAAGTGGAGGGAGGGGGAGAGAAGTGAGCAGCAGGGTCAAGAACAGATGGGTGCGAAGCCAACATCCCAACAATCCCCTTTATCGCTACACAGTTTAGATTCCCTCTTCAGTTTCCTTTATTCTACCAAAATGAGCAGCATCACTCTTCGGTAAGAATCCACAAATTAGCTTGCTGTGGAAACCATGATGAGTATTCCTCCCACTTTAGCAGTTACGACCTTAAGTGCAGCAGAACATGCCTCCCTGGGCCAAAATATGATCCAAACACCTTTATAGTGAAGGGTGACAAGGACAAGCTAGAAGATGGGTGCAAGGTAGGCAATTTACACCTACATTGTGCTTTAAAGATGCTACAAGCACCTCCTTGGCCTCCTATGAGAGAATAGGTCTCATCTCTGACATGCCAATCTGTCTTGTATCAAGCTACACCCCATGTCTAGACTAGCAGCACCTCCACACCATTTCAAACAGCAAGCTTTTCCAGCCCTACCTGGAATCAAGTCTGGGACCTTCTGCATGCAAATCTTACGATTTACCACACAGCTATAGCCCCTCCAAGCATGTGAAGGGGATGAGCAAATCAACCACCTGTGTATTGCAACTTTGTACTAGTTACAAGGAACATAGGAGCGTCTCCACCCCCATCGTTCTACCCAGACACTGAGGTCCAGCACCGAGGGCCTTCTGGCAGTTCCCTCACTGCGAGAAGCCAAGTTACAGAGAACCAGGCAGAGGGCCTTCTCGGTAGTGGCACCTTCCCTGTGGAACGCCCTCCCACCAGATGTCAAAGAGAACAACAACTACCAGACCTTTAGAAGACATCTGAAGGCAGCCCTGTTTAAGGAAGCTTTTAATGTTATAGTATATAATATTATAGTATTTTAATATTTTTTGGAAGCCGCCCAGAATTATTATTATTATTGGGAATGGGTCCTCTTTGTTGGCTTGGCTGCCAAGCAATATGCCTTGTAGAACTGAAAGCACAGAACATCCATCACTCAAAGGGCATAGGATCTTTGCACACAACTATGAGCAGATCACATTTTAAGACACTACGACAGAGGTTTTCAAGCTTTTTGAGTCCACGGCTCCCTTGACCAAACTCATTTCTCCCTTGACCAAATACATTCTTTCTGCGGCACCCTTGTGGGGCTCAGGAGCCTAGTTACATCATCCCTTGCCTGCAGAGCTGGCAGCCTCTCATGCTTTCTCAAACACCCTCCCTTGTGGAATGCTCCCTCAGCCTCCTCTCCTCTCTTAGAATCATAGAATAGAATCATAGAATCATAGAGTTGGAAGAGACCACAAGGGCCATTGAGTCCAACCCCCTGCCAAGCAGGAAACACATTGGGAGTCCTCTGGGCAGCTTCTGCCGCTGCTCCTAGCCAGCCCCAGAGGCACCATTAGCCTGGGGAGCTTGTAGCCAGGGCTGCTGCAACAAACAGCTGTGCAAGCCTTTAGGAGGCAGAGATGTGAGGGCATCAGAGAAAGAGGGGAAGGGAAGAGGGGCAGAGGCCAGTGTTGCTCATGGCACCCTTGACCATCATTTAAGGCAACCAACGGTGTCACAGCACATTGATTGAAAATCACTGCTCTAGGGCAAGACACACATAATGTCTGTACACGTTTAAGTACTGGCCAAGACATATTATCCAAAACATCTGAATAGCACCTAATTATTATTAACAGGTGCTTCCTCTCTTACCGTATTTTCATACCTTTCACTCTCCAATTAAACAAAAACAGTATTATGAATGCAACATTTTATAGCTTCTGCCATAGAATCCTTCAAATCCCTTGGCAAGGCTACCACCATTACTGTACAGTGGTACATCGGTTTAAGAACAGTCCGGTTTAAGAATGATTCGGTCTACAAACTCTGCAAAACCGGACATAGTGTCCCGGTTTAAGAACGGAATCCGAATGGTGGAAGGGCACCGCCGGCGGGAGGCCTCATTAGGGAGAGCACGCCTCTGTTTAAGAATGGACTTCCGGAACAGATTAAGTTCATAAACCGAGGTACACTATACATCAAACCTCCTTGTTATAACTCAATTAGGTTCAGTCTCATATGTAAAACACAAATCCTGGTGACAATAAGCAAGGCAGTAGCATAGACTGTAGTGCTGCAGAGGTATCTGTGGTTGGTTCTAGGCCAGGCTTCCTCAACCTCAGACCTCCAGATGTTTTTGGCCTACAATTCCCATGATCCCTAGCTAGCAGGACCAGTGGTCAGGGATGATGGGAATTGTAGTCTCAAAACATCTGGAGGGCCGAGGTTGGGGAAGCCTGTTCTCGGCAATATTTGATCTATACAGTTCTGAAGACAATTCTGAATACATATTGCAAGTAACATATGATAAGGGCTCCTATGCTGTAGGAATCATGTGATTAGTTTGAAGCCAGTTATGCACTAAACCTATTGAACAGATCTTCAGTCTTGGTCTATTTATAAAAAGAAGTACAAGCTTCGTATCTATGAACTCTATGAAAATAGCGCTGTATACACATCACCTCTTGTCATTACACCTTGGCAAGTATCAATATTACCTTTGTAGCAAGGGGCTTCTCAACATCCAGTTTCTGTTTCATCCTAGAATTCATTGTCTGCTTTCAAGTAGTCCTATATGGGCATAAAATGTACAAGCAGCACATTAAAGTAAGCAGGGATGTCCAGTGCAGCGACAAATCAAAAGAGTTCATACATTAGGTCTGGATGGTTCTCTCCCAATTCCTGAAAGCAGTTTCAAACCTCCATTTAACTCTGGGTTTAAAAGCCATAAAGCAAACTGAGCTTACAATCATCTGCATAGCCCTCAGAGTTATGGTTCACTAACAGCAGTTTTCATCTACCAAGCGAATATCAGAAGAGATATTTTTTCCTAACTTTGAAGTTCACCTTAACACCTTATAACCTCCAGTCATAATAGCAGGACCAGCAATTTCAATATCACAAGCAGCTACTCCATATGACTAAACTGAGGCATGGGAGAAAAGGAAAGCAGGGACACCATATTTCCATTCCAGCTGATTGTTATAATGCTAGAATGATTAATCTGAGCTAAGAAATGTGTCCTTATGATAGCCCTGGGATGCCTCAGCTTTACATGGCAAAGGTTTTATTGGTTATATTTTGAAAAATGCACATACATAAATCTCACAGTTTAGCTGACCACATTTCTGAGTCGGAAGGCAATGAGTATTAAGACTCTTTTGTGTTACAGCATAACCCTGAGCCTGTATTATCACCAACTGGGACCATCTTTTTTACAATGTCAAAATAGCAAACTTGTATATGGAAGTAATGTGTTAAACATGGGCAAAGTGCTAGAACTGTCCTATGGAAAGGACCTCTAAACATTCCCTAAGTAGCAAAGGTGGTCCATTATTCAAAGATCTTATGTTCTATCTACAGTGATTTTACGTGTCTCCATTTCGTTTAGCATTTCAATGTTCCAAAGCACTAAAGACAAATTGCAATTGTGATTACAGAGTTTTATTCCTATGCTATCCTCTTCCACTTTATTTACCACTACTGGCTTCATATGCACAATCTCCACTGCACCTGCAGGAATAAGAAGGCAAACTAACAGTAAAGGATGGTTAAAACATAGCAAGTAATAGTTTATCTTCAATAAATGCTCTCAAATGTGCACCTTAAATGTTATTTTATCCTCTAAAAGAGAGAAGGCAATAGACAATTCTGACCTGGCCACAACCTAATTCAACTTTTAATATTGCAGTTAAATCCCTGAAGAGCCTTGAAAGCTGTAAAAGGTACCCACCCCTCTTGCATTATATGCAAGAATAAAGGCAATTTCTAATCACACCCAAACAGCACATATTCCTTCCTTCTGAAGCTAATATAGTGGTACCTCGGTTTACAAACTTAATCCATTCCTGAAGTCCGTTCTTGAACCGAATCTGTTCTTAAACATTTATCAGTAGTAGTTTATGTGGCTGTCAGTTTGTGGAAAATATCCAGAGCACTTGAACAGCTGGAATATGGGTTTTTTTAAGTGAGGGCTAGGTAAGTGCTGCATTTGGTACCAAGACCACTATTCTTATAATAGGAAATAACTCAGGAAAGAGTTAAAGCAGCCCACATACAGTTAAGCATCTGTAGCTTTCCCCTCAGACATGGAAAGCCTGCAATATCATATGCAGCTGTAGATCTTTTAAAAAAATTATCAAGTAGTCCTTGCCAAACCCATGAAAAGATAACCTGTGTGCCTCTCGCAGCCACACCAGATTCCTTTCAGCAGGAGCTCGGCCTGTTCTGAAGGGTAGCTCCAAAAAGGAAATGTGCATGTTCACTCTGTGTATGTCAATGAATACTGAGGGCCTCTGGCTGTGCTCCCTCACCAAAAGCAAGGAAAAGGTCTTCCACGTGGAAGGGCGCAAACTTCCAAACTGCCCCCAAAGTTGCATTGCTGAGCTTGGGGTCCCTTCTCGTTTCAAACAAGTATGTGGGGAAGCTCCTTCACGTGTCGAGTCGGGTCAAAGATGCAGGCGAGGTTCTCAAACGATAATAACCAAGCACAAGCCACAGCACCGCGAGCACTAGCCCCTCTTTGAAGAACGGGGCGGGGGGAGCCAGAAGAGGGGAGCCTTCCCCGCTTTAGAAATGGCTGACATCACCATATACTTAAAGCACCTTCACTCCATCGTCACCACAACCTGGGAACTGTAGTTCAACCCCCGAACTACAACTCCCACCACCCTTCACGAGCTACAATTCCCAGCGTCTGTGGAGGGGTACGTGTGTGTGGCCCCTCAGGATAACGACCCTCTCGCCCCTGAACTCACCCGCCTCGATGCTCGCTCAGCTGCCCGCGCGACCAAGACTCCCGGCGGCCACCGCTGCCCGCCTTTTTTTCCCCTCGCACGTTAATCCCGCGCGCTCGCTTGAACGAGGAAAAGCCTTTCTCTCTTGCGCGCGCGCAGCCGTAAAAATATATCGCGGCGTCGGGTGGGCGGGCGAGCGTCGTTGCGTCAGGCGGGCTCTCCGCCTGTACCCCTGTCCTCCGGCGAACAGTTTCTAGCCAATCACGTTCGGGGGGTTGGGGAAAGCCGTAACCAATGGTTGCTTCCGGCGTTTCCTTTGAGCCGCCCCACCACCCGCGCGCGCTAGCAGCATAACAAGCTGTTGGGAGGAGCTTTGGGGTTGGGAGTTGTTGTTTTTAAAGGGGGGGGGCAGTTGGAGGCTGTCTAAGGCGGAGCAAAGGAGAGCGTCGCTTATAGCCACAAACCTAAACTGAGTGCTGAGTTCAGTGGGGCTTACTCCCGACTAAAATGAGTTTTCATGCTTACCTGAAAGCCCCATTGAGCTCACTGCAGTCCTGTGCATAATTGCTCAGAAGTAAGTGGCAGTGGATTGCCGTTAGTCCTCAGTCATTTCAGCAGGGCTTACTCCCAAGTAAATGGGTTCCGTACCTGCAGCAGAATAATAGAGCTTTTGTTTTAAATGTTTACAAACTCAGAAGAAAATCACGTTTTTGTATGAACCGAGTGAGGAAGAGCATGAGCTCCTATATCTATGCTGCGTTTTCTTTTCTTGTTGACACACTGCTTCCCCATCACAGCTACACAAATCCCGGATCCCTGAATTGTTTTCTATGGGAGCAGGCATTTCATCAGGGAAGATGAGAAAAAAGAATAAAAACGAAAACCAAACTAAAAGCCCAACCTTTTTGGACCAGTGGGCCCATTTTGAATTTGAGAAAGTCATGTGGGCGTCATTCACAAAATGGCTGTTATAGGGAATCTTGGCATAACATCACATGGCTGCTGTGGGGTGCCTGGCATAACACAAAATCAGTGCACAATCATCACCACCACCCTGACAACCTCACACTTACCACGGGAAGTCAGTTATGTACTAAATATTGCAGAATAGTTTAGGGGGGAGAGAGGGCATAGCCTAGAGAAAGACCTGATGGCCAGATAGACAAGTCATTTGCAAAGGGAAGAAAAGGTGGCAAGCACTCTATTTCACCTCTATGGGTCTCCAGCAAGGGCAGGGCCCTGTAGCGTATTTTGGCGGCAAAAAATCAAATAGAGGAACTTAGCTATTGTCTTCGTGAGCTCCTGATCTCTCCCCTGTAATAGGGAGCGTATGACCTCTCTCCCTGGTTTCCATATTGGGATACATAGATGGTCTAAAAACTGTTGGCGGAGATCATCATACATTTTACATATAAGGGCCATGTGAGCTAGAGTTTACACCAGGTGGGCATCACATGGGCAGATCCTATCTCCTTTTGCCACACCCGCAAACCTTCTTTCTTGTGGGTTAAACAAAAATTGTAGATAATTTGGGTTAAAAAGAGCAGTAAGGAAAGTGTCTGGGAAATGCACTGGAAAGTGTGGGGTTACACTTGTTTCAATGTGACTGAAACCTCCCTGCAAACAAATCAGGACAGGACAAACAATAAATAGGTCAGCTGAGATCTTTTCACAAATATTTGGAAACCACAGATGTATTGCTTGTGTGAGTTCCACAATCACTTAGTTAAAATTTGTATATTGGAAATAAGCAATATGATAACTTTAATGTTAGAAGCCTGAATTTCTGTTTATTTTCCCTTTACTTTGCCTCTGGCTGTGGATGTGTGCTGACCAGGTGTTCCTAATAATGGAACCACTCCTTCTTTACCTGATGAAAAGGTTTCCTATTGTGCACCATTATGATTCAATCAGTGTTCTTAATTTCCTTAGCTTGGAGGGATTTGTAAAGAATCCCTCATTACAGAACTGAAATAATTTCCCTTCAATCATTTTAGACGAGAGGCTCATTTGTGGGAACTGCCATATATAATTAATCCTAGATATCCAAAAGAAAGGTTTCAGGTTACATCACTTTATTTCAGCCTGCTGAGCACAAAGGTCTGGCACATATAAAAACATGTTGTGACATCTGCATTCATTTAAACATTTTGCCAATCTCAATATTTCTTTTCTCTACTGCTGCGTATCAGAATGGGTTCAGTTTATCTGTTTCAAAACAAATTAATACTTCTGATGTTATGACCGTTTGCACTTCAATAGGCTCTTGAACAAACAGTGAGGTTTCCCACTGAGGTCAGCCAATTTGTTTTGCATGAGAAGGCAACATTAAAAAAAATGCAGAGTTATGGAAAACAAAATGCCCTCTTCTCTCTTTTTTTTTACCAGAACATAAGAACAGAATCACTTGATTAGAGTAATAGATAGTAGTGACACTTCCATAACCATACAGTGTTCCCCCATCCTGGGATTATAGCCAATATCTAGGACAAAGTTTCAGAATTGAATATAGGAAGTTCTGTTGAAATAAACTATTTCCAACCAGGCTTTATCGTTTGAAAATTATCCAGTGGGCAGAGTATTGCTTGATCCTAGGAGACAAGTCAGTGCTATTTTTCTAGAAAAAGAGGTGCCGGAACTCACAACGAACATCTCCATCATTCTTTTAGAATGGCAATGGTGCTCACCTGAGAGGTGCTAGTACTGAGTTCCAGCAAGTTCCGGCTGAAAAAAGCCCTGGTTCAAGTAGTACCATGACTGCAATGGACTATATGCCATTGACCGTGGGGTTTCTGGCAATAAGTGGTTTGTTGTTGTTTTTTTGTGATATGCGGGCCTGGCACCAGCACGCAGCCAACTGCTGAGGCTCAAGTGTAACTGCTGTTGCTGCAGGAGCAGCCAGCGAAGACTAGGAGTGGTATGGCAGCAAGCCTGAATGGCGCTTTGGGCAGCACACCTGAACACCCTAGCGCTGTTGCTGTCTTCCTAATTGTGGTGGTCCTGCCCCCAATGTGGGTATGTCAGGGGCAGATCTAGCATTAATAAGGCAGTGCTGCTGGTGAATCTGGGCATATGGCCCAGATCAGTGCTGCTGCCAGGCAAACGGTCTGCAGCAAAAATTGGAGGGACACAGCAGCCTCACTGAGTGGCTCTCCAGGTTGCATGCCTGAACTTGGTGGTAACTGTCAACATAATGCCAACTCTGATGTAGCTGTAAATAAAAATACAGCCCGGAGTTCTGTTCAGCATTGCCATTGCTACCACCATGGGTGGGCAGGCATGTAGCCCCTCTGAAACAAATCAGGGAAACCAGGTCCACTGAGTGCTGAGGGGGGCACCTTGCCCCGACCCTCCAAAACCTGTAGCTGAGTGTGGTAATATGGAAAGTTGTCAGCTTTAGGTTGCAGGGCAAAGTGCCCACTTGCCACAGGACAGCATGCCATCACAAGCAGAGCATGGTGCGCATTTAGCCCTCAGCATCTTAGTACTCCAACCCTTTGTAAGATTTCTTACCCAGCCTTCACCATGTCCCAGGACAGGTTAAGGTAAAGGTAAAGGTACCCCTGCCCGAACGGGCCAGTCTTGACAGACTCTGGGGTTTGTGCGCCCATCTCACTCAAGAGGCCAGGGGCCAGCGCTGTCCGGAGACACTTCCGGGTCACGTGGCCAGCGTGACAAAGCTGCATCTGGCGAGCCAGCGCAGCACACGGAACGCCGTTTACCTTCCCGCTGGTAAGCGGTACCTATTTATCTACTTGCACCCGGGGGTGCTTTCGAACTGCTAGGTTGGCAGGCGCTGGGACCGAGCAGCGGGAGCGCACCCCGCCGCGGGGATTCGAACCACCGACCTTTCGATCGGCAAGCCCTAGGCACTGAGGCTTTTACCCACAGCGCCACCCGCGTCCCTATATAATAATATACAGTTATAACAACAAAACCATTGTAATGATAAAAAAACTACAGTAGTGAAGCTGTTCCAAATGGAACAAAACAGTACACATTCAGCAAAAGAGGCAAGTCCCACAAAATATACCTTAATTGTCAAAGGCCAGGATGAACTGGTGTGTCTTCAGCATGTGACAAAAGTTGTACAATGAAGATACTAGACACACCTCTGTGGGAAATTCCAGTTTAGAGGCTGCCACGGAGAAAGCCCTCTCCTGTGTTAGCAGAGGCACTTGAAACATGCAGAGACCAAGAAGAAAATCCTGGTAAATGTTTATTGAACACACTGAGCAAAATGGTATACAATTTAAGCTTTCTTTTTGACAGGCCTTCTTGAGAGCAGGGAGACATTTGTCTAGATATCCAGAAGAAAACTCCCTCACGGCTAGACAGCCTATCAAAGCAAGTGATACTTTACTGAGCATCTTTACTTCTGTAAAGATAATGCCACCTACCCTCTTGGGTAGTTGACGAACACGAAGAATAGAATTAGCCCTTAAGTTACACGCTGAATGATCTCTGCTGTTGCACTTCCAACATCTTATGCTGCTGTTCTCCACATTTCTGAGGGTGACAGAACTACCATCATACAGCCCCTCTGCAGATCTTACAATGCAATAAGGTTTTTAGGTATGGAGGTTTCTGATATTTTTAGGTGTGGAGGTTTCTGATATTTGTGGCCTAAATCAATTAGTTTTAAACACTAGTTTAAAAGCCAGTGTGGTGTAGTGGTTAAGAGCGGTAGTCTCGTAATCTGGGGAACCGGGTTTGCGTCTCCGCTCCTCCACATGCAGCTGCTGGGTGACCTTGGGCCAGTCACACTTCTCTGAAGTCTCTCAGCCCCACTCACCTCACAGAGTGTTTGTTGTGGGGGAGGAAGGGAAAGGAGAATGTTAGCCGCTTTGATACTCCTGAAGGGGAGTGAAAGGCGGCATATCAAATCCAAACAACAACTCTTCTTCTTCTTCTTCTTCTTCTTCTTCTTCTTCTTCTTCTTCATGTGAGCACCTTAATCAGTTTACTTGGAAGAGATGTCCCATTAAAACAAATAAGGAATGCTTACTTAATCAGTTTACTTGGAAGAGATGTCCCATTAAAACAAATAAGGAATGCTTATCAAATAAATGTGCTTCTGTGATGAGTCGTATAATGGTTTGGAGCAGAAGAAGAATGTTTCTTGTCTCCCCTACCCTGCCCTGTGCTTGATGCCATCAAGTGTGGAGGGCTGGTGGAACCGCTTGAAATTGAGTGGACCTCCTGAAAATTGCCCCTTCCATAGCTATTTGTTTCCAAAGGTGCTGTTTGCACTAAAGGGATTTCAGCAGGAAACTGGTAGAGGGTCCAAGCTGAGATCCAGAGCATGATCAGAACAAAAGTCACATTTTAAAAAGCATATATGACATTGCATGTCGGTCTGTCCATGGAATACCACAAGGAGATTAACTCCAAGAACAGGGTGAAGAAATGATAAGAAAAGACACCAACAATATTTGACTTACTAGAAAACACACGGTCCATTATGAGGAATTTGATTTCAAATATATTTCAATTGTTTGTTTTTATTAGTCGATGTCTAGCCTGAACTTTTGGGATGCAGCAGTTTATAGGCTTAAAACAGAAATACAAATGTTCTGTCTCTGTTTATGCACTCTGGTTCATGGCTCTCAAATCAAGAGGCAATGTAAAGGGGAAGTGTTTAGTTTGTCCCCAAACTTGAATAGGTTGTACAGTATTTAACAGACACACAAGCTACTGGCAACCTTTAAATTTCCACTAGATGGCAATACAGTATAACATGAACATTAAAGGCACAGAACCATCGGCTAAGGCGCTACAGTGGTACCTCGGGTTACAGACGCTTCAAGTTACAGACTTGAAATAGTACCTTGGGTTAAGAACTTTGCTTCAGGGTGAGAACAGAAATTGCACAGCGGTGGCGCGGCAGCAGTGGGAGACCCCATTAGCTAAAGTGGTACCTCAGGTTAAGAACAGTTCCGGGTTACGAACAGACCTCCAGAACGAGTTAAGTTCTTAACCTGAGGTACCACTGTACAGGAATTGGTTAAAGCCCCATTATGCTGGCAGAATGCCACATACCTCTGTCATGAGGGATATTATGGTGCAACTGCCCAAATACTCTGGAAGAGCTCCTTATCATGAATTCATTGGCTCCCTCTGTGTCTTTGTGTCATGTGGGCATTGTCACCAGCATAGTCCCTGATTGGTGGGTTGTGGCAGTATGTCCAGAGACACTGAGGTTGTATGTATGTTGTATTCCTGTCATTTTACATTTTCTAGCTGCTTTTATCCCCTCCTGGGCTGAGTATGCATTAGGTAATATTAGTTCCCTATATTTGTTTTAAATATTTTTCTGATTTCATTTATGTTGCAATGATAATTATGTTGGAGTTTTGTTTCAACGTATTGTCTATTATAGATGGGCTTTATTTACCGTATTTTTTGCTCTATAAGACTTACCTTTTCCCTTCTAAAAAGTAAGGGGAAATGTGTGTGCAGCGATCCCTCTTGCTGTTCTGGCTTCTGAGATTCAGATATTTTTTTTCTTGTTTTCCTCCTGGTGCGTCTTATAGAGCGAAAAATACAGTAGTTTTATTATTCACACTGTTTAAAGAACATTTAGAATACTGTAGATTGTTAACAGATTTTATGGCATAAGCCTTCATGGATGTCCAGGATGAAGATGCTAAAGCAGCCATCCCCAAACTCGGCCCTGTTTTGGGACTAAAATTCCCATCATCCCTGACCACTGGTCCTGTTAGCTAGGGATGATGGGAGTTGTAGTCCCAAAACATCTGGAGGGCCAAGTTTGGGGACGCTTGAATCACATAATTATTTGGGATCAAAGGGGATGTGTTGGGGAAAGTGCTGTCGCTAGTGGCAGAAGAACCGAAATTCAATCTCTGGCATCTTCAGGTAGGGCTGGGAGAGACTCCTGCCTGAAACCCTGGAAAGCAGCTCCCAGTCAGCGCAGACAATATTGAACAATATGGCCCAATGGCCCAACTCAGTAGAAAGCAGTTTCCTATGCTACACTGCCTAAGGCCACTTCAAAACTGTTGCTACCGGGTTCAGTTGCATATTGGCAAATTTAAATTGTGCAACAAACCCACTTTGGGAGGAAAATCAGAAAGTGATGGGGAAATGCGTGCAAAATTATGAGAGAATATTAAAAACAAAAGTGAATTTCATATGCAACCTCCCATCAAACTTCGTGCAAACGTGTGAGTAGTGGAAAAGTGCTCAATAAACAGGTTTCTTGGATCACGGGCGTAGCCAGGATTTATTGCGGCGGCGGGGGGCAGAACTGAGCTATATGTCAGGCGACTGGTCAGTTAGTTAATTATTATTATTTATTTTGATTTGGGGATGGGAGTTGCTCCCCCCCCCCCGCCTACGCCCATGTCCCGGAAGGTGCCTCTGCCTGGGCTTTCGATGCGGGATCGGTGCCGCCACGCGTGCAAGTACTTATTTTGCTGCGTCCACACACTGTCGTCAGCATTAAAACGCCAGGTGCCTCCAACCGGGATTTACCCTTTCCGTGGAAAATCGGGTGAGTTAAAAACACCCCGCTGGCGACACAGCGGCCCCCGTCTGGAAGCCCCCTAGAGCTGTTACATAACCAAGCGCAAGCCCCGTGTCCTCTGTTGTTGTGATCATCATACACACATGACACGCTTTACCCGCGTGCTTCGCCCCCGGGAGGTGGCGCGGTGACGTCTGAGACGGGCGGGGGGAGCCGTTCCCTTCACTAGAGGGAGAAGGCGGGGCGAAGGAACTTGGAGCCTGTCTCTGGGCAGAAACTAGTTCTCGCCTTAAGTTTTTTAAAAAGGTGCGGATGCGCGCCCCACCGCACTCGAATCAATAGCGGAGCGCGAGCGCGCTTTTAAACAGGTCCTGCAATGGTGGGTTCTTTATGTGGGGACAGACCGAGACCGCGGAGCTGGTGACGGCGGAGCAGCCCTTGGAGACCAGATGCGCGTTGTGCGTCATGGAAAACGTAGCAGTTCTCTTGGATGGGGAGAGGGAGGGGATAGGGCGCAGGTGGGGGGGGGTCGAGTACTCTAGCTTTTGGTGGCCTCTAGACTATTAGCAGCTGCTTTTCATTTGCTGAAGAAGTGACTCAACTTGACATGCCGCCGCCTGCATGATGGCCGTCGAGGGAGAAAGCGCGCTGCCGTCTAAGTCCACTGATCAGACACCCTTTGTGTATCTAAACAGCTGCGCTGCAGGCATCCAACAGGTGCAGCTGCGTGTCGCCGTGCAGCTTCTAGAGGAAGAACAAGGGAATGGGCTGCGGTCCCATCATAACGGCAGAAATAAATTGTTCAGGCTTGAAAGTGCCGCAGGACTCTTTGTTATTATTGTCAGGAAAAGGGGAGGCGAAAAACAAGGGGTAGCATTCGTGCTACAGTACAGGTTGGGGGCAACGAACGGTCGGAAACCTTTTCAGCTGCATAGCATCGTTTAAGATGCAGTCCCAAATCCACTTACGTAAGAGTAAGACCCAGCGAATTCAGTGGGACTTCTTTGGAACGTAGCCTTCCGTTAGGGCAGGCGCCCGTTTTGTAATCTCCGATGGGGCTTTTTGTTAATTCGGAAGCCCAGCCACCATGCTAATGGGTGTAGGACCGGAGTCTGACAGGGCTGAAGAGCGGGATCTTGCTCTGCATTTCATCATCACAATTTAAGAGGCATACAATGGGAAGAAACGCACTCCTGGTGAGCAAGCTGTGCGGCATAGACATGCTGCAACAGACACACCACATGATTTCAAAGCCTCCCAAAGCAAAACTGTAAGGGAGGGTACACGAATATTTCCGACTCCATATTAAAATAAACAAGTAGTCAGCAATCGGAAGAACGTAAAAGTTACTCTAAACGCCTTTTAATTTTGATCTTGCGTGTGCGGCGAGTTTGCTCCTAAGAGCCCATTACTAGTGTGCGCTCTTTGTTACTCCAGTAGAATGAATCGGACTTCCATTTTCGAGTGCCCGCTTGCGGGTGACACTGACACAGCCCCCACGAGGCCATCAGCCCGACCCTCTGCCGAGCCAGACGGACCTAAGCCCCTTGATTTTTACACCACGCAGTCCTGTGCACGTTTGTTTACTCGGGGACGAGTCCCATCGTGCCCACTGCGACTTTAACTTATGTCAAATGGCTGGGACACGTCGGAAGTCTGCTAAGGACCGGGGCATAGACACACTTCGCCCCCACTGGAGATAGCGGGTAACACTCAACACGCAGGTTGCATTGAGTACCAGCTGCCCACCCTACCCCACTTGCCCCGTTCGCTTTACCCCTCCCCACCCCTCTCCCAAGACGGAGATGGTACAGTCCAGCGCAGGGCGCCTGCGCAGCGGGTCGCGGGGCGGAGCCTTCCCGTGTGTGTGAGTCAGGCGAGGAGGAGACGCGGCGGTTGCCATTTTGAGGGCTTCTCCGCTCGGGCTGCTGCCGCTGCTGCTTCGCCGCCTTCCGCGCCGCCCGGACCGAGAGACTCGCCTGCGCCATCCTTCGCCTCAGAGAGGACAGGAGCGGGGGCTTCTCTCGCTCTTTTGCCTCTTTCCCGCCGTAGGAGCCTGTAGCGCAGGGACTTTTCCCGGCCCGGCCTCGCTCCGCCGCCGCCTCTTCCTCCTCCTCCTCCTCTCGTCCTTCCTTCCTTCCTCCCTCCCGCCGCCTCCGCCGCCACCATTTGCCACCCCCCGGCGGCTCCGGGGCGCCGAGCTTAGGCTATGGGGACCAGGCTGCTGGGACTGAGCAGCGGCAGAGCGGGCGGCCCGGTCACCGTGAACAGCGCAGCGGGGATGGCGGAGCTGGGCGGCTTCTTGGTGGCCTTCTCTTGACATGGCTCCTGCCCGTGCTGCTAGCAGCGCCGCCGCCGCCGCCGCCTCCACTGCTCCACCCGCGCCCGCCGGCTGCGGGTAGCGAGCCAGGCCACGCCACAGTCTCCGGTCCGGTTGGGTGTCTCTTGCCGCCTGAGCCTCCCGCCGCGGGGGCTTCCAAGGAGAGGGGGAGGGAAACCGCTTAATTACTATTATTTTTTACGAAGAGGGTGTGCTTGTGTGTGCTTTTTTTGTTTTTAAAAAGCACAACAACTAAACAGCAAATAAAAAAGGGGGAAGGACGGGTTCATAATCCTTTTTTCTTTAAATTTTTTTTATTTGTTTTCGGGAAAACGCGTTTTTTCCCTTTCCAAATTTATTCAAGTTCGCTGCGACAAAAGCCTCTTTGCAAACTAATTTTTTTTCCAATTGAATTTTTTTTGGTGTGATAATTACCTTCCTCTCCCTTTTTCCCCCGCCCCCTTTTTTCTTCCCCCCTCCCAAGAACCCGAGTTGTTGGTTGTTGACCATGAATGCAAGAGTGAATTCCGGGCCGCAGACTTGAGTGGCCCCCGCTGCGCTGAGCACAGGCCCGCCTCTTCCTCTTGAGCAAGGAAGAGAACAACCCCCGCAAGGAGGCCAATCGCATCAGCCATGCCCAGCCCCAATTAAAGCGGCAGAGGGGAGGAGGGTTTTTTTTGTCCTGCCCGGGGCTTAGACTGAGGGAAGGAAGGCTAGTGGGGTGGGTTGGAGGCCTCTCCCTCCTAGGGGAGTGCTAGATCGAGAGATCGACTTGGGATTCAAAAGGCCAGATAATCTCCCAAATCTTCCCTCCACCTTTTTATCAATGGCCACCATGATCCCTCTTCTCTCCCACAGCCGCAGCCTCAGGGCAACCATGTGCCTGATGATGAGCAGGATGAAGTTAGAAATGACTCTGCTGTTTTCCAAACTCCTTGCTCCTCTGCAAACCAGCACACTGTTGTCTGTGGTTGATTATTTTGTTGTTGGTAGGGAAACGTCTTACCTCCCAGGACATCCACTCCTGTTCTGTACTCCCTCCTTTGCTTTCTACCAAGTCGAATAATTCTTGAAAAAAGAAAAAGCCAGGCAGCATAGCAATAGCAGAGATCTTGAAAATAATCAGCAGTCATGAATCTGGGCGGGATAGAACACTGTCTTTAATTTCAGTTTTTTGTTTTTTTGGGGGGTGGCAGCGTGGGGCAAGAAACCCGCCCAAATGGATTGGGTCCATGCCCGTTATTGCTTTTTATTCTACACACAAATTGTGATAAGATTTTTTTCCCATTCTTGCCCACTTATTCCTGTGGTTTAAACTGTGTATATCAGTGTATTTTCTTCAAATTTCTTTGGGCTTTTGACAATACTGCGCAAACTTTTTGTCCAATGATGGTTGGACTAATAGTTACTTTGTTTTATGACCCCTCTAATAAGACAGTCTTGTAAAACATTTGCCTAAGGTGCATTTTTGGGTTACGCCTGTGTTCTATTGATTCAGTGGTATTAGCAGGAATAAAATGACTTGTTTCTGTTGTACTCGAGTCTTATGAAAAAGGGCCCATAGTTTAGTGAAGGTTTCAAAAGGCTTTAGTACCATCTGTATTACAAAATGGGGGACCCAAACTCCCGGAAGAAACAAGCTCTGAACAGACTTCGTGCTCAGCTTAAAAAGAAAAAAGAATCTCTAGCTGACCAGTTTGATTTCAAGATGTATATTGCCTTTGTATTCAAAGACAAGGTAATTTCCTTTTTGGTTGTTCGACTTTTGTATTGAGTGACTCCGTACCTCTGTTAGCACTCTCAAAATTGCAATCTGAGAATGAATGTGGAGAGCATTGTAAAAATCTGTTACACTGTGTTTTCATCATGGCTACGCTGTAGCTTTGATGTTTAATTTTGAGTCATGGTGTTCATTCCTTATGCGCTGGGTATCTTAACAAAACCTTGCACAGCTTTCAAAATGTGCCATGTGAGAGTTAATACTGCGTTATGGGCTATGGTTGCACACAAATCTGGGGAATACGTAAAACTGAATTTTAGAGACTCAGCACTTTGGATTTTAATGTGAAATGCATTTTTGCTTAAGCATGTGCTTCAGCATCCATTTATCTCTAAATTTAGGTTTGCAATAAGTTTAGGGTGTTACCCAGTTCTTAGGTTTGCAGTAAGTTTATTTTTCTTAAGTTTTAAAAGCATTGTAATGACAGACTGCTTCGAAATGAATGAAATGCAACATGCTCTTTGTTTTCCCTCATTAGAGGAAAAAGTCAGCGCTCTTTGAAGTGTCTGAAGTGATACCAGTCATGACCAATAATTATGAAGAAAATATCCTGAAAGGCGTGCGGGATTCCAGCTATTCCTTGGAAAGTTCCATAGAGCTTCTACAAAAGGATGTGGTTCAGCTGCATGCACCCCGCTATCAGTCTATGCGCAGGGTAAAATATTTAATGTTCTGTCATTTTGTTTCAGAGATCAACATTTTAAAAGGCTATTAATGCTGCTAGTAGTATTTCTATATCAAAGATCTAGATATAATCAGCAGAATTAAAAGGACTACTTTAGATGTACCCAATGACTTACATGTCTTGGTGGGATCCCCCCCCCTTTGAACAGACTCCGCACCAAACTGCTGATGGAACTTTTGCAGCATAGTGGGGGTTGAAGTGTGGGTATGTGGTTTGAAGTTCAGTGTGTCGCTGCATAAGGGTTTTTTGGATGCTGCCTATCAGGTGGTAAATCTGTACAGTGGACCCTCGAGTTACGTACCGCTCTGGATACGTAACTTTCAGGTTGCGAACGCGGCAAACCCGGAAGTGTATACTTCTGGGTTTTGTCACGTGCACATGTACAGAAGTGCTTTGCGGAACGGACCGTGCGTGTGCGCAGAAGCGGTGCCTCCAGTTAAGGACTTTTCAGGTTAAGTACGGACCCCCGGAACGAATTTAATTCGTATCCGGAGGGTCCACTGTATTTGAATATTTAGTATGCTTTGTCTAGAAGACACACTGATTTACTTGGGCCTTTGACACCATCCACCCTATTCTCTTGACTGTCATTTAAGTTATTTTAATGTTGTATTTTTAATTGTAACCCACCCTAGGACAGGTGGGTAATATTAATACTACTGCTAAATAATAATAGTTTGGTTGCTGTTTTGTTCTATCCCTCTTGTGTTGTATACATCACTTAGAAACTTTGTTATTAAGTGGAATATAAATTATTTATCTAAGAGTTTTCATTATCCTGGCCCTCAATATTTTAACAAGTTTGTCTCTTGGTAAAAGTAGATGTGAGAAAGAGGCATGGAGAGAAATTTAGAATTGTGGAAATGGAATATTGGCAGAGACATCTGACATGAATGATTGCTTTATATCTCTTGCAGAAATTCAACATAGTGTCTTAAATTCTATTCTGAGAGAGTAGGGGCTGCTTCGGTTCACAATACAGCAGAGGCTTATCCTGGTGGAAGGGGAAGCAACTTTTGCAAAGCCCCTTACCCCACTGTTCTATAGGGTTTCCTATCCCTCAAACCTTTTTTGCAGGGTGGGAACAAGAAATACACAGGGAAGTGAGAATTGTAGAAAGCTTCCTCCCATTTCTGGCAGAAGTGTCCCATGAGTGGGAAGGGAACTCCGGATTCAATTCATACCTGTTGAACTGCAACAAAATAGGGAATAAACTCTTAAGCTAAAAATACAATTATTATAAGCTGTGTTTTTGAATTTAAATATTCTTGATGAAGACAGCAAGACAACATAAAAATGTAAATGTGATAAAAGTGGGTGTATTTGCCGATGGGCATCTAAAAAACTATCCTGAGGACATCATTTTAGTTTGGGCAGTTTTTCAAATCCATAAAGTTTGTTCCCATAAGAATTAAATTACTGGGACTGGGTTCCGATTTCCACATTATAAATGTTAATGTAAAGTTAGCAGATAGGCAGGCTGTGTTGTAGTGCTTAAGAATAAAATCCTATTGTTATAGATGTATGAAAGGTATACAAACCATTTGAATTACAATTATATTTGCTTCTCAAACATATGTGTGTGTGTGTGTTCTCCCACTAGATTGTTTGGACACTATTAATTTTATTCATGTCCTTAACAGGATGTGATTGGCTGTACGCAAGAGATGGACTTCATACTTTGGCCTCGGAATGATATTGAGAAGATAGTCTGTCTTCTGTTTTCTAGGTGGAAGGGATCGGATGATGAGCCCTTTAGGCCTGTTCAGGTATGATACAGGTCCCAGGCAGAGTGCTACTAAAACCCAAATAAGCCATTAGCACTTTTAATGAATACCACTTTTTCTTTATGGTGGTTATAGTGAATTGTGGTATATTTTTGTAATCATTAAGGTGTTTGCATGATTACAAAGGCAGAATGTTGTCACTGAATGTACCTAAGCAGATATTTTGAGTTACTTAGTTTATTTTGTCTCTTGATTGATAACTTGCCAGAAGCTTTTACCAGTAAGTATGGAGTACTGCATCTGTGATAGTCGTCATTTTTGTTTACATAAAGTTAAATATGGGGTTCTTCAAAAGTACTGCCATTAGAAAAGGGGGAGATACTGATGTAATAATCAGTCTAATTTAAACTATCTCCATTAGCTATAATTTCAAGTTGTTCCTGAGATTTTTCTATTCTGCCCTTGGATGCATTGCATACGTGAACCTTGACTTTAGATTGGTGCTCCTTGAACATAATTTATTTAAACTTTTTTGTTACATATTCCCCACCCCACAGGCCAGGTTTGAATTTCATCATGGTGACTATGAAAAACAGTTTCTGCATGTACTGAGCCGAAAGGACAAGACTGGAATTGTTATCAACAACCCTAACCAGTCAGTGTTTCTCTTCATTGACCGACAGCACTTGCAGGTAGCCACCATCTCCCAGTGCATACCTGTTTTTCCTTATGCTCTTGTTTGCCTCTTTCCTATTATTTAGCAGTTGTCTGCTTGGCTTCACTACAGTCAAGAGGTACAGATACAACCAGTTGTCATGACAGAATGCTAAATGATCAGCATTCCTTTTCTATGGCATAATGTGCAATATGTTCCAAACAGTAAGTTTGTGGGATATACTTTATAAGTATTGAGTTGCTCTGCCTTGAGTGCAGTGAAGCCATCTGATTGGGTGTATTTCTATTAGATTTAGGAACTGAGGTGGTGGGGATTTGCAAGTGTGCATCAGTATCATTTGTCATTAATTGAGATTGTTTCTGCTCGTCCGCTTTTGAAACACAATAAGGATTTGTATATGTCCTTAAGCGAGAAAAGATGGTACAGGTCCCCTGCTGGAGAAGGCAGATTTTAGAAATCTGGTGATCAATTTACATATTCAGCAAGCACCATAAATTCTTTGTTATGCTTTTATGTTGCACCACCATTAGTTTCATTTTCTGTTGCTTCTGCAAGGATGAGTTGAGGCAATATGTGAAGTTTGTTTTTCCACACAGTGCTGTTTATAAAATATACTCTGTCCTGAAATAATTTGTGTATCTCTTTCCAGACTCCAAAAAACAAAGCTACAATCTTCAAGTTATGCAGCATCTGCCTATATCTGCCACAAGAGCAGCTCACCCACTGGGCGGTTGGTACCGTAGAGGATCACCTCCGTCCTTACATGCCAGAATAGGGTACTGGCCAGCAAAATGGGGAAGATCACAGAATGCAGGAGTGCAGTTTTCACTTTTCTCACCATTTATTCTTTCGGAATAGAAGAAAATGGACACATGTTCAGAACACTATCCATCGTGGAACTTGATCATCCTGGATTATTTTCTTTTATCATTTGTATCTCAGAACTTTTAAATTTTTTTTAGATGTTTTCTGCATGGACCTTGTGAAAGAGAATGCTCTGCATATTTCTGCATTGTATGAGCATCCTACCAAAATGTGAAACGAAGGGACTGTTATACACTGAAAGAAATGTATCTGAGAGCACAAAGTGATCATATATGGTGGTGTTCCCATTTGTGCTGGTCGTGTCCCCTAATATCAGTATTCATAGGGTGAGGAATGAATGTAATGGTGTGAAAGCCATAAGCTTTGCTGTTAACACGATTGTATCAGGTTCATGAATAGGTCTATGGCTTGTTACAGTAGATGGCTAAATGTGGGAAAGAAATCTTTTAAGGAAAAAAGAGCATCTCATTTGGTGTAGGCATTAATTGCCTCTTTTATTTTGCTTGGCCTTGTTTGAGTTTCCTGGCATTCTCACTTTTGGATCTCTTTCCCCAGTTTGCTGTGTAACTAAATGTAGAGTGTTCTGTTGAGTTGAATACATTTTTACAGACCTGGAGTCTGAAGTAGCCTAAAGCAGCTAAATTTAAGATAGCAGCTGCAGAAACCACGTTGGCAGAGGATTATTATTTTTTTCCTGACAGTTGAGTTGTGAACTGTAGGAAATACTGGTTTCCAAAACATTTCTTATGGAAAACCCTCTGAGGTTCTTTTTTGGGGGGAGGGGAGAAATAAAGCAGTTGTGGATTTAATTGTAAAATATTGTTTGGAGTGTCAAAGTTGGTTTTGACAGAACATATTTTGTTTAAGATTGTGCAATGAACATAAGGAAGACTACTGTATAGCTTTGGCAAAGAAAGCTTTGCTTAAAGGGTTGAGTAATTTGACTGAAGTAAATCTGTATAAGCCTACTCCCTTTGGGTAAAACTAGTGCTTATCTGTTTAAAAAAATCTGTATTTAGCTTTTGTTTGGAATTGGAAAAAAATTAAAAATAAACAAATTAGGTGACCAAAGACTTCTACGTTCATTTATTTTAAAAACACGTAGACACTAGCTTATGACATGTCATAGCTAACTTTAGGTAGACAGTCTTTGCATATGACAACAGTTAGATACATCAAAAAGTATCATATGCAAAATAATCTGGAGATACCAATTCAAAATCTGTTGGCAGTGTTCACATGTAACAATAAATTAAGTTTCCTGGTTTATTATGGATGAGTGGCAGTACACATTCCTCCCATGAGTGGGATACACCAGGAAGCTGTGCCTTTCTGTTACATTAGAACCAAGGATTACCTGCTCTTTAACAAGTGATTATCAGGAAGAAAAAAACCATGGCATAAGGTTGGATGGGGTAGTTGCTTGCTAGGGACAAGCAAGCTCTGTGCTCTGGTTTGGACAGAACAGGAAGCAAAGCTCTAGCAATAGCACAAGTGTAATATTGCGCAAGGTCTATCACTATGCTCACAGAAAGCCTGGCTTATAACACGGGCGTTGTGTAAATGTAGATTTTCATAAGGTTTCTATAACCAGTACATTAAACTTCTATATAAAACATGGCAATTCACTTTTGAAACCCAGCTAAAGAGAGAAGTCTTCATAACAAGGTTATAATAATGCATGAAGGATTACAATTTGGATGGAGAATGTCACATTTCACCAGGCCAGAGGTGTGCACCTAAAATAGCTATTGGGAGCCAGGCTGATGTTACGAAGTACCAAAGGGATTTTTTTTCCATTCCCAACCCATTTTAAAGGGGAAAATGTTCTGAGAATTAGCAGAGTATATTTCCTTACAACACAAGCTTGAGTTCCACCAAGTTCAATGGGGCCAAATTCTAGGTGAGTATAGGACTGTAAAGGTAAGGTAAAGGTAAAGGACCCCATGACAGTTAAGTCCAGTCAAAGGCAACTATGACGTTGCAGGGCTCATCTCGCTTTCAGGCCAAGGGAGCTGGTATTTGCTTTCAGGTTGAGGGAGCAGCGTTTGTCCACAGTTAGTTTTCTGGGTCATGTGGCCAGCATGACTAAACTGCTACTGGCGCATGGAGGACCGTGACAAGTGCCAGAGCGCAAGGAAACACCGTTTATCTGCAGCAGTACCTATTTATCTACTAGCACTGGCGTGCTTTCAAACTGCTAGGTTGGCAGGAGCTGGGACAGAGCAACGGGAGCTTACCCCATTGCGGGGATTTGAACCACCGACCTTCTGATCAGCAAGCCCAAGAGGCTCAGTGGTTTATACCACAGGATCCTGTATTCTAAATCAACTGGGGGGGGGGGCGGAATACACACAAGCAAGTTTACAAAACCAAGTTTATTGAAAACTGTTGAGTTGTCACCATACTGAACTTCCTTTTAGCACAGGGTTCATGCTTTAAATTCATTATTTTGGGAGGAAAAGTACCCTTTTAAGATCAATTCACTTTATACATTGTTCAATAATACCTACAAATTAACAGAGGAGAAAGTAGTAGTTTATGCTTAGTTTGGCAATCATTCACCATTGAATTCAAAGTATGCACTGGTCAGTCCAAAGGCTTTGGCTGAAAAGAGCAACACAGAAGTCATCTGCAAACATTCTCAGCTGGACATATAGCCACCCATCTGCAAAGAGGAGGACTCCTTCAATTTGCAGAAGGGACTGAGATTTCACAGAGACTTCTTGCTGGAGTAACCATGTGTGTACATGTGCACACAAGAGGCAATTTTCACCAATTCCTCCTTTCCTCCTGCAGCCCTTGGCACCACCTCTCATGCTGTTCTGGAGGCTTCCTCAGCCATTGAAAGCAGAATCCACCCCATCACCACTCCTTCTTTCAATGAAAACATCCTGGAGGCAGAGGCCTACCCCTGGGGACTCTGAACCCATCCCAACCCAAAAGCACCAGCATCAGAACCTCTTCCACAAATGGTTCCCAGGTTTAAGATGCTGGAACACTTGAGTTCAGACAGTTTTATCCATCTTTTCTTTGTATCTTTCTCTTCAGGGCTTCAGAAATCAAACCAGTATTAATCAGAGCGACACATTTTTTCCCCTGTCAACGACAAATTGTTGCTATTTACATTTGTATCCTTCCTGGCGCATGCACACACAGCATCCCTTCCAATCCCCAAGAGATGGCTTACAACAAAAAACACATGGAATAATAAACATGAACTTGAACCATCACCTTAGTTTACATGAACATTAAGGAGGATTCAGGTAGTGATATTTCACCCCTAGTGGCTGCACCTAAGAAAGCGTTTTGTTAAGTTACGGTAATCCATTCTCATCTATTGTTTTTACTGTATTGCTTTGTTTGACTTACTTCCATAAAGTAATGCTACCCCATTCTTTTTCTTCTAGGCCCAAAGCTTCCTTCTGTGACTATCCCAGGTATTTGGTATGCCTCCCTTGGGCTATCAATTTCCCTGTCGCCTTGTTTCTTAAGTCCACATTGGCAAAGGCCAGTCTTCTTCCTTGCTTCAGAATCTCCGCAGTGATCTGGATTTCGTCTCCCATCTTAGCTGCTGACATGTAGCTTGAATTTGGAAAGGGGGGCGGAGAGAGAAAGAATCCTTACATTTATGGATCATCTCTCCTTCAAGGAGCTCAAGACAGCATATAGGGTTTGCTTCCCTCATTTTATCCTCACAACCACCCTGTGAGGTTCAAAACTTATCTGATAACCCACCCCTCTACTTTTAACTACCATATTTTTTGCTCTATAAGATGCACTTTTCCCCCTCCAAAAATGAAGGGGAAATGTGTGTGTGTCCTATGGAGCAAATGCAGGCTTTTGCTGAAGCCTGGAGAGCGAGAGGGGTCGGTGCGCACCAACCCCTCTCACTCACCAAGCTTCAGGCAGCTATCCGCAAGCCTTCGGAGCACAGCAGTTCCCGCCGCGCTCCAAAGGCTTGCGGATAGCAGCCTGCAGCCCGGGGAGTGCAGCGCCAACTCTCGCTGCGCTCCCCGGGCTTCAGGCGGCAATCCGCAAACCTTCGGAGCGCGCCCCCAGCCCCACAAGCTCCGGGAGCGGCAGCAAGGCTGCACGCAACCTTGCCGCCACTCCCGGACCTGTTCTGGGGGCTGGGGAAGCTCGGGCTTCCCCCGCCCTAGCCCCGCGGCTAAAAACGAAGCCAAGACAGTGAGCGGGATGGATCCCGCTCACTGTCTTGGCTTCTTTGCTCTTTGGGGCTGGGGGGGGGGGAGTTTTTTTTCTTTATTTCTCCTCCTAAAAACTAGGTGCGCCCTATGGAGCGAAAAATACGGTAATATAAGCCACGTAAGGTGCAGAGTCAAGGCCCAATTAAACGAAAGCGGGCACTGAAATAAATCTCGGATTTTGTCATACGTACGTAATATTCATATCCACACTGACTCCAGGTGCTGCTCTTTCGGTGTGCAGCAAAGCAGCGGTTGACACAAAATCTACCAGAGTTGCTGTCAATCCTCCATGAAGAGTCCCGCCTCGGTTTGTGTGCTCCTCTTCCACTTTCATTTCACAGACAACTTTTCCAGGACTGGCAGAAAGAACCGTCATCTGGGAGCAGAGGGGGTGAGAGAAGAAAAGTCCCATTCCATTAAGCTTCAGTAGGTTTTCTACAGGATACTAAACTGAAATTAAATGCTTGCTTTTTAAAATCTAAAATGCACATATGTTGCCTTTGGGTCTCCAAAACAGCGAACAGTAGGAGAAAACAAGTGAAACCAGCAACAAAATAAGGTTGAAGTGTGCCGTTTTTCCCCTCAGGGTACCAACCATTCAGTGGTGCCCTTTTCAAGCATACTCCATTCTATTTCCCTCCTCAATGTTTTTCTGCTGTTTTTCACCCAATCCAAAGGTCAGCCAACATTCTGGACCCACTGAACTTGCTCAATCTTCCTACACACCAGAAACCTAAAGCACATGACCTGCCCCAAAGAATCATGGGAGCTGCAGTTTACCACTACGCTTCCCAACTCCCTTAAATTACTTTGCCCAGGATTCTGTGGGGAGGTCATATGCATTAAATGTGTTTTCAAACCTCTTCCAAATATTTCTTCCCTTTTTCAAAAAGGAAGTTTCAAGTTTCAGTAAGCAGTGGCGTAGCGTGGGTTGTCAGCACCCGGGGCAAGGCAAGTAATTTGCGCCCCCTCTGCCCTAGGGGCAGAGAGCTGCGAGTGCGAGCGCGCCCCCCCAGATGTTGCGCCCGGTGCGGCCGGCCCCCCCTGCACCCCCACGCTACGCCACTGTCAGTAAGCATATGTTACAAATAGCGTTTATTTTAAATTTCCGCAATAAGCAGTTTGATATGCTGAAACTGGCTGGGGCATTTAGGACCAGAGGCGTAGGAAGGTCAGGTGGTACCTGGTGTGAATGTTTTTTTGTCACCCCCCCTTCCCACATTGCAATTTTAGGAAGGTTGCCCAGAGTTGCGCAAATCCAACCAATGATCACATAAAACCGTGCCAGTGCCGTGGGGCGTATTTGCGCAATCAGTGGTCAGATTTCCGTGATCAGTGGGCAGCACTGGCACCCCCGTGAAAATCCAACCGCCAATTGCATTAAACTGCCGGGGATGCAAGTGCCACCCGCCGGGGGGGGGGTGCCAGGTTGATTGTCGGGTGTATTTGTGGGCGGATTTTCATGACGACGATCATGTCAATCGCTGAAATCTGATTGCCCACCGGGCGTGCAAGTGCCATCACGACGATCCGCCCAGGGGGATTTTGTCAGCCCCCCTAGGCATGACACCTGGGGCGGACCACACCCTCTGCACCCCCCTTGAGACGCCCCTGTTTAGGACCAGGTGACCTTTAAACCAGTGCAATTTCTATGTAAACAATCTAGTTAGGACACACCCAATAGTCACAGAGCTTCTCTGAACAGAGTGAAGTAAGATCATTGGGAAGCCACCACATAACCCCACCCCGCCCCCCCAGTATATACCGTATTTTTTGCTCTATAAGACTCACTTTTTCCCTCCTAAAAAGTAAGGTGAAATGTGTGTGCGTCTTATGGAGCGAATGCAGGCTGTGCAGCTATCCCAGAAGCCAGAACAGAAAGAGGGATTGATGCTTTCACTGCGCAGCGATCCCTCTTGCTGTTCTGGCTTCTGGGATTCAGAATATTTTTTTTCTTGTTTTCCTCCTCCAAAAACTAGGTGCGTCTTGTGGTCTGGTGCGTCTTATAGAGCGAAAAATACGGTAAGTGAATGGTAGAGAGGGTTCCAGTTACAGATAGGTAGCCGTGTTGGTCTGCCATAGTCAAAATAAAAATAAAAAAATTCCTTCCAGTAGCACCTTAAAGACCAACTAAGTTAGTTCTTGGTATGAGCTTTCGTGTGCATGCACACTTCTTCAGGTAGAGAGGGTAGTTTGCAATCTAAAGAAGTATTACTGAGGACCTCTCTCAGGAACACTGTAAACCTACGTTTTTTTCTTTTTTTCCAAATACTTTTTATTGCTTTTTTGTAACAACAACAAATAAAATAAATACTCTTACATTCAAAAATTGTAAACCTACGTTTTTTCAAGCGCCAATAGGCCTAGAGTGTTCACTCCCTGCACAGCTTTGCTGCCCTATTCAAGGTGACCCTGGAAAGTCAGTAACCCATTACACATACAGGGTAAGGAACCTCAGCAAATCTCCTCCTGCTATTACCTTATTCAGCACCCGATCAAATCCGGGAGACTCCAGAAGCATTTTCACCACCTCGCGGAGAGACTGGATCTTAAGGTGACTCATGATTCAAAGTTCCGACCTTCTCTCGAGCAAGGCGCTATAGCCAGGCTTCTCACTAATGCAGTCAAGTAGTTGGGAGATCTCAGAGTGGCGGACAACAACACGAGGCAATTGCAAAGCTGCAGGATCCGTGAGCAGCAAATTGGCCCTTCGGAGCTCAGCGCCGGCCCTGGAAAACTGGAGGAACCTCTGTTGACAAGTCCCGCCTCCCTCCCTCGCTCCCAGCGTTCTAAAACTTGCTACTCCGCGTTCCATTCGCCGAACGTTCGCCGCCTTCGCCGAATCCCCGCCCACGGCGCCTACCCTTTCACCTCCCAGCAATCGTGTCGGGCTGCTAAGCGGGCGAGCGCAGTAGCTTCAAGCGTCTTGCCCGTGCTGCGCCTGCGCGACATTTGAGCATCGAGGGGCGTGGATTTGCAGAAGCTGGAAAACCGGTGGTGGTCCTGAAAGAAAACAGGGAGCGCGAGCTTTGAAAAAAAAACCAAACCCAACAACAAGAACTCACAAACAGGCAGATGGATGTGGGCAGCGTTGCTCAGGGGGTGGAGCAGGCGACCCCGGAGCAGAGGACGCCGGAGCTGCAGCTGCAGCCTTCCAAAGAGGAGGAAGAGAAGGAAGAAGAGAAGCACAGGAAGCTCCTATGTTTGGAGTTTGCCTCCATCAGCGGCAGCGATCTAGCCGTTGCTCAGTGCTACCTGGCAGAGAATGACTGGGATATGCAGGTATGCCCTCGCTTCTCGTTTTAAGCACGTGCTTTATAGATCCCGGCGCATGATCCTAGCACACAATCACACTCTTGGGCCTTTTGTTTGTTTTTGCAGAGAGCGCTGAATTCTTATTTTGAGCCGCCTCTTGAGGAGCAACCTATGGACGCGATGCCAGAGCCTCTCCCGGTGGAGGGGACCCTGTAAGTCTCCTGCGCTTGTAAATCATCCCTCTCAAGAAGACCTCGGGGTTAAAAAATCGATTCCCGCTTGTGTACAGATGCATGGGGGCCATATTGGTGCAATTGGACGGTGGTGCTGTCAGGGCAGTGGAGTCAGAGGGGTTAAGATCCCTTCCCAGCCACCAGTTCACCTGGATGACCATGGGCTAATCTCTATTCTCCTAGCCTAGCCCACCTCATTCTCTTTGGAAGAGCATCACCTGCCTGCTGCCTTTACTCTACAATAGTACAGGGTGAGTCCTTTAAAAGAGGCCCAGTGGATACAGAGTACAGTGGTACCTCAGGTTATATACGCTTCATGTTACATACGCTTCAGGTTACAGACTCCGCTAACCCAGAAATAGTGCTTCAGGTTGAGAACTTTGCTTCAGGATGAGAACGGAAATTGTGCTCCAGCGGCACAGCAGCAGCAGGAGGCCCCATTAGCTAAAGTGGTGCTTCAGGTTAAGAACAGTTTCAGGTTAAGAACGGACCTCCGGAATGAATTAAGTACTCAACCCAAGGTACCACTGTACACATGTTCCACCGGGACTCTTTTAAAAGACTCACCCTGTATATGCCTCTGTAAGACATCCTAGTGGTATAATCATTAATATCTCTTGCACTTGGCTTGCCTGGCCCTGCCCAGGGGATTGGTCGGTAGTGTAGTCAAGTCTCTAAATAAGGGCTGGCTCCAGCAATTCTCCAGTTTTGAAGGCTTCCACAATGCCCATAAAGTAGCATTGTTTCAGGTCATTGTGGAAAACTTACATGTTGGTTCCCACTGAGACCTGCCATTTAAATTCCCTCCCATGCCCCAGAGTTCTGCCATACCAAGGGTGCCCTGGGGCACATTAGTGCTGTGTTTACATGTCTGCTGAGCACTTGGAAAAAATGAAACTGAGTGGGAGAAAGAGGCAGGCTGCAGGAGTGGCCTCTGCTGCTAAGATCCTAATCCAGATGGCAGTAACCTGTATCTGACCTACCTGGTATCGATTTGTACCTTCATAAACCGGCTCCACTATGTTAGGCTGAAACTAAAGCCATTTTCACAGATGGCCAGCATCTCAGAATACCTTTCTTGAAAATATGAATGAGGAAGCAATCCCAAGTATGGGAAGCCAGAGTAATTTACATAATTATGCCAGATCCAAAGTCCGCTCAGGACTTTAAGCAAGCCTAAGACTGGTAAAGAGACGCGGGTAGTGCTGTGGTTTAAACCACAGAGCCTAGGACTTGCCGATCAGAACATCGGCGGTTCAAATCCCCGCGACGGGGTGAGCTCCCATTGCTCGGTACCTGCTCCTGCTAACCTAGCAGTTCGACAGCATGCCAGTGCAAGTAGATAAATAGGTACCGCTCTGGCGGAAAGGTAAATGGCGATTTCGTGTGCTGCTCTGGTTCGCCTGAAGCGGCTTAGTCATGCTGGCCACATGACCCGGAAGCTGTAAACCAGCTCCCTTGGCCAATAAAGCGAGATAAGCGCCGCAGCCCCAGAGTCGGTCACGACTGGACCTAATGGTCAGGGGTCCCTTTACCTTTACCTTTAAGACTGGAAGAAGGGAAATAAGTCTTTAATATAACGTCTGATTTATGCCACTTTGTCATTCCTTTGGGTTGCCAAGTTGCTTGACTGAGCTGAACCAAGTTAGGATCCAGCATATGTGCCCCCTGCCAGGCCCTGCCCCCCACCCCATCCCAGAACGCCTATTTTTCAGGGCTGCTGTAAGTTCTGCTGGTTTTGGCTTGTTGTCAGCTGAGCTGGGACGAGACAGTTACACTAGCATATCTCCGACTGAGCTGGGGTTGATGACATGCCAGTTTAGCCCAGCTGAGCTGGGAATCTACTGGCTGAAGTGGGGACCTGCCATATCCTAACTCTCTCATTCTGGTGGATCTAGGGTTAGGATTACACCCTTTGCCATTCTTCACCTTTTGTCCAATAACTCATTGCTGTTATTTCTATTGCATGCATTCTCTTGCTGCAGTGCAGTGGTTAAGAGTTATGCATGATATCTTAGTTTTGAGCTGGGTGTTTGTCTTATTATTACTGGTTTCATTAGGGCTTGGATAACACAGTTGTATTATACAGTGTTTATTATTTTATGATGGAAGCCAGCTTCAGAGTTTTACTTTTAAAGGTGGCTTATCAATATAATAAGTAACTTGTGTCTGTGTTTTCTAGCATTGACCTAACAGACGATTCGACCGCCGGTAAAGTTTCTGCTGCTGTTAAAGAGGCGGGTCTTAGCCCCAAAAAGGATGACAGCACATTTTCTTTAATTACCTGGAATATAGATGGCCTGGATTTAAAAAACCTGCAAGATAGGGCACGAGGAGTTTGCTCCTATCTCGCTTTGTAAGTATCTATCACAGCGGTCCTATGGTGCCTTATTAGAGTGTCAGCCTAATTAAAATCATTGGGATTTATTTCAAAGTAAACAAGATTGGGATACACTTTAAAAAAAATCAGAATATTTCTACTATGCCATTTTTTCTTTCTTTTACACTTATCTGAATTGTAGAGCTGCCAAGAATATATAAGCCAGCCTTACCCAGTCTTGTGCCTCTAGATTTTTTGGACTACATATCCCATCAGATGCAGCCAGCATGGTGGGATATGTAGGCCAAAGCATCTAGGGGCACCAGGTTGGAGAAGGCTGATTTAAGTACGCCAGCCTAGAAATACATAATTGATTTTAACCCCAGTAGGATCTGAATCTTCACGGCTACTCCTTTTGCATGCAAACAGTTAAATCTCAAGAGACAAATCTTAGGTTCATTACACTTCCTTGTGTTGCTTGTGCATTTGATTCCATAACTATATTTTTGCACAACCCTATGCGTGTTTGCATTGCATTGCATTGCATTGCATTGCAGCCATAATGTTATGAAGTAAGGCCAGTTGTTGCTTTTTACAGTAATTAAATAAGTTAAGAAGACCACTGTAGGATCATTGTATAGTAAACAGCTTATCTGTTAAAGTATGTTGCTTCATGTTCCATTACACATTCCGCTTTCTCATTTAGGTACAGTCCAGATGTTGTATTTCTACAGGAGGTTATTCCTCCAGTTTTATCCTATCTACAGAAGAGAGCCGTCAGTTACACAATTATTCCAGGTAAAATGAAGTTACAGTAATTGCTATACATTTTTAGTGGGGTAGCTGTGTTAGTCTGCTGCAGCAAGAACAATCAGGAGTCTTGTGGAACCTTAAAGATCTATTTATTATGGTATAAGCCTTCATGGACCACTTGATTGCAAAAACCTCGATGGTTTTTTGTCATATTTCAAACAGTGAAAATCCAGACAGCTTTTTTTAGTTTTGCCCAAAGATGTTGAGCTTTTTTTGGCAATTTGAAAAAAAGAAAGTAGTTTTTGAGCTATTTTTAAGGGAATCACCTAAACAACATTGCTGACATGGATTGTTATACATCCAGAATTTCCCAGACATTTTCCACTATTTCCCCCTGGACACTGCTTCTGACTGCACTATTCTGGATATGTCCTGGAAATTCCAGATATATGGCAACCTTAGATTTACATAACATAAACATAACATAAACCACGGAGTTGTATATCTGAAAGTTGTTCCATCATTTTCAGGATGTCTGCCTATGCAACAGGATTTCGTCCGCCCCCCCCCCCAATAATGCCCCATCAAATCTACTCTGAAGGGTTGGGGGAACCCTGAGAATAGATAAGGTGGGCAGGGAGAGGGTGTCCAGTTGCACAGGTGATAATCTGTGCACTAAGGATGACGTGATGGATACAACCCATACTTTAGTAGTCTAAACAAGGTCACTATGGAATTTCTGAAGGAGACATCATTGTTGAAGACCATTCCTTTTTCTGTGTTTCTCTCTTCAGGTAATACTGATGGTTATTTTACAGCCATAATGTTAAAAAAATCAAGAGTCAGAGTTTTAAAAGAAGAAATAACTCCTTTCCCTACCACCTCCATGATGAGAAATTTATTGGCAGTACATGTAAGTGAGTTCTTGCACACCTAGTTCATGGGCATTTTGTTGTTGTTGTTCTAAAGGACCTCTATACATACTGCCCAGGAGAGGTCACTTTGGTGCTGCTAATGCAGCAAAAACAACATGGGAGGCAGCAGTTACGAGTTACAGTTCTCTGCAGCCACAGCAGGCACTGTGATTCTCCAGTGGTTTGACTTCACTCCTGGAAATGCAGTCCATTTTCTCTTGAGACAGATGGATGCCAACAACTGCATAAATGCACCAGAAGCAAAGTAGCCTAAAGTCAACAAAGAAGTGCACTCTTCCCTCAGCCCATCATCTTAAAATGCCTCTATTGTGGATTAAAATTTGGCCCTGACAAAGCTATTAACTAAAACGCTAGTTGATTGTTAACTGTTGATTAAAGAAGTTATAGCCGCAGCCCTACCTGTTTGCTATCATGTTAGTCACAAAAGTGGCCTAGGCTAGGCACTGTACAGAAGAAACCAGAATTGGAAAGATCTATACAAGGGTCCTTGTCATCTAGGAAAAGCTCCACCTTTATGTTGTCCAAATATGGAGGACAATATACGGGAGAATTAACTGTTATTGTAAAGAAAGGTCTAGCTGCACTTAGCCCTGTGCAGAAAATGTAGTTTTATGCATCTTGTTCTTTCACTAGAAACTGCTGTAAAGTCTGGTGAAATCCTACTGCTGTAGCAGACCATCGCATGCAGAAAATGTCGATTTATGCTTTATCTCTCGCTCTTCTTCATAGGCAACCATATCTGGCAATGACCTCTGCCTTATGACTTCGCATCTGGAGAGCACTAAGGGACATAGCGAAGAACGCTTGAATCAGTTGAAACGGGTGCTTGCCAAAATGACAGAGGTTCCAGAGTCCACTACTGTGATTTTTGGAGGAGATACAAATCTCAGAGACAAAGAGGTGAACTCGAGCAAAACTCCTTAGTTGTGTTGTGTTTATTTGTAACTCCTTTCCTCATCTCCTAAAAATAACTGTTACTTTCCCCACATATCACTTACGTGGGCTTTCCCCACCGCTGGTGACACAATTCCCCTTTGCCTATATATATTTTTAAACACAGCTTTTATTAAGGATTTTCAAGAACATGCATACAGAAAAGAAGAAAACAAATCATTCAGCAATAATCAGCAGTTGTCTTGCAAAATATTGACAACAAAGTAGACCTGACTAGCAGTAAGGAGCATAAAACTACACAAGATATCACAGTTCCCTTGTACCAAGTGATTAAACAAAGCCAGGGTAGCTATTTCTGAATTAGAACAGTGTTGCTAAGGAGCAGTGGTGGTGCTTCACAACAAAATTGGTGGCTCTCCCAATGAACCGTATAAGAAGTGACAAAATCAATCAATAGCTCATTTTTGAAAGCTGATTATTGGCAGTATATTTATAGTGCACTATTAACGCCTTCTACTTTTCTCTCCATCAGGTTGCTAAGCTTGGTGGTTTGCCTGACAACATTCTAGATGTTTGGGAATTCTTGGGCAAGCCAGAACATTGCCGCTACACGTGGGATACAAGCCAAAACACTAACTTGGATGCACGTTACAAGTGCAGATTGCGGTTTGATCGCCTCTTCCTCCGAGCTGCTTCTGCTGGCGGACAAATTGTTCCTAAGAGTTTGGATTTAATTGGGCTGGAAAAACTGGACTGCGGCAGATTTCCTAGTGATCACTGGGGTCTGCTTTGCAATTTTGATGTGGTACTATAAGGGGGGGGATGACTTCCACGCTGTGTATCAAAGACACTGTTATAACCTTTCCTGTCCCGTCCCCCCCACATCCTGCTGTATTTTAAACCAATTCTGGGATTGGTTCAAATTTATACGCTTCAGTGGTAATATACTAATCCATGCATTACTGGAATCCTTGCCCAGTGAAAGGGCGGGGAGAAGACTTTTAAATGTATACTCTTAAATTCATTCCAGTTTATAGGTACTCCGGGATATATTTCCCTCCTAAGTTTCATTTCCTGTGCAAATTAGATAAATGAAAATGCTAGCCATATAATACTGTTTCAGTCTTCAGTTGAATAAAGAATAATTCAACACACCTTTCCATAATCTTATATTGAACTCAATAAAGGTAGGCTTGAAGGGTTTTTTTAAAAAATTTAAACCACTGTTTTCAGGTAGCTAAGTTGGAAAAATAGCCAATTGTTTTAAGGGGGGGAGCGGGGAGCAACTAACTTTATCTATGGGCTGGTAATCCTAAAACAATTGTTACATTGCTGAAGTGTCATATCATTTCCTGTCTGTGAAGAAGGGGGATGGTTTTTCAGGAGGAGCAAGGCTTGAGTTAGAGATCGGCATTATGGGTACTCGATAATTCCCATGCACCAGTTGGGGTGCCCAAACCTTAGAGCCTTCTGGTGCTGATTCCCGTCAACCTTTCCAAATTAGCAGGCAACGAGAGGAGGTATCTCCCCTACATATCTCATCCTCTCCCTTTGGGAGACAGTATGGTTTAGGCCCAAAGAGAGAGACCACTGAATCAGCAGTGGTGAAGAGGACAAGGTGGAGTCCAATGGAAACATACTGGCAAAAAAGCTAGGACCGGCACTGATGGTCATGACTCTTAAAAGTGAGCAGTCCTAAAATAGATCCGATCATGTAATCAAATCAGGTAACAAAGGAATTGCCTCCTTACCAACGTATTTTCTCCTGGAGCCCACAAATCACAAGGTAGTGATCATCAGTTGTTTTGAAGCCCCAACGGCAAGGTATGATTGCCCATGGGTAGGTAATTTGCAGTATTCCCTCTACGCGCTTGCAGTTTCCCTACGTCACTGTGTGCCTGCAGGGAATTCTGAATTCCTCCCACTTCTGCATGTCGAAAATAGTCCTGCTACTGGATCTGTAGGCAGGATGTGATGACTGCAGAGTTGCTTAACTCAGCATGAAAGAGAGATGAGTCTCTCCGCAGGGCTGTCATGCAGAAGACTGTTGTCTCTTTGTCCAGGAGGCAGAAGCAGGACCTGGTGAGGCAGATTTCATAGGAACATCGGAAGCTTGTTGTTTAGTCGTGTCCGACTCTTTGTGACCCCATGGACCAGAGCACGCTAGGCACTCCTGTCTTCCACTGCCTCCAGCAGTCTGATCAGACTCATGTTCGTAGCTTCAAGAACACTGTCCAACCATCTCATCCTCTGTCGTCCTCTTCTCCTTGTGCCCTCCATCTTTCCCAGCATCAGGGTCTTTTCCTGGGAGTCTTCTCTTCTCATGAGGTGGCCAAGGTATTGGAGCCTCAGCTTCAGAATCTGTCCTTCCAGTGAGCACTCAGGGCTGATTTCCTTAAGAATGGAGAGGTTTGATCTTCTTGCAGTCCATGGGACTCTCAGGACTCTCAATTCTTGGGCGATCAGCCTTCTTTATGGTCCAGCTCTCACTTCCATACATCACTACTGGGAAGCTACCTTATACACTACATCGGAAGCTACCTTATACTAAATCAGACCATTGTTCAGTCTAGCTCGATATAATCTACACCAGAACCTTTGGGCCTTTGGATATTGCTGAACTACAACTCCCATAATTCCTGGCCATTAGCCTTGCTTGCTGGAGCTGATGGGAGCTGTAAGTTCAGACTGGCAGTGTTTCTCCAAGGTGTTTAGGATTTGCATGCAAAGCAAATGCTCTGCTACTGAGCTAGGAGAAACTTCCTAATTATGGGAGCTGTTTGATAGTGGAGCTGGCCATCTCAGGAGGTTGTGGTGGAGCCTCTTTTGATGGGTGTATTTAAACAGAGGCTGGCCAGCCCTCCATTGAGGATGATGTAGCTGCAGATTCCTGCACTGAGCAAAGCACTGAACCTCCAAAGTTCCAACACACCATTCTAGGATTCTATTTATCTGACAACTAAGCCAGTGGTGTGAACTGCCCAGAGGACTTTGGGCATCAACTAATGTGCTAAAATAAATACAGTGTTTATTTTTACTTTTAGCTGTGAGTTCTCTGCAGCCAAGGTTGCTTCCACAATATCTCTGTTCTTTACAGATGGCATAATTCAGGCATGAGCGAACTCCAGATGTTTTGGGACTACAACTCCAATCATCCCTAGCTAAGAGGACCAGTGGTTAGGGATGATGGGAATTGTAGTCCCAAAACATCTGGAGGGCCGAGTTTGCCTATGCCTGACATAATTCATTCACTTGGTTATTACATTCAGGCAGTGTTGCTGCCAAGATGTTGCATTTCACGTACACATTTGCAGCTTAAAACGCAGTGAGGTTGTTCCCACTCTCCACTGTGCTTCAAGTGGCATTTGAGCACTGATGTACCTGCCAGGGATGTCTTTACCTGATGTGCGCTACCTGTTTGGTTTCCCCACGCCTGCAGTCCTTCCCAAACTATTCCTGAAGCTGTCATCTGTGCAAGTGTGAAGGCTGTCTCAAATGGTAGTAATTATTATTATTATTATTATTGACACTGACAAACTGGAACGTGTCCAGAGGAGGGCAACCAAAATGGTCAAAGGCCTGGAAACGATGCCTTATGAGGAACGGCTAAGGGAGCTGGGCATGTTTAGCCTGGAGAAGAGGAGGTTAAGGGGTGATATGATAGCCATGTTCAAATATATAAAAGGATGTCACATAGAGGAGGGAGAAAGGTTGTTTTCTGCTGCTCCAGAGAAGCGGACACAGAGCAATGGATCCAAACTACAAGAAAGAAGATTCCACCTAAACATTAGGAAGAACTTCCTGACAGTAAGAGCTGTTTGACAGTAGAATTTGCTGCCAGGGAGTGTGGTGGAGTCTCCTACTTTGGAGGTCTTTAAGCAGAGGCTTGACAACCATATGTCAGGAGTGCTCTGATGGTGTTTCCTGCTTGGCAGGGGGTTGGACTCGATGGCCCTTGTGGTCTCTTCCAACTCTATGTTTCAATAATAATAATAATAATAATAATAATAATAATAATAATAATAATATAACCTGCTGGATCAGGCCAATGGCCCATCTAGTCCAGCCTCCTGTTTTCACAGTGGCCACCCAGTGGATTGTGTTAAACCAATAGGCAGGACCTACATGAGCACTCACTCCTTTAGTATTGAGAGAATTGCTGCCTCCAACCATGAAGGCAGAGCACAGCCATGGTGGCAAGTAGTCATTGAATTTGCTCCACGAATTTCTTCTGTCCTCTTTCAAAGCCACCCAAGATGGTAGCCATTGCTGCCCCCCTCCCCCATGGGAGTGACTTCCATAGTTCAGGCGCTGTCTTACACACTTCAGCTTAATCACTGCTTATATCAAATTGGACATAAGCTTGCTTGAGGGAAAATGCACAAAACAGGAACATTTCTCAATAAACTACAGGGTAGATCGGACTTGTGGCTAACATCAAACACCAGCAGTGGGAGTGCTCTGCTCCAGTGCTTCCTGCTTGGCCTTGCATGGTTTGTGGTGATTTTCCTGACTTAAAACGAAATTTCAAAGCTGTGTCAGACTTTTCAGTGTTTTCTCTAAAGTATGCTTTTTAAAACAACAACACCTTGCTCTTCTGCAGCTGGCTCGATGTCAAGGAATTGAACAACTACCTGACTTTTAGAAAGCATCTGAAGGCAGCCACAGCCCTGTTTAGGGAAGTTTTTAATGTTTGATGTTTTATCGTGTTTTTAATATTCTATGGGGAGCCGCCCAGAGTGACTTGGAAAACCCAGCCAGATAAACGGGGTGTAAATCATAAATTATTATTATTTTAGCCCCTTTTAAGGATACATGAGAGGCGAGTTGGGTGGAGCTCAAGCATCGCCCCCTGGTGGCGGGGTTGCGATCCAGCTCCAGACCATGGATGGCGGATGCGCTTTAGTGGCTGGAAAGGAGGACGGGAGACCGAGCGTTCGCTGCTGTGTCTGTTTTTTTGTTTTGCTTTGGACAAGAGCATGAAAAATACTTGCAGGCATCGATCGCCTAGGCTTTGCTAGCTTGGCCTAATAGTACGCACACCCACTTCCAATTTTTATTGCCCTTGGTTACAAAATAATAATAATAAAAAAATCCTCCAACAGCTCCTGCTCCGTCCTTTAAATCTTCGTGAAGACAACGAGGGGGAGCAGATGGGGCACTGAAGGATGCAGCCGTACCCTGCCGAAGCATCAGGGGATGTCCCTGGCGCCGCCCGATCTCTCTCTCTTTCCTAGCCCCACCCCCTCCTCGCCTCGTCTCTAACCGCCAGGTAAGAAAATCTGAGCTCCCCGCCCGCTTCCATCGTAGGTCGGTGCTGGCGACTTTGTGTCGCATGCAAAGGGAAGCCCTCGCAAGCCGTTTCTGCTTCCAGTAAGTGGGGTGTGGTGGAAAAGGGGTGCGGGGTAGGTCCAGCAATCGCTAGAAGATGCATTTGCTTCGATTTCTCGGTTTTGCTCTGGCCCTGGGTTTTTGTCTTGCACACTGCCAGCCTCTGTTCCCAGCAAGGTGAGATCCCCGTAAGGATTTTGCAAACGCAAAGGGGAAAGTCAAATATGTTTCATCTCTCTCTTTCTTTCCTCCCCCCCCCCCGCTTTCCCCCGCTGCAACAAAAACAAAAAAAAACAGTGGTCGTCTCCAGGGGAAATGCATTTATTCCTTTTAGTGCCTAGCAATTTTTGCAAAGAGGCTTTCTCTGCAGCTTCCTCGCCGTGACAGAGCGCTTGTGCATCCGTCACTGGGGAAAAAACCCTGAAGGTAGATATTGTCTGCCTTTTGCATTCATCTTGCAACAAGGAGTCAGATGCATGTCTGCCGGGCTATGTTTTCACATCGCTGTGTGTGGGAACCTCTCCCCCGCCTGCTGCTGAGCAACTAGACGAAGTTGATGGAAAGAGCAGCAATGGCTGGTTGCATCAAGTGATGGGGGACATCTCATAAAAATATCTTCTGCAAGGTATAAAAGTGGCTTCTATAAAACAATCACTTGCATGTTCCAAGTTACTTACAACCTTTTGGCTAAGAGAAACCAGAAGCAAATGATTTTTGTATGCTTGTATGGGATGTACTCATCCAATTTTGCAGTGGATAAACTGAATGCTTCAAAATGTTTGTGAGAAGCACAGATCAGGGCGATAAGAATTAAGTACTGGTAATATCCCATTTAAAGATGAAACGGAATAGGATTGGGAGACAAATATAGCGAAACATAATGTGCATGTTTACTTGGGACAGCTGCATGCGCCAGTGACACTTAATGGATTGCTAGGACTAAATGGTTCCCACGAGCAATACTTAATTTTTTATTTTGTTTTGCATTGCTCATGTTTGAAATTGAAATGACAAAATAGACGTGCCTGACGAAAATGTGTTTTAAATTTTAAAATGGATCTTTTCCAGTGTCCATAACACACCCAACAGCTCTCGCAAGTGTTGCCCCCCAGAAACTACAAAGCATTATTTTGCCTGAAGCAGGAGTTCCTATCCCTGCCGTCTGTACATATAGGTGGTCATGTTTATAAAGCAGGGAACATCTTCCTGTTAGCCTCCCAATGCCCCCAAAGCACCGGCAGGAACCATGGAATGCCTCGCAGTTCCTTCTTCACTTAAAAATTAAAAAGGTAAAATTGCATGTTTTTCAGTCTACCAGACATCTGGTAACAGAGGGGGAATGTGCCATCCTTCCAACATCACTAGGTTCATCTAGGCCCAATAGCCAGCCTACAAATTTGGCAAGAGCATACCAAAAAAGTAGGGGGGCAGTTTATTCTTATGTACACATTAATGTTTTACTTGCATTAATGAATGCTATATTAACAATGATCATGATCATAATTGCTGGTACCTGTGCAGGCCCTGCTGCCGTGTCAGGCCAGGCTGGAGGTGAACTATTTCTAGGTGTGCCAGAACGCAAAAGGAAGATGTCCTGCTGACCTGACCTTCATTCTTCACCTCATTGTTCTTCGTTGCCTTCCTTGGCAGTCTGTTTTACTGTTGAACAGCAAATGTTCTTCCTGACGTGGTTTGCAGGCTCCTTCTCATCCAGGCACTGACTAGGCCCAAACCTGCTTAGCTTCAGTAAAGATTGTTGCATCAATGTGCCTTCAAACCACACCCTTGGTCTAGATTTTGTTGTGGTCCAGCATTGCTTAGGGTGAAATAAGCATAAATCTCCTTTAGATCAATGGAGTTAAGGGGTAATTAAGCTCTCCCTGAATACAGAGATCTTTAAACCCCAGGAGTAGCTTTATAAGCTCTGGCTATTTTATATCGACAACTGTTAAGTGCTTTTCTCAAGAAGAGACATGTATAGCGCGGTCATTAAGAGAGAATTATCTTCATGGCTTGGCAATTTCAAGTTGCTTTCACACACACACACACCCTTAAGAAAAATACATGGACTTTTATCAGGAAATAAGCAACCAGCGTAGGTTTTCACTGTAATGTAGTTTTTGTAAATATGGAAAAGACTGGTTCCTGATGTCCTCAGAAACAATGAGTTAAGATGGGATTTTACTGTTTCTCCTCACTTGGAACTTCTTGCTAAGTGTGTATCAAATTTGGAGTCAACTCCTCCAAAACGGGCATAACATAAACATTCAAATAAATAAAAGTGCTACCAATGGATTTTGGCAATTTTTGTGTCTTGGGGTTCCTATTAATGGTGTCTGACCTTTGATCAGCTGTCTGTTACTACACAGATTAAGATACCCTTGGAAAGCCATTTAAAACTGGATGGCTTCAGAAGCGTAGGTTATTTCAAACCAGGTCTATTTCTATTGGCCTCGTGTGTCACAATATAGCATAAATTTCCTTTTAATAATGGCATTTTAATATCTTGCTGCAGCAATTACACTGCTCATTGGCTGCTAGCATGATTGGTTCTTGAAACTGTATAACCTTTCAAAACCTCTTGTCTTTAGAGCTCCCTCGCTATTCAAGGCAACTTCAGTAATTGTTAACACAGGCATTTGACTAGGCAGCTGTCATATCTGCTTAATTATTCAGTCGCAAAATGACCTTTTAAATGAAGCATCTCCCCACCCCCAGTTATTTAGCAACTGAGAATTTGGTGCATATCTTATCAACATTTAGCTGAGTGGCTTGATGGCTGTTATTGCCCTCTACCCAAAATAAAAGCTATCAGGATTATTTGCTAGCTGTGCTTTCCGTCGTCATGCTTGCACATCACGATAAGCCAGAGTTGCTGGCTTTATCATGATTTATTCTGAAAGAGCGGCACGCTTCTTCAAAAGAAACAAACCAAGTTGGCTTCCCATGGTTCTGAACCTGAAATCATGGGGTTTCTCTCTTTTTTTAAATGATATTTATTAAAGTTTCAAAAAAGGTTACAAAAATAAGAGAAAGAAAAGGGGGGGAAAAGAAAAAATACAAAATACAGAAAAATAAAAACACTTAAAAACAAACCAATCTTTCCATGTCTTGTTTTTCATTTACTTGTTTCCCTGACCTCCTCACAGCTCCCTTTTTTGTATTCCAGTTCAATTAGTTAATTCAGCAAATCCTTTCCCTCTTTGTTTTTATCCTAATCCTTTAACTTAATATATTGTAACTTTGGATTCTCACCTGTTAACAAACCATTTTTACATACTCCTTTGTAACATTGCTGCTAAAACCACTTAACTTCATTCTGACATCATTCTAACATTCATTAATTTTGCAGTGTTTCTGTAAATAGTCTTTAAATTTCTTCCAATCTTCTTCCACCGACTCAAATCATGGGGTTTCTCTTTAACCAACCAGCATTGTCAGCCAGCCTTAATCATGGTAGGGAGTTGTTGCTGCTGTTGCTGTTAGTCTTACAAATCTTGGCTTGATAGGAACATGGTGGCTGGTAGGACGGAAGGAAGGGAGCCCAGCAGTAGGTGGCGCCAGAGCAAATGACAGTTGCAGCCAGCTAATACTCAGCTTCTACACAACCTCCTCCCTGCTGGATTCTGCAAGGGCAACGGTGTCACTAAAGAGGAGGAGGAAGATGGCAGACAGTTCTACTCCTGAACTAATGTTAAGAAGCTAGGGAAGTGAGGGGGAGGGTGGGGTTTGGCTGAGAACAGAATGAGGTTGGTTTGGCAGTGCTCCATTTGCCCAAATTGTCCATCTTCCCCTGGGTAGGGAGCAACTAAGTAAGATCCCGGATTTGCATGCTGCATCAAGCCAAGTTAATTGTGGCTCCCTGGTTTCTTTCTCTCATTCCCAACAGGGGAAGAAGAGAGTGGGAGTTGTCAGTTTCACAGTAAACCATGGTCAGGCAACAATTTTTCCTAGCCTTTTCTGTTTTTTGTCACTGCAATGAGATAATATTTGCAAACTATTATTTACTTGCTAATTAATGTTCATCACAACGTGTGTGTCCCCTTTGTTCCCCTGCAGCCTCCCAGCTGGATATTGGACAGAATTGGCAGAAACGAAGGTTTTTTTTTTAATGCAAAGTCTTCAAATTGCTCCCTGAAACTGAGGTTGATATTGCCTGTTTAAGGAAGAATGGCTCTTGCGCTAGAACTAGGAACCCTGTGCTTACTCTTGGGAATTCTAACAGGTAGGGCAAGACTCTTCGTACTCATGCCGTATAAATATAAGAAACCATTATTTTGCTTTTGAGGCCTGGAGAGAGAATAAAGGTCTGCACTGTGCACGGAACCTCAAAATAATTTCTGATTGCAAAAGACTCCCAAATGGCTTATGAAGATTGTGATAGCAGTAATAAAAGTATCTTAGTATCTTAGCACCAGCTGGAGAGTCTAAATGGATGTTCACCGTACAGTATAGACAGGTCACAGTTGCTTGAGCAGTTCAGTCCATACCGCACAGTAAACCATGGTCTGAACCAAGGGTCATTGCTTGTTTTGCTCCCAACAAACATTTGGTAAGCCAAGAGGTTTTTTTGTACAATCAAGCATTATTTAAATTTTATGAAATGAATAAATTAATATGAACAAATATTTGCTTCACATCATTGCTCGTTTGTGGCCAAACAACCCATGACTTCTTGGTTCAGACACAGCATTAAGTCAAATGTTGTGGTTTTCTGCTCTCTCTCACTTGTGCAGAGGAGTGAAGCATTCACAGGAAACCATTAACTTTGGTTTACCATGATGTGTGCATGCTATCATTGTAAACACTAAGCTGCCTGAATTTCTATTTCTTTTAAACCCTTTACAGACCATTTGTGCAGATTGCTGTTGAGGTTTTCCTTTTTTCAGGGTTTTATTTTTATTTGACTCTTTATTTTCCTTGCTCTCGTTTTGCCCCCCCCCCCCAACTGCTAAATCTCCATCTAGAAACAGTGCTCTACTCTTCCTGAAGCAAATGATTTCCCCCTCCCCTCCAAAGGCTTGCCGTGTTTCAGAGAAGAGGAGGCTGCTGGGCACATCAGTAACATGAAAGTAACCCAGAGATAGAATTAAATCCTATTTATTATGTACAGGAGCTTAAAACCACATATAGCTTAACACTGGAGCCTTGGATGAATTTCTGACTTTTGCTTGGTGAAAGATTTTCATAAGCCCTGCCAAATGTTGCCAGAGTTAGTTAACCCCTTTTCAGTATGTGGTTAAAAAAATTCTTCCCTCGCCCACACCAGAAGTATAAATGGTCTAAACCACAGAGCCTAGGCCTTGCTGATCAGAAGGTTGGCGGTTCGAATCCCTGCAATGGGGTGAGCTCTCATTGTTCGGTCCCAGCTTATGCCCACCTAGCAGTTCAAAAGTACATCAAAGTGTAAATAGATAAATAGGTAGCACTCCAGCAGGAAGCTAAATGGTGTTTCCGTGCGCTGCTCTGGTTTGCCAGAAGCTATCTGTGGACAAATGCCGGCTCCCTTGGCCTATAGAGTGAGATGAGCGCGCAACCCCAGAGTCGTCCGCGACTAGACCTAACGGTCAGGGATACCTTTACCTTTACCTTTTAGCACCTTTTATGAGGTACCACTTTAGCAGGGCTTGTCATCTGGGCAGCTCAGGGCCTCCCCACACACTGCCTAGGCTTGCCCCCCTCCCCAGGAGATCACTTTGGTGCTGTTAACTTCACCCCGGAGGTGCACTGAAATCTTCAGTATGTTGCTGACGTTTTCCTTTGTGATTGTGGGCCTGTGAACCATCCCAGCACCTCTCATACTCTGGGAGCTGTTAATTAGACTTGCAATGTTGATGTCGTGAATGCTCAGTTAAAGTGTTCCTTAGTTTTCTGCTTCCATTCAGTAATCCATTTATTTTATTTTAAATTTATGTGTCTTATTCCTAATACTCTGTCATCTACGTCAGTGATCATCAGCAATTTTCCACCATCAGTTAGTCCTAGACCATTCCCTGGGCTCCATGAAAATTGTTTCTTACACTTGTGTTAGCAAGGCTGTCATTTTGCATTTATATAGTTGCTGCAGCTTCACGGACCAAATAATGTAGCTTGACAATGCAATTCTATATGCCCCTAGTCAGAAGTAAACCCTGCTGAGTTTATTGGGGCTTGCCCCATAAAGTGTGCATAGAATTTCAGCCTTGACCACTGAAGTAAAGGCACAGGAAGGTATAGATTTAAAATTTCAGCAAAGTTACAGAACGCTGTCATTACACTGTGAGAATTTTTCTGACGCCTTCGCTTTAGCTTCAATCCTATTACATGCTTACCTCTGAGTAAGCCTCACTGAATTCAGGGTTCACTTTTTGAGTAGACATAGTTTGGCTTGCCCTGTTACTTTTGTTTGTCATATGTCTTCTATACTGTCCCCCCCCCCTGTTTTTTAAAAATGGCTTTTATTTTTTCTAGTGTAGGACACCTTGAGGCCATTTGGTGATAGGGCAAGATATAAATACCTTAGATAAATAATACCGAACAGATTGTCCATGCTTTCCATACCATCTGTAAAGCTGAAGCCGATTTGACTCACATGGTTGTTAAGGGAATAGACTGGTGCATGTGTCCTGTTTCCGACATCTTGCTTTCATCCAGTTGTCTCCACCCACAAGGCCTAGAAAACTGCCATTTAAAGGTAATTACAGCTGAGACCTAGATAGATGCATTTAAGTTCATAGTAACAGAACCAAGCCCAATGCGTATTTTGGATAGAGAGGCCACTTGTATGTGGCTCAGAAAGATTCGGTGGAAGACACTTTTTAATAGATATCTGTTCACTTGCTGCACACGTATTGAAAAGGGCGAAGGCTGTGTCAGATGTTCTGCTGACTCACTGACAATGAAATTAAAGTGACTGTGTAAAAATCATGGCTTTTGCCGTTATGTTTTTATTTTAAGACTGGGATATTAGAGATGCCCCCCTTGCTTGGCTACCCGCTGTTGGAGGCAGGATGAAGGGCTTGATGGATCTTTAGCCTGATGTGACAGGTCTCTTGTACATTCACCGTTAAGAAACTAATGGGATGAACTTAGCTAGGAGGTGGAGAATGTTTTTTTTAAAAAAATAAATAAAAATAATAACAATAATATAGATAGATAGATAGATAGATAGATAGATAGATGATAGGATAAGTGAATTTGACAGCATGAGTTTTGGCTTCTAAATGACCAGCAAACATATAAGTCGTATATGGATTACACCACCACTTCTGCAAGCCAGTTTACACCATGTTGTTCATACAGTTAAACTTATGCTGTCCCTCCCAAGAATATAGCGGAGTCAGAGATGATAGGCTGAAGTGGCTTGTGCAGTGCTCAGCTCCTGGCTTCCTTATAGTCCTTATTCATACAGTTTTGCATCTTTAGCCTTTGCATTATCCATCCACTCACTTCAGACTTCCACTGTTTTCTGTTTGAACTACTGTCCCATCTACATGCATGCATGAGCAGCATGGGCGTAGCCAGGATTTTTATTGGAGGGGGCAGGACTTTTGTTAGGGGGGCCAGAACCGATGTGATTGGTCAGTTAGTTAAGTATTTCTGTTGTTTTACTTGATCTAAGGGGGGCAGCTGCCCCTCGCTGACCCCCTTGGCTATGCCCATGATGAACAGAGTGAAATCCACCTCCTTGCTGGTGACAGCGGTGGGTTTTTGTGTGTGTGTGTGAATGAAAACAACCACATCTCAAGCCATACCTGCAAGGCCAACTGTGAGAGTCTGTCCCCTCATAATCCTCACCTGGCTGGGAACGTTAGCAGTGATTGGCTGGAAAGGACCTTCCAATGGGCCCCATCTGTGTGGTTCTTTCATTGAGTTCCTTCATGCCCATGTGGCGTGGGATTGCAACATAAATTGCTGTAGGTGCATATTGGCAGGGCTTGAGATGCCTTATGCGATTTGATTCTGAGGAAGAGCTCAGCAGCAAAAATAATAACTGACAAAGAATAATTGGGGGGACGGACTGGGGGGGGGAATCAAGGTCTTAAAACCGTTTCATCATTTACTATTAATTAGTCATTTGTGTACTGTCTGAATTGGTTCTTCATCTGGATCCCAGAAATAGAGTAGTTTGCTTAAAGCAGAGAATGGCTCTTTGCCTTGTAGAAGTGCCTAACTCTGATTCCCTGCAAACCAGATGCTCTCTTTTTTAGTGACTCAGCAGGCTGCGTTGCCTAGTAAGCAATGCCAAAGTAAGTGTGCTACCCCTATTTCAGTGGCAGCTTAAAAAAACCCAAAGACCTTTCATTTTACCTCTCTCCAAAATAAGTGAGATGGATGCAGTGATATGTCAAAAATATGAGGAGCAGAATTCCCCGTCTTCAGGCTCTAGTTGGAAGACCATCTTTTGCTCTCTGCTGGACAAGAGCTGTGATTTATCCCCCCCCCCTTCTTAGGCTAGTTTGGAAGGAAGGTGCAGTCAAAGAAGGGATCTGATTCTTGTTACTTTTAATTGAGTTTTTAATTCGAGTGACAATTCAAGTGATCCCTTGTTGATAAAGTGACTACTCTCCAGGTAAAGGGTAAAGGGACCCCTGACCATTAGGTCCAGTCATGGCCGACTCTGGGGTTGTGGTGCTCATCTCGCTTTATTGGCCAAGGGAGCCGGCGTACAGCTTCTGGGTCATGTGGCCAGCATGACTAAGCCGCTTCTGGCGAACCAGAGCAGCGCACGGAAACACCATTTACCTTCCCGCCGGAGCGGTACCTATTTATCTACTTGCACAGGCATGCTTTCGAACTGCTAGGTTGGCAGGAGCTGGGACTGAGCAACGGGAGCTCACCCCGTCACGGGGTTTCGAACCGCTGACCTTCTGATTGGCAAGCCCTAGGCTCTGTGGTTTAACCCACAGTGCCACTCTCTAGGCTACATTAAATCAATATAAATTAATGAAGCTTTTTTTTTATTTTTATGAGAATGCATTGTAAGGGGAAGGACTTTTCAGCGCTCCTGCTCTCCTGTGATATGAGTACCTATCCTTTCAGGGTGTTTCTGCGAACAGTGCAGAGAAGGCGCCAAGTATTCGGACGCAATAATATCTCCTAATTTAGAAACCATGAAGATTATGCGGGTCCCCCATGCTGTGTCGGTGTCAGACTGCACGGCAGCCTGTTGCGATCTTTCCGACTGTGACTTGTCCTGGATGTTTGAAAGGCACTGCTACATCGTCAGTTGCCAACGTAAAGGGAACTGCGAGCCCAAGAAGATGGAGAAGGTGAAGTCCTCTTTGACTTTTGTGCTAAGGCCTCCCCAGAGGCCCTCTGCACCGCTGGGGTACGGGCAGGGGCCATCAAAGGTCCTCCACCCAATGGCGCTGCAGGGCGACCCCTCAGATGAAGTCAGCAGCCTGAAGGAGCTGTCCTTCCTCAGTCGGGAGGAGAGCCCAGAATACCCAGATGAATATGGAGATACGGAGCAGAACCCCTTTCGGTTGAGCCTCAAGCCTGAAGAGAAGGAGGATGTGAACTATGCTGACTGGAGTTTGTTGGTGGCAACTGAGAATGGCTTCAATTCTTCAGGGCTCGGTGATGGAGACAAACATGTTGACTTGGTCAGAAGTGAAGAGGAGAGAGGTCCTTTGGAGACTCCTACAGGTGCAAATGAATCCAAGGGAAATCATGTCACCGAACGTCCTGGAGAGTTGCCAGAGATCATGTTGGGCATGATGGAGAAATCTGCAAATGAATTAGGTTTTCAACCGCCTGATGAAACCAACAGCACCTGGCAGGAAGAGGTATGTTACCAGTATTTCATTTTTTGAAATAGCATTGGAGTAACATGTTGTTGTTTAGTCATTTAGTTGTGTCCGACTCTTCATGACCCCATGGACCAGAGCATGCCAGGCACTCCTGTCTTCCACTGCCTCCCACAGTTTGGTCAAACTCATGCTGGTAGCTTCGAGAACACTGTCCAACCATCTTGTCCTCTGTTGTCCCCTTCTCCTTGTGCCCTCAATCTTTCCCAACATAGAAATCTGCAAATAAAATACAGTTTGGTTTGCCACCAAACTAGATTTTTTTCTGGATTCTTTGGTGAGAACCCGTGCCTGTTAAGATGGAACAAAATTGATAAAAGGCTTGCGCTGCTGGTGGAATTTTGGCCTAATCTTTGCTTGGGGCAGTTAAATTCTTGCTCATGTAACTGGGAGTTGATTTTAAGAAACAGCCCTTAGTTAATGCGGAAAATTAGCAGTAGTTTTTGTTGTTTGTGAAAGCTGAAAAGCCTAGATTAGTGCTGATTAATCCTAGATTAATTTAGGAAAGCCTAGATTAATTTAAATACACTTCCTTTCCCCCCCCACCTGCGTTGCATATCTTATGGGCAACTCAGACAAATAAGATTTCATTGTGCTAGTTGTACAGAAGGACAGGAAATTTCTGTTGCCTGGATTTAATAAGCATTTTGCTTTGTGTGCTGTCATATCTCACATTACTGTTGGTCTCCTATATAGCTATGAGGGTGCCAGGTGATGTACTGCTTTCACTGCTTGTAGAGGGAATTATTTTGCAGAATTTGCATGGGTGTGTGTTTATCTCCAGCGGTCCCATCCTGTTTTTTTGTTCAGTTTTCATAGCAGAGCTGGAAAAATCCCAGTCATCTACTTACCCAGGTACTTAAATATTTGATGCTGGGACTTGGGAATGTGCAATGTTTCTCATCCCATACGTCACTGGTAAATGCGATTGATTTTAGCTGTAACATAATTTTGCACTTTTACTTCTAATACAGTGTTTACGATGTGTGTCATAATGTGAGAGGGGAAATATACACAATAATTATATATCCCTGCAATTCATCTTGTAGGTTCTAACAACTTCCCATAATCCTTCTTCATCAGACACCCTGGGGTTTCTCTCCACCACCGCAACACGAACTCAGACATCAGACCTGCGAAATCTTATGCAGGATGATGCCACACCCCTTCCCACCGGTGCTGTTTTCACCCAAGCTACTGCCACAGATCAAGTATCATTGCCCACTTCTGCCTCCAAAGATGGTAATGTAAATTCTTCTGAGAATAAGGCTGCAATCCTAACTGCGCTTATCTGGGAGTAAACCCCACTGAATTCAATAGGAGTTACCGTACTTTTCTGTGTTGTAACACGCCCCAATGTATACACACCCTCTTTTTAGGACTCCAAATTGAGAAAATGGGGGGAAATTGCCCAGACTTGTTGAGCTTTTTTTTTTTGGGGGGTGCTGAAAATCACTCACCCACAGAACACAGAACCAACACAGCTGATCACACACACATCAACGAAGCGACCGTCTGATCGCTCACCGACAGCAAACGCCAATCGCCCACCCAATTGCCACAGCAGCCAATATCCTGTAGAACTTGACACAACAATCAATCACCCACCAAAACACCGCTGACAATCTCCGGCTCATGGCAGCCACCAATCGCCCATCCAACCTCATCACTATCCATGTATAAGATGACCCCACTTTTTATGCTTAATTTTTCAAGAAAAAAACATATTCTTATACATGGAAAAATACGGTACTTCTGAGTGGATGTATTTAGGACTGCACTGAAATTAGAAATGCTAACTTCTCAAACTGCTGCTTGAATCAGGCTTGTAAAAAGCTACTTAGCTGCTTGCACGTGGTGAGGAAGAGAAGAATCTTTTAAAGCAGGGAGAAATCCTCATGCTGAATAAACTATCTGCTTAACGCTTCATCAAAGGAAATGCATTATTATTATTATTATTATTCTTTTATTATTAAGTTTCAGCTTCAGAGGGAATATTCATCAAGTCTTGTTGAGAAAACAACTGTCCCAAACCATTATTATTAATATTCTTAGAATCATAGAACTGTAGAGTTACAGTTGCATGCTTTACCGACTGAGCTATCCCAGCTGTTTCAGCAATAGAAAATTCTTGCCATGCTTTCCTCAATACATTGTTTTAAAATAACTTTTTTAAAAATTTATACGCAGTAAAGGAACTCCTGGTGTCGGCTGGAGATAATCTACAAGTAACTTTACCAGAAAACGATGTTGAATTGCATGCGTTTGTAGTCACGCCATTCCTTTCAGGTGAGTTCTTGATGCAAGTGGGATGGAGGAGAACTGCACTAAGTTGCTTGTCTTATGCTAGAAACCATGTAGAGACTATCGACAAAAATCTGAAAAAACTATTGTTTGCCCAAACCAGTTTCCTTCCACATTCATTTGAAATGGAAAACTATAGTTTCTTGCAAAGTGAAACCCCTTATTTCTTCCTCTTGCAAATGAAGAGCTGGTACATGCGTGTGAATTCGAGCATGGTTCGCTTGCTTTGTTTAAGCTGGGCCAATTATTCTCCCGTAAGATTCTAAATTATTCAGATATTAAATATGCAAAGTCAGTAAATGTATGCAAAATAGGGAAATCTGCATGAACGTTGCTGGCTGGCACAGCTAATGCTGAGTATCAACTTTGTGTTTGGCACCAACTTTTAAATGCGAAAAAGGTGAATAAGGTTTAATAGCTTCATGTAAGCTCAGGGAGAACAAATGAGGGAAGTAAGGATAGAAGATTTTTCAGAGACAAAGTCATTTTAAACTGATGGGAACAGTTAGATTATTGCACAGTATAAAGGTCAGAAATTCTACGAGTAATTCACACATATTAGATGGCTTATGTGGTGTGGCCATTCATACTGATTATGTATAAAAACTTTGCTTGTTAATCAATTTGTCTAGTTCAATTTTTAGGAAATAGGGACAGTAGACAGTGATCATGCATGCACCACAATTCTCCCATAACTGGGCCCCAGTTCAGATACTAATGCAATCTTCACATGATGTAGGACTGCCATTTGTCTTCTTCATTTCCCTGCACCTCATGCTGATGTTCATTTGTGCGGAGGACTTGCTCATGCAATTTCTACCCTTCCTAGTAGAAGGGAAAATAAATCATGTGAGTAGACAACCACTGTAAAATGTTCCACTCCACCCCATGTTTCTCCACCCCATGAAAGCTCGGCAAACATCAGAGCCAGGATCAGGTCTCTCTTCCAAAGAAGAACCATAACCAGTTGCTGTGCTGCTTCCTCCTTTTCAGAATCGGCCTATAGTTATGAGTGGAGCTCGATGAGTCACCCTGATGGTTACAGTGGTGAAATGGAGGGCAAGCACACGCCAACGCTGAAACTTTCTCAAGTAAGTGGGCTGCTCCTTAGGGAGACTTGACTCGTGTTTACCGCAGGGTGTGGCAAAATGCACACTCAGCTACGGTGGGTAATGGCTTTAGAGATGCTTTGCTGTAAGGCAGTCACGTCAGTTACAAGTTGCCGTTGTCAATGGGCCTATTTCTCTCCAGATTAGGGTGGTGTTCCTGGTGGCTGGCACCAAGTGAGATTCCTGAAAATATACCTGTTGGCACCTAAAGAACTTGGTGCTGTTCTAGCCCTGGTGTCAGGAGCCAGAGTTAGGAGTAGGTCTGTAATAAAACACCTGGTGACTGTGAAGTTAGCTCTTTATTCAAAGAAACCAAAACAGTGCAGGCCTAGTGATCCCGTCAACGCTGCCCAGTAGGTCTTGCACCAATATGGCAGTTGCAAGCCCCAAAGGTCTTCACACTGCTAAGACTCCTTCCCTGGTTCCTTCCCCTTGTCTCTCTTTTCTCTGCCCTCTTCATTTCTCTGCGTGTTCTGGGAGAGGAGCTGGTCACAGCAGAAGGGGGAGATTCCCTGGCTTCTTCAGCAGCCTGCCTCGTCTCTGTCTCCCGGCCTGCCTCCTCTCCTGCTTCTGATTCTAGATTGCTCTCTGCCCCAGCCTCTTCCTGCTCACTAAACCCTGTCACCTGAGCAACTCTTATACATAGGTAGTTCAGGAATTTGGTAGACTATCTTACTGGATGCACTTCCAGTCTCTGCAAGATTTTCTTGTTTCTACTCAGCTCATACCTGGTGCTACCTGTATATATATTACATTTTCCTTTATTTCAGCCTTCTGGGAGGCACAGCTGCAATGTTCTGAGTTCCTCCCCACCACCCCTAAGTCGTTCTGGGTGGCAGCAGAGATGCTGCTTCATGATGATAATTAAGCTCTGGGTTTGATGCACACTCAGACTTCTTGCATTTTTTGTTATATTGTGCCATGTGAAGTCCTATGTGTTACGGGAGAGACATTAAAAAACCCTCTGTTACAGCTGCCAGTAGGTGCCTATGTCTTCAAAGTGACTGTTTCTGCTGAAAATGCATTTGGAGAAGGATTTGTCAATGTCACTGTCCAACCAGGTAAATCAGTTTTTCAGACAGTTAAAACTAATAACCTCCTCTCGCCATACCTGCATGCCAGTTTGATGAATGATACTTTTAATCAGTTCTGAATTTCATCAGAGAGTGAACAGCTGTAAAAGTTTTACATTTTTATATCACATTTGTGTAACATTCCTGCTTTGCCTTTAGAGGGAACCACAGGATAGTAAATATTCAAGTGCATCCACCCTTGTAATTTCTTGCTGTTCTGATTTTATTTGTGGGGCAGCTACCCTAGATGAGCACTTGATTTGCACATTCCATGTTAGTGTCTCCCCCTCCCCTCTTCTTGCCGCATGTTCAGGATCTACAGTACAGCATTTTGGGGCAAGAAGGTGGAAATGGGACCCAAGTTGCCCATGTAAATAGTTTTGTATTGAGTGCTGGGTATGACTTGCCCGCTTGCATGGGCCTTTAGGTTTCTGCACCCATCTCCCTCCCTTCATTTTGGACCCATTTATTATAAAATATGATGAGGTACAGATGTATGTAAACCTCTGTTGTGGTGTACTTCAGATATCCAACAGAATGGGATATTGAAATATTTCTTATTCCATGTTTATCTGACATTTCCTCTAAGGAGTTTGTGGTGGCATACCTGGTTATCCATGTCCTCATTTGATCTTTAGTCACAACAACTTTGCGAGTTAGAGTTAGGCTAGGGGACTGTGACTGGCCCAAGGCCCACCCAGTCATCTTCCTGGCTGAATTGGGGGAATTGGACTTTGGTCTTTTCCAGCTTAAGAATTTAAGAAGCCTGGGATTTGGGGTTTTTTTTTTGTTGTTGTCCCCTGTAACCGCAAGCCAGGCACAATTTATCCAGTTTGGGATTGTACCAGAAGGTGGCTTTTCTAAATCATAATTTACAAGGATCGGTTTTTCTATTGGTTATCACTTTAAATCTTTTTTTTTTTAACCTACTGCTTTTATATTAACTGTTTAATCTTGTTCAGCAACTAGAGAATGCTTTTTGGCTGTGGAATAAGCACAAAACTATCTCAGGCTGATCGAGTTGTGCAGGATGGCTTTATTTAATTAAGCATGGGGTTCTGTTTCTCCCCTTCCCGCAGCTGTCAGAATAAATCAGCCGCCTGTTGCTATCGTATCTCCAAAAGCCCAGGAAATTTCTTTCCCTACAACTTCTGCTTCCATTGATGGGAATCGTAAGTACCAGGCAGCAACTGTGGGTTTGCAGTGTAATTAGAATTGCTCACAAGGATACCTTATTAATTTATGATTCCGCGGCATTTCCCTTCCAACACAGAAAGTACTGATGATACTGAAATAGCCAGTTACCACTGGGAAGAAATTGAAGGTCCCCCTAGAGAAAAGAAGGCATCGGCTGATACACCAGTTTTACATCTGTCTGACCTCGTGCCTGGCAATTACACTTTCAGGTGAGAGGCCTACATTTTTGCGTTTGGCTCCTCAGACCACAACTCGAGGATGGACAAGTCAGAGGAAAAGGCAACCAAGTTATTTGTTCAAGTTAGTTAGTTAGTATAATGCCTTCACCCGAAGATCACAGGGTGGTTCCCAACATAAAAATAGAAAACGAGAACACAAAATGTGTAATAATAAAGAACAAACCAATAATCCCCCTCCCACAAACACATTTAAAAGGCCATAGAATGTTAATCAGCCAAAGGCGTGGTTACAGAGAAAAGTTTTGGTCTGGCCCATAAATATATGTAATGAAGGTGCCAGGTGAGTCTCCCTGGGGAGAGCATTCCACAAACGGGGAGCCACCGCAGAAAAGGCCTGTTCTCAGGTTGCCACCCTCTGGACCTCTCGTGGAGGAGGCACATGAGGAAGGGCCTCAGAGGATGATCACAGGGTCTGGGTTGGTTCCTATGGGGAGAGGCGGTCCTTGAGGTATTGCAGTCCTGAGCCATAATGATCAAGGGGGTGGTCTGCCCTCCCCCTATAATAAGATAGAAGTTGGTAAGGTTATACATGATACGGAGAAAGTGGAAAGTATTATGTACTGAAGTTCTCACCCTGGGCCAGCAGGGGGATACTGTAGATAGTTATGCAAATAAGGGATCGAAAGTGATGTTCAGTGATTGGATAGTTTTAGTAAATTGTTACAGTTACATTATATTGGAGCTCTATATAAGCAGGCTGACTGAACCCTTCAGTTCAGTTCTGTCCTGGCCTGTGAATAAACAAGAGCTGTTTGAAGAATCGCTGTGTTGTCTGATATGTTCACCCACAACTTAACAGAAAGAGAGAAGTTACTTCTCCTCTCATGACCCTAAAACTTGTGGACACCCAACAAAGCTGAATATTGGAAGATTTCAGGACAGATGGAAGGAAAGTACTTCATCGCACAGTCCGTGTTTAAACTATGGAACCTGCTTCCACAGAAGGCAGCGAGAGGATTGGATAAATTCATGGAGGAGAGGGCTATTGATGGCTACTAGCCATGATGACTGGTTCTGAATACCAGTTGCTGGAAACCACAGGAAGGGAGAGTCTTGTTCTTGTTGGGCTCGAATCCTGCTTGTTGGTTTCCTGCAGGCAACTGTTCAGCCACTGTGAGAACAGGATACTGTACTAGATGGGCTATTGGCCTGATCCAGTGGACCTTTCCTATGCCTGACATCGTATATTACCTCAGACATGGAAAAGGTGGGTGTGGTTTGCCTCCAGCCTGGCAGGCCGATCTTGAAGGCCTGATGGACCTAGGGTTGCCATATTTCAAAAAATGAAACTCTGAACACAATACTTGTTAGGCTTTTTTTGGCAAAGTTGTTGAGCTCCCCCCCCCCAAACAAAGAAGTTCTTGAGCTATTTTTAAGGAAATTCACCAAAATCTAGACTTCCTACATGGGTTGTCATACGTCTGTATTTTCCCGGATATTTCAGTCTCTGGAGAATCAGCAGAGAACATCAGCAGATTCTTGGATATGGGAGGGGTGAAATCTCCTCAATTTCACCAATTTCCTCCCAGACACTGGTTTTGACTGATGTATTCCAGCTATGTCCGGGAAATTCCAGACTTATGGCCACCCTAGATGGACCGAATTAGGTCCATGGTCTCTGGATTTTGCACTCCTGAGGTAGAAGGAATCAGTGCATCTGAATTTTGAGAATGGGAGAAAGCACACATTCAATATCATTAATTATTCACATATCTTTTCTCTTCCTTTTTAGGTTAACAGTGATTGACTCCAGTGGAGCAGCTAACTCTACAGAAGCCTCACTGAGGGTCCATAAAAAAGTGGATTTCCCTCCTGTTGCCAATGCAGGGCCAAATCAGGAAATCAGTTTGCCTTGCAACTCCGTCACAGTGAATGGAAATCAGAGCAGTGATGATTATGAGATAGTCAGCTATGAGTGGTCCCTGAGCCCGAAAAGTCGAGGCAAAGTGGTAGCAATGCAGGTAAATGGAGATCGTCTTGCCTCATTTAATAATATCCCCCCCGCCCCCCAAATCCAGTAGCTTTCAGATCAGGAGTTTTGTGGTGCTTAGTGAAAACAGGCAAAAGAAGCCTGGTTGCACTTTGTATTGTGCAGGAAATGGTGAACATTACCTTGAAACACTTAGTCTCTTCTATTTTTGCCCTGGCTAGGAAGACACCTGGAAACCATACTTAGAGTGGACCCTGTAAAATATTGCATGGGACTTTAAAAATTAGTCATTTCAGTGGGTCTACTGCGACCAAGTCTGGATCCGACCATCTGTGTTTAGGCAAACCATTGCAAAGGAGCAATAGTGAGTTTTGGACATGGTGACCACACTTAATGTCACAGATGTTGAACTGGTGCGTTCGAAGTTCTGCAGAATATTGTAAGCCTATTCAGGTGGTTGTGAAATATTTGTAAAATATTTCTGTATAATGCAGAGGTTTGCACCCTTTTTGGGTCCACTTGACCAACTACATTCTTTCTGTGTCATCCCTGTGGGGCTCAGGAGCCCATTTATGTCACCCCTTGCCTGCAGAGCTGGCAGCCCCTCACCCCTTTTTGAACCCTCCCTTGAATTTTCCCTCAGCCTCCTCTCCTCTCCCCTCTCCTTGGAAAGAGGGACAGAGGCTAGTGTTCTTGTGGCACCCCTGACCATCATTCAAGGCACCCCAGGGTGCCACGGCACACTGGTTGAAAACCACTGGTATAATGATTTGTTACGATAATAGAAAGCTTTGTACTATTAACATTTGCCTCATTATTTCCCGATTTTCCTCCCACACCTCATTACCCAGGGGGTGAGGAGTCCCTACCTCCAGTTATCGTCAATGCAAGAAGGCGAATACACGTTTCAGCTGACTGTTACTGATTCTGCTGAACAGCAGTCTACAGCTGAAGTCACGGTGATTGTCCGGCCCGGTAGGCAGATTTATAGTATCTTTGACTTAACAGAACATCCTTCAGCTGGCTGGCTGTTGAACCTCTATGTACATGAGCTAACAAATCTAAACCTGACCTTTCATAGTAAGTGGAAGGAGGAGGAGGAAAGACTGCTTGCCTGCCAGGCAGCCTCCATTATTTAGGAATGTGCTGAGCACAGAGGCCAGGCAATAATAGGAGCTGAACACACAAATGCCCCACCCACTCCATAGGGCTGAAGTGCTTTGTCAGTTAGCATGATATTTTTTTTAGGTTAAACCTAGTTCATACTGGCATTCAACATCTGCAATACGTTGCCCGAGTATTGCTGTTGCTGATTCATATCTCGTTGAGTAACCCATGGAAAACCCATAAGACTGCAGCTTTGCCATCAAAGGTTGCTTCCAAGTAGTGGCATGGCAGATGAAAGGATTGAGCCTTGCGACTGCTTTTTCTGGGCCACCAGGAGAAGGTTGCTTGTCCCTCCTGGAACACATGGCCGCCAGGCCAATTTCTGTCCTTGGTGTGAAATAGAACTTGAACCCTCTAGTACTGCCTCGGTCCAGTATACCTGAAGGAGTGTCTCCACCTCCATCATTCTACCTGGACACTGAGGTCCAGCACCGAGGGCCTTCTGGCGGTTCCCTCACTACGAGAAGCCAAGTTACAGGGAACCAGGCAGAGGGCCTTCTCGGTGGTGGCGCCCTCCCTGTGGAACGCCCTCCCACCAGATGTCAAAGAGAACAACAACTACCAGACTTTTAGAAGACATCTGAAGGCAGCCCTGTTTAGGGAAGCTTTTAATATTTGATGTATCATTGTTTTTTAATATTCTTTTGGAAGCCGCCCAGAGTGGCTGGGGAAACCCAGCCAGATGGGCGGGGTATAAATAATAAATTATTATTATTATTATTATTATTATTATTATTATTATTATTATTATTATTATTATTATTACTGTTCACAGCAGATTACTGTGAGGATGTTAGAATTCCTGCTCCATGATTGCAGTCATGGGATTTTTGTCTATCACATGACGGTATATGTTTTGACTCCACAGAGTGGGAAGTGATGGAGACAGGATGTTTGTGTTACTGTGGTCCGTGAAGTGGGACTATTGTCCTTTGTTCTTTCTCTTTGCTGTCTGATGCTAGAGAGAGAGGGAGCCATGTTGCAGTGCTCCGTGTGTGTTTACTCCTCTGTTTACTAGGAGAGGGCACACTTGATACTTAGGCATGCTCTTTGCATTGCTTTCTCATCCAGGACACAGGACAAGAGGTGGATTAAATGATATTCCAGTCACTCCTGGTACCGTTAATACAATAGCCCTTTAATGCTTGGAGGAGAGGATAACTCTTGTCAGTTACAGACTAGAAAACACAGGCTGTATTTTGAGCATTTTTTGCTTTGTTTCACTACAGAAAAGAATAGCCCCCCAACAGCCGTGGCTGGGCCAGATAAGGAGTTGACGTTCCCTGTCGAGAGCACCGTTCTTGATGGAAGCATGAGCACTGATGACTTAGGCATTGTTTACTATCACTGGGAGAATATCAGGTATTTTGTAAGAGTGGAGGAACGTATCTGGTGGGGCCAAACTAGTGTCTCCTACCATGTTACACAGAAGGAACTTAAAAGCTTGGGGTGGATTGGAACCATTTAGGCTTACTGCTAGTTTCTGCATAAACCAAACAAAGTCCCAAGTTTATATACATCAATATTGTTCATGCCAAATACTGTTTTGTTTATTTTGTAAAATGCTAATAATTGTCCACTATTTTTGCTGCATTCACATAGCCAGAGGAAGAATGTGGTAGATTAATGAGAACTTTCATAATTTAGTTGAAGATGAATGTACTTTTCTCAGGGATTGCCATTTGATCTCAGAGGCATCCCTGTACATATCACAAATATCACAAAGTCACTCAGATTTCTGAACTGAGTTTTGAGGCCTCTTAGGTAAAGTTTCTGGCTGAATCTGAAAAACCTGCAAGCCTTGGCCTTTTTAAAACCGCCATCCATTATGTAAGTTTGCAAGGAGGCTTGCAAGTGAATTTCAGGCTCTCAAGTGAATATCAGTTTAAAGAGGTAAAATGCCAAATTCTACCTGCTACAGATGGAATGTTGACACTGTTTAAACCCATTTGACGAGCTAGCCTGAAGAAGCCAAATGATTTGCATTTCTCACCAGTTTCAATAGCTAGTGTGGAAAGTTGCTATTGGCACTCTTATTCAGCATGAAGAAGTATTCTCTTGAAGCTTCAAAAATGTTCATGCCATCACCCCCACAACTTGCTCCATTTACTAAAATAGCACTTTTTGTTTAAACTGAGTTGACTCTGGTTCCTAGGTTATGCCTTCCTCTTCCTTTTTCTTTTTGCTCCGTTGCAGTGGGCCAACCTCTGTGCAAATGGAAGACGCTGATAGAGCAGTTGCAACCGTCACAGGCCTGCACGTCGGAACCTACCATTTCAGACTGACCGTCAGAGACAGCCAAGGACTAAGCAGCACAGCCACAATCTCTGTGACTGTCAAGGAGGGTAAGGCTTACTGCCCCATTCACATTTGATTGGAGGTTTATAGGCTCCTCTCCCAACAAGGAAGTTGAGCTCACAACAAGAAACAGAGCATTTGAAAACAACATAGAGCAGTTCCGTGAATATCACAATTTAGTCCTATGAAAAATATTTCAGTGTGGAGCCCTGCCAAGTTCTGAGAGTCTTCTTCATCTGAGCAAGGCATTTAGGATACTATACCAGGCAGAGGGCCTTCTCGGTGGTGGCGCCCGCCCTGTGGAACGCCCTCCCATCAGATGTCAAGGAAATAAACAACTACAGTGGTACCTCGGGTTAGGGACTTAATTTGTTCTAGAGGTCCGTTCTTAACCTGAAACTGTTCTTAACCTGAGGTACCACTTTAGCTAATGGGGGCTGCCGCTGCGCCGCCGGAGCATGATTTCTGTTCTCATCCTGAAGCAAAGTTCTTAACCTGAGGTACTATTTCTGGGTTAGCGGAGTCTGTAACCTGAAGCGTCTGTAGCGTCTGTAACCTGAGGTACCACTGTATCTGACTTAGAAGACATCTGAAGGCAGCCCTGCTTAGGGAAGTTTTTAATGTTTGATCCCCCCCCCCGTTTTTAATCTGTTGGGAGCCGCCCAGAGTGTCTGATGAAACCCAGTCGGATGGGCGGGGTATAAATATATTATTATTATTATATTATTATTATTATTATTATTATTATTATTATTATTATTACTATTATTACTATTATTTCCATTCCTATTCTTTTATTTCCTGCTCAACTCTTCAAAACAAAGCTCTTCCTCTCTTACAATTTTATTGTTTAGAAAGCAACCACCCACCCCAGGCTCACGCAGGGGGCAAGCACATCCTCGTTCTGCCCAATAACTCCATTGCTTTGGATGGTTCGCAATCTACTGATGACCAAGGGATTGTGTCTTACCTCTGGATTCGGGATGGCCAGAGCCCAGCAGCTGGGGTAAGTATTTTAATAATTTAATGAAGCCAAATTGAATGTATTATTAAAAAAAAATAAATCCAAATCCAAACACCGTACTCTTTGCTTGCATTGCTGCCATGTAACAGTATGGTCCACTGGATCCAAATTGGACTTGCATGGAGCAGCCTTGGGCAAGTTGATCCGAGTCTCAGCTTTGCAGTCTTAAAATAGGAGTAGAAGAAACCAAACCCATGGGTTTGAAGATGCACTCTTTGGCTGTAGGAAGGGTGGGAGAGATGTTGGCAGCCTCCACCGCCCATCACCCCCAGCCATTGCAGTCAATGCTCATAGATGGTAGGAGCTGCAGTCTAACAACACGTGAAAAGCCACAGGCTCCCAACTCCTGACCTTACAGTTGTACCTCGGGTTAAGAACTTAATTTGTTCTGGAGGTCCATTCTTAACCTGAAACTGTTCTTAAGCTGAGGTATCACTTTAGCTAATGGGGCCTCCTGCTGCCGCCACACGATTTCTGTTCTCTTCCTGAAGCAAAGTTCTTAACCTGAGGTACTATTTCTGGGTTAGTGGAGTCTGTAACCTGAAGTGTCTGTAACCTGAAGCATCTGTAACCCGAGGTACCACTGTACTTTATTAACATGGCTGTTCTAGGCCAATTTGTGGTGGGTAGTTGTAAAATCTCGGGCAAATTTTATCTTGCCTTCGAGTGAATATTAATCTGAAGCAGTGTTGACTTCTCCTTTTGCAGGATGTGATACATGGCTCAGATCATGAGGCCATCCTGCAGCTGACCAACCTCGTAGAAGGGAGTTATTCTTTTCACTTGAAAGTCACCGATGGCAAAGGGGAGTCAGACATCGACATGGCTACTGTAGAAGTGCGGCCTGGTATGAGGACGTTTATAGCATCTTGTCCCTCCCAGATCTGTCCTCTTCTCCTATAAGCAGCGCACAGCAAAGATCTTGACAGGCCAGGTGACCCATTCACATGCGAAACCTTGCCTCGGTAGCTCAGTGGCAGATTTCCCACTGATGCTAAAAAGTTGTTGTGGTTTGATTCCATTGCCGTTCAAGGCAGGGGCCTAAAGCAGATATGAAGTACAGTCCTTTCAGAAGTCTTGATTCATTTCCTGGATTCTCCAGTCATGGGTGGAGTGACGATACTGCTTGAAACCCACTTTGCAAGAGCTAGCTCTATAGGCAGCTTATAGATCAAATCAAGGCCTTCAAACCTGTCCCACTCTGCAGCCAAAACTTTGTTTCCTCCTCTCATTGCCATAGCTAGCACACTTCTCAGTGCTTCCATGGTGTCTCTGACCCTTACCACCATGTTTTCCTCATGAGAGCATACATGCAATAAAGGACCCTGATGAGGTGGCCATCGTTTTGAGCCAAATTCTACCCTATGTTGTGGCTAGATGAAAGCTTCTATTTGTTGGTTAACAAATAGCTTCTATTTGTTGCTTTTAATGAAGTTGCATCCTGACATGCTAATAGTGTGCAAGTAGAAAAGAGAAGTACAATGTCAATGTAAGCCTGGCCTCAGGGAGACCCTCCTTGCCCGCTCAGCAAACCTTTGAAAAAGTGGCCTCAGATTCCATAAGCAATTACATGGATTACTTCTCATGTTGTGTTCTCACATACCTGCAAATACTGATTTGGATAGTCATGATGCCTTTCATTTTATTATCTTGCTGGTGAAGGGGTGAAGACTGAGAGAGCCAGACGGGAGCCATTTTCTGTTGTACCCTTACCAGGCAAAAGGCCATTTTCTATTCTCTAGAAGAGCTAGCTAAGAGCAAAACTAGGTCTCTGCTATATTTTGCAAGAACAGCAGTTGCATGCTTGTGGTTAGGGGAATTTTGCATGTACTAAGCTATTTCTGAGAAACGAGCCCCTGACTAACACAATAACAGGATGTTGCCCACCACGAAGACCGCAAGACCCCGGAGATGGGCTCTATTTAGAAACCACAGCCCATTCCCAGAAATGTGTGGGCTAGGGGCTAATTTACTGGAAATAGTGAAGAGGTCAAGCAGCTTATAAGCCAACAGCGCCATCTAGTGATTAGTGCAAGCTTGAAACCGAACACGGCAGCCACCAATCTGATTGGTAGAGCTATGATGAATATGCAATGGATGGGGAGGGGTAAGGGGCTGAACTATGCTTAGCAAGAAAGGTATATAAGTAGACTACCCCCTTTGGAGGGTGGGCATTTTCTCATTTTACTGAAATGCACCCTTTCGCTTTTGTCTGGCAAAACCAAATAAAAACTTTTTCTTTAAGAAACTTTGCTGCCTGATCTTTACATTCTTGGTCTGAAAACCGATGTCCCTTTCATTTGGTGCCTAAAGTGACTCGGATCCTAAGGACCTTAAGTCCTGACCAGGAGGCAGCTCCCTTGCCCTCTGGGCAGGGACGGCAGGGGGCCAACAGACCTCCTGCTTCCAAGGCGCCCACCGAACTGTTTCTTCGGAGGAGGACAGAAGGCGACTTGACCCTCTGCTGTCTGCATCCTGGAGGAGAGCAACGGATTAAAGAACCGAGGTTCCTAGGTCTCAGAATCAGCCGGCAGTGGGTGAGTAGATGACAACGGGTCCCGATAGGGTAACCTCCTTATTTAATAATTAAGGAGAAGGGGGGTCCTGATCACACCCCCAGTGTGTCTGGACAAAGGGGGAAGGAGTGTCCCCCTGGCATCCAATCACACTTAGGTATTAAGAAGAGGTAAAAGAGGGTTGGAATTGCTGGGTGGTTAGTTGGATTGTACAACGTCTGGCGAAAGAGGCACTCTTGTGCACGTATGTTACAGGGTGACTGTATGAATGAATGGGGCCGGGATTTAGTCATCCCTTGGCCGCGCGGAAGTAGGATTGTGCATTTCTCTGTCCGGGCGACCGCGACGAGTCACAATCTGCAGCAAAAGGTGTATGTTTGGAAAGAGTGACACCGTCCGGAAAAAGTCTGAATTGATTCTGTGAGTTTGTGAATTTTTGGTGTGGTGACGTTGTAAAGGGCCATACTAAATATGGGTGGGGGTGCATCGACCGGGAATGTTACTCCCCTTCAATGTATGTTGAACAACTTTAAAAAAGGCTTCAGCGGAGACTACGGTGTCACTATGACACCAGAACGCCTAAGAACTCTGTGTGAATTAGACTGGCCAACGCAAGGAACGGAATGGCCGTCCATCGGCACCTTTGACCGGTCCCTGGTCGCCAGTTTATGGGGAAATATCATCAAGGACCAGGGGGGACATCCTGACCAGATCCCCTATATAGACAGTTGGCTGAGTGTGGTAGATAAAACCCCCCCCTGGTTGAAGAAATGCAGGACTGAATATTGCAAAGTCATGGCCCTCAGGGCTGAAGTTAGGGGCACAAAGTCAGGAAAATGTCCCAGATTGAGGTTGAATCCTGACAAGACAGAAGTACTGTTCTTGGGGGACAGAAGGCGGGCAGGTGTGGAGGATTCCCTGGTCCTGAATGGGGTAACTGTGCCCCTGAAGGACCAGGTGCGCAGCCTGGGAGTCATTTTGGACTCACAGCTGTCCATGGAGGCACAGGTCAAATCTGTGTCCAGGGCAGCTGTTTACCAGCTCCATCTGGTACGTAGGCTGAGACCCTATCTGCCTGCGGACTGTCTCGCGAGAGTGGTGCATGCTCTGGTTATCTCCCGCTTGGACTACTGCAATGCACTCTACGTGGGGCTACCTTTGAAGGTGACTCGGAAACTACAACTAATCCAGAATGCGGCAGCTAGACTGGTGACTGGGAGCGGCCGCCGAGACCATATAACACCGGTCTTGAAAGACCTGCATTGGCTCCCAGTACGTTTCCGAGCACAATTCAAAGTGTTGGTGCTGACCTTTAAAGCCCTAAACGGCCTCGGTCCAGTATACCTGAAGGAGCGTCTCCACCCCCATCATTCTGCCCGGACGCTGAGGTCCAGCGCCGAGGGCCTTCTGGCGGTTCCCTCATTGCGAGAAGCAAAGCTACAGGGAACCAGGCAGAGGGCCTTCTCGGTAGTGGCGCCCGCCCTGTGGAACACCCTTCCAGCAGATGTCAAGGCGATAAACAACTACCTGACATTCAGGAGACATCTTAAGGCAGCCCTGTTCAGGGAAGTTTTTAACGTGTGATATTTTATTGTATTTTTGGTTTTTATGGAAGCCGCCCAGAGTGGCTGGGGAGGCCCAGCCAGATGGGCGGGGTATAAATAATAAATTATTATTATTATTATTATTATTATTTACCAGGGACCCGAGGCTGAAGTCTTAGCCCCACCGCCGTATGTTCCACCGACCGTAGTGGCCCCCTTAGGAGAACAGGGACAAGCCCCTCAGGTCCCCAACGCTCCACCATTGCCGCCGCCCCAATATGTTCCAATAGGCGCTGAAGGGGGAAAACCTGCCCCAGGAGAAGACCAGACAGAACCCAGTGATCAGATCCTAGAAGAAATATATCCCCACCTTAAAACCTTGAGGGAAGAGGCGGCCAAAAAGAGGACCAATACCGTCATGTATCGAGACGCTGTAAAGGCTTATGGCCAGGCCCGATACAAAGCATTGAGCTTATATATGAAACAATGTAAGGCCGCTGCAGAGGCGAAAGCAGCAGTAATGACCCCCCTTCGCGTGGTTTATGATAGCCCGCCTCCGGCGCCGGCAGCAGGAGCAGCCGACGGCGATAACCCGCCGCCACCGCCGCCCCAAAGAACATTTACCCTTCAATATGTTCCTTTTACCACAACTGATTTGTTTAACTGGAAGACCCACACCCCGCCATTCGCTGAAAAACCCCAGGCAATGTTGGACCTACTGTCCTCTATATTTGCAGCCCATGAGCCCACCTGGCCAGATTGCCAGCAATTACTGAATACCCTTTTTACCTCGGAGGAAAGGAGGAGAATCAATACCCAGGCTTTGGAATATTTGAGGGATCAACAGGTGGATGAACAGGAATGGCCAAATCGGTATCCCCTTGCGGACCCACATTGGGATCCAAATAATGCAGACAGCCGTACCACCCTAACCACCTACCGAGAAATTCTCCTACATGGAGTACGTAGGGCAGCTAAAAAACCCACTGACCTGTCCAAAGTTTCGAGTGTCCTGCAACGGCCAGACGAGAGTCCTGGCGACTTCTTGGAACGCCTGATAGACGCTTACCGAACTTGGACTCCCTTCGACCCCGAAACCCCCGCACATGAGTTGATGGTCAATGCCTCCTTCATTGGACAGTGTGCAAAAGACATTAGAGTAAAAATTCAAAAACAACCCGGGTTCCAAGGCATGACCAGGTCCCAACTCATGGCCATCGCCCAGAAGGTCTTTGAGCAAAGGGGGGATGTTGAGAAGAAGGAGAAGAAGCAGTGGATGAAGGAAAAGGCAGCAGTGATAGCCGCGGCAATCGCGCACCGCCCAGGGAACCGGGAGGTCCGCCGCAGTCAGTCAGAGCCCCGCAGCCGAGGGGGAGGAAAAAATCAAGGCTTAGGAAGAAACCAGTGTGCGATATGCAAACAAGAGGGCCACTGGAAAGCCGAGTGCCCCCAAAACCAGCCAGGAAGGATGGGAGGAGGCCGAGGACGGGAACGCCGGGGCAGGATAGTGGAAGGAAGATACGCCAGAGGACCAGACCGGACAGACCTTGTGGGTCTGGCAGCCATGGGCGATTATGAAGACTAGGATGGACCGGGTTCCTCCCTTGTAGGCACACAGCCAGCCTTCTCAGGTTCCCAATCGGAACCCATGGTCAAAATCAAATTAGGGAACCGACTTATCAATTTTATGATCGATACCGGCGCCCAATACTCAGTCTTGACTACTCCCCTTCAACGTGAAAGCCAGAGAACGGTGAACATAGTGGGGGCCACTGGCAATTATTCAAGGAAACCGTTCCTACAACCTTTGGACTGTCAGATCGGGGGCCGTCACCTGACCCATCAATTCTTATACATACCTGAGTGCCCAGTGCCCTTGTTAGGAAGAGACGTCCTCTCCAAACTACAGGCTCAAATTACCTTCACCCCCAAGGGACCTGAGTTGAAATTGCCCCCACAGGCAAGTGGCATAATGTCCGTTACAGTGCCCAGAGAACACTCATGGCGATTCCTAGCAGCCTTGGCCGCCGAGCACCAGCCAATCTCTTCCAGTGATCATATCCCGAAAAACCTTAAAGCGCCACCTGGCGTCTGGGCTGAAGACAATCCTCCGGGATTAGCCATCAATATACCACCTATCATAGTCAAATTAAAGCCTTTTGCAACGCCAGTATCTGTAAGACAGTATCCCTTGCCACGCCAGGCAGTGGAAGGAATAAAGAAACATTTAGACCGTTTACTTCAGTATGGGTTACTCAAACCGTGCCAATCTGAATGGAACACCCCTCTACTGCCAGTTAAAAAGCCTCACACCAATGACTACCGTCCAGCACAGGACTTAAGGGTCGTCAACCAAGCCACAGAGACCCTACACCCCAACGTGCCAAACCCATATACCTTATTAAGTCTCATCCCACCGGAAGCCACCTTCTTCACCGTTCTAGACCTTAAAGATGCCTTTTTCTGTTGCCGCCTGGCCCCTCAAAGCCAACCCCTTTTCGCCTTCCAGTGGGAGGATCCAGTGACCGGTACAAAAGGGCAACTCACTTGGACGAGACTCCCCCAAGGGTTTAAGAACTCCCCCACTCTTTTTGGCACAGCATTGGCAAAAGACCTGGCGCGGTACAATTCCGTGCCTGGCCACAAGGTGGTGCTCCAGTACGTTGATGACATCATTCTTGCGGCAGTGGACTATGAGACTTGTAGGGAGGGCACCGAAGAATTGCTCCACCTGCTGTGGGAGGCAGGATACAAAGTTTCCCGAAAGAAAGCTCAATTATGTCAAGAAGAAGTGAAGTACTTAGGTTTTAATGTGTCACACCAGCAGAGGGCACTGCGCCCTGAGAGAAAGGAAGCCATCTGTTGCATGAAGGAACCCACTACCAGAAAACAGTTGAGGGGTTTCCTAGGAGCAGCAGGCTTTTGCAGAATCTGGATCCCAGCCTTCAGTATTTTAGCCAAACCCCTCAATGAAAGTACTAGAGGAGGAGAAAGAGATCCCTTTGAATGGGGACCGGCCCAACAAGAAGCCTTTGAGACTATTAAACAATGCCTCATGGCCGCACCAGCCCTGGGTTTGCCAAATCCCGGGAAAGCATTCCAATTGTATGTGCATGAACAAAACGGCGTAGCCGCTGGGGTCCTGACTCAGAAGCTAGGCAGTTGGAATCGGCCCGTCGCCTACCTCTCCAAACAATTAGACCCCACAGCGAAAGGATGGCCACCCTGTATGCGGGCCGTGGCCGCCACCGCCACCATTGTAGAAGAAGCAGGCAAGTTCACGTTCGGCCAAGAGATGCATGTGAATGTGCCCCACTCCGTTCTTACCCTTATGGAATTTAAGGGGAACTATTGGATGACCAACCCTCGCATGGCCAAGTACCAAGGACTGTTGTGTGAGAACCCCAGAATACATCTACGAGTTGTCAATACCCTCAATCCAGCTACTCTACTACCCTTGCCTGACACAGATACTATAGAACACCACGATTGTCTTCAAGTAATGGATGAGGTTTATTCCAGCAGACCAGACCTGAAGGACGAGCCGCTGAAAAATCCAGACGTTGTATACTACACAGATGGTAGTAGTTTCATCCTGAACGGAGTCCGGAAAGCCGGGTATGCTGTAGTGACTAATGAGGAAGTTGTGGAAGCAGAACCTTTGTCCCCCGGCACCTCTGCCCAAAAGGCCGAATTGATTGGACTGACCAGGGCCCTGCAATTGGCAGCTGGATGTAAGGCTAACATCTACACTGATTCCAAGTACGCCTTCTTAACCCTGCATGCGCATGGAGCCCTCTGGAAGGAGCGGGGCTTGATCGGAGCCCACGGGAAAGCCCTGAAATACGGTCCAGAAGTTGAGACCCTACTGGAAGCGGTATGGGGTCCCGAAAAGATTGCCGTGATGCACTGCAAGGGCCACGGGAGAGGCAGGGACACGGTCACTAGGGGCAACCGGAAAGCAGACAGTGCGGCTCGGGAAGCAGCTCTGAAACCTCCACCAGCACTCAATGCAGCCCTCATCCCAGAATTCACTCCAGACGACGTGCAACCACGCTACACACCTGAAGAAAAGCAGTGGGCATGCCAGGAAGGAGCGACACTCCAGGAAGGATGGTTCCGTCTACCTGACAACCGTGTGTTTGTGCCCCAACATCTGGCCTCCGTGATTGTGAAGAACTACCACGAATCCACTCATCTGGGGGGTCCAGCTGCCAGGGCGCACCTTGGGAGACTTTTCTATATCACTAACCTTGCTCAATTAGTTGCTGCTATATCTCAGAGGTGTGTCCTGTGCGCCAAGAACACCCCCAGACAAGGCCACCTCCCTCCACCGGGAGTACAACACGTTGGCTTTACCCCTATGGAAAGCCTGATTGTGGACTTCACTGAACTACCATCCGCAAGGGGCATCAAATACCTGCTTGTGTTTGTCTGTACCCTGACGGGCTGGACGGAGGCATACCCAACTAGAACAGAAAAGGCTCGTGAGGTGACCAAGAAGCTATTGAATGAACTCATACCCCGCTTTGGCCTCCCCAGAAGTATTGGCAGCGACAATGGGCCGGCCTTCATTGATAAGGTTGTGCAAGAAGTATGCAAAGCGCTGCAGATTAGATGGAGGCTCCACACAGCGTACCGACCCCAGAGTTCAGGGAAAACCAAGCGCATGAATCGCACCCTGAAGACCCATTTGGCCAAGCTGACACAGGAGACAGGACTATGCTGGATAGATGTCCTGCCCCTTGCCTTGTTTCGGGTCCGGAGTGCTCCAACCAAGAGACTGAGACTATCACCCTTTGAACTCTTGTATGGCAGGCCACCCCCTTTCGTCAGAGACATCCCCGCCAGTTTGGGCCGGGTGGGAGACCATATTACCCAGGAACAAGTGCAATCCTTGTCCCGTGTGTTTGCTTCCCTTTCCAGGTACACCCTCGAGCGCACACCCTGCAGTCTCGCTGAGCCGGTCCACCAGTTCCAGCCAGGGGACTCCGTGTGGTTGAAAGAGTGGAAGCGCGACCCTCTCATCCCGAAGTGGCGAGGCCCGTACACCGTCCTCCTCTCCACTCCTACCGCGGTGAAAGTAGCCGAGGTGACTCCCTGGATCCATCACACACGTCTGAAGAAGTCTGAGGGTGTCTGGACGTGCAAAAGCAACCCTGCTGACCCTCTGAAATTGACTCTCTCCAAGAACCCTTGTGTCTGACGCCACCGGAAGCGCGTCAGGCCACGGGCAACGGTTCCTGCGACGGATCATCACCTTGCGTCTGACGCCACCGGAAGTGCGTTAGGCCACGGGCAACTGTTCCTGCGACTGATCATCACAAAGACTTTCACAGAGACTTTCCCCTTTCTCTATTCTGTGCCTACCGTTTTGTTCTATGTCCTATCGTCCTGACCCCACCGAGCCATACCAACCCTTCTGGCCTGCTGACCTCTGCTACGAGTGGTTCGTCCTACCGGTGGTAAGGGACGGCGTCCTTGTCGGCTATTGGGAGCGGGGGCCTCACAGGGCAGCGGCAGTGAGGCATCCCACTTACCCTCTGTGGCTCCTTGTCCACGACACGTCCCAACGCACGTGGGTATTGCTCCTACGCGAAGTCGAGGAAACGGTCGAACTCTATCGAGTTTTCGCCCGCTCCTGTTTTGGAGGGGAGATATCCCACTGCCTAAGGGGGGGGAGAGCACTGGACCGAGGAGGTGGAGCACAGTACCAACCCCATTTGGCATACCACGCCCAGACCCTGACCCGGGTGTTGAAGGAATATTGGCTCAGGTGTTGAATGGGAGGGAGCTTGACCCCGGGGCGTATTGAGATTGCTGAACAAGTACCCGTAAATCCCGCAGCCCCACCTGTGGTTGTTGTGGTGGCTCGAACCTCCCAAAATCCCAGAGTAAGACCTGAACTAATAGGCTTGGTGACCCCACACCCAATACCTGTGGATGTGGCAGGATATTCTTGTGGCTGCATAAGGGTTGCCACCCCAGGGTTTCAGCCTCCCTTCGCCCTGGTTAGAGGCCACGTGGGCGACAACCACCCAATAGGACCAGCAGGCCGGCAGACAGTACTCCTAGCTTCAGAAGAATCCAGACCTTGGTATAGGCCCTGGAACGTTAGGGGTCCTGAACTAGCGGAGCTCCTGGACGTTGCATATCGCCAGGCCCAGGAAGGACGCTACCGCTGGTATCTTGGCAACTAGGTATAGAAATCTCACCGCATGCAGAGACGCCCTTCCCCGTTAGAACCCTATCACGAGGACTGGTCAGCACAGCAGTGTTACAAGTGGTTTGCCCGGCCAGTAACCCGAAGCAGCTTCTTTTTGCAGGAAGGAGCGTTCAGGTGTGGCCACTATACATTTACCCTGCGCCAACACACCGTTCTTCCCTTGTGGCTGGTCTACAGAGCTTCAGAGGCTCAGGAGTGGGCTCTTAGGCCCTTCGGCCTCATCCGGGGAGTGGGCCCCGTTTTCGAAACTTACAGGGTCTACCGCCACCCCCGCAGTTCCCAAGGCCTAGCAGTGTTCCACTTCCGGACAGACACCTTTCCCTGGGAAGAGTGGGAACGCTACGTGTGTGCACGCTGTTCACGCCGTAGCACGGCCAGAAGTTAGAAGCCCCATGCCCTGGCCTTGGTGGGCCACCCTCCTTTTTGCTTGCGGCATTGCCATTTTTGTAGGATTCCTGTGTTGGTGGTACAGTCCCCTGTTCTGCGGTACTGAACAAGATGAGGAATCAGGTCATCCTCTGGCTCCTATGGGTCCTCACCTCGCAAATGGCCACGGGGTGGAAGGACAATACCTTCCTAAACATGACAACGGCGGTAGCCAAGAGCCTGAATAGGTCAGAATGTTGGGTATGCGCGCACGTCCCCATGCATATGGGGCAGGGGATCCCCATAACGGGAGTACCTTTCTCTATGAATGCAACTTCTTTTCTACGTCTGCTGATAGGTCCATGGCTGAACGTGTCCGACATAGGTCCATGGCTTAACGAGTCCTACAGAGTTCCCCGACACCACATTTGGAGCCTTGACAGGGTCATAGAGGGAGGCCCGTGCATCCACAGGAGTATACCACCTGTGGACAGTGCCGTTTGGAAAGCCTACTACAGGAACCATACTCCCCCTGACGATTGGTGGCAGCCAGACATTCCAAGCGAGGTTTTTGTGGGCACTCACTCAGGGTGTACTTACATACATAATGTGACCCGCGCTAAACAGACCTTAGACCACCCCTGGCACTACAATGCCTGGCCCCTTGCCACGCCAGGGTGGAGAAAGGGATGGTTTTGGCTTTGCGATCACACAGCTTACAAGACTTTGCCTCGCAATTGGTATGGGACCTGCACCTTAGGAACCTTGGCCCCAGGGCTCACACTCCATGACACCTTCCCGGGAGTGGCACGCCCCCGCTACCGCAGGGCAGACAACCCCCTGGTGGTCAGAAACACCGGCTTTCACTCCTTTATGAGAGCGTTTTTCCCTGGCCTTGGAGTTTATGAGGTAGAACGAGCACTGGTCAATATTTCAGCCTCACTGGAGATCTTTGCGGCCTCCACCGCAGATGCTTTAACCTCCCTGCAGGAAGAGGTAGCACAAATGGCTCTAGTGGCTAACTTCACGGCTGATGCCCTTATGGCCCTTCAGCTGGAAATCAGGCAGATGGCCGCTACCACTCTACAGAACAGGATGGCTTTGGACTACCTACTGGCCAGCCAAGGAGGGGTTTGTGCCTTTCTGAACTCCTCCTGCTGCGTATACATTAACCGAGACCAACGCGTGTTGACAGATATTTGGCGCATTAGGGAGTTAGCATCCATATACAACCAAAGTAAACGTGTGGAGAATGATGTTGAGCGCATTAAGAAGCAAGCTGACTTGTTCCACAAGATTAGTCAAGATGGTACAGGTCTTCCCAGTATTTGGAATTGGCTTACCTCTTGGCTCCCAGGGTGGTCATGGTTAAAAGAGATTTTACTTGTGGTTCTGGTTTTCTTTCTTATTGTAATCGCTTTATCATGCTTTGTGCCTTGTCTTATTCAGATTGTACGCCAAATGGTGAGCCGCTCAGTTAATGCAGCAACACGCACACAGGTTCTGGCTCTCTACGATTTTGCATCTATAGGTCCATCAACCGAAGATGAGGAACCTTGACCTGGGTTCTGCATCTTCGGGATGGAAAGGGGGGAATGAAGGGGTGAAGACTGAGAGAGCCAGACGGGAGCCATTTTCTGTTGTACCCTTACCAGGCAAAAGGCCATTTTCTATTCTCTAGAAGAGCTAGCTAAGAGCAAAACTAGGTCTCTGCTATATTTTGCAAGAACAGCAGTTGCATGCTTGTGGTTAGGGGAATTTTGCATGTACTAAGCTATTTCTGAGAAACGAGCCCCTGACTAACACAATAACAGGATGTTGCCCACCACGAAGACCGCAAGACCCCGGAGATGGGCTCTATTTAGAAACCACAGCCCATTCCCAGAAATGTGTGGGCTAGGGGCTAATTTACTGGAAATAGTGAAGAGGTCAAGCAGCTTATAAGCCAACAGCGCCATCTAGTGATTAGTGCAAGCTTGAAACCGAACACGGCAGCCACCAATCTGATTGGTAGAGCTATGATGAATATGCAATGGATGGGGAGGGGTAAGGGGCTGAACTATGCTTAGCAAGAAAGGTATATAAGTAGACTACCCCCTTTGGAGGGTGGGCATTTTCTCATTTTACTGAAATGCACCCTTTTGCTTTTGTCTGGCAAAACCAAATAAAAACTTTTTCTTTAAGAAACTTTGCTGCCTGATCTTTACATTCTTGGTCTGAAAACCGATGTCCCTTTCACTGGTCCCTTGTTTTCTGGGTTTTTTATACTCCATTCCCTTTCTGCTCTTCTGCTTAGCTGCTAAATTTTGCTAACCTTTATAAATTAATCCACCTGCATTTTCTGATGGCATGGATGACAAATCGGAGGGAAATGGGGAATAACATAGTTCCCTCTGAAATTCATGTGCTGCATTTGAGAATATAACTTTGCATTCAGCACATGATAAATATCTGCTTGGAACCTGCATGTTCCCTGTTTGTTATTGCCGACTGGAATTTGTAGTAAATATTAATTTTGAAACCTCACAGCCACATGTCAAGGCAACATTTGCCATGCTCCAAATGAAAAACATTATTTTTGCAAAATAAAAAAAATTCCTTCCAGTAGCACCTTAAAGACCAACTAAGTTAGTTCTTGGTATGAGCTTTCGTGTGCATGCACACTTCTTCAGATACTTATTTTTGCATTCACAGATCCTAAGAAAAATGGACTTGTGGAACTGATCTTGCAAGTTGGAGTTGGCCAGCTGACTGAACAACAGAAAGACACGCTTGTGCGGCAGCTAGCAATGCTCCTGAACGTCTTGGATTCTGATATTAAAGTTCAGAAGATACACGCTTATTCTGATATCAGGTACAGAGATACCAAAAATAGATACAGTATAACACAAAATACTACAGACCAATAAGCTTCTTTTCAATGGCAAGCAATATGTAGAGCAGGTATAAAAAATTTGGGCTGACTTGCTGACATGAGCAGGGATGCGAGAAGGTATAATTTTCCATTCCGCTGTGTATTTTTCACATGCAGCACTGTCCCATTGCAGTTCATCTTCTGCAAAAAACAATGCTATCCAACTCACTGTAATTACATAAGTTACATTGTTGTTACGTTATGAAAATAACTTCATAGAAATGCTGCAGAACAATTGCCAACAGGCGTGCTCAGAGACCTGCACTGGCTCCTGGTTTGCTAATGGGCCAAGTTCAAGGTGCCACTATTAGCATATAAAGCCCTTAACAACTTAGGACCAGTTTGCCCACAAGACTGCCTTTCCCCACATGTGCCCCCTTGACCACTTCGATCGGTGGAATATGCACTACTGCAGATGTACATGATACTTGCAACAAGCAAGTTGCAAGAACTTGATTGTTTTAGTGTGGCAGCACCTGCACTTTGGATCTCCCTGCCTACTGAGACCAAGCAGGCACCTTCACTGAACTGTTTTCGGCACTTGCTAAAAACATTCTTGTTTAGACAAGGCTCCTCGGATGTCCAGAAAGTCAAGGTAATTTTAATCTGTTTCAGTATTTTAGCTTCTGTTTGCTTTTAAGTATGGTTGCGAGTTGTTCTCGATTTTATTGTTTTATCTTTTCATAAACTGCTTTGAGGGCTCCCTGCCCACAGTCAAGTGGTGTATAAATTTTACAAAATAAAATTATTCCACCCCATTCATTTCCGTGCACAGGAAGCACAATGCAAAGGGTGGAGGGATGTCTCAGTTATGTATTGTTTGCACACTGAGAGCAACAACAGTGAATACTGACTGGATTTGCTGTATTGATTTCTATTCCAGAAATGGGACTAAGCAAACATTGGCAATTCCCACTCTTGTTCTTCTTTTCATTTCAATTCTCTGACATGCCTCGCGTCTAGTGACCTTAATCTAACACTGAGCAAACCATATTTGCCCTTAAAGTTTACCAAGTCAAGATAATAAGTTGATAGGTCACGGTGAGAACAGAATGCTGGACTAGATGGTCTTTGGCCTCATCCAGCAGGGATGTTTTTATGTTATTATTTTTTTAAAAAAATTAACATGTGTGAATGCTTTGGGATATGTAAACACCATTGTTCTGTGGCTAAAACTTGAGAAGGTCGCCCATTTTGTAGCAGATGCATGCTGTATTTCGGCCTGTTCAATCACGTGTAGTTTCAAACAGCTAAGTCGGCAGCCGATGTCTGCGTTTCCAGTTGAGAAATAAAATTAAAATTACCATCTCTCCCTGTCGCACAATCAGGGTCTGACTTGCATGGGGAGCCTGTGTGTGTGTGTGTGTGTGTGTGTGTGTGTGTGTGTGTGCAGGAGACTCTTTGCTTCAGAAGTTTGCCCTTGAGCACATAGAGGGCTGTAAAAATGGGGAAGGCACTGGGTTGAAGTGGGCAGGGCTTGGCAGCCCCATTTGTCCTTGTGACTGCCATTGCATGAGTGAACCAAATCCCGGAATAGGGGTTGTGCAAAGGCCAAATCAAACAGTCTGATTGTGACAATATTTCTTAAATTGAAAAGCCAGCGCATTTGAATGCTATAGTCTGGTTATTTACAATATATACATCCTCTCTTCAGCACAGCTGTTGTGTTCTATGTTCAGAATGGCCATCCTTTTAAAGTGATGAAGGCAGCAGATGTTGCACAGATGCTACGCTTGCAGCTCTTGAAGGAGAAGCCGGACTTCTTGCTTTTTAAAGTGCTTCGCGTTGACACGGCTGGTATGTAGTATTCGCGTTATGCTGCAGAACAATACCAAAGCCCAATGCAATAATAATAATAATAATAATAATAATAATAATAATAATAATAATAATAATATTGATGGTTTTTGCTGCTATAGGTTGCCTCTTAAAGTGCTCCGGACATGGACATTGCGACCCTATCACGAAGCGCTGCATTTGCTATCAGCTGTGGATGGAAAATTTGATACAGAGGTATCTTAACAGGGGAGAGAGTAATTGCGGTGAGTTGAGAGGAAACGGGTGAAGTGTTTCAGGCAGGGACGCTGAATAGAGTAGATCTGTGATGTTGCCATATTGAATGCATAAGTGCATTAATGGTTCCTCTAATAACTTTGAACATTCTACTTCCACCTTCTAGAGTGGAGTATACTTTATGTAACGGCATCAGCTTTCATTTTGATTGTGCTGATGGCGGGGTTCGTTTGGCTCTGCATCTGCTGTTGCAAAAGGTAAATGATTTCTAATGAAGCTCAATATGAACATCCCTTAGTTCTGTAGTCACTGAAATAGATTAGAAGCCTCGTTTGTACTCAGAAGCATCTACTGATAGGTTTGGGAGAATATTTGCCCTTTAACCACCCTGTAAGTTTGGCAAGTGGCTAATGGGAATTAAGGGGTGTCCAATTAATCTAAGGTGAGGCAACCATAAGAGATATGTGGCTGCCCATAGCACAATGGTGTAATAAACTATCTGTGTGAATAACCACCTGTACAGGTCGAAAACAGTTTTTCAACCACGCCTGTATAACGCCTTTGGTTTTGGTTGCTTGTAAGCTGGCTTCTCCACGTGGAGCTCCACCAAGGGGTCATGTCTGTGGGTGGCTACACTGTTGAAGGGGCCCCAAGTATGACAGCACTAATGATGCTGAAATGAGGAGGCACGCATCGGGGTGGGGAACCCTTTCAGACTAAGAGTCACGTTCCCTTCCAGTCAACCTTCTGAGGGAAGGTGGGAACATGGCAGAGGCGGGTAGGCAAGAGGCAGAAATGGGTTGAGCAACGAAAGTCCATGTTTTCTATTCCCACACACTCACTCATCCCTCTCTATTCTCCATCCAGGTGAAAAAGAAGCAGGATCAGAGTTCAAGGAAATATTCTAGTCAGGCATAAACACTCAAGCAGGGTACCAAAAAATAAAATAAAATGGTGAGGGGTGTGTCCTGGAGTGGGGTATGGCTGGGGAGTGGGTATGGCCTAGGAAGAATCATGAGGCCTAGTATTTCATCCTTGGTTTACATAATGTATATCCTTTGTGGTTGGGGTGGTTCCTAAGAAAATATCACCTGTGGGGGAGGGGGGAAATGGGTACTTGGTTTCCCAGCTTTAAGTGGAATATTTCATCTTTTAGCAGAAAGAGGACTAAAATAAGAAAGAAAACAAAATACACAATTTTGGATAATATAGATGATCAGGAGAGAATGGAGCTCAGGCCTAAATACGGTATGTTTCTTTCCCCCCTTTCCCCTCCATGTCTTCCAACCTTTGCTACAATTCGTATGTGACTTTCTGTTTCTTGTGCTATTAATACAGACTTTTCTTTCGCATGCATCTGGCGCTTTCACATTTTAAGGCAGGATAACATCTGATGGAGCGGGCTGTCTCCAATAAAAGTCCCGGCCATGTTAAATCTCCCAAGTTGCAATGGCACTTCCATTTCCCTGCCAAAGAACCAAAAAAATCACCATGTATTTATTTTCAATTATTTCTGACACACCTTTCTGCAACAAAAGCATGCTGTTTCCTTTTGTTTGGATTCTGCTGCAACTGAAGTTAACCTGAACTGGTTGTGGTTCAGGCCAATAAATATTACAGTCAACATGCTCATCAGAGGTGAATGGCAGCTACTGCTTGTGTCCCAAAGACAGGCAGTTGTGTTCCTTGATGACGGGCTCGCAGGGCATGTGTGTGGTAGTACTAAGTCACTGATTCAATCAGTGCAAGGATTTATCTGTGCAACAGAACACTCCCCTCTTTAAAACTGCTCTGAGAGTTTCCTCAACCCTCTGGAGTAGATTTGGGAACGGTACAGGGCACGTGTGGGAGGAAGTCCCTTGTGCTCGTCCAATTATTTAGTTGAGTAGCATCGCCACTCGTCTATTGGATCATAACAGAAGGAGCAGCAGACTCTAGCAGAGATGTCAATAGGCTTATTTACATGTCACCTGGAACATTGCATGGAAAGGAGAGCCAGTGTGGTGTAGTGGTTAAGAGCGGTAGACTCGTAATCTGGTGAACCGGGTTTGCGTCTCCGCTCCTCCACCTGCAGCTGCTGGGTGACCTTGGGCCAGTCACACTTCTCTCACTCACCTCACAGAGTGTTTGTTGTGGGGGAGGAAGGGAAAGGAGAATGTTAGCCGCTTTGAGACTCCTTCGGGTAGTGATAAAGCGGGATATCTAATCCAAACTCCTCTTCTTCTTCTTTAGAAAGAGTTAGCACTCCATGTTCATGTTGGATTGCTTGTGGTGGTGTGGCTCTGGGTGATGGTTTATGGTAGTAAGACGTAACATTACTTCCTCAATTTGACATTGCGGATGAGATAACGGAGATCAAATAGTAAGCAGACGTTGCAAAGACTCTTCTGCTTCCCATCTCCTCCCTATCTCAGGTATAAAGCACAGAAGCACAGAACACAATTCCAGCCTGATGGTTTCAGAGTCAGAGTTTGACAGTGACCAGGACACCATCTTCAGCAGAGAGAAGGTTGAAAGAGAGAACCCAAGGAATGCCATGAATGGTTCCATGAAGAATGGTGTCTCCTTCAGCTACAGCTCAAAGAACAGATAAATGAAGAGGCTGCAGTGGAAGGACATGTGCTAAAGCTATGCTGCTGCTCCTTCACCACCCCCCTCCCAAACTATACTGGTGGGAGACGGGATGATAAACTTCCAGCATAGTAGAAAAGGAAATGGACGCGGTGGACTTTCCCCTTCATTTCTTTAACCAATAACGTATTTTAACTCACCACATGGGTTAGGTGAAAGGGTTTTCAAGTCTAAAAATAGTTGGAGATGGTTTCCATATAAAAGGTTATTGCTCAAGACTGTTACATTACAAGGAGCACATAGGAAAGCTACCTTATATTGTTGTTTCCTTTAGAAAACAGTGGCTATGCATCTGTACAAAGACACACCAGTATGCCAGTACCTTGAGTTATTAAAAAAAAAAAAAGCAGTGTGCGGCTATAGCCTCCATCTTCTTCCGGTCACTTTTAGTTTAACAAATAAGAGGGTTGATGAAAAGGGGTTTTTGTGACATCTGCTTTGGTAAAGCAGTGGAGTTGAAATCATTTTTTTCAAAGGACTCAAGGCATTATCTGAAGCAACCTAACTGCAGTAAAGGACGTTAGTATTTGGGTAGCAGACTTCCTGTCTGGCAAGCCCAAGTTGCTGGAAGAAAGGAAAGATCCGAGTAAAATTTCAAGCCTGTTGCTACCTCCTTCTTGTGAGTGGATGCCACACTTGGGAGAAGGTTCTATACTTGGGAGAAATTGGTGGCACATGCCATATGCCACCAATTTGACCCTCTTCTGTCTATTTTGCTGAAGAAAGGCTTGCAAAATCATTCCACGTTCTTTGAAAACTGCAGCTTTTGTGGGTACATTGATTTAATAACCGGTCCTGGAAGTTTTAACTCCTTTCCTTCATTTGCCTTGTGAAGTGCTGAGAGTAAATCAGATGTGCTCAACTCCATTGACTGTGGCATTCTGTGTAGTGAAAATGTGGGCCAGAAATCACCTAGTCTTAATATCTAACAATGCTCATAAAACATGTTTACTGAACAAGAACTAATTGTCATCGGGTTTCTGTGTGTGCATCAGCACTCTCCCTTCATGATAAACACGAAGATAAGCACAAATTTGTAAAAAAAAAGGTTTAAATTTCATGCTAGGGGCTTAACCCAAATGTTGCTGTAAACAAAGAAGAACGGGCTAAACCGAAGTTTTAAGGCACTGTGATGATTTTTACCCCTGGAGAGTAAAGTGTCATGTGTCTCAAGTATTGAAAAATTAGCGATTCAACTGTTCTTTACCTGAAGTCACACAAAGCAAACATATATTACACCTGTGTAACCAATTTTTCTCAATATACAGTTCAGCTTTAGGAACCTTGGTTTTGTGTCTTCTAGAAGTTGTCTGTGCAACTTGAGGGCTTGCATATCCTTTCACCAGCAGAAGTTGGTCCAATGAAATAAGTGGCTTTCCCATTTTGTCTCCAAGGCAGAACTAGTGCACCTGCCTGGTCCTCCAGGTGATGGTACTACAAACTCACATCATACCTGACACTTGCCTGTGTTCACTGGGAGCTGGAGCTTAACAATATCTGAAGGGTCACAACTTCTCCAGCCCTGTGTTGAAGAATACTCATACCAATGTAGGATTTTATTATTTTTTTAATACGCTTACAAAATGTCACAGATCTGACAGTAGATGTGAATGTCCACCAATTTTAAAGTTAAACATTTATTACACACAGCTGTTTTCCCAACACCCAAAGCAAATCTACACACAAAAGTGAAATGTAAGAATTCAAGTATCACCTTCTGTTAGTTAATTACTGTATACAAACATATAACAGCTCTTGTTATTTTTTATGTAAACATACCATACAATTGCATATTAACACTTAGCTGATCCAGCCCCAAGAGAAAATTTCTCCAATGAGGCTAGTAGTATCTTGTTACACTTGAACAATTTGTGCTTCTCAAATGTTTTGCTTCTTTTTCCTCAAAGGAGGAGCGTTGACAAGCTTGGGCTGTATTGAATCCCTAGATTGTTTTAGTTTTGTATTTGTGTGTGTTTCAGATTTTGAATTACATGTAGAGCAACTGCCTTAAATAATATAACAGGAAGCATTTCTAGACTTGTCTGTAAGACTGTAGATCAGTCTGTGGTACCAGCCTATATGCCCACAAATGTAAAAATTATTGTTGCTGGGTTTTTTTAAAAAAGTATGTAAGATTATATAGATTAATTATTCTTCCTCAGTCCCATTTGACAGTGATTTCTTCAGGAACTACTCAGTTTGTTGGCATTACAACCAAGGTTCATCTTGGTTGTATTTTTTTTTTTAAAGGAATAGCAATTAGTGCTACATAATGTGCTTTTTAGGAGTCGCTATAGTGCCACTGTTTAACCTATACCTAATATAATACAGCAGAACCAATGTTTTGTACTACAAAGTCACCCAAAATAAGCTTAGCTGACCTGTATCAATTTTGGAGGTTAATGAACATATATGAAAATAGGGAGAAACAAGCAACTAGTTCTGTGTCCGAATGAGATCTGGATTTATGTTTCTCCTGAATGCTAGATGCTTGTGGCTACACTGAAAACTACTTCTCAAGCCAAGTGGTGTCTCTTAGAACTGTCTGTGAAATGGCAGAAGCTTCCCACTTAAGGAAGACCTCAAATGTTTGTTCCAAGCCCTTTTGGTTTATCTGAAGCAGCCCTTTGGATCGCAAGCAGATTTGACAGGGAACGGGATTGCACAGCTAAGTCCACTTAAAAACATATTGCAAAATGTCAAATGAAGTTTTGCAATGTAAATAAAGTGCATGTTCAATTGAATGCAGCAGTAGCAAAGCAGAACTGTTAAATCTTTTTATCTTTCGAACGTAACAGCAGCTCATACAGAAAAGACCTGATGGAGCACGTGCAGGTAACATTAAAGCTCACCGGAAAGAGCACAAAAGTGCTTTTATCTTGTGCCATCAAAAGTCTTAACTTGTGGTGGTAAAACAAACAACTTTTGGGATTCTAGCTGTATGCCACTGTTATTCAAATAGGTTCATGGAGGAAGCTTTAAAGTCCTCCCACATAGTCCCCCCTCTTTCCCCAGGTCTTAAGCTTTTTCTCTTGTACCAAGTTTACTGCTTTCTGTAATCTCTAGAATGAGCAGGAGGGCCATGGAGGATCAGACAAGTCTTTCAGAGAAAAAATATTATTTGGCAAGAATAGACATAGGAAACAGAACTCTAGAGCAGTGTAATGGGCTATGGAGGTGTAAGCTTGTGTGCTGTGGCGCTTCAAATAAATATTAATTCCTTGTGGAGCTATTGGTCCAAGTTGGTCTCAGTGCATTACAGCTTTTGCAAGACACAATGTTACCCCGCCCATACAAAACAGTTTATGTTCGTATCTCTGTGCTGTTGTACTAATACATGATAATTTGGTCACAAGGCTCAGCTGCTAGGAGCAAATCACAAGTATCTCCTTAGGGATGCTCTAGTCCTATTGTAAGTAATAGGGAGGATTCTGTCAGAACTGTGCATATACCTTCAAGGCCATTTTTCAGCTCCAGCCAAGAGCTGAAGAACGATATGAAAAAGTGCAATACATCTTTCCCTAGAAAAGATTTCCTAGAAGCCCTAAGACAGGCAACCAGAAAATAATATAAACATTAGAAAAAGAAACAGTCAACATTTGGCACAATTATTCAGTTATTTCACACCTGGCTCAGTGCATGGAAAGGGTAAATGAGTATCTTTTTCCTACTTTGCTACTCTCCCAAAACATTTATTTCTATCCTTCCTTTCCCTCCTAACAGACACTCAAGGTAAATCATACATCTTAATTAGTAAAGTTTTCCAAATTCCTCTGAAACACAATCGGGAATTGAAACATTATTTGTCCCTGTGTTATGGTTAAGACAGGTAATATAAATAAACCTATATTCCTACAACCTGTGTACACAGAATACCAGAGTTGTTCTATATGTATCGTCATGTTTACAAGTAATGACGTTTCTACAAAAACATTATTACTTCCATTTTAAGAGGGAATGAAAAATCACAAATGATCTTGCTAAAGCTTATGAATGCCCCCAAAGGTTGTTTTCTAGGCATTCTGAATAGGTTAGACTCCTAACAAATGGCTACTATAAACCTCCAAAACAGACATACTTTATTTCCAAATATTCATCAATACCGTATTTTGAACCTTCTCTTCCCAGCCCAGATTGTTTTACGCCACCGAAAGGGCACTCCACGGCAGACACGATGCCTTCATTAACGCCCACCATCCCAACCTCAAGCTTCTCTGCAACTCTCCAGATCTGGGCTGGGTCTCGGGAGTAGAAATAACCTGCAATTTGTAGCATTGAATAAAAAACAGTTTGGAGTTTTTTATTTGTTGTTTTGCGGGAGAAAGGTCATTTTTCTAAGCTTGAAATAGTAAAGTCAAGATGTGGCCTGGTAGCTTGAACCATACCCCATCTTGCCTCCTTAAGCATTGTAGATTTGCAGTATTAAGAGCTCACATACCTGCTAAGCCCACATTGGCTGAATTTGCTATGTCAAGAGCTTCCTCCTCTGTATCAAACCTGCAAAAGTATTAATAGGAGATGTAAATAATAATGGAAGAACTGCTTTATTGCAAGTGGTGTGCAATTAGAGGTCTCTTCCATGCGAAATTCATGATGGCACCCCCACTCTCTTGACTGACACAGATTTCCATAACTTCCCATGAATTAAGCTCGTATAAAAGTTACACGATGTTTTCCAACATCAGCAATACATTTGCTTGTTTAAAAATGACACCGATTTTGGGAAGATAAGTAAATCCTATGCAGTTTCATCAGGTTAAAATAAAATGGTGGGGAAATGGGGAATAATTTTCTAAAGGTGACATTCAACAATGGCTATTTGCTTGCACAATAGAGACTTTTACAGTCTCTGCCCATGCAGTCCAGAATCTGGGGAAGTGAAGTCCATTGGTGACATTAAATTTTGCCCTAAGAAAAAGGTTGGGAATGGCTACCAAAACCACCACATAATTTCTTCAATGAGCATTTGCTGGAATATAGCTAAGCAAATGCGAGACCTAATGTAAATATATTTTGACATCCAGGTCACTCCATAGTGTTTGAAACATATTAGAAGAGGGTTGGTGGTGTGCCTCACCACACATAATGCAAACAATATTCCCACACCATGAGACAAGCCTTCCCAGTAAGTCAACATTTGCAACATTTTAGCACATCCAGAACAGTTTCCCTCAGGAAATCCCTTGGGAAAAGTCTATTCAAGCACTACCTACCCAAGCTATATAAGAAATAAAAATAAAATTGAGGCACCAGAGAAGCTAGAATGTGGGCATCACTGTGAAAGAGGCAAGTGGCTTCATTATTACACACTTGTGCAAACTTCAGGACACATGAAAAATGATCATGAAAAGACTGCGAAAAGCGCTAACAGATCAGAAATTAAAGGCATAGGCATTTTATTGTATTTTGACATGGTTTTGAAATACCTACCTTTCTCCATAAATAATTGTAACAAGATTATGCCTGGGATGCATACTACTAAAGTTTTCAAAAGAAATCTATGGTGATACCTGCTTATATTTTATATACATATATATATATATATATATATATATATATATATATATATATGCTTTCGTAGATTTTCACGGGTACAGGAATGCAGGTTTTGGTGTCTTCGGGTGTCTTCCCGTGTAAGAGTCGGGGTGTCTGGGCGACGTTTCGACGAGGTCTCACTCGTCATCTTCAGGCTGGTGCTTTCGGCTTCTTGTTACTGGAACAGAGCAGAATCTGGTGTTTGAGTTTCTATAAATACTGTTGAGGGGTGTGGTGTATAGCCTCCAACGTTCTGGGCAGAGAGGAAGTTCCTAGATTAGTGTGTCTTTTCTTCTTTTGTTCCTTAATTACTTGAGGGATATCTTGAGTGTTTTCACAAGAAGCCGAAAGCACCAGCCTGAAGATGACGAGTGAGACCTCGTCGAAACGTCGCCCAGACACCCCGACTCTTACACGGGAAGACACCCGAAGACACCAAAACCTGCATATATATATATATATATATATATATATATATATATATATATATACTGTATATATATATATAACACAAAATGACTGACACAGTCTGCAAATTTTCTACCCGAAGTTGGGAAAGGGGTGCTGTTGTCTTTATACATGGCAATATAAAATAAGGGAAAGTTCCCCACTGCCAGCCAGATACTTTCACTCCACATAATCCCTCCTGACTGTCGCTGACTTTGAGAAATGTGAATTAGCAGTGAAGCCATCACTATATGAGTAAACTGTATTGCACTTCCATGACTGCGATGGTTCCAAAAAACACAGTTGCAATTGTGGCTATCGCAGAGTATATTTGTGTAGGGACAGTTCCTTGCCAATTCAAACATTATACTTGGGAGCGTGATCCTGAATCCAGGAATTGTCTGGCAGGGTCACATGTAATAAGTAGGAGAAATGTCAGCTGTTTCCTGTTGCGAACTACTTCTATGCTTATCACAATCCATCTTGCCTCCAAGTGTGTAATATGGTAAGGTTAACAGGAGTCATTATGCAGAAGAGTATCCCTGGCAGAAATTGCCATTTTTGATGTAATAATCAAAGTTTGTTAATGTGTGATCTGCAGAATAAACTCTTACTTCATAACTGGGGCCAAAGGACCAAAAGTCTCCTCTTGTGTGCACAACATGCGTGTTGTGACATTGCTGAGAAGAGTCGGTTCAAAAAAATTCTTCCCGTAACTGTGCCTTTTCCCTCCTGTAACTATGGACGCTCCTTGGGAAACAGCATCGTGAATATGTTTTTCAACCTAAGAGAAAGAAAGCAAGTGCAGTGTTAGGCTCTCCCACCCCACAAAAGGGCGGTTTTCATATCCCAAGTAGAATTTTGTAGTTCGTTATTATTCCACTGGCATAGCCAACAAACGTAACTTGGCAATACCTCTTCGTACCACAAAAAAATTAAAAACAAAACACTTACCTTTTCCACAGCTTTTTCATTAATTAGCGGTCCCTGAGTTGTCCCTTCATCAAACCCATTGCCAATCCGTAGCTCTGACTTAATGGCTCGTGCAAACTTTTCTACGAATGCATCGTGGATCCCTTTTTGCACCAAGAAGCGGTTTGTACACACACAGGTCTAAAGTCAAAAGAAATCGTGTTTGTTTTCAGTTAGGCATAGACTAGTGCTTTGTTGTTTAATGTCATGGGCTCCTTTGGGAGGAAGGGTGGGGTAGAAATTTAATAAGCCAAAATGTATAAATCAAGACCAAATGTATGCTGGAAATGTAAAGAGAAAGAGGGAACCTTTTATCATATGTAGCGGATGTGTAAAGTGGTAAAAGCATTCTGGGAGATGATATATATAATGAGTTGAAAAAAATGTTATGGAAAGCTTTCTCTTAAGAAACCAGAAGCTTTTCTTTTAGGAATTTTAGGTGCAGAGATTCCAAATGACCAGAAGACATTATTCATGTACGTGACTACAGCTGTCTGGACTCTGCTAGCTCAGAGATGGAAAGAAAATACAGTCCCTACCAAGGAAGACTGGCAGATAAAATTGACAGACTTTGCTGAAATGGCAAAACTGACTGGAAGAATTAGGAATCAGGAAGAATCAAATTTTAATAAGGAATGGTGAAAATACATAATGCATTTAAAAATTTATTGTAAACTATTAAAATCATTAGTAGGATTGACATAAAACTACGAAATGTGCAATTAATATTTGTGGAATATCCTACTGAGCTCTGTTTGTACTTGGCTGTGTATCATGGGAGGCATGGAAACATTCCGTTTTACACGCAAATGCTATGGTTTCTACCTTCATCAGGAACACAACTGAGTTTCATGAGCAACAATGTCAGGTTTCAAACTAGGTTCCAGTGTGACGAATGCTGAGGGCAGAAGTCTTCAGAGGGCAACACTAGCTAACCACAAGAGAGGTTAAAAGTAAAGGAAAAGGCAAAAGCTTTAAGTATTGCCCTCCAAATTAAAGCCAAGGGTTTAGTCTGTACAGCTAGTGTAGACTCAAAGTGTCCCAGAATTGGACTTCCACCCAAGCATGAATAAACTCCCCTTGAAATCAATAACACTTCTAAACACTTCTAAGTAAATCAGAATGTAATGGTCCCACTGTAACTGAACTCTGCTTAATTATAGCTGGGTTGTATTCTGAACTGTCAGACTTATTATTATGACATCTGCTTTTTATAGATCAAGAATGAGGGGTGAAACGTCTTTGCTTGTGTCCCCCCCCCCCCAGTACAAGGCATAACCAAATTTGTAAAAGAGCAGTGCTCAAATTATCTGCAAGTGCAGTAGGGGGAAAAACAGATTCAACAAAGAGCGGAGATTAATCTCACCTGGCCTGAATTTCTGTATTTGGAAGCTAAAGCTCCTGCTACCGCTTTGTCTACATCAGCACTATCAAACACTATGAATGGAGCGTGTCCTCCGAGCTCCATGGAGACCCTCTTCACAGTGCCGGCAGCATGGCGCAGCAATATCTGCAAGTACACAGGAAACACAGAAAGCTGTACACCTACAAAGATGAATTATACAAACTTAGCTTTTTTTGAATGCCGAGAGAATACTCTGTAGTTGAAATCACGAGTTCCCTACTAAACTACCTGTAATGGGTATGAGTTACTCGTGCGTAAACTGGTGCCTTTCTTGGTTAATTTGCCTTGTTAAACCTTTCTGACTGCACAGCCCCTCCTCATCGTGGCTGCCTCAGTCGCTGGCAGAATCCGTCAGTGGGCGTTTCTTGAATCTCTTCCAACATAAAAGTTGTTTGACACCCAGTCTCCTCCTCCTCCTCCTCTCACTGCGCGGGAGTCTTCTGCGCAGGGAAGGCGTGGGTAGTGGAGGACCTGGGCTCTCCTCACTGATGTCCAGTGAAGAGTCCTGGAGCCCTCTCTCTACTTCCCCCCGTCTGCCTCCCTTTATCCCCGGTGTTGCGCTGATTGGCTTCCCCCTCTACTGAGCTGTTTCTCCCTCTGCTGCTGGGTCCTTCGCCAGCATCATCTGGGAGCCTCCCCTTCGCCTCTCGCTCTGATGTCAGTTCCCTGACACTACCCACTCATTTTTCTAATCTAAGGAGTAAATGTAGATCTCAAAGTCTTTAGTGCTTATTTTAGATGATGATGATAATAATAAATAGTAGTAGTAGCAGCAGCAGTAGTAGTAGTATGCCCCAGCCACTCTGAGCAGCTTCCAACAAATGTTAAAACCACAGTATAATTTACCTAATTATACACAGTGCCCAGCCTTGGACATGGGATGTTCTCTCAAGCAATAGATGTGAATCTGTGAAACAGCCCCATTCTTTTTAATACCACTATGCATGCATTAAGACACTGGTCTGAGATGAGTAGATCCAATTTTGTAAGTGAATGGAAAACGACTACTGGTTTCAGACTGAGTTTCAAGGGATGGCAGAAAGGGTCAAAGTAGACAAGACTAGATATAGATATAGATATATTTTTATGTATGTGACTACAGCGGGCTATCATGCGGGCTATCAATATTCATGATAGATTGGGCTATCATGACTATTGATAGCCCAATGTTGGAAAGAGGAAAAGATCCCAACAAAAAAAGATTAGCAAATTAAGTTAATGGAATATGCAGAAATGGCTAAATTAACAGAGAAACTTAGAAATCAAAACAATAACAAATTTAAAAATGGGATTGGGAAGTCTTTATTGCATATATATCAAAGCATTGTATACAAGTTGATACATTAGCAGGATTTTAAGAAACATTTGCATTATTATGATAAAAGATAGAACTGGATACAATTAGATGAATAATATTACATGGACATGCATGAATTAATCATAAAACAATGGAACGGCAGGAGGGGGTAGAGGGAAGTCAAGGCATTTGAGAAATCCCACATTTGGATGTTTTATTGAATGTATAAACAGCACTGTGAAGTTTTTAATTTTTATTTCTTTTTTATTTTATTTTAAATATTTTATTTAATGTGATTTTTGTTATAATGAAAATCAATAAAAAAATTATAAAAAACAAGATAAACTAGACAAGATAACACCTAACCAATTAGCAACTGCATTTTAGCTATGTATTTTAGCCACAAATTTGCAGCAGTTTACGAGCCAACATTGAGAAGCTTACCTTTCCTGTAGCCGTTGAGCCTGTAAAAGAGATCTTGGCTACCAAAGGATCAGTGCACATCACTTCCCCAACTGCTACTGCCTGTTGTCTAGAACAGGGAACAACATTATACACTCCTGCAGGTATTCCAGCCCGATTTGCAAGCTGCAGCGAAAAAATAGTGGCATGAAACTGTTCATTTGCACAAAAGGTTAGAATTAGATAATAATGATAATAATGATAAATAACAGGCTGAAGATGGTGCTGAGCTTTGTCTTCTTGCAAGTGTGTCACAAGCATTTAAAAACCATACATAATTTCAATAATCTTATTTTTAAAAATAACCAAAACGTTAATCTGCCTTTTATATATTGTATATGAATTCTTTTAGATTTTTATTCCATTTTTAGCTTTATACTGGTTTCAGTCTTTGTACTATTCTACAAATAACTCAGAGTGACTTAGAAAAAAATGACTAGTAAGTGCAATAAATAGTAATAATTAATCCACTGTTCATCAATATAAAAATCTCACCTCAGCAAGTGCTAAAGCAGATAAGGGTGTATCTTCTGCTGGTTTCACCACCACTGTGCAGCCAGCTGCCAAAGCAGCACCGACTTTCCTTGTAATCATAGCACTTGGAAAATTCCACTAAATTGAAGAAACAGGTCACATTGGTACAATAAAACAACTGGCAAGTTCTGAAATTTGAGAGGGAAATTAGCAAGATAGAAAGCTTTTAAGATCCTTGGCTGTTGTTTGATCCATCTGCTCCTGAGACCCTGGCAACTTCTAGATACCATCAAACCATGTATAAAAGCCACTCTCCTTTCCACCAACAAAATGGGACCTTAACTTCCATTGAATGAAATAAAAAAATTCCTTCCAGTAGCACCTTAAAGACCAACTAAGTTAGTTCTTGGTATGAGCTTTCGTGTGCATGCACACTTCTTCAGATACACTGAAACAGAAGTTGCCACATCCTTCTATATAGTGAGAAGGTGGGGAGGGGTATTACTCAGAAGGGTGGTGGGAATGGGAGATTGGCAGATAGCTGAGATGAGCCTGTTGACGACTCTTAACGACTGTAATAGGTCTTACAGGAAAAGGCAAGGGGTGAAAAGGTGAGAAAAGGTGAGCTCCCTTTGCTCGGTCCCAGCTCCTGCTTACCTAGCAGTTCAAAAGCACGTCAAAGTGCAAGTAGATAAATAGGTACAACTCCAGTGGGAAGGTAAACAGTGTTTCCGTGCACTGCTTTAATTTCACCAGGAGCAGCTTAGTCATGCTGGCCACATGACCCGGAAAAAACTGTCTGTGGACAAACGTCGGCTCCCTCGGCCAGTAAAGCGAGATGAGCGCCGCAACCCCAGAGTCGTTTGCAACTGGACTTAACTGTCAGGGGTCCTTGACCTTTACCTAGCATAGCACAAATATTTCAACGCATTTACAATGTGTATATTCTGTGCAAAATTTGAGATTTCATTGTAAGAATTTTAATTCATTGGCCTCAGGGCATCACTAATCCTGCCTCTTTTGAATATTAAAAGTCTGACTTAAACAGTCAGCTGAACTCACAGGAGTAATGATGGCAGCAACTCCCACAGGCTGCTTAAGAACTAGAACTCTTCTGTCCTTTGCAGAAGATGGGATGATGTCACCATAAATGCGCCGAGCTTCTTCAGCAAACCATTCCAAGAAAGAAGCAGAATAAAGAATTTCACCCTGTGCTTCCTTTAGGGGTTTCCCCTGTGAATGATTCAAAATGCAGACATTCACATTCAGAGAACTACAAAACGTCTCTCCCCCAACAAAATGATTACAATGAAGGGTTTGTGTGATCATGTTTGTTTTTCATTCTAAAGTGCGATTTTAAAATGTCTAAACTGCCTTCCAGGTGCTGGCACTTGCCTTTAAAGTCCTCCTCCGTCTGGTACAAACCTTAAGAGTCAAAGGCTTAGATAGTCTTTGCATATAGAATCATAGAATCATAGAGTTGGAAGAGACCACAAGGGCCATCGAGTCCAACCCCCTGCCAAGCAGGAAACACCATCAGAGCACTCCTGACATATGGTTGTCAAGCCTCTGCTTAAAGACCTCCAAAGTAGGAGACTCCACCACACTCCTTGGCAGCAAATTCCACTGTCGAACAGCTCTTACTGTCAGGAAGTTCTTCCTAATGTTTAGGTGGAATCTTCTTTCTTGTAGTTTGGATCCATTGCTCCGTGTCCGCTTCTCTGGAGCAGCAGAAAACAACCTTTCTCCCTCCTCTATGTGACATCCTTTTATATATTTGAACATGGCTATCATATCACCCCTTAACCTCCTCTTCTGCAGGCTAAACATGCCCAGCTCCCTTAGCCGTTCCTCATAAGGCATCGTTTCCAGGCCTTTGACCATTTTGGTTGCCCTCCTCTGGACACGTTCCAGTTTGTCAGTGTCCCTCTTGAATTGTGGTGCCCAGAACTGGACACAGTACTCCAGGTGTGGTCTGACCAGAGCAGAATACAGTGGCACTATTACTTCCCTTGATCTAGATGCTATACTCCTATTGATGCAGCCCAGAATTGCATTGGCTTTTTTAGCTGCCGCGTCACACTGTTGGCTCATGTCAAGTTTGTGGTCAACCAAGACTCCTAGATCCTTTTCACATGTACTGCTCTCAAGCCAGGTGTCACCCATCTTGTATTTGTGCCTCTCATTTTTTTTGCCCATATATAAAGGAGATGTCTTAGAAATGTGGATTTAGACTCATATTTGCTAAGATAATGTACATCGTAGGATGCACGCAACCAAGAATTAGTGGGCAGAGTACTTAACCCATCCTACGTCTGCTAGTTCTCCTCTGCAAAAAAATCCTGTCCACTAGGCAATTTCCTTTTCAGCTGGGCTTGCCTACTTTTATTACCTGTCTGGAGAAAAAAGTTAAGCACTGCTAAGCAGAAGATGGGAGAATGGATGGAGTCTTCCGGGGAGAAACTACCTGGCGTGAAAGGGTAAAGTCCCCTCACACGGTCTCCTTAGAAGTTTCCCTGTTGACCCCTGAACTATTTTTATGAGGGAAATATGAGGTTGGACCTCCATATTTCTCTTGTAGCATCTACTTTGTATTTCAGCCTTCCATGCTATTTATGTTCAGTTACTCAGGCCTTCTTCCAAGAGCCTTCACAGTGTTAGAACAGCAGCAGTAAACATGGTCTTCACAACTGAGTGCTCCAAGGCTATGGAATAACATCCATGTAGATATTTGGAATTGCTCTCCTTCATCAACCTTCAATAAAGTACGTAAAACCTAATTATTTTAGAAGATGTGAAGTTAGTTTCTGGGATGTTTAGAAGCATAACATCCATAATTTAAGATTACTAGATGGTTGTTTAAATGTCCTGCGGCCATTTTGACCTCAGGAAAAGCAGGTTAAAACATTTTAAAAGAAATAAACAAGCTTGCACCTGCAACTCTACACAAACTTTATTAGAAGCAAATTCTTCGGAATCAGGTCTTCTGTGTTATTTGGGGGGGGGGGGAGCTTCAAAAAGTCACACATGAAAGTTTCTGCATTTGTCGTGACATATTGCAACATGGAATGATGTCTGAACTGCACCCATTGACTGCTACACCTTCTAGGCGAGATTCTTGTAACTAGCTTCCTGAAATTCAGCCCCAAATCCCTGAGGAATATGCCCCCCCCACTTCTTTTTATACTTACGTTCTCTGCTGTTATGATCCTTGCAAGGTCATCTTTATTCTCTATCATCAAATCAAACCATTTACGAAGTAAAGCAGCTCTTTCCTGAAAAAGAAATAGTGTTTTAGAAGTATTACTGCCAAGTGCAAAAATTATTATTACTCCAATATTACTTGCATGCTTTACAGTATTTAAATTTGCTTGTCTCCCAATAATCCTGCAAGTAGATTCAGGTTCAATTCTAACAGGACTACTAACAAAAGTTGATAAAATTAAATTTGGTGTGCTCTGGTCCATGGGGTCACAAAGAGTCGGACACGACTAAACAACAACAACATGCATCTCCACTCAAAGATGGAACTTAGGTATTATAATTAATACATGTATGATTTCCCCGTGTTTCTTACGTATTGTACATAAAGTACCCCAGGGAATATACATACGCAGGGAAAACGCACCATACTCCACAATATAGTTAATGGGGAAACAAATGAACAAATAGAGGATTTCCTTTACTCTGAAGGTGCAAGTTATTTTTTTATTATTTATTTCATTTATGAGTTGCTTCCCATGAGATACCCCCAAAGTATATACAACAGTTGGTTATCTACCCCAGTAGATGTTTTTTTCAAATCTGCCCTAAAAACAGGTATTTGGAGCTTAGAAAGGCAAAATAAAGCCTATATATTTAAGGCCACCCTGCAAACCACACTTACTAGAGAAAAAGCTCTTCTGAATGCAGTGGAATTTACTTTATGCATAGCCTTATACGACTTCAAGCAATATGTCTCTGGACTACTTATAATGCAATAAAAACATACATGTGTACTGTGCCAATATGATTGATATTTTGATGAGGCCCTAAGCTACTGAAGGTAATGGGGCCCTTTATATGCCCAGCTGTCCTTTGTCAACAACAAACTGCCGCTGGTTTTTTGGTGTTGAATATATGCTGTATGGTAATTTATGAACCTAATAGGTATCTAAAGCCACTTGCACATGCATAATGTAGGCACCCTATATATAGAAATGAGCAAACCAGTGATATTTTAGGGAGCAGGCTAGCAGGCGGGGCCTATTACTTACATCATAGGAGCCCACACAACACAAAGCACTGTTGCTGTATGTAGGTTTTATTTTATTTGTTTTTTATCTTATATTTTGGAAATGTACATCCAGGTGTGGTTTTTTTCCTTTCAATTTTTTGGGGCCCCCCAAGAGAGTGGGGCCCTAAACTATAGCTTATACGTAAATCCGGCACTGCTTCATATAAATAATAACAAGCAGCATTGACCCATTCCTTTATCTGCTGCTTCTTCAGCGCAAACTCTGGTTGAGTTTAAACCGGGGGGGGGGGGGAGTCTCTTTGAAGGAGGAGCATTCCCTTTCTCCAGAACCGGCAGGCGCCTTCTGAGTGGTAACCCTGTCTCGATGTCCCCACGGCGCGTCTGGAAGCGCGCGCGCGTTCCTCGCCAATGTGGGGCTGCTGCCCATGACCTACAGCTGATGCCGGTGGGTGGCCACATGCCAAGGAAGGCCGGGCTCCTCTCTTTTAACAGCTGTGCACCAGGCGCCGGCGGGCGTCCATCCCTCTTGCGCACAGGCGCAGGAGGGAGCCTGGAGTGGGGCTCTTGCCTGCTCGGCTCCCCCTGCCTTGGAAACTCTCCCCGCGTCCCGCAAGCCGTCCCCCTTCCTCACCTTGGCAGAGGCCCCGCTCCAAGCAGCGCCGGCCTCGTAGGCGGCCCTCACCGCGGCCTGCGCCTCCGCCGCCCCGCAGTCCGCCACCCGGCTCAGCTCCGCGCCGCTGGCCGGGTCCCGGACGGGGAAGGCGGCCGCCGCTTGCACCCAGCGGCCTCCCACGAAGCCTCCGGTGCGCACCAGGGAACTGGCCAGCGCCCCTGCGCCCGGGGTGGCGCTGCTGCTGCTGCCCAGGCGGACGCCGCCGGGCGCCGCTAGCCAGAAGCGAGAGCGGCGGGGAGGAGGGCGAGCGAGCGGGGCTCGGAGGCCCAGCGAAGCCCAGCGAGTCGCCATGGCCTCGGCGCCGGGGAAGGGAGCGGAGAGGGTGGAGCTGGGGGCGGGCGAGGGCGAAGGCCCTCGGCAGGCGGGTTTCCCGGGAGCGAAGTCCCTGAAGGCTGCAGCGCCACTCGCGCTTACTCGGGAGCAAAGCCTCGGAGGGACTTGCTTCCAAGCAGAGAACTGCACAGCGCTGCAACTCCGTGCAAATGCACTTGGGGCCAGTAGCGTAGCGTGGGTTGTCAGCACCCGGGGCAAGGCAAGTAATTTGCGCCCCCTAACCCGTGGATTTGCGCCCCCTAACCCTAACCCCCAGATGTTGCGCCCGGTGCGGCCGGCCCCCCCTGCACCCCCCACGCTACGCCACTGCTTGGGGCCGTTCTCATCCAAGGATTTAGTGGTCTTTAAGCATAGGCGCCAACTCCTAGCGACCAAGGTGCCCTCCATTAAAATATTTGAGGGGGCTACCCCCGGCATTGCCATTCAAATAGTGAGTATGTGCCGCGCATATATTGTTCAGGTTGGCACCCCTGTCTTTTAAGTCACTCTCCCGTGTTTGCTTGCTGGAGAGATTCGCCTTTAGCTTGCGTCGTCTGTTTCATGATCATGTCTCCGTGCGAGTGCTGCTGCTGCTGCTTTGGAGGATGCTCGGTGGCAGAGCATCCTCTTTGCACGCACCAAGTCCTAGGATCAACCCCAGGTAGGGCTGGGAAATAATGCCCTCTGCCTGGAACCTTGCACTGCAGAGCCACTGCCACCAGCCAGTGTAGGCAATAGCTAGGAGATGCCCTGGCTGAAACTGGAGAGTCACTGCCAGTCAGTGTAAGCAGTGTTGAACCAGAGTGCTTGAGAGCAGAGCTGTGTGTGTCTTGCAGCCCTGCTCCCCTTAGGGAGAGTGGAGGATGTTGCCCCTTCACCTGTGTGGAAGCCAGATTCAGCTGCCCTTCCAACTGGTTTCTGCCCAGTCATGGGAAGGCACTGCCTTGTCCTTTGCTTTGGGGCAGCCCTCAGTTTGGGTCTCTTAACCTGGGGTGGCCAACAGCTGTATCATAAGAGGCTCTTCTCTTCCCCCAAATTTGTGACCTGACCATTAAAAAACATTTTGCCCTGCCTCCTCACAGATAATAATGTGGTTGCCAGTGTAATCATGCTGGGTTTCCCAGTTGATGGAATGGGTGCAGTCAAACACAGATGCGGCCGTGCATACAGCAGCCTTTGCCAACCAGGTTGGCCTCCAGATGTTTCAGACTACATCTCCCATCAGCCCCAGCATCATATGGGACGGGCTAGCTCAGGGGTCAGCAAACTTTTTCAGCAGGGGGCTGGTCCCCTGTCCCTCAGACCTTGTCGGGGGCCGGACTATATTTTTTTGGGGGAAAGAACGAATTCCTATGCCCCACAAATAACCCAGAGATGCCTTTTAAATAAAAGCACACATTCTACTCATGTAAAAACACGCTGGTTCCTGGACCGTCCGTGGGCCAGATTTAGAAGGCGATTGGGCCGGATCCGGCCCCCAGGCCTTAGTTTGCCTACCCATGGGCTAGCTCCATCAGGTCTCCTCTCCCCTCAGCTGTCATCAGGGGCAGCTGTTCCAGCAGTGGGAGAATTTTCCCCTAGTACAGTGGTACCTCAGGTTAAGAACTTAATTCGTTCTGGAGGTCTGTTCTTAACCTGAAACTGTTCTTAACCTGAAGCACCACTTTGGCTAATGGGGACTCCTGCTGCTGCTGTGCCGCCACTGCACAATTTCTGTTCTCATCCTGGGTTAGCGGAGTCTGTAACCTGAAGCGTATGTAACCTGAGGTACCACTGTACAGGACCTGATGGGTGATTAAAAAAAAAAAGACTGTTTGAGTACAGTCTTTGGTCCTGGTACTTTGGTACTTGGTCCCATATAATATGTGAATCAGCAGCAACACTTGTGAATGTAGTAAAACTCCCCCCTGTGGATTAACTGCTACTAAAAGTTCTTATTCCTTTAGAATTCATAAGTATTGCAAACTTCTCATGAACTATTAATGCATTATGGATATTAATGGAACGAGACACAACCATCAGTATTTTAGGTTGTTGTTTTTAAGTGAAATACATTATTTTTACTGATATCACCTGCATTAGCAGAGAACGGTTTAATGAACAATGGTGCGTTGAGAGAGAAGGAAGGAAGGACGGAAGGATGCAGTTGCCAAACATCATACAATAATATCCTTTCTCTGTTCTAGGCATCATTTCACAGCTATCAATGGAAAAGAGACATCGTATTAAGTTTCGTTGGGACCGATTCTTGTCTCAGATCCGTTGGCTGATACAGGGGAAACTGGCAACACATTTCCAAATCATGTGAGGGCTTTAGTCACATATTTGATTACGAAATGCACTGTAGCCCATATTTCAAAGGTCACAATCCTCCTATTGAAAGCATCTTGAAAACCATGGTTTATAGTCCAGAATATCCACAGCATGGAAGCTTTCAAGATCTGGTCTGTTCTAGCTGTACTTTGCAGTTTTTGCCATAAAGGTACACCATGCGGCTTGTCAACACATATTGAAATAGGTAAGATTTGATAGTAAAGGTATGAGTGTTGTGAAGCATCATAACAGATAATTTCTGTAATCTGACCATTTTAGTTACCAGGTAAGTGTTATTTAAGGGGGGTGGGGAATATGCAGCAATTGTTGAATAAAATACTGCAATTACCATGTTGTTTTAAACTGCTAGAAAGGCTAGGGCTGCATGTATCTAGAGAAGGTGAAATGATACCAGCATAATGCAAGCTTGGCATATTTTATTAACAGAAAACAGCATATATGTGTGCTATCTTCAATCAAACATATTAAAAATCTGAGTATCTTAGCCTTCAGGACTAATTTTTATATGCAGAAAATAGATGCTAAATGTTTTCTGAGCTTTGAAGCCTTAAAAAAATTATATGCTTACCTTATAAATTATCTCCCCGATTTTTAAGAAATCAAGGGGAGAGGGTAGCTTAAGAATTAGAAATATATTTCATTGTGGAATTTGTGTCTTAACTGCGGAGGCTTCAGTTGCAATTCATTTTGTAATGAATTTTCAGCTACAAAGTTTATGGCTAGGAGGCAATTCAAGCATTTAACTTCTTTTATTCATGCTTTTGTTCTAGTCTTTTGCATAAGGCATCTTAAAACAATACATTGTTAATTCAACAAGTGAAATTAGGGTTAAGCAATATGGTCAAATTGAAAGACTGCTTGAATGGGTAGGATAACCATGATAAAAATATACACACAGGATTACGTTTATTTACAAATTTGCCATTACCTGTTTCTCCATACATTTTGTCATGGCAAAATAATAGATTGTGTGTGGGTAAGTATGTTAAGGATATCTCTTGATATTCTTTGAAAACCAGTAGGTGAAGGTTGTTTGACATTTCCCGATATTAAGGGATACGATCATGCAGCAAAATCTGGACACTGTAGGGAATTGCATATTTCCCAGAGGATGGTAAGTGATCTCCAGTTAAGTACTGCAGACCCCCTGTTTTTCAAAAGCCACCAGGAAGCTAATGTGATGTTATTTTTCTAGCTCACAGAGCTCTGGAATTTTTCAGCAGCCCAGGAGGAAATGTTAACTATCGCAAGGTAGGAAGCTTATGAGTCTAACATTAAAAAGCATTTTAATAAATATTTTCTCTTTCTGCTACCTTCTCCACCCACCCCAGCACTGAGCCTCCTTCCATGCCTTTTCTTTTTGTAACTATTACAAAAATTGTCCGGACCATAGGCTAGGGGTTAGCCACCCCATTGTAAAAGAATTGACATTTGTTCATCTTTACCAAACTATGTAAAACCTTGTTATATTTACCTTTAATATTTTTTATGAGTATTTAAGAGACAGTATTTGAGTGACTTTAACAATACCTAGATGTGAGTATTAAGTGCTATATTGTTTTAGTACTTGAAATATTGGTAATATGCAACTAATAATATTCTCTCTCTCTTCCCCCTCCCCTTTTCTCTCTTACTTTTATTTCTGTTTCTTCACTATCCTCTTGTCCAGTTGATATTAACACACCAAGATGCCTATCAGGCTGGAAGCCTGTATCCTGATGCCTTTTATTCTGGTATCTGCAGGAATGGTAATAAATGGTTGGAGAAATTAGGTTTTTTCCCCTTGCTCCCCAAAACCATACTACTGACAAGTAGCCTGATTAATTTACTAGTTGGCTGGCTAGGGGTCCATATACAGTGGTACCTTGGGTTAAGTACTTAATTCGTTCCGGAGGTCCGTACTTAACCTGAAACTGTTCTTAACCTGAAGCACCACTTTAGCTAATGGGGCCTCCTGCTGCTGCTGCGCCGCCAGAGCACGATTTCTGTTCTCACCCTGAAGCAAAGTTCTTAACCTGAAGCACTATTTCTGGGTTAGCTGAGTCTGTAACCTGAAGTGTATGTAACCCGAGGTACTACTGTATATAAATTGTAACTATGCCAGTGGAGAGTCCGAAGAAAAGAAACCACTGTTCAAACAACGAATGCCAAGGAACACTGCAGGAGGAATGAGGAGAATAATTATAGTTGCAGGCCAACAACTTCTGGGGACCCAAGGTTAAAGAAGGCTACTTTAAAAGGTGCAGGCAGAGGAGATCAGTCAAGGCATTTGATCATTTAAACCAACAATCTCTCTTTACAATTCCACATTCCTTTGGTATGCGTGCATCTTGGGTTGATACGCTTTATAATTTATACTAAGGGTTACTGGTCCAACATTTCGTGAATGGGGAAAATATTTTGGAGAAGAATTAGAGGAACAACTCTGGCAACCAATTTGGAATAAACTACTATTTGGATGCATCTCAATTAGAACTCCTAGAAAATTCTTTAAATGTAGCACATCACTGGTATATGTACCCAGCCAGACTGTATAGAATTAAGCACAACACACTCAACCTTTGCTAGTGGAAATGCAATGAAGTACTGGCTGTCCAATCCCCATGGGGTGGTTTTACCTAAAATTTATTCCTTTTTGGGAAAAGGTTTTTTCAAACAATTAAATGATGGGACAATTGCTGCAACCAGAAAACCGGACCCAAATTAGGCCTACTGTCGTGTTTTACTCCTCACATTAAGATCATAACCAATAAAGACCTCAACTTTCATTTATTAACTGCAGTTAGATTAGTGATTGTGGAAAATCGGAAAACTTTAATTGCAAATCTTTTTGAAGCCTGGATTTCACAAGTATGGGACATTATGCTTTTGGACAAATTAACCGTTTCTCGAAAGGAATATCAGTTGAGGGAGCTCACACCTTCTAAATGACATGGTATGCTTTTATTGACTTTGTTAAGACAATTGAAATTGGTTTTCACCCTCCATCGACTCATGGAACCTTATGGAGAGACATGTTCATTTGATTGGCTTTCTTGGAGTGTCTAAAACTGCAATTCTCCAATGCTATTTTTCTTTCTTTTCTGTACATCTACTAAGCTCTGTTTTACTTGTATAGGTATGTTTTGTTACTTAAAATTAAAAAGCAATTAAAAAAATTACCATGAAATAATGTTGTTCTTGTCTGGTGTTTCAGGGCTGTTCCGTCAAGTATCTGAAGACACTCACTGGGCACCTTTTCTCAGTACCAGTGTCCATTACATCAGAAAGAACTATCCTCAGCCCTGGGGAGAGGTAATAAATCCCCCATAAATTGCTGAGGCCAAAGGCCCTGGTATCATTCTTTTCATAAATCTTATTGTTCTTTCCCTTTCTCATTTGTACCAAAAGCATTTGAAAGAGAAAATGTCAAATTAATTTTGACGTTTTGTAATGACTAGCTGTAAAAATGGCAGCATGCATGCCCACTGAAGATGCTATACAAATAAATAACATACCACATAGATTTCTCCCTTGCGTTAGTGAAAGCAGAGGCAAGGTTTCATCAGCAAACATGTCAACTAAATGTCTCCAAATACCTTTTGAGAGTTTGGTTTCAATGCACTTAATGCAGAATTGCTTGTTTTTGTTTCTGTTGTTTAGGCCACAGAGAAACTGGTGGCTTTCCTCTTTGGAATCGCTTCTCATATGGTGGCAGACGTGAGTTGGCATAGCTTGGGGATTGAACAAGGATTTTTACATGCCATGGCAGCTGTAAGTGGTGCCTTATTTTATTATTAGGCTCGGGTCATTTTTTTCCTTGTGACAGAAGCATATTTTATCATTTGGTTTTGTTGTCCCCCTTAAGTGACAATCACATAATATCTGGGGTGGGAGGGAGAAGGAAGGAAGGAAAGATCCTTACTGCTGTTCACCTTTAAAAAAATTAATTCTCTGTAGTACAAGAGAACAGGGAGAGCACAAACTCTTAAGATTCTGATAAGTAAGGATGATTGTTGACTAGTAGCCATTATGGCTTGGTAGATATGAAAGAAACACCTTGGCAGTTTTGGAGGTAGCCAGAGAAGGAGACAAAAGTCTTGAGTTTTTGCAACTGATTGGCTAGGAACTCCTGCTGGAGGAATGCTATATGTGGAACTTTATGCAACGGTGAGGGTGTAAAAGAAGCTTCAGGCGTCTGGATCATCTCCTATGTTGCCTTGTATCAAAGAGGAGAAATGAGAAATTTTGATTCTGTTCATGTTCCTACTTCTTTGATGTAAATAACTTGTTTCTATTTTTCCTAGATTGATTTTTATGGCTCATATTCAGATGCTCACGCTGCTGGTGATTTTGGTAATTTATTTCCTCATGGATCCTGGAATGTTCTCCCTAGATTTCCATTAAATTCCTGAAGGTTCTTACAGAAAAGACTGATATCACTAAGGTTTCAATGACTTCACCCCTGAAATAAGTGATTTGTTTAACCATGGCACTAGTTTCTTTCTGCATAGCTTGCTCAGTTTCACATGGGGCATTTCGGCTGGCTGAGATGCTTGACAAGGCCCTGAAGTAGACAGTGAGAAACTTGCTTAGGTTCTGACAGGACAAATCCAAAAGTATGTGGCAGACAGGAAGAAATGCCCTTAATGGAACTGAGCAAGCTATGCAGAAAGAAACTAGTTCGGCCTGTGGAGGTGTTCCAGATTTTGTTCAAATGCAAATGCTCCAATAATCTAAAAGGAAGGCAAAATTCTTTGTATGGTTTTTGCTTCAGTAAGTTGATGTCTTGCTCTCTTTTCGCCCTCTAATTTTAGGAGGAGACGTGCTGAGCCAGTTTGAACTTGATTTTAGTTATTTGGAACCAAGCTGGTAAGTGTGCTGTTTTCAAAACAGAGAGAGAGAGAGAGAGAGAGAGAGAGAGAGCAGGAAGCAGGGAGCAGAGGGTTCAGAAGCAGAGACAGTGGCGAAAGATCCATGGTTTAACCACCATCACCAATGTGGTGTTGAGGAACCAATGTTATAACATTATAACCACTACAACCAATGTTATAACATTACCCTTGCATCAGGGAGCAGGTGGCGCTGTGGTCTAAACCACTGAGCAAGCCTCTTGGGCTTAGCAATTGGAAGGTCGGCAATTCGAATCCATGTGAGGGGGTGAGCTCCCGTTGCTCTGTCCCAGTTTCTGCCAACCTAACAGTTCGAAAGCACACTAGTGCAAGTAGATAAATAGGTATTGCTGCAGTGGGAAGGTAAACAGCGTTTCTGTGTGCTCTGGCTTCCGTCCCGGTGTCTCATTGTGCCAGAAGCAGTTTAGTCATGCTGGCCACATGACCTGGAAAGCTGTCTGTGGACAAACACTGCTCCCTCAGCCTGAAAGCGAGATGAGCGCCGCACCCCATAGTCGTCTTTTACTGGACTTAACTGTTCAGAGGTCCTTTACCTTTACTTGCATCAGGGACTCTGGGGTTGAAATTATCTTGTCTAGTTTGTTCACACCTGTTGCCTGTGGCTTCACCTGCTGGGAAGGGGGGCGCTGCGGATGGGTCCACAATTTTAGTTGAGGACTTGATTTATGCCAATGAATTTTGTTGCTTTAAATAAGAAACTCTGCTGTTCAATATATTTAGGTATGTGCCAGTCAAAGATTTACTGTCAATCTACCAGGAACTTTATGGGCTGAAAGTAATAACTGAAGACACAATTGTTGACTGCACGTATCTGCAGTTTCTTGAAGTGTAAGTCAAGCTAAATGTTTCCATTTTTATTCCTACAGCAGTGCACGTTTTATAATTTGATTATATGTTTGATCCTTTTTTTAATGAAGTACATACTAAAAATCCTCTCAGTATAGTAATTGAATGAGAAAATAAATAATTTTGGGAAAGCACAACTCAGTGTGGAGGACATTGGGCCCAAACAGAGGAAATTTGTTGTTGATGGGTTAGACATGCAAATAAGGCTAGAGCAAGTGTTGTTAAATGATGAGAATTGGAGAAGAAAAGGTGCAAAAGAAGAAAGTTTAAAGTTGTGGTGTGTGTTTTATTTTTTGTGGAAGGGATCTCCCATAAGTGGATGGGCCGAAGTAGATAGAAGGACAATTGGTTGTTTTTTTAAAAAAACTGTGCTTTGGTGCTAAAGGAAAGATTGGAAGGGACTGACATATTGAAATGGGAAACAGATAAATATTAAGGAGGAGATGTCTCAATATATACACTTTAAAGGAAATCATGATGTGGAGTTGAAGGAGATGCCAGAGGGATGTGGGTGTATTTTAACATTTGCTGATGGGCCAGCAATTGTTGCCCCTATTCTAAACATTTCTTTGCACTGCAGACTCATATCAAGCTGTGTGTTTAATGAATATAGTTTTGGTCAGTTCATTATTTCAGCTGAATAACAAATCTGGAATAACCAATTTGTTAATGAATTTTACTGAAATAAATGTGTTTAGCTGACAGATGCCCTTGTTAGCTTTCTACATGGTGAATACTGCTTCCACGTTGTAGTGGCCCACAAAGTCTGTGTTTGGTGTAATAATAAACTATGATTTAGCATCATGGGAATGAGATGCAGGGAACCTTTCCTTCCTCAGTGTGCCCCTGAAGAGAAAAATCAGAAGTTTCCATTTTCAATTCTGATTAACTGAAGTGTTTTGTTATGTCAGAACTCCGGCAAACAGGTTAATCTTAAACATGGTTTACTGAAACAAGCCACCTTCGAATGTTAGGTAGTTAAACTTAACCACAGTTTAGGCTTTGGACGTAATGCTAAACTGAAATTAATCAAAAAAGGAAATTAACTTTTGATCACCTTGGAAGTTAGAGGGAAGTATGCAAGCCTGAGACTCGCTTTGACTTGCTGCTGTAATGATAAACCATAGTTTGTTGCAGCTAAATACTTTTATATGCAGTGCTTTTTTCTAAAAAAAAAAAAAGGTTTAGGGGTACTCTCATTTTTCTACTCATATTGAAATATTGCTCCTCTAACCAAGCTTAGATTCACAAAATGTTTAGGGGTATGCGTCCCCCCCAGAGAAAAGCACTATTTATATGGATTGCTTTAATTATTTCCCCCCCCCCATTAACAGTGGAACTATTAAGCAGTGATTTTAATAATCAACTAAGAACTGTATGGGTTATGTCTGTATTTAAACTGTCAACTATCTTTATATAGAGGTACTCAAGGCAATATAAAAAACAACAACAGCAAAGGAAGCACGTAGGTGTATATAAAAAGTGTTTTGTGCACTGAAAAGTTCTACACGTATGGTAAATAGAGAATACTGTACTTTCTCCTGCAGGTTTGGCGAAATGATCACTGTCGCCAAGGTAATGTATTTTTGTTGAAAAGAGCTTTGTTGAATGCTACTCTTGAAATTTTCATCTATCTAATTAATTTGCATTTCCATTTTCATAGCTTTACCCCATTTATGCCAGGAAGTCCTCATTTTTGGTGAACAAATTCCATGAATATTTTCTCGGTGGTGTGGATGATATGGCATTCTCATCAAATAACATTTTTGAGCAAACAAGTCAAATGTTAGAGAATGGAACAAGGTGAGGTGCTGGTTTAACCTCTCTAGACCAGGGTGTACTACTCTAAACCAATAATAAAATTATGCAAATATTTTCATGTAAGAAATGTGGTTCAGATAAGTTGTGAATTGAGCTGTGGACGCTATAATAACTCACATGTAATAGCCACCCATTAGCCTTCTAACATTTCATTTGAAGTGCTGATTATGTTTGCAATTATAGAAAACGAGTTTAAGGACATCTGGTTAATTCTGAGAGAGTAATAGTTGTGTTGTTTGGTCAATACAATACAGTACAAATCTTTATTACGGTCATAAACCAGCATAAAAGCGTAGGATCCAGTCGTTTAAAATCTGAAAAGTGTTTTGGAAAGCTAAAAGGTGTTAAAACAGAAGGTGAATATATAAGTCTATAAGAATTTAAAAGAAGCTAAAAGAAGGGATAGGAGCATTGGGCGGGTGTGTAAGAGCATAAAAGGTTGATATATAAAAGACTTTAACTATTAATTTACAGAGCGCTCTGATACGCTCATTAAATATAGTTTGTGGCACAGGTCATCCTCCCAACAAATTTTGAGTGCTGCTGTACAGAATCTAGCAACATTCTACGTTGTAGCAGGATTGGTATCTGAGAGCAGCAGGGAGGTATAGAATTGCCCTGTGTGCCCTGGGTACTTATGAAGTAGTAGTCAGCATTTAAAATTATGCATTTAGTATAATTATTTGAAAATTTCTTCTTTAGTGGCTGCTTTATTCCTGAGAATCCTTTGTATATACGCTGTAAAGATGAACAAACAAATGCTGTCATGTAAGTAAAGACGTAACATATGTCTGCCTAGTTTGATTGGTTGTCTGAACAATATTTGTCTGTTTCCTGCTTGGCAGGGGGTTGGACTCGATGGCCCTTGTGGTCTCTTCCAACTCTATGATTCTATGATTCATGTTCATTCCATTAAACAAAATTCAGGCCGTCTACATTCTATGTCTCTTTCTGTTGCAATTGGCCCACCATCTAGATCAGAAAAAAACCCCATATTCTTGCATTTCCTATAGGAGATCTCCAGTGAAATCTCCAGAGCAGATTTGGGGGGTGTAGGAGAAGAAGTGGGAAAAGCAAGATGTAACAACCTCGCTGCATTAGTGGAAGCCATACTGTAGAACTTTGGACCTTGCCCGCTGATACATTCTCAGCCAGTATCACCAAACTTTCAAATCCTTGAAGCTTTTCATTTATGATTTTCCTTTGATGAATACTATATAGTTGGAAGAAACCTCCAAAAGTAGCTGGTTCAACACACTACTGATGCAGGAAATCCACTGTTATAGCATCCCTGGTTGGGCTCCACCCATTTGGCTGGCTGTCCTGAAAATATTGTTAGAATAACTAAATTTAAAACAGAAGTTTACCTCTGGCCTTGTAAAAGATTGTTCTTATGGAACAAATGGAAATGGTTTGTTAGTTTTTTACTAAAAAGCTGGCATATACTTGTCAGCACAAAACGGAGAGCTTGTGTTGCCAAAATTACAACCATAAATACACCAGAGACCACAATGGGCTAAGTTTTGAGTGAAATACTAAACTGGATCATTTAAATGTTTATTAAAAATTTTAAAATACTTAAAGCACAGAACTATTGAGTATTGCCAGAAAATGTCCATAAAAAACCTTTGTGTCCATTTTGTGTTTTAAATATTGGACTTTTCCAGTTTTGTACTTAACTAAAACACTTATTACATTGTAATCTCTTGTAAAGGACTGTTTGTGACATTTATTCCATTTTTATGTTCCCATAAGCAAATGTCTAATCGTTATTGCCTTATTTCAGCAGAATCAAACAGTCCAGAACTGAACACTACAGACAAACGACTTCTTCAATGGCCAAATCAGTTGAAAAAAATATCAGCTACACAGAGCGAGGAGTTTATTTTGAAGTGCCACCTTGGACAGCAGTAAGTCTTTCTGGCATTTAGATATTAATGGTAAGGGATAGAAATATATATGGAGATACACTGGACACCCAGTGCCTTGTTTGTTGGCAAGTTGCCTTCTACATATTCTTTGCCACCCCTCCCCCCCAAAAAAGCTATATATTACGTTCAGGTAATACAAAGTAGTTTTTTGTTACGTGCATTTCATGGAAAGTGTGAAGCTACTATATGTGAGATATTTCTGTTCACTGGAGCTTATGGGAAACTCTGTAGGTGCCTGTCATGTGATTCCAAGTAAACCTTCAAGTCAAAATGTATAGTAGAATATGTAAACTGGCCTCAGCCAAGAGATTGTAACAATGGCTCAATATTTTAGCAGCACTGCGCTGGAGTTTAATTAACCTACTGGACAACAGACGATCTCCTTTCTTTCAAGAGGTCGTGAGATACAGCTAGAGGAGGATCTGATAACATAGTACATATATACAGTGCTTTTTTTCCTGGGGGGATGCAGGGGGACGCATACCCATGAACATTTTGTGAATCTAAGTATGGTCTCATTGAGGGGCAGTATTTCAATATGAGTAGGAAAATGAGAGTACCCCTAAACATTTTCTTTTAGAAAAAAAGCACTGTGTGTATGTAGTAGTAGTAGTAGTACATATAATAAAAAAAGCTTTAATGAAATTGAAAGTAGCTGTGTAGTGATGTGCCAAAATCTAGCCTCCATTTTAAAAAAAGTTTTCTTCCTCTGAGAAAGAGGCTTCCATTTATCTGCCTCATCCTCAGGATGATTACAAATGTCCTCGGCCACTTCAAAGGTGAGGTAAGCATGACAATAAAACCCTGCACCCCCCTGTGACAATTCCACCAAAATGTTCTCTCCTTTTTGACAATTTTTGAATGCAATTTCTTTTTCGTTCATTGACACAGACAATGATGAAGCAAAAACAAAACAAAAAAGTAGGATAAATTCTCAGCACAGCACTAACTGTTTGCAAGTGTAGAGGCACCCATTCATTGCAGTGAGTCTGGTGTATTGCACTAAATATAAATTGGGCCCTTGCTGGGTCAACAACCAAAATATAATTATGAATGTGCTTGAATATTCCTTTATGTATTTCCCTCCCAGAATTATCTTCAGCTGAGCAATAGTGCCACTGCAAAAGGTTTGAGGAGAGTGTTGTCAGTGACGACACAAGGGTCACCGAAGCATGTCACCAAACCCAGTGCTTCATATTTTCTGAAAACTCCATATGCTAGACTTGGGTGGTGAGTTCTGAGTTCTGATTTCTCCATTTTGTTTTTGTCTGACAGATCAGCTTGTATGGACTCAATACTATTGCCTGGATGCTTATCCTACCTGCATGTAATTACTATGCAGGGAAATTATCTTGTTTGGGGGGGGGGGACCCAAGCCACAAAGGCTGGGCTGGATGAATCCCAAGCCGGAATTAAGATTGCTGGAAGAAATATCAACAACCTCAGATATGCAGATGACACAACCTTGATGGCAGAAAGTGAGGAGAAATTAAAGAACCTTTTTTTTTTTGGAAAATAATATTTATTACTTTTCCTACAATTTAAACACAACACTACAAAAAAGAGAAAAAGAACAATACAATGCAATACCACTACATAACACTGACACATTAAAGAACCTTTTATTGAGGGTGAAAGAGGAGAGCGCAAAATATGGTCTGAAGCTCAACATCAAAAAAACGAAGATCATGGCCATTGGTCCCATCACCTCCTGGCAAATAGAAGGGGAAGAAATGGAGGCAGTGAGAGATTTTACTTTCTTGGGCTCCATGATCACTGCAGATGGTGATAGCAGCCACGAAATTAAGAGACACCTGCTTCTTGGGAGGAAAGCAATGACAAACCTAGACAGCATCTTAAAAAGTAGAGACATCACCTTGCCAACAAAGGTCCGTATAGTAAAAGCTATGGTTTTCCCAGTAGTGATGTATGGAAGTGAGAGCTGGACCATAAAGAAGGCTGATCGCCGAAGAATTGATGCTTTTGAATTATGGTGCTGGAGGAGACTCTTGAGAGTCCTATGGACTGCAAAAAGATCAAACCTATCCATTCTTAAGGAAATCAGCCCTGAGTGCTCACTGGAAGGACAGATCATGAAGGTGAGGCTCCAATACTTTGGCCACCTCATGAGAAGAGAAGACTCCCTGGAAAAGACCCTGATGTTGGGAAAGATGGAGGGCACAAGGAGAAGGGGACGACAGAGAATGAGATGGTTGGATGGTGTCTTCGAAGCTACCAGCATGAGTTTGACCAAACTGTGGGAGGCAGTGGAAGACAGAAGTGCCTGGCGTGCTCTGGTCCATGGGGTCACGAAGAGTCGGACACGACTAAACGACTAAACAACAACAATCCTGTCGATACAGGATTGGGATAATAAAAAAATTAAATCAGATTTCGTTTTGGATCTCACCTTTCTTCAGGGCCACCACGGCAATTACTCTTTTATATAGACAATTGAAAATCTGCAAATGAAAATGTGGAAGCTTTAAACAAATGTAAACCAAAAGAGTAATTGGAATTATTTCACTTGATATGCAGGGCGTTGATTTCTGCTGACCTAAACCAGGATGGCTATGATGACCTGGTAGCAGGAGCACCAGGATACAGCCGGCTGGGACACATTCAGATAGGCCGTGTATATATTGTTTATGGTAATGAATCAGGTTTGCCTCATGCAAACTTGGACCTAGACCAGGAAGCAGATTGCATTCTGGAGGGGAATAAGGTAGGAAAACAAGTCACACATTGGTCATTGAAAACATTTTGCTTGTGTTTCCGGTCATCTGAAAGACTGGCGGCATCTTCTTTTCTACTTGCAATGCCATTAACTTCATTTCTAAAATAATCACTTAAAGATAAAAGTACATTGTGAATAAAGAGCGTTGCTGCTTAAAACTATTAAGGACTCTTTACTGGGGATCTATATGAGCTAAATGGAAGTAGTAGGGTTTGGCCATTCTCCTGAGTATTATATTTGCATGGGGGGATGGAGTGTTGAACTAGGAGCTGGGTTTAAAGTACATATTTAAAATACAGTCTTTTGTCACAATTAAAATAAAAAGCTAAATAACAAACAAAAAATCCAAAAATGTTAAGCAATTGTGCTGAACGTTATATGAGCAGGTATTCCTTAAAAAGAAAGATAAGCTTTTAAAATGGGTGTTGGATTGCCATAATGATGTCGGCTTCTTTCTTTTCAAGCCTTCAGCAAGGTTTGGTTCTGCAGTAGCAGTTCTAGATTTCAACAAAGATGGTGTGTTGGATCTAGCAGTGGGAGCCCCGTCTGTAGGATCACAGGAACTCAGTTACAGGGTAAGAATATGTGTGTGTGGCATTTTTACAGTGTAAAATGTTAGTGCAGGTTAGTAATTATGGGCGATTCATAAGAGGGGACGTTAGCATGGCCCAAGTGAAATAAAGCAGACAGAATATCAGATGCATCATCTGACTGACAATCTTAGGACCAACCTGTTTTGTGAATGCCAATACAGTGGTGCCCCGCAAGACGAATGCCTCGCAAGACGGAAAACTCGCTAGACGAAAGGGTTTTCCGTTTTGGAGGTGCTTCGCAAAACGAATTTCCCATGGGCTTGCTTCGCAAGACGACAATGTCTTGCGAGTTCCTGCTGTTTTTTTTCCATTCCCCCCTTTTTCTAAGCCGCTAAGCTGCTTATCAGCTGATCCGATCAGCAGATAAGCCGCTAAAAGCCGCTAATAGCGCTAATCCGCTAATCCGTCAATGGGCTTGCTTCGCAAGACGAAAAAACCGCTAGACGAAGAGAATCACAGAACGGATTCTTTTCGTCTTGCGAGGCACCACTGTATCTGTGAATCACAAATTGAATTATTAGACTAGGCTAGATTGTAGTTGTACAGTACACCTGGACAGACAGGTTCATGTGAAGATGAAAGGATGAGATGAAATTGATTTTTTAAAAAAATTAAATAAAAATTCTGGATTTGATTCATACCCTATTAAAATTTTATTTTCTGTTGATCCAGGGCTCTGTATATGTATTTTTTGGCAATAGAGGACAAGGTTTCCACAGCCTACCAAATGTCACCATAGCTTGTCAAGTAAGTTTGCTGATGAAATGCAATACAAACATATAAGAAATTAAATCTAGGGTTTCTCTAGATCTATCCAGAATAAACATACACATGGATTCTATTATCATAATAGATTTATTATTGCTTCATTGGCACACAATAGGTTAAATCAGTGTCATTGTGTGTACCAATGTGTGCCAATAACTGTTCCTGTATTTTTATGAAGCGCTGTACAATGTTGTAAAATTGAAGAAAAAGGATTCTATATTTCCTCTGTGTGTACCAGGGCCACATTTGAACTTAATAAACCATGATACAAATGAATCTTGTATGAATGAAATTTGTGCAGGTGTATGAGTAAACAAACAAGGAATTCCTTGGTTAATTATAGTTTATTGATCCATCCAAATTGAAATTATGCTTAATGGCTTCAGAACAAGCCACCATATATTGCCAACTTCAAACTATGGCTCAATATCCTGGCTTTTTCTGAAGCTGTTAATCATATTTACCTGCTTTAGATGAAACAGGAAACTGTAGTTAACGGAAGACTTCCTCATTTGCTTATGTGGAAGGAGAATCAAAGGGATTGTTGATGCAATGATAACACTTGTTCCTATCTTGTCTTAAGCTAAGATATTGCCATCCGAACATGGCTTATGTGTAGCTTTTTTCTTTCAGACATCCAAAAGAATGTCCTGTGTGGCTCGTCTCATTTCCTTGAGTCATCTTGTGTTACTTACATCATGGACTGGGTGGTGTGAGAGGATTTGTAATAGGGCTGCTTTACTGAAATTTCGTTATTGATTCAGGAGCGAAACAAGATGTCTTCCTTTCTTCTCCAATTTTCACCAAAAGATTGCCTTGGTGAAACACAACTCAATTGGCCCATTTTATACTCCAGGCAATAGGGTCTATAGTACCGACTTTCAATATTGACGGCTGTTAGTTCACACAAGAAAGAAAGAGAGAGAGAGAGAGAGAGAGAGAGAACCACTCTCTACCCCTGGTTCCTGACAAAAAAAAAAAAAAACCCTTTCCTGTACAGTGTCAGACACAGGCCTTGACTTGTGCTTGTCCTAGACAGAAAGGAACTCCCAAAACTATCTCCATCTCCTACAGATCAGCTCTGCCCTTGAGTTGTCTTCTAGCTCAGCCATGGTTCTGCTAAGTGATAGTTTAACTGTTAGTTTTGCCTCAAGTTTAGAGAAACTATTTATCTGGAGCCTGCAGGTTCCTTGTCCTTCTGTCTCCAGTCTTCCTCCTCTCAGTTTATAGCTGCTGCAGCACAAGCTCAGGGAGACTCCGAAAACTGATTTGAGTTGGACAAGCAACTACTAGGCTCGACAGACTGTAGTAGGTGGGCTCAGGCATACAAGGCTTCCAGACAGACTGAAGGATAGTGAGATGCAACTTAATGCCCTGCACCTACTCCAGTATTGCCAGACCCACTGAAATCTCAGTTTCCTTTTGCAGGAAATATACTGCAACCTTGGCTGGTCACTGCTGGCAGCTGACCTTGATGGCGATGGAAACAAGGATCTCGTAGTTGGCTCTCCTTATGCAGCTGGTGGTGGGAAACAAAGAGGATTTGTGGCTTCGTTTTATTCGTTTCTCAATAGAAGCAGCCAAGGTGACATTTATTTTTTTTGCTGGAATTTATTTCTGCTATTTCATATGCTACTTTTTCTTGCGTCTTCTATTAGCTCCCTTTCAAGTCCATCGTAAGACAAAACCACAGTAATAGTCTAAATCCTTCTCCAAGTTATATTGCTGGTAACAAACACCGGACAATGCTTTTAATGCTAAAGGGCCCTCAACCTAAGATCCAGTATGAATTCATGCAGAAGGCTTTGTATACCATTCCATAATCTTCTGAGTCAAAACAGACTAGAAGGAGTTTTACAGTGCAACCCTATGTATTCCAACTCAGAACTATGTCTTACTGAATATTTACCCCCTGGTAAGCATGTATAGGACAGCTGCATCACTTGATGAACTGAACTGACCCTGCCCTGTTGGCATCATTGCAGAGGCAATTTGATCTGAGTGAAGTTTCAACATGAGTTTTCATGTATTTAAAAAGTAGCAAGAATTATTATCCAGGTAGTGCAGTAAGACTGAACAAACCAGAAGACCTTGATCCTTTCATAAAGTATGTGATACGTACCAGAAACATATCCTCTGTTATCCTCCATTTCTTCTTTGGTCTATCAGACCAGCTGTTCCTAACAGATGCTGACTGGATAGTAAAAGGAGAAAAGGATTATGCATGGTTTGGAGCATCACTCAGCAGTGTCCAACTTCAAAATACAACCTTGCTGCTTATTGGCAGTCCTTCTTGGAAAAGCTGTAAAAGGTATATTGCACTTAATTTTAGATTTGTATGTGATCATACCCAGTTTGTAAAGTTTGTATGTGATCATACCCAGCCTAAAATTGTGCCCTTTTAAGTGTAAACTAAGTAGGTTAGTATTATTTCTTTTAATTCTTTATTTACTTTTTTAATTACTTATTTAACGTTTTAAGTAATTACTTTTTTAATTACTTATTTAACTTTTAAGTGTAAACTAAGTAGGTTAGTATTATTTCTAAATGTGTACTGTTTTAATACTTGTTCTGCTTATTAGAGGTCATTTCAAACAAGCCAAATACCTCTCTTTTCCTAATGCTCCCTGACACTGAGTTATAAACCACTTTTCAAACACAGGTTTCATAGCAGTTTACAACAATATATCCTAACCATTAAAGATGATTGGTTATGTGTCCAATGTTAGAATTGTACTCAGAGTAAACCCATTTCAGTTAATAGAAATGACCAAGTTTGGTCCATTGATTTCAGTGAGTCTATTCTGAGTATAACTTAGTTGGATGCAACCTATGTAAAGCAGTAATAATCAACATAAAGCCTGCATGCTATGTCTGGTCTGCCATAGCTTTCCCCCAGTCTGCACGGCCCTCCATTTGTTGGCTTGTTATGATTTGTTTGCAAGCTGGATATTCAGGGGGTGGGGGAAGAAAGAGAATTGGGGACTGGATACAGTGTATTCTGCTGGTTTGGGACAATCCTCCTATAAAGAAACTCTCCAGTATCAATTTGGAAAAGTGTGTCATCTAATAAAACACAGAAATAGATATTTGTTTATGGTCCATTTAAAGACTAACAAAGTTGGGTCATATGTACAACTACTTTGGGGAGAGAGTTCCAAAAATGTGGGGCCACTACTGGAGAGGCCCTGATCTTATGCTCACCTATCTGATAAATCTTGGGAAGAGGACAGTCTTAAGGCCTGATCAGGGTCATATAGATGCAGGCATTCCTTCCAATTTATGCATTAAAGGTCAATATCAGCATTCTAAACTGGGTCCCAAAACAAATAGACAGCCAATGCATCTGGTACAGCTATGCTATGAATGCCTGGCCTCCACAAGCCTTCTAGCAGCTGCAATGTCTGCTAGTTGGTGTTTCCAAAGTGGTTTTTAAAGGTAGCCCCAAGCAGAGAAAATTACAGCGATCTAGTCTGGATAGAACTAAGGCATACCTCAAGCAGCACCCCTTCTTTAGCTACAGTGGTAGACCATAAACCAGCCTAAACTGCCCCCAACGCCACTTAAATCTCTATAGATAATATGGAGTCCAGGAGAATCCCCAAACTATTAATTTGCTATTTAAGGGGAATGCAATCCTGCAAAAACTCTTGCAATTAAAACTTGTTATTTAAATTAAGACGTCACGTTCCAGATACTTTAGATTCTGAACCAAGAATATTTTGCTGTGGTGGTGCTATCACTTGCAATTACTTCTTCTTCTTTTTTAATGTTCCGCATATTTTGACCATCGTGTGCAGTAGTCTAAGCTGCTATGTCTTACGAGATACCAAGATGACTGTTGGAAAGGTATACGGCTATATCCCACCAAGCACACAGAGCTGGTTTACCTTAACCGGAGACAAGGTAGGTCTTTTTGGTACCCCTTGAAATGACAAATATAAAAACATACAAGGAAGACTCCAGCCATGGTGCCAACTTCTTCTTCTTCTTCTTCTTCTTCTTCCTCTTCCTCTTCCTCTTCTTCTTCTTCTTCTTTGACACACAGGAAATGGGGAGACTTGGTTCATCCTTGGCCACCGGCTTCCTTTCTGTAGAAGGAATCCCTAGGCAAGTGTTGGTAGTTGGTGCACCATCACAAGGTATGCAGTAGTGTCCTTGGGTCAGTTTTTTCTTTGCAGTGGTTTTACTTCTGCAATACACCAACAAGACTGATCAATTGTGTAAAAGTTAAATAGGTGCTTGGAGCCAATCATCATGGGAATTGCAGAGGAGGGAAGTTTTAACCAGCAGGGAAAAGAGGACTAGGAGAGAAAGAGACCTCTGATCCTACCCACTGCCATTTCTGGGCCAGTCTGCTGCTGAAAGATTACTCTAAGAGAATCCTGCTCTTGACAGGGAAAAAAAAAAATCCTGGTTGCTCTCCTGTTTTCAAGGCTTTAAGGACTGGATGTTAGCAGTTCTGAAACACAGTATGCATGTACCATCCAACCCCAAACCGAGGAACATCATGGTTTAACAGAGCAGCAGGTCACAGCTGAGTCTGCAGTTCTGCTGCTCACACCAGCTGTTTCAGAATGCAGAGGGACAACAGTGTTGCATAGAACTTGTGTTGAATTCAAGCTGGGGCTGCAGAGGAAGAATCTTCCCTTGCAGCCTGGACTTGACAGGGCTTCAAAGGCAACATTTGGTTGTCGTTCAGGGTGACAGAAAAAAGTGCCAAATTCAAAAAGCACCCAGAATTCTACCTGTAAAGGAAAAAGCTCTTTAGGGAAGCTTCTAATGTTTAACAGACTACTGTATTTTAATACTTTGTTGGAAGCCGCCCAGAGTGGCTGGGGAAACCCAGCCAGATGGGCGGGGTATAAATAATAAATTATTTTTATTATAACCAAGGGTTCTTGCAGCAGCTGCAACCTGAGGTTTCCCACACCTGTTATTCTGCCTGTCTGTCTCTCTTTTTAGATCAACAAAATCCTATATGAGGGAAAGAGGGAAAGTCAATTTTCTATACACATTTGTTTTCAGATAATTACACTAGAGCAGGTGATAAATAGGATTCTGTGGTGTCGCATACTTAACATGAAGGGTGATCCAGTCAACTGTCCTCAGAATGTGTATGGCAGGCATAGGCAAACTCTGGCCCTCCAGATGTTTGGGACTACAGTTCCCATCATCCCTGACCACTGGTTCTGTTAGCCAGGGATGATGAGAATTGTAGTCCCAAATATCTGGCGGGCCAGAGTTTGCCCATGCCTGGTGTACAGGAATCCCCTATTGCTATGGGAGGGCCACATATGCCCAATGTCATGTGAAAGTGAAGACTATATTGGGTTGGGTTTAGTATGCATCAAACTGCTCTGCAGCGAGTCAGACCATTGGTTCACCTTGTCCATGACTTAGTTTTAAAACTCTCCTGAGTCTTGTTCAGCCCTGCTTCCTGAACTCCTTTAATGTGGGTGACCTCAGGCATACAGAACATTCACTTTCTCACTGAGCTATAGCTCCACTGCTGCTTCCAGATGAAGAAATATCATCTACGTTGGATTGAGAATGTTGCTGACATTATGATTTTGAGAGCGGACCCTTTGTTGTCATTGCGAAGTTAATGTGTAATTTCACAAAATGGAGATGGCGGAGCCTAAGTTTCCTTGCTGTTAATTCTGGTTATAACCTGCCGTAGACAGTGCCCATCTGTTAATGCCAATTATTGTTGCCATCTCCCAGGAACAGCAATGTGACCCCCGTCATCTTGCTTGGCTTCTTTCAGACAGCACATCTAGGATTGCATTTATAAGCTCGGTGCTGCACCAAGCAGGAACTGCTTTGATGTATGATTTGACGGACCCTGCCAAGCCATTTCTGCTGAGCACTTTCAGCGGGGACAGGAGATTTTCACGCTTCGGAGGAGATGTGCACCTGCGTGACCTAAACAATGATGGACTTGGTAAAAACGGAATCCTCATAATCAGTATCATATTTCATTTGTGAAGCACCTAAAATTACTAGATGTTGTGAGATGTGAGATGTGAGATATATATATATATATATATATATATATATATATATATATATATATGCAGGTTTTGGTGTCTTCGGGTGTCTTCCCGTGTAAGAGTCGGGGTGTCTGTGCGACGTTTCGACGAGGTCTCACTCGTCATCTTCAGGCTGGTGCTTTCGGCTTCTTGTTACTGGAACAGAGCAGAGTCTGGTGTTTGAGTTCCTATAAATACTGTTGAGGGGTGTGGTGTATAGCCTCCAACGTTCTGGGTAGAGAGGAAGTTCCTAGATTAGTGTGCCTTTTCTTCTTTTGTTCCTTAATTACTTGAGGGATATCTTGGGTGATTTCATGAGTGATATTCTGAATATCACTGGGTGGGTCATTAATTACTTGAGGGATATCTTGGGTGATTTCATGAGTGATATTCTGAATATCACTGGGTGGGTCATTAAGTGTAGATTAGATTGCTAAAGCTGTAGATTAGATTGCTAATGACCTGGGTGGGTCATTAAGTGTAGATTAGATTGCTAAAGCAATCTAATCTACACTTAATGACCCACCCAGTGATATTCAGAATATCACTCATGAAATCACCCAAGATATCCCTCAAGTAATTAATGACCCACCCAGTGATATTCAGAATATCACTCATGAAATCACCCAAGATATCCCTCAAGTAATTAAGGAACAAAAGAAGAAAAGGCACACTAATCTAGGAACTTCCTCTCTACCCAGAACGTTGGAGGCTATACACCACACCCCTCAACAGTATTTATAGGAACTCAAACACCAGACTCTGCTCTGTTCCAGTAACAAGAAGCCGAAAGCACCAGCCTGAAGATGACGAGTGAGACCTCGTCGAAACGTCGCACAGACACCCCGACTCTTACACGGGAAGACACCCGAAGACACCAAAACCTGCATTCCTATACCCGTGAAAATCTACGAAAGCATATATATATATATATATATATATATATATATATATATATATATATATATATATTTGCTTTCGTAGATTTTCACGGGTACAGGAATGTAGGTTTTGGTGTCTTCGGGTGTCTTCCCGTGTAAGAGTCGGGGTGTCTGGGCGACGTTTCGACGAGGTCTCACTCGTCATCTTCAGGCTGGTGCTTTCGGCTTCTTGTTACTGGAACAGAGCAGAATCTGGTGTTTGAGTTCCTATAAATACTGTTGAGGGGTGTGGTGTATAGCCTCCAACGTTCTAGGCAGAGAGGAAGTTCCTAGATTAGTGTGCCTTTTCTTCTTTTGTTCCTTAATTACTTGAGGGATATCTTGAGTGATTTCATGAGTGATATTCTGAATACCACTGGGTGGGTCATTAAGTGTAGATTAGTTGCTAAAGCTTTCGTGTCTTGACCTCTTGAGCTTGTGAAGAGTTTTTCTGAGAAGATGGCTGTGCTGCATTTAGTTGTGCTCTGGCTTGGCTTCGTGTATAGGGGCGAGCTGTGATTTTGTGCCTTGTGCTAGCCAGATCTGTGTAGGGATTGCAGGGGGGTGCAGCATCCGGAGGTGCCACTATAGTTTGGCTACTGGATGGAGTCTGTAATATGTCTGTGGAGAGGGTCTGGGTTTGGGTCTGGTGTGGTTGATTGGTGACGGCGTTCTGTGTGCCTCTGGTTCTGGTGTCGGTTTTTGTGGGGAGGGCTAATTTCCAGATGTCTGGCAGGCGGGACGTGTCGTCACGCTTGTTCATGTTGTGAGGGTGTTTCTCTATCTCGATGGCTTCCATGATTATTCTCTTGTGGTGATGTTCCCCCCTGCAATCCCTACACAGATCTGGCTAGCACAAGGCACAAAATCACAGCTCGCCCCTATACACGAAGCCAAGCCAGAGCACAACTAAATGCAGCACAGCCATCTTCTCAGAAAAACTCTTCACAAGCTCAAGAGGTCAAGACACGAAAGCTTTAGCAACTAATCTACACTTAATGACCCACCCAGTGGTATTCAGAATATCACTCATGAAATCACTCAAGATATCCCTCAAGTAATTAAGGAACAAAAGAAGAAAAGGCACACTAATCTAGGAACTTCCTCTCTGCCTAGAACGTTGGAGGCTATACACCACACCCCTCAACAGTATTTATAGGAACTCAAACACCAGATTCTGCTCTGTTCCAGTAACAAGAAGCCGAAAGCACCAGCCTGAAGATGACGAGTGAGACCTCGTCGAAACGTCGCCCAGACACCCCGACTCTTACACGGGAAGACACCCGAAGACACCAAAACCTGCATATATATATATATATATATATACACACAAAAATATATAAAAGAACAGGAAGGGTGAAATAAGGGGACAAAGAGGAAGCGTGAAACAATAAAGTCTGAACCAAGAATTTTAACAGCCTTATGCATATATAGAAGGAAAGGCCAGATCGAACAAATGAGCTTGATTTAGAACAAAGTAAAGAAAAAGGGAAAGAAGCAGAGAAATCCAAATAAAGAGGCCAAAATACAAGTGTACTTGCAAGCCTGGGCCAGCACCAAGAATTTTAGGGTCAAAAGATGCTCCATGCACTCTAGTGGGGAACATTAAATGGGTGATCTCAGACAGAAATTCTAAAGAAGATTAGAAGTCTAGCAAGGGTAGTGAACTCACAGCCCTTGAGCCTGACCAGGTCCCCCAAGCATTTTTTTTTACCCCCAAATCCACAAATTTTGGTGGTGGCAGCAAAATGGCTGGGGTGGGATGGGGAGTTAGAATGATTCTGGGGTGGACTGAGAGGTTTGAATTTCTCTACCAGGACCAGCATCCTGATGGGGATGCAAATTGCCTCCTCTGTATTCATCCTATCGGATGAGTGTGAGCAAAGTGGCAACCTCAGTCCTCAGTTGATCTGTTTGGATCAAATGGGACAGGGAGTGGGTGCTGTGTTCTGTGTCCGTGATCTCTACGTGTGTACAAAAATATATGTGGAGTGGCCAAAAAATAAGATGACTCATGGACCAAAAAACATTAGTCACTTCTACAGTAAAGGAGGGCGGGATTAAGAGAGAGGAAAATAAACACATATTCACCTGCTTGTGGCTTGTTGGCTGTATTATTGTCTGTAGGCTAAGGCCTGCTTCACATACAATATGGAGTGATAGTTTCCATTGCTCATTGCATTTGTCTGTGGCAGACACCATACCACTTACAAATGCCTGGACATAGAGAAAATCCAAAAACACATTGGCGCTAGGTATGCCTATTTTAAACCAGGCATATTATTTGTGTCACCATGGTGTTTGTCATGGAGCAACATGGGTTTGGATCCGGCGGAGCCATAGTGGAAGCAGAAGACACAAAGCAGGCTTGTATATGTCAGGTAATTGTGTTCCCAAGTTTGTGTATGCCTGCGTCCAACGAAGTTTTTAAAGGCCAAAGCTTTTGCACAGGGATATCCAGTGCAAGTTAGTTTTTGTCTCATTTTACAATATGACATATTTCCCCCTGCTGCGAATTTTTGCAGATGAGATCATTGTGACCTCACCTCTTCGAGCAAAAGACATCTTATCTGGGCTGTTTGGAGGAGAGGCTGCGCGTGTTTACATATTTAGTGGAAACCAGACCACCTCTGGACATGTGACAGACAACTGCAAATCATGGACGTCACCTTGTCCTGAAGACTGGGTAATGCTACAGCAAATGCTATAGGTCTTTGTGGTGGTGTCTGCTTTGGTAGATAAACAAAAGTACAGAGGTACCTCTGGTTACGAACTTAATTTGTTCTGGAGGTCAGTTCTTAAGCTAAAACCGTTCTTATCCTGAGGCACGCTTTCGCTAATGGGCCTCCCGCTGCGTGCGCGCTGGAGGCACACGATTTCCGTTCGCATCCTGGTGCAAAGTTTGCAACCAGGAGCAGCTACTTCCGGGTTAATGGAACTCATAACCTGAAGCATTCGTAACCAGAGGTACCACTGTAATAACTGTTTGCATTTGAAAACTCATATTGCTCCTGCTCAGCAGTTTATGAACATCTGCATCATAGTAGTTGACTTCTGTGTTTCTGTATTGAAATAATTCTCAGTGGAGCAAATGCTAGATACCATACATTTAATTGATTTATCCACCTTTAAAAACCAATGTAAAAGTGAGTCTCTCTCTTTTTTCTGTTCCAGGCGCAGTATGTCATCATTTCTCCTGAGGTGAGCAACCAAACTCTGAAAGGATAAATTGCTGCTTGGGCTAAATAAATTGTGGGTAGAATTAATGGCTAACAATTGGGTCCTTAATGCATTTTAACCAGTTTTAACCATTAAAACTGAAACCATGTGAACAAAAAACTTCCGTGCTGGGTTCAAAACACAGTTGAAGTGATTCATGAAGGATATCTTGTAATTTCTATTTCTGACTCAATGGGGTCAGGAAGGATCTTCACCTGAAGATTACAATGTCACAATTAGGGACAGGATGCTAAATGGTTTGGAAACTGAACCATCACCCCAAATTTCACTTGAGAAAACTTAGGGTCCATTCCCAAGCAGATTTATATTTCACTGAATTTCAAAGGATCTGCGGCTAAGCAAACATGGTTAGGATCAGGTTGAGCATGATAAGGTTAGCTGTAAAGTTTCCAATTGACTGCAGACCTAAGCTATTTTTCCTCTTGCTGTATATAGCATATGGTTTTCATCATTCACACAAATGACATGGAGCCATTTGTTCAGTAGGTATCTTTGCGTCCTGAACAAGCATGCTCACAGCATTGCACTTGTTCTCTGGTTGTAGCAATACTAGCTGGGATTATTGCACTGGTGATCTGTTGCCAGAGAAGCGGGTGGTGGTGACCCTGCTTATGGGAATTGAGTTGTGTTAAAGATGATCTGTTAATGAAAATAACTATAGTGAAGAAAGCAAGCATTAACACTATCAAACAGTGCATAACCATAGTTTTATTGTTGCAGGAAAAATCAAGATTTGGGAGTGCTGTGATCACAGTGAAATCTGGAGAAAAGGTAGGCAAACGAGCACTGCTGGTTTTCACAAGCTCATCTGCAGGGTGAATCATGGGCTACTTGTGATAACTTGAGTGTTTCTCCTATGCCAGCTGGGTAAGAGGCCATGCCTTGCCTGCTTTTTTTCCTGCAACACAACCATAGGGAAGTAGCTTAGAACCAAGATGGTTCCACAGCTTCTTTGAGACCACCCCACTATGGTGAAGGTGGGAAGCATCATCACTTGACTTCCTTATGCATGGTGCCCAGTTGTACACAGGGGTAATCTGTTTTGCCCTGGCAAAATGACCCGCTAAAAAAGGAAGAAAAAAGCAAGGAACTGAATTCTGCTGTATTAATGGATACTTTCTGTTTTTGCAGACTGAAGTTGTAGTAGCAGCTGAGAGAAGCTCCCTAGAAGCTCGGCTAAGCGGCAGACTTTTTCTCTACACCTTTTAATTGCCATGCTTCCCCACCGAGCCTCTTTTCAGCAAATCACTCTTCACTTTTGTAAAATTCTGCCCCTTTTGAAAATGGAAAAGCATAACTCGCGTACTATTTAACTGGCAATTGAACAGCATTAACATTTTAAGGAATGGAAGCAGAGATCTAAAATTACTTATTACTGTGTTTAAATTTCCTTGCTAAGTGTAATAATGAATGGAAATCCTTCTAAAAACAAAATGTCATTGCTTCAGACCATTAGCTGCTTTCAACTGTTTACATGCGTTGTGCATACACAGAGGCCTATTTTTAAATATTTATTGCAATATACACTGCAATGGAGTAGATTGAAGAAGAAAGCCCCAATGAAAATGTGGAGTTGCACAGAAGAGAGTTTGGCAAGAGCACATTTCCCCAAGCCTCGCTATTGATTCCAACCTTGATTTGAAATGAATCACTTCTTTAACATGTACTTGGAAGTGGGACCTCTTCGTCTCAAATTAGGCCGGACTCAGATACATCTGTCTGAAAAGAAGTGGAATTGCATTTTTATCCCTCTTCTGCCAAAACATAAATCGCCAATGCTGAGTTACTAACATCTACATGGCAGCAAGAGCAGTTGTTCAACCTTGAATATCACTGATGTCTAATGGGCTAATGGATGATTTAAAGTGCTCTCCTGTTAGGATTCTGTCCACCAACCAGTAAGATGCCTCTTCCTTCTAGTCAAGTCCAATTGGACTTAATTCTTAGGTGCACAGGACTGCAACTGAAACTACAGGCCATGGTACTTCCAAGTCCTAAGTAAAGCCAATAACAAGCATGTAAAACTTTCCCCCCCGATAGTATTAAGAAAACCTTAATGCATGGAATTGCACATGATTGCATGATAAATTCAGGATTTAGAAGCTGACCCACAAGAAATATTAGCTACTTGAGATTCACTCAGCTTCTACACCTATTTAAATAGCTTCTGTAGCTCAAAAGGTCTCAAGTGTGATTCTTGGTAACTCGGAATAAAAGGATTTTGTAGGACCCTGTTAGAACACAGACAGTACTGGGCTAGATGAACAAATAGTGCAAAGGCTGCTTCCTATTTAATCAAATGTAATCTAATGACTAAATGTAATCTACTAGCATGAGTTTGATCAAACTGTGGGAGGCAGTGGAGGACAGAAGTGCCTGGCGTGCTCTGGTCCATGGGGTCACGAAGAGTCGGACACGACTAAACGACTAAACAACAACAACAACAACAATCTAATGACAAACTATTTCTCCAGATTCTCTCTGTGCTATTTAGGCTAATGATTAATGAATGTGCTGTCTTGATTATCCCCCCACACACACACTTTATCCCATGTGCAACGTAATAAAAACAGATATTCCCCTTTGAGTGGTATTTCACATTCATTCTGAACTTTGCCATCATTCTAGATGTTAGCAGAAAGTTAGAAGGTAAACTACTAACTGTGCTACAGATTGAAGTTTCTTCCAGTTTTGCTACGTTGCTTTCAACAGAAGTCTTGGGATTGATGGCTCTTCTCCCTGGTTTTGTAGGATCAGGGCTTCTGATGAGGTTCAGCGGGTACACACATAACAGGCCCTGAGCCAACAAGGCCTCCGCCGCTTACATTTTTTTTTAATTAAAAAAAGAAAAAGAAACATAGGGCAATTGGCCATGTCTGAAGAAAGTTAGAAGGCAAAGTGCAGAGGCAGTTCTAAGGCTTCTGTGCTTCGCAGGCTGCACCACTGCCAAGAATGCTTATTCACCGTTAGTAAGCAATCTGAAGAAGAAACGCTGATCACTCTCACCTAGGACTCAGGTGTATGTTTGTTCAAGTACCCTCCCCATCCACATGATTTCATTCACTTCCCAAGTGTGCTGCCTTTACAGAGGAAAACACAAGCTGCTGGCTTGGGTGTATTTTGCTGAAAAGTAAAAGTAAAGGTACCCCTGCCCGTACGGGCCAGTTGTGACCGACTCTGGGGTTGTGTGCTCATCTTGTTTAAGAGGCCGGGGGCCAGCGCTGTCCGGAGACACTTCCGGGTCACGTGGCCAGCGTGACGAAGCTGCTCTGGCGAGCCAGCACCAGCGCAGCGCACGGAAACGCCGTTTACCTTCCTGCTATAAAGCGGTCCCTATTTATCTACTTGCACTTAGGGGTGCTTTCAAACTGCTAGGTGGGCAGGAGCTGGGACCGAACGACGGGAGCTCACCCCGCCGCGGGGATTCGAACTGCCGACCATACGATAGGCAAGACCTAGGCACTGAGGTTTTACCCACAGCGCCACCCGCGTCCCGGCTTGCTGAAAAGTAATCCCCTTTAAATAAATGAGGGTTCCTTCTTTTTGAGAAAAAAATGATGCTATTGCAATCTCTCCCCACCCTGGTTTTCCATGTTCCCCCATCCATTGATTTGCTTTTCATCACTGGAGTGTTATTTATTAATATACAGCAACCATAACCAAAAATATAAAGTACCAAAATGAATCAGCAAATACCTTACAGCATGCAGCAAGTAAAAATTCCTATAGACTGTACTTTTAATAGGACCACTTTTTTGTTTATTAAGGTTATGTGTATGTTTTTCTGAGAGGTGTGAAATTACACACATTTGTTGCCTGTTGTCTTCCCCCTTTTATCTCCACAACAGCCCTGTTGTGAGACAGGCTAGGCTGAGAGTTGCTAGTTCAGATACCAAAGTTGTGAAACTGTGCATAACTTAAGAAGTATCATTATTATTATTTGCATTTTTAGCAGGGTTGCCAAATGCTTTATTTTGGTTTTGCATATTGTATTATTTATATGATGTTAGCCGCTCTGAGCCCTGCTCCGGCCAGGGAGGGTGGAGTACAAATATATTATTATTATTATTATTATTATTATTAAAATAGCAGAACTATGAAATGCTGGCATTAAAGAGGGCTGCTATGAACAACATTATATATTTGGACCTTGCTTTCCCACGCAAGAGTTCAAGGTTGTGTGCATTATCCTCCCCTTCCCACCTTTAATCTCTGCAATAGGACCCACCCTATTCCACTGTGATTTGTTTTCTAAACTGTTCTAAAAATGAATTTTACATAGTTGTAACCTACCCTGGGACCTTATGGTAAAAGGTAGGTAAGACATAATTTATTATCAAATAATTAGTAACAGCCCTATGCGGTAGGTTAGGCTACATTAGTACAAAACGCAGCAGTTCTTGCCAATAGATTGCAGGTTGTGCAGATGCAGGAAGCCCAGTCTGAATACAGTGTACCGAGCCCAATAAATCCTGTTGGCTTCCCTGTGTGTTTCCCCTCTACAGGTGGCCAACTGAACAAATTAAAATACAGCAAGTTGTATCATCTTCAATGGGACCATTTTGAGTTAAAGCACCAACTTAAAAGCCTACAAGCAGTGAGAGTTTATGATACCCAGGGAATAGAATTTCATCTACTTAAGTTACAACTAAGCAGACAAAAACCCAGTGTTTTTAAAGTCTCATTGGCCTTGCCAAAATAAGGTACAGACATACCTCGGGTTACAGACGCTTCAGGTTGCGTTTTTTCGGGCTGTGGACTGCCAGAACAGGTTACTTCTAGGTTTCGGCGGTTGTGCATGCGCTGAATTGCAAAATTGCGCTTTGTGCATGCACAGAAACGCTGAATCGCAACCCGCACGTGCGCAGACATGGGTTGCGAACACTGTGGGTTGCAAACGTGCATCCCACATGGATCACATTCGCGACCCAAGCGTCCACTGTATTTCAATGTAGTCCAGAGGATAAGCTTGATTTTTCAAGAGGGTTTTCTTAACGCTGTCCTCACAATCTCTTAAAGAATACAGTGGTACCTCAGGTTAAGAACTTAATTCGTTCTGGAGGTCTGTTCTTAACCTGAAACTGTTCTTAAGCTGAAGACCACTTTAGCTAATGGGGCCTCCTGCTGCCGCTGCACGATTTCTGTTCTCATCCTGAAGCAAAGTTCTTAACCCGAGGTAATATTTCTGGATTAGCGGAGTCTGTAACCTGAAGCACCTGTAACCTGAGGTACCACTGTATAAGAAAAGCCTGCTAGATCAGGCCAATGGCCCATCTAGTCAGCATCCTATTCCCACAGTGGCCAATCAGGTGCGTGTGGGAAACCAGCAAGCGGAACGTGAGCACAGGAACAACTCTCCCTTCCTGTAGTTTCCAGCAACTGGCATTCAGAAGCATGGAGGCAGAGCATAGAAGAAGAAGAAGAAGAAGAAGAAGAAGAAGAAGAAGAAGAAGAGGAGGAGGAGTTTGGATTTGATATCCCGCCTTTCACTACCCTAAGGAGTCTCAAAGCGGCTAACATTCTCCTTTTCCTTCCTCCCCCACAACAAACACTCTGTGAGGTGAGTGGGGCTGAGAGACTTCAGAGAAGTGTGACTGGCCCAAGGTCACCCAGCAGCTGCATGTGGAGGAGCGGAGACGCAAACCCGGTTCCCCAGATTACGAGACTACCGCTCTTAACCACTACACCACACTGGCTCTCACATAGCCATCATGGCTAGCAGCCACCGGTAGCCCTCTCTCGCATGAGTTCGTCTAATCTTCTTATGAGAACATAACTTTCTACATACAGGAAGCAGGTTTAAGGACGGTATGGATGGTCACATTTTCCCTAATCTATAAACTTTACCTATGAAGTGATAAAGTGTGAAAACCACCATTTACGGAACATACAGTAAGATTCCTGGATTGGATTTTGCATTCTTTGGAGGGAGGAAATTATTATTACCCATTTTCTTGTGTTCAGTAAAGATTAAACCAAACGGAATTTCCCGCAGGAGACATCAGATTAAAAGCACCTTCAGCTCCTCCAGCTGACTTGTGGAATTCTGATTTGCTACCGCGGTGCACAAAAGTCAACTGGACTCTTCTCTCGGAAAAGCTTCAGGTTTTGGTGGTCTCAGCTGCACATCTTTGGCATGTCATTAAAGGATAAATCCCTGCTACATTATTACAAGAGAACACAGTCTAAAGTTCAGTTATTGCAGGTCTACCAGTACTGAGGTCTGGTCAGTGGTTAGTCAGTGTGCTTCTACTTGACCCAAGGGGTTCTGTTTTAATATCGCTTTTAAATTCCACCTTCCCATTTGCTGGCTGAGTTCTTTTCAGCAGAGCTGGGATCTGTGGGAGAAGAAGAAGAAGATTTAGGATGGGAAAACAATCCAGTAGTCAGCACAAAAGAACTCTGAAATCCACTGAAGGAAATCTTCAGTGGTGTTACCTTGAAAGGTGACTCGGAAACTATAACTAATTCAGAATGAGGCTGCTGGACGGGTGACTGGGAGCGGCTGCTGGGACCATATAGCACTGGTTCCAAAATACCACCTACATTGGCTTCTAGTATGTTTCTGAGCACAGTTCAAAGTGACCTTTAAAGCCCTAAATGACTTTGGTCCTGTATACCTGAAGGAGTGCCTCCACCCCTGTCATTCAGTCTGGACGCTGGTCTTCTGGCGCGGTTCCCTCACTGCGAGAAGTGAAGTGACAGGGAATTTCCAAGACTCTCCAGGCAGAGCAGGCATCAAGACTTGGAATTTTACCCCTTATTTACTGCAGATTCTATTCTAGTCACTTCAAGGTGAACACTGTTTCACACTTCGGCCTCTGGCTGTTTCTTTGCAGACATGCACAGGGAAGAGTCTGAGAAACTGGCAAATTGGGGAGAGACGAAGGTAGTGGCAGTGTAACTTTCAGAAAGGTCCTACTCACCGGTGGAGGCATTGAAGTTTCCAGATGTCGCCCAAGAAAGGAAAGCAGACGCCGCCAAATTAGGCCGCTGCCCAGAAACATAATTCCTGTCACCAGCCAAAACATTCTGCGGTCCTAGTTAAAGTTGAAATGTATAGTTAACGATGCAAATCATTCTTTCAGAGAAATCGCAACTCTTCAAATATCACGTTATCTTATTTTCACCACTTTGAAAAAGCAAGCTATCCCCCAAGATTACACTTGTTCCAGCTGAGGGCAATTGGGAAGAGACCTTAATGCACAGCCTGGCAACTGGATTTACAAGCAAATTTGCATTCAAGGCTTAATGTGGGGTATGGGTAAAAGTAAAGGTAAAGGGATCCCTGACCATTAGGTCCAGTTGTGACCGACTCTGGGGTTGCGGTACTCATCTTACTTTCTTGGCTGAGGGAGCTGGCGTACAGCTTCCGGGTCATGTGGCCAGCATGACTAAGCCGCTTCTGGTGAACCAGAGCAGCGCACGGATACGCCGTTTACCTTCCCACCGGAGCGGTACCTATTTAACTACTTGCACTTTGACGTGCTTTCGAACTGTTAGGTTGGCAGGAGCTGGGACCAAGCAACGGGAGCCCACCCCATCGCGGGGATTCGAATCACCGACGTTCTGATCGGCAAGTCGTAGGCTCTGTGGTTTAACCCACAGCACCACCCGCGTCCCGGGCTATGGGTACTGTCCCCTGATTCACAGTGGGGTCCCCCCCACAATGGTGGGTTCCTCTCCTCTCCCCTAGGCTGAAGCTCCCAAACTAGCCAGAGATTTTGCTGAACGGGGGGGGGGGGGGAGGATGGTCAAGTGCCGAAAAGGAGCTGGGAAGTTCCTTTCTTTAGGCAAGCGCCCCCAAAATAAGTCACAGTAGATTGTACTGAACTTCTGTGTTTTCAGACCCCAGGCAAACCTTTCAGTCTGCTATGCATTTGATCTAGTTCACTCACTTGTAAAGCTGAAACACTTTATGAAATGCATAAGGATACTGCGCACTCATAAAACAATGCAATTTTTAAGCCCAATTAAAGAGAACTATCTCCAACTGTTTCCTAAAGATGTGAGATAAACGCTGATTACTAGGCACAAGGCTTCACCTTCCTATTTGATATGGATGTAGATGAGAAGTTGCACATCCAGAATGAATGGTATATCTCATGCGATTCGTATACAATCAGAATTGGGAACTGTGTGTGGTTTCATAAGAGAAAAATGAAACTTTTATTTCAACAGTGCCTTACCTCTTCGAATGAAGATTCCAAGTTCATGCCGAAAGCTACTCCTATCAATCCGAAGAGGGAGAGGGAGAATGTGCCCATGGTCAGCTGCAAGTTCAGCCTCATCATCACATTGCGGTGGCTAAAGAGGAGCGAAAGGCTAGTTAGTATTTCGCAGATCCGAGGATCTCGGAAGAGTCTACCTCTTTTTCATCCAGAACCCAGACAGGTCTGGGAATTCAGATTAGAATACATGGAGTTACTTCAGATTTAATGAAATAACAAAACACATTTTATCGGCATAGAATTCAACTCATCTGTTCTGCTTGACAAGAAGGGAAGCTTCATAAACATAAACACCACCGAGCTCAAGTTTCAAATGCCCTCCAGAAGGTGCATCTAAAATTGTAGTGAGCAGAATCTTACATGCAGCTAACCTGTCTAAGTTGATAAAGATGATGCTTTCAGAATCATCAATCAATACCCGAAGCTCACGAGCATCATTGAGAAGATCTTCTGCCTGCCTGTAATAATTCTCCAATAGCAGCTCCATCTCCTCTGCATGGTCAATTCCAGACAGACTCTCCTCACTGTGAATAATAACAATAACAATAACAATAATAGATCTAATTAAAATGCCAGCATACCAAAAATCTGCAAGCTAATACCCTCCCAAGTGGAAGCCTAGACCAAAATTCATCTCCCACCCTAATTCCTAGCCTTTGGTGTCGGCGCACCATACAAAGCAATTTAAACCAAAGCTCATAATATATAGAGTATCTGTTCAACAATCTGAAGCAGCTGATAGCCTATAACTGGCTGTAAAGTTACTTTTAAGAAATAAAATATTTAGTCCACAATTGCAATAGTTGCCATACCACCTAGGCTGCTGACAAAACTATTTTTTTGCAACTTGGCGCCACCATAGCACTTGTTGACATGTCTGTTCTTACAAAAGCAGCAGCATTCTGTGCGGCTAGTCCTCTCCCAAAACGAAATGCTAGGAAAAAAGACATCTAAATGGTTTAGAGAGATGCAGGAAATGCCGCTTCCTATACCCAAACTTTCACAATGTTTATTTGGCTAATCCCATACATAGTCCTCGAATCCAAAAGCCTTGCCCAACGTAAGCATCCCAATGTATACTTACAATACTTGGGGGTCTGTCCATTTAGACAGGCACAGTTCTTCCAGCACTTCTTCCTCGTCTAAGATTTCCAGGAGTGTCTCTTTGAAAACTTTAAGATCTGTTTCTAACTCTGACAAGCTAGAAGCAAAGGAGGAAGAATTAAAAACCAACCGCTACCGCCAAGATGACACTAGAGTCAAGTGTCGTTTTGTAGGAGATCTGCATGCACCTGTGGACCTTTAGCTCTTGCTGGGATACAACTTCCATCACCCCCAATCTTTGACTATGATGTCTGGGGCTGATAGGTGTCCAACTATGTCCAGAAGGCTATAGGTTCCTTATATCTGCTTTAAAACCTAGAACACCTTTCCCCATATGAACCCTGCAAGTTCATTAAAATCTGTAGAAGGCCCTTCTCTAAGAGACCCTACTTTCAGAGGTGGAGCAGTTGGTGACCAGGAATAGTCTTTTCAGTGGTGGCCCCCGAGGTGCAGACCTACATTAGCATCAGTGATGCACCAGGTTCAAACTGTTTTCTTCCTCAGGTCTTTTAATAAAGGACCATTTCATAATGTAACTGTTAGTGGGGGTTTTTTTTAAAAAACACACACCAGCTTGCTGCTTTTTTATTTTCTATATTTTAGGATTGGGTTAATTTGGGTGGTTTTTTTTGTATTTCTTTTGCATTTTCATGGGTAACTTTGCGGACCTGCTTAGGGGGAAGAGGGTTTTGTAAGCATTTTCATTTATAAAAACAAATTATAAACAAAAACAAACAAAATGGTACCTCAATTCTACAAAGGATTTACATGCAGATTAAGTTTTGCTTCCACAGCTAGGCATAGTACACGCTCTCTTCTCCATCCATATTATACAGTCTTTTTTATCTTCACAACCATCATGTGAAGGAGTAATTTCCAGACAGGTTGCCAAGTTAGTATGTTGCAGCAAGAACAAGTTTAGGATTCCCCTTTTACAACTGCTGAGGATTTCAGATTTGGGACTTGACCCTAAAGCGCTTCCACCCCAGACCAGTAGTGTGCCTGTGCAAGATTCAACTATTGCATAGCTCAAAACTCAGGTTTTATACAGAAATGTCCAAGTAGGTCATTCAAAAGTGGGAAGGGAGTCTCTCTTACCTCTTTCCATTTTGCAATAGGACATGGACTTTGCTCCTATCAACAGATAAAAGCTTAGGGTCCACTAAAGCATCCAGGGTCTCAAGAATCTGAGGCTGCAGGTTGGTAAGTCTCCCGTGCAGGTAGCTGATCTAGATAACAACAGGATCCTTCATAAGAATCAAAACAATCCTTTTAGAATGTCTTGGGTCATTGAAGCCTCTTGCTCAGCAAAGCAGGCAACACAGTCAGACACTCCTGAAATCCCTGAAGCTGACAGGCATCCAGAAACACAAATACTGTAGCAAAGTATTTCTAGGGATATTGGGGACAAGTGCCCCAAAGAATATGATTAAACTATTTATGTATGTAACAACAGCTGCCAGAATCCTATATGAGCAACGCTGAAAGGAATAAAAAGTCCCAAACAAAGAGGAATGGATCGCAAAGCCAATGGACTATGCAGAACTGGCAAAGCTGGCAGCAAGAGTGCAAGACCAAAATGACGAACCTTTTATTGAAGAATGGAAAACCTTTTTGAAATACTTGAGAAAGAACTATAGTCAAATGAAATTGTGGGCAGGACTTGAATTAAAAGCAGCCGATTCAGAATGACAATAAATATAGCTAGAGGAAATACGTATTAGATATAGTCTTGACATACAACGCAGAATATGGGTGGGAACAAAAACACCATGGAGGTAAGCGTGGGAAGTCATCTTGTTTATTTTGTAAGAGAAACATATATTGAATTTGATGTTAATGTGTTTAAGCTTTCAAAATTGAATAATTTATTTTATTGATGGAAGTCAGCTTGAACACATGCACCCGTTTTCATTATTTAATAAAATAAGCCAGTTCGATCCCTTGGCTGCAGATGAGGCATGTGGTCAGGTAATGTGTCAGCCACTCACTGGCTAAGGTGCTGTGTCTACCATTTCATAGGTGCCCTGGGAGCCCTAGTAGCCCTAGTAGCTAACTGGAGGGAAGTGAAAACTCCTCCTCGTAAGGGTAATGGTATAGAGTGGAGACTTCTTTCCTTCGCCTCTGCCAGTTTAAAGCTACCAATCAGGGCTGCACCTGGCCAGCTTAGAGGCAGACTATGTTCCTAGTCAGCCTTCCTTAGCACTGTTAGAATTCCTGCTCCATGATTGCAGTCATGGGATTGGTGTCTATCACATGACGGTATATGTTTTGACTCCACCGAGTGGGAAGTGACAGAGACAGGATGTTTGTGTTACTGTGTTCCGTGAAGTGGGACTGTTGTCCTTTGTTCTTTTTCTCTTTGCTGTCTGATGCTAGAGAGGGAGACATGTTGCAGTGTGTGTTTATATGTAAATAAAGGAGATTAGCAAAAATGCTGAGTTCTGTTACGCATGATGCGCAAACTCTGCAGATCCCTAAGTGTGTTGGTGTCAGTTGGCTTCGGTCGCTGTGATGTTCGGGCTGAAGAAAGCTTTTGAAGCTCCCGAACGACTGACCAAGAGGAAGAGAACATGCCAACTGGGAATGTGTCTCTACCAGGGTTCTACCAGAGTGTAGGCTGAACTCCTGACAAGCACAATATCACAGCAAGCTATTACTCTCAGTACAGTAAACGCACGGGTGCTTACCCAGTACTGTAGTATTGCTTCGATAGCTCTGAATTCAAAGGGCAAAGAATATGTAACAAGTTGACCGTCGCCAGCTAGCTGAGGTGCCAGTTCCTGGAAGAGCCATTTTTCCAAGTTCAAATTGCGATAGTCTAGGATTAGGAGATACTCCGGTGTAATCACCGCCTTCAAAAACTGAAAGAAGCAGAGGATAAAATCAGTTGGGCTTTTGTATATTTGCAGGCTTTTCGGTTACATGGTGCCAACCAGCAGGGGCTCATGTGAGAGGGGCTGGTGCGGAGGGCAGTGGCACCCTCCCACCACTGGCAAGTTCATCAGAAGGGGGCAGAGTGAGGACTGAGGTCCTCCAGGTTGGAAGTGACAGCCCCACAGGTGTTGCTGTCTGGAGCTCCCCAAACCCTGCTGTTGCACTGCCCCATCCCAAGTGCAGCACCACCATCGGGAGGACATTTTCTACACTCTGCCCCCCACAAGACTGGTGCAAAGTCTGTGGAACTCCAGGGAACCAATCTAAACCCATATGCAAGCTTGTTCCATCATTAAGTTAAAACCGGAGGGGCGGGGATTAAAACCTGTTTTTTTGTGCAGGCTTTACATAGTGTTGGATTGGTTTTTTTTTGCTGATTTCCTGATAGTAGCAGATAAATGCAGAGCTAAATATCTGGTTAGTGTCTGGTTTCCTCCTATTGCTGCTGTTCTGCATGCTTAAATTTTATATGTTTTCTATCCCTTGTTGCTTTTACCTGTTTGTTTGTTTTTAAATAATTTCTGGTTTTATTTTAGATGCTGTTAAAAAAAAAAAAAGATGAGCCCTGAATTTCCTATTGTAGTCTGCTGTACATATAGTACCACTTTTTGCAGCTGGGAATTTAAATTATGAAAACTATTTTTGAAAGCAGAACTGCTCACACACCCCTCAACCTTCTCTCACTGCCCATGTAAACCGACAAATGTATAGAAAGAGAATCTGCCCAAATGACGCTGACATAAAAACGTCACAAATAGAGCAGGTTGGAAAAATGGAAAAATAGTGTGCAAGTTTACCATATTGTCTTACACCGAACATAACCAAAAGACTTTCTACAGTGGTACCTCGGGTTAAGTACTTAATTCGTTCCGGAGGTCCATTCTTAACCTGAAACTGTTCTTAACCTGAAGCACCACTTTAGCTAATGGGGCCTCCTGCTGCTGCCGGAGCACAATTTCTGTTCTCATCCTGAAGGAAAGTTCTTAACCCGAGGTACTATTTCTGGATTAGCGGAGTGTGTAACCTGAAGCGTATGTAACCCGAGGTACCACTGTAATCTGAACAACAACAAAAGAGACATTGCACGTTCTTTTGTATTTCATGAAAACCTTTAATAAAAATTCTTCTTTAAAAAAAATTGAATTGGTCAGGTGCACTTACTTCCATTCTCATTATAATCCTGTTGTTCCTGGGGGATACACTGACTTGATGCTGAAACCGCAGATCTCGCGCTTGGAGACTTAGTTCCTGATATAGCTCTGTTTTCTTTCTTTCTGCCAAGGAGGAGTTTATTAAAAAAACAACAACACAACGATGTGAAATGAGAACAAAGACCACAGCAGCTTCTCGAAGGCATCACTCCAGCAAGCACAAGACCCAGAGAAATTAACGGATCCAGAGTATGGGCTGAGTCCACATGACACAGACACCTTGTTGAAATAAAGCAGAATGGGATCCTGCTTGCAAACCCCAGGTCAGCCATGTTGAGTATATTGAAAAAGGTTAAGGGAACAATCTTATGCACAAGAAGCTGGCATAAAGCAAGCCGGGGTAAGTTAAGTTACTCCAGTAAGATCCAAACCATGTTCAGCCGTGGGGCTGCTGTTGCTCTGCTTAAGCCTGGAAGAGGGAAATCAACTCTTTAAAATAGTGTTCTATGCCTGGTTGCCAGGTCATTTGAGTAAGCTGAATGGGATCAGGATCCAGACCAGCTCCACCACCACCCCGGCCCAGCCCCAACCTCTTTTGGGGAACTTACACTGGCCTCGGCTAGCTGAGCCAGAATGAGCAAGTTACCACAGTGAATCTTTGGCTGAGCCAGAGATCCGTTGCATCTTAAGCTGCTCAGCCTGGCAGATCCTGCCACAGCACTGCCCTCTAAATAGATGAAATTACAGTGGTACCTCTGGATACGAATGGGATCCGTTCTGGAGCCCTAGTCACATCCTGAAGCGAACGCAGCCTGCGTCTGCATGTGTTGCAATTCGCTGCTTCTGCGCATACGTGTGGCGTCATTTTGACCGTCTGCACATGCGCGAGTGGCAAAACCTGGAAGTAACGTGCTCTGTTACTTCCGGGTCGCCACGGAGCGAAACCCAAAAATGCTCAACCTGAAGCAACTTCAACCCAAGGTATGACTGCATTTGTGGATTAGCATCCAGCAACCAAATAGAAAACAATCAACATTGCTGCATCGGCATGTCTTCAAAATGTCTAGCCTTTGTTGAGTTCAGAAGTAAAGACTAGAATTCCACCTACCGTAAAAGCTTATACCACCTTCTTTATCGAATTTCATCTGGAAAGAAAAAAGAGAGAGAAAAATCAGTACTGCCACATTCTTAAAAAAAATTAGGTAAAATGTACAGAATTCATATGATTTAGATGGCCATGCTATTTCTAGAGGCATTTCTGCACTAAAGAATTAAATATCCAGCTTAATTCATACCTTGGTTACATATATCTCAAGATGTATGCAGTCTAGGTATGCAGAACTGTGACTTTGCAGCTGCTGCTCAGCTCCAGCTCCCATCAGCCTCAGCAGCCAGCATTGCCAACTATCAGGAAGGATGGGAGTTGCAGCCTTTCATCAGCTGCAGGGCCACAGGCTCACCAGACCTGGGTGTGGTGTTTCCACCCCATGACCCAACCTTTTGAATATCCGTGAAGTAGTTCTAAGGTGAGAAATGATGATAATACGTCTTTCACTTTCGCAAGGCGCACGCGCTTCTAGAAGGCAGCACACTTTTCTCAACTTTGAACAAAGAGGGGAGACTGGCGACCACTGTGGAGTCTAATGAAAATGGGCGCTATTTACAAGTTAAAAATGCTTCACAAATTAATGTATAAGAGGGAATTGGAAACAGCAACAAAATGAGCCAGGCCCAAATCACTCCTGGGCAATGGCATCAATTAACTTTGTTGGTAGAACAGTCATTTCTGTGACGATTTTTTTCCATATGGCAATCCCACACATGCTTATAACAGAATAATAAAATTGCAGAGTTGGAAGGGACCCTGAGGATCATCTACTCCAATCCCCGCGATGAGGGAATCTCAACTGGATCATACATGACAGATGCCTATTCCATACAGGGATCAAACTTGCAACCTTGGCATTATCAGCACCATGCTCTAACCAACTGCGCTATGTTAATTGACGTTTAGTCCCCAGTAAGTGTTTGGGGTGTGGGGCAACAGCCCCAGTCCACCCATACATCTACTTGTTTTCTCTCCAATGTCTTTAAAAGGTAAAAGGGACCCCTGACCATTAGGTCCAGTCGTGGCCGACACTGGGGTTGCAGCGCTCATCTCACTTTGTTGGCCGAGGGAGCCGGTGTACAGCTTCCGGGTCATGTGGTCAGCATGACTAAGCCGCATCTGGTGAACCAGAGCAGTGCACAGAAACGCCACTTACCTTCCCACTGGAGTGGTACCTATTTATCTACTTGCACTTTGACGTGCTTTTGAACTGCTAGGTTGGCAGGAGCAGGGACCGAGCAATGGGAGCTCACCCTGTCGCGGGGATTCAAACCGCCAACCTTCTGATCACCAAGTCCTAGGCTCTGTGGTTTAACCCACAGCGCCATTATGCTTTCTTTCTTGTTCCTCTCTCAGGTCTCTCCTCAGGGTCTTCTTCCTTTAACTTCCCCTTAGTTTCTGGATGCCAATAACCAACTCTGCACCCCCAAAGCTGGCGCTTTGGGGGCATGTTTCACGTCCTTCTTCAGACCTGCCCTGCATCCCATAGTCACAACTGGAGGAAGTACTTACCACTGAAAACACTGGAGCCACACTCGCTAAAGTGGCTTGAGATACATCTGTAGTAAAGTGTCGAGACAGATCATCTGAAGGGGGGTGAAAAGAAGTTCAAAGTTGTAAATATTTGCTGATCTCATATATGTTCAGCAGCAAGCGCCACATTGATCATAAGTCACAGCTCATCATTCTTGCCAAGGTCAACGATTTGCATATTATTTGCATCTTTAGACTGCAAGACCACCACCGATTAACATGTTTGCAGTTCTTGATGCCAAACTAGTTCTCCATAAACAAACCAGGTTGGCTATTACTTCAAGGTTCGAGGAAAGTTATTTTATTTTTGTCCTGGGTAACTAATTAAAAAAAAAAATGAAGTTGGGGCTAGGAGTGTCAACCAGAACAAAGTTCCCAACTTCTAAAAACTTTTTTACTAATGCAACATGGAGGCAAATATAAGGGGGTGTGGTGCACGGACAAGTGTTTCATACACATTTCAATGCACTTCCCATGGGTGCTGGCCCATTTAACGTATTGCACCACATTTTGCGCACACTTACTTGTACTGTGTGTTTTAAAGGAGGGGCAAAATGTGCTTTTATAGTGCAATCCTCTGTATGCCTACTTAGAAATTAAGCCTTACCAACTCCAATGGGGCACAAGGCCAGGTAAGCATGTACAGAATTGCAGCACACTTGGGGCTCAGCGCCACAAACACAATGGGCCTTGCTTCAAGTATGGATACTTGCAACTCCTGTCACTTGTATCTGGCTCAACTGTCACGGTGCAAAGATGTAAACGAAGACCAGTTAACACCCATGTTCATCCATGCTGACCGTTTTCACTGGGCAAAGGGATTTCTAGGTCAAATTCCTCCAAGCGAGCTTCCTCACGCAGAGTAGTCTCCGTTTCATTCAGAGTAGCTGCACTGAAATGAATAACCGTTCACTAAGGTAGGTCCATTTGTTTCAGTGGGCCTACTCTTGAGCAAAGCTTAGCTGAATGCCAGTTCCACTATCTACTACAGTCGTGCGTAAAAAGGTTTTTGCTGAGCTTGGTAAGGCTGCGTGAGCCATTCGGACAGGAAAAGCCCTGGCCGGGCTTCTTCCTTCGGTGAGCAAGTCGCCCCGGAACTTCCTCCTGCGGGACCACGAACAAACTCGGGCTGCAAAGCCCCAGCATCCCCGGGCAGGACGGAGAACCTGCCTGGGACAGCGCGTGACTTACTTGCGCGCAGCAAGGTCCGCCTGCCCTCCGGCTCGAGCCGGCATTTCCCGGGCCTGCCGGCAGCCCACGCCGCGACATCCGGCAGGCAGCAGGCGGAGCGCCCTCTCTGCAAGAAGCGGCGGCTGCTGCAGCAGCAGATCCCCGGGGCGAACACGCGCAGCGCGACGGGCTGCAGCCGACGGCTCCACAAACGGGCGCACTCCATAAGCGGCGCCGCTTGGACGAGGGCCCCCGGCCGCGCTTCCACGTTCCTCGGGCGCGCAGGCGCTGCTTCCCTTCCGCCGGCGGCACACGTGGGAAGGGAGGCGCGGCCTTCGCGTTTGGGCTCCCGAGGCGGAGCTTCTGCACGGACGGCGAAGGGAGGGAGCCATTGCGTCGCAAAGAGGAGGAGGCTTTGGGTGGGGTGTGATGCGGAGATCGTGAGCACCAGAATCGGGGGAGCGGGGAAGCCCCTAGCCTCCGAATCAGGCCCCAAAAATGCTGCAGCATCATCATATTTATATTCCGCCTATCTGGCTGTGTTTCCCCAGACACTGGACGGCTTACTGCACATCTAAAAAACATAATAAAAACATCCAAGCATTAAAAACTTCCCGATGCGGGGCTGCCTTCAGATGTCATCTACAAGTTGTGTCGTTTTTTATTTCCTTGATATCTGAAGGGAGGGCGTTCCACAGGGAGGGAAATAGGCTGATATCTCATTTTGATCAACTACCAGTGTTTTTCTTTTATTCCAAATGGGTTTACGGTAAGCGCACTTGAACACTTGGGGGCGTTTTCCATTTAATGTACAATGCAGGTGAGAAAACGTGCATGAAAAGCAGTCCACATTCAGTGCTGGATTTACGTATAAGCTAAACACGCTATAGCTTAGGGCCCCACTCTCGCCCCCCCCCAAGAAATTTAAAGGGGGGGGAATGATGTACATTTCCAAAATATAAGATAAAAAACAAAATAAAACCTATATACAGCAACAGTGCTTTGTGTTGTGTAGGCTCCTATGATGTAAGTAATGGACCCCATCTGCTAGCCTGCTCCCTAAAATATCACTGGTTTGCTCATTTCTATATATAGGGTGCCTACATTCTGCATTGACTAGTTGCATGACAACATGTAGCATGCAGCTGCAAATGGCTTTACCGTTTAGGTCCATAAATTACCATATAGCATATATTCAACACAAAAAACAGCAACAATTTGTTGCTGACAAAGGACAGCTGGATATATAAAGGGCTCCATTACCTTCAGTAGCTCAGGGCCTCATCAAACCTAAATCCAGCCCTGGCTGCATTCATTATGGTCTGCCTACCTTGAGCCCTGCCTGCTCTACATTTCACAGAGTCAGATCATTGCCGCTCCGGCTTCAAATTTTGTCCTTGCGCTGACTGCGGGAGTCTTTCGCTGCCGTACCTGGAGATGCTGAGGACTGACCTTGGGACCTTTTGCATACAAAGTCTGCTTTCCTGCAGTCCCTTTTCCGAGCACTCACTAGCTGTTTTTTAAATAGGCCTTCTGTCTTCAAGGAGAAAGAGGGTGTTTAACAGAGGAGCTGGACTGTACTTTGCCTTAACACATAAACAACGGAGAAAACAATCATTTGTAGGATTTGTACATGAAGCTGAGACATGGGTTAATGTATTTATTTCAGGGTCGTTCGTAGGCTAAGTGGTTGCTATTGAAACAGGAAAGGATTTCCATGTGAATGTCTATGGTCTCTAGATGGAGAATTCTGAAAGATTTACAACATGAAAGCATAAAGAGAAGATTAAACTGTTTACAATATTTTCTGCACTTCCATCCACAAGACAGCAATATGAAGACAAGAAAAATGTCATTGAACAGGCTAATCAACTTTGGTCCATGTTCTCATGATCCTGGTTCAAGCCAGGGCTCTTTTAAATTTAAATTTTAACTTGTTTTAAATCCAGGGGTCAAGGAGTTTTGCACAGCACATCTTAATTAATGTGGCAACATTTTTGTCTTGTGACGCCTGACACACTGCCCAGCTTTCTGGATTGACTGGAATGCTCATGTTATTTCCCCCCTTTCATTTCTTTGCAATCAAAGCCATCCTGTCACAGCAGCTTTCTAGCTGGGAGGGGGAAGGGGGCTGGAAGACTCTGGTGGGTGGGGACTGCATTTCTAGCCTTTGAAAACAGTTTGATTTGATGGACTGAGTTTATTTACATATCACCTTTCCACAGTGAGCTGTGTCCAAAGAGGCTTCCGACACTCATCCATTGGAAGATACGGCTGGTATAGAACACAGTTGCCCAAATCTTACTGGGGTTAGGACCGGAAGATCATAGACAGCACATTATACTTGGTCAGTCTCACAGGCTAGCTGTGAACTTCTTGTGTAAATTCAAATGGCTGGCTGTTGCACTGTCTTTGCTCACTAACAGGAGTGTCCCTGTTCAGGATGCCAGCCAGCTGTGCTTTCTTACAGGATAATGTAGATTGCAAGATGCTCAAGCAAGTCGATTTACTATTCTCTCCTCCCCCCCCTCAAATGACACAACATTCTGTGACCCCCTCAAGTCATTAGGCTACTTTGAGATGGGGAGATTCCTCCCACCTTAATTTTTTTTGGGTACTCTTGCATAGCTTTAAATTCATCTGAGCATACTAATATCTTCTTCTCGTTTCCTCAGTGCCCCCTTTGGTTCCAATCCTGTCAGCTCTCAAGCACCCAAATTTGCTGTTAGAAGGAATGATGATGGTAGCAAAACCAGTAAACCCTGCTGAAATTTCAGATTTACTCAGAAGAAAGTCCTATGTTTAACGGTGCTTACTCCCTAGTAAGTGTGTTTAGGATTGCAGCTTTAATGACAGATTTCTCCCTCTATTTTAGTGGGCGATTAAAAATTACTTTCAGATCTAGGGAATTAGTTTGAGTTTTGTGTGCCTGCAGCAGGTGGCAGTATATGAAATAGTGAAACCGTGTTTGAGATGGCTGGATGTCAAGGATACAACCCAAACAAAAGACATTAAGAAAATATTGTGTGGAAAACAAGAGCAGGAGAGCACTAAGTTGCTGTTTCCCCCCAAGACCTGATCCTGTAAATACCCTGATAGTTATTTTTCAGCCTATAAAAACAACATTTTGGTGGTACCATATAGACGAATAAATTTATCTTGGCAAAATATTTGTGGACCACAGCCCATAAGAATCCTCAGCTGCTTTTGCTGAAACAGACAAACACAGCCTAGCTCAGTTGGTTAGAGCATGGTGCTGTTAATGGCAAGGTTGCAAGTTTGATCCCTGAATAGGACAGCTGCATATTCCTGCATTGCAAGGAGTTAGACCAGATGATCCTCAGGGTCCCTTCCAACACTTAAAAGGTAAAGGTAAAGGTACCCCTGCCCATACGGGCCAGTCGTGTCCAACTCTAGGGATGTGCGCCCATCTCACTTAAGAGGCCGGGGGCCAGCGCTGTCCGGAGACACTTCCGGGTCACGCGGCCAGCGTGACGAAGCTGCTCTGGCGAGCCAGCACCAGCGCAGCGCACGGAAACGCCGTTTACCTTCCCGCTATAAAGCGGTACCTATTTATCTACTTAGGGGTGCTTTCGAACTGCTAGGTGGGCAGGAGCTGGGACCGAGCAACGGGAGCTCACCCTGCTGTGGGGATTCGAACCGCCGAACCATACGATCAGCAAGTCCTAGGCACTGAGGTTTTACCCACAGCGCCACCCGCGTCCCTCTTCCAACACTTACAATTGTATAAAACAACCTGTTGAAAGAGGAAGCACATAAAGCTGCCTTTGTAGTTATGCTTAAAACATAATATGCTTAAAACATATTTTAAAACTGGCATTTCATCAGTACTTGGGACAAAAAAGTTCTTTGGACTGCAGCCTTACTTAGGAAGTATTGGAATGATAGTTAATGCAAGTGCATATTTTTTTTGGGGGGGGGATGGGCAGAGCTTATTTTATTTAATTTAACCAAGCTCATGTATATTTCAGAATAAGAAAGAATCAGGAGCCTGTTATTGTGAAGATTTCCCAAGAGAATTGTAGTCACATCCCTTTATTGACTAACATTCAATGCAGCTTCTGCTTGAGTGCAGGAAGCTCCTGCAGCCAATTGGAAGCCGGCCCTTGGTTTTTGAACGGTTTCGGGAGTCGAATGGACTTCTGGAACGGATTAAGTTTGAGAACCAAGGTACGGCTGTATTATAGTAGAAATTGAGCCAGTGAATGTTATAGGGTTACCCACTTGTGCCTTGAACAGCATCTTGAAGTGCCAAAATGATCGGGTGACACTTTTCACAGTGCAGAGGCAATACCGTATTTTTCGCTCTATAAGACGCACCAGACCACAAGACGCACCTAGTTTTTGGAGGAGGAAAACAAGAAAAAAAATATTCTGAATCTCAGAAGCCAGAACAGCAAGAGGGATTGCTGAACTGTGAAAGCAGCAATCCCTCTTGCTGTTCTGGCTTCTGGGATAGCTGTGCAGCTTGCATTCGCTCCATAAGACGCACACACATTTCCCCTTACTTTTTAGGAGGGAAAAAGTGAGTCTTATAGAGCAAAAAATACGGTATTTATCATTGCCTATTAAGGCCTATAAATTAAGCTACACTGTTAGAATGAAATGCCAACTGTCCTAATATCTTTAGTGATTATTTTGGCATTACAGAATGGTAATAAAAATGAATCCAGATATGTGGTATAATGGTGCTATGGCACAGTTACATAACCTTACATAGTAAAGCATATTTAATTGTCAAAATGAGGTTGGTCACAACTATTCTTTTCATGTTCTAGTTTGGGAACTAAACTGACTTGTTAGTGCACGGGACGAAGAAAGGAATTCTAAACCATAGTAGAAATGAGAATCTTGGAGATGCCCTTTAATTTATTCTAGATAAAGGCCTGTCAATTTTGATGGGCGTGAGTTGATAGAGGTGTGTTGTAGCCTTTTCCTCAGACACATTCTCTTTGTGTCTCTCATTTCCCACCGTTCCATCTTTTCCTGAAGCCATTGCTTCGAAACCTGGCCCGGCCCCTGCATTTCCAAATGTTAGAAGACGGTGTCAAGTAGAATGTGCTGCTCTCTAGACTTCATTCTACAGAATACAGTAGGAGTCATTAAGAGCCCAGGCAACCGCCTATGTTCATTTTTTGTTGTAGTAGTAAAGTCACACTAGAGGGTGACAGAGTGCTAAGAGAGGGGAATGTTAAGAATAAACTTTGCTAGTTATGGATGACATTAACCTCCGCCCCACTTCGACCCACCCTTTGGTAGTACTGTATGAAAAATCTTCTTGGAGTAGCTTGCATGCTAACAAAGAATTCTTATTTCAACATTACTGAGCAGAGAAAAGCAGTCTCTGTGTGTTCAGTTTTTCTTCTTTCTATTTAAGGGCCACTTTCTTTCTGTGGCAGACTTGCATTTCATAAGGATCTTCTCACCTATCTTCTGACTTCTTCTCCAATACACCTCAGGAGACCAAACTTCACTTAAAAATAAAACAACAGCCTGCGGCTAATTAACAGAGTTCGCACAGGGGTGCAGCTTTTACAACGAAAAGGAAGCTGGCATGCTTTAATGGCTTTCGTTGCCTTGTAATTTAATGTTTGGACAGGGAATTTTATGAGCCCCTGAAATAACGGTGGCCCAGGTTTTAAAAATAATGTGCAAATGCCATCAGTATTTCATTTGCTCCAATTAGCACTAGTGAGTCGGAGCGCGCAGTAACGAGTAATTCAAACTGCTGATTAAGGCAGTCCAATTATTCTAGAATTATTGCTGTGTATAAACCAAATGCTATTGTTTTGTTTGTTCTTAGATGCACAGCGTTGATTGTTGTAATTCTAAATCATGACTGGACAAGCTATTTCACAGACAGCATTTAAATACCCTTCTGCTAGAATCTTTTAATTAACACTATCAGGGACGTTTCCTTAATTACATTATTATGTGTAACACCAGATATGGCAGAAATAGAGAACAATATATTGAGGTTGTTCCTGTGCAGTGAAATGTAATTTTTTATTTTGCTAAAGTTTACTTAAAAACTGAAACAGGTTCATTGAAATTCCAGCTGCCGTCCATGTGGCATCGGGACAATTTTCTGTTTAGACCTCCATAATCCTGTGAAGAACAGTCACCGTGGTCCAGTGGTTGGAAGCTCTTCCTGATGGCATTGCATGCAGGAGCGGTGATATTTAAATTCACCTTATCATGAGAATATTATGCCTGCTAGTGTAGCCTTGGCAGTGATGCTCATATGCATATCAAAATGAAGCCTCACATCGGTGCATCTATGAGGCCAGAGAAGAGTTGTTTTTCTTTGCTAGATTCCACTGGCAGGAACCGTGAGATATTGTAATAACATTATTGGAATGTCTGCCTAGCTAAGTAACAGTGCAATCCTAATGTCAAAATATGTCAGCTGGGACGAGTTAGGTGTTATCTCCCTCCCAGATGAGGTGTCTTTAAGCCAGGAGCATCTATCACAGCCCTGCTGGCGGAAGTTAAGCCAATGAAGAGGGCAAAAAGGGGTGGGGAATGGACAAGGCAGCTCAGGGAGAAGGATAAACAAAATTATGCAGAACCCTGACTCCCTTAATATACTGGTCCCGTGTAGAGAATTTTGTGTAACACAACAACCCAAATGAGGGCGCAACTGAATTCACTCTGTAGGAGTCCACATTTAGGGAAGTTTTTAATGACTGATGATTTAATGTACAATATTTTTGTTGGAAGCCGCCCAGGGTGGCTGGGGAAACCCAGCCAGATGGTATAAATAAATAAATAAATAAATAAATAAATAAATAAATATAATAATAATTATTATTATTGAATAGTAGGTGCTGCTGCAGCCAGGACTGAAGTGCCGTGGTAACTTAATGCACGGAGACTGCTGCCTGGTTAGGATTGTTTTTCATTCTTTCTTCCAAAGCAGGGCCTTTGAAAAAAATTCTTAAGGTTCTAATGGGTACCTGCGGGGGGGGGGGCATTTTTTTTCAAGTAATCTGGTCTCAGGCCATTTAGGGCTTTAAAGGTGTGTTGACTATTACCTAGAAGAAGAAGAAGAAGAAGAGTTTGGATTTGATATCCCGCCTTTCACTCCCCTTCAGGAGTCTCAAAGCGGCTAACATTCTCCTTTCCCTTCCTCCCCCACAACAAACACTCTGTGAGGTGAGTGGGGCTGAGAGACTTCACAGAAGTGTGACTGGCCCAAGGTCACCCAGCAGCTGCATGTGGAGGAGCGGAGACACGAACCCGGTTTCCCAGATTACGTGACTACCGCTCTTAACCACTACACCACACCTAGGATGCGGGTGGGGCTGTGGTCTAAACCACTGAGCCTCTTGGGCTTGCTGATCAGAAGGTCGCAGTTCGATTCCCCGCGACGGGGTGAGCTCCTGTTGCTCTGTCCCAGCTCCTGCCAACCTAGCAGTTCAAAAGCACACCAGTGCAAGTAGATAAATAGGTACCACTGCGGCGGCAAGGTAAATGGCATATCCGTGTGCTCTGGTTTCTGTGGTTTAGTCATGCTGGCCACATGACCCGGAAAGCTGTCTGTGGACAAATACCAGCTCCCTCGCCCTGGAAGCGAAATGAGTGCCACAACCCCATAGACACCTTTGACTGGACTTAACCGTCCAGGGGTTCTTTACCTTTACCTTTTGACTATTACCACAGAACATTTGGTAAACTGGGCTGGTGTTTGAGCCTTTCAGGCCTGTGCCCCACCTAGTCTAGGATCCTGTTCTCATAGAAGCCAGCTAGATGCCTATGAGAAACCTGCAAGCAAGACCTGAGCCCAACAGCATTCTCTCCTCCTGCAGTTTCTGGCTACTGGCAATCAGACGTGTACTGCCTTGGAGAGTGGAAGTAGAATGTGCCCATCATGGCTGGTAGCCAACCACCTCCACACATTATTTATAAGTGCATCTGGTAGCTCAGATAGCACCTGACCACACAGAAGGGAAGAAACAGTAATTGAACTGTTTATTTTTCTGTACAGATATGAGTGAGGTGCTGACTGGCTACCAAAACACCAACACGGGCAACAGTCTAAGGCCCATATGAACTGCTGGAACTTGGAGGACTGTCCCGATCCCATAAACTGCTATGTTGAAGTAGCTGCTCATGGACTGGGCTCCTCCTAGGTTCCAGCCCTGGACATTTAGGGTCCTTGTGCCATTGTAAAGGCCAATCCAAGGTCAAGCACAGTAACAGCCTTTGGCTCGAGGCAACTCATAGTCTTCCCTTGTCTTTAGGTGGGAGAGCTCCGATACCCAATATACTTCTTCAGATGGGGAAGCAGCAAAGCATGAATGGAGTTGGGGTATGGCCCCTGCTGCGCAATGTGGTCTGAAAGGACAAAGGAGTAGACAAAGACATCTCTGTCCACCTGTCTGGGTTAGAATGTGTCCTTAGGTATGGCAGCACAAGCAGCTGTGACTGGGCTGCCTGTCTTTAACGGTAATAAATCATTTAAAATTAAGAAACACTGGCATTTGAAGACTGCAATATATAAAAAGGAGTGTATGCTAAAGTGGTAGTACTGCCCTCTCACATTTATTAATTAAGGCAAAATTGAAAAACCCAACTGTTAACCAGTAACAGTAGAACATCAAACACTGCTCCCCTGTAAATTACTTTTTTTTGTAATGGTTAACCACCTTCTTTGTAGCTCACAGCAGGGGGGGATTTTTTCCCCCTTCCTGAAAGCTGAGATAAAAAGAAAGGAGAAAATTCCTGTCTGCTTTTATCATCCTGTATGTTGAAATATGGGTTGTTGTTTTTAAAGGTAGGTAAGCAACATAGTCGCTTGGCTTGGCAAAACGGCACTGAGCAGTACAAGTCAATAAATGAAATGATTTTAATTTTGATACATGCTAATAATGTTCTGCCAGGTCAGTGTTACCCCTTCTACAAACGAGTGTGAGAAAGGAGGCAAAAGTCTTAAGCTGATTATGAGCAGTGTTTTATAGTGCAGATCTTTAAACAAAGATATTTCTGGTTAAAGTTTATTTACTATGTTCATACTTTGAATTAAAGCTATTGGGTGCATTCTAGAGCTTTCATGGGAATTTCACCCTTATTCCTTACACGGTGTGTCAGTGCCATGCATCAAAATGACTAAATGTATGATGTGTGTGGACTTGTGAAGTACAAATTATACTCGTACAAAAAGACTGCCAAAAGATGAAGAAACACATTTTTGCTATTTCTGAATGGAATTCCATTTTATGAAGCCCCCTTCACTGACAAACCACCATACCTGACCTTCTCTGAGTAAAAATTTAACCATCAGATCTCATTGGGGCTACTACTGACCCTCCGCAGATAACATTCCACAAACTCTCTCACACTCAGCTGAGAGAAACTCTTGTTTGTACACAGGTTATAGCACTGCCAGTGAGAGATTCTGGAAGCTATAATGTCTTCTCACTATCATACCCACCCTCTTCTTGTTTGTGAGCCAGTTTCACACAGCCAAACCTCTCTGCTTTGATGGGGGAAAAAATTTCATCTTCCTTTAGTCAATTTTGTATACCTGCTACCTCTCCTGTCAAGTGTTACATGGATTTGTAGCCTTCTGAATATTGGGTTCTTTTTTTGGGGTTGCAGGAGACCTTTCTTGGTGACAGAGGCTCGCAAGATTACCTGCCTGGGTGAATCAAGGAACTGAATGTACTCTGATAACACACATGCATATCTTTTGCGTGAGATGTAGTTCCATATATTGCAGTGGAAACGGCAAACCTGTACTTTTTTGGGCACACGCTTAAAATATTTTTCTTTAGGCAAGCCAATCGAGACACACAGGTGGTGCTGTGTTTTAATCTTTTTAAAGCCTCTGTTGATTTTAATAATCCTGAATATTTTTAAACCCTTTAAACTGTTTTTTCATCGAGAATTGTAACATTTGTTTTATATTATTGTAAACCATTGAGAGTTTTTTTTGTCCACAATCAAACAGGTATATAAATTTTGTTAAACAAACTGTCAGCTTGAGATAGCTCAGTCAGTAGAGCATGAAACTCTTAATCTCACAGTTCTGGGTTCAAGCCCCAAGTTGTGCAAAAAGATTCCTGCGTTGTAGTGGGTTGGACTAGGAATCTCTTATGACTCTACGATTCTATGAAATAAAACTCCCGTTAGATGCATGGTACAGTTCATGTAAAGAGAACTAATCAGTTCTCAATGAAAAACAAGAATTAATCTGAGTGTTTCATAGTGGAATCAGACAGATAGACAGATCTCTCTCTCTCTCTCTCTGAAGCAAGACCAACCGAGTTCAGTGGGGCTTAGCAAGGCCTTTTGCTGCCTGAAGTAAAGGACGAGATGGCTTCCACTCCCCATTCCACACACACAAGCTGACTTCTAGCACTAGCAACAGGATAGCATCTCCCACTGCACCAAACATAACAACCCAGTTTCGAGGATATGAAGTGGCTCTTTGGCAATAGAGGAAAATAGCTGGCAGGCTCAGAAGGAACAGGTGGGAGCTACCGTTGCCTGTCTTGTAGCATACGCAGCCTGAACTGGTTGCTTCAGCCTGCCTAATGGTTGGCCCGGCCCGGTGCTGGGGCAAGTTTGGAGTAGACAAGTATAGTTTATACTGTGAATAACACAAGGCTCAGTTAAGACACCCCTGCAAAAAAGAAAAAAAAGAAAAAAGAAGAAAAAAAGAAGGGGGGGAGCCTGATCTAATCCAATTTGTGGTCTCCTTTCATTGGTTTCTTGTGGTTTGCCCTTTTGGCCGTTGTCTTGTAAAAGTCTGGTTAAAAAAATATGTCGGACCTAATCTTCTGGAAAAGGAGGACTAGTAAAGTTGCCAAGTGCAAATAAAGAGAGTGATGTTGAGCTTTCTCATGTAAAATCTTCCCCAATTATAAAGTTTTTCTAAGGCTCCTGTCCAGTGCTTCACTTGTACAATATAAGTAAATGAGATTTAATTTTCAAGTAAATTTAATTAAGGTAAGGGTAGTAGGGATATTTGGGACTCTAAACTGAAGCAAATGTAATCTGGCCATATTAGGAGCCTAATATTTAAGACTTGATGTACACAGCATTTTGAGATGCAACAAAAATCATTTGGGCAGCTAAAGAAAGCACTGACTATCATGTCCCCTCTCAGTCTCATTTTCTCCAGGCTTAGCATACACAGTTCCCTCAACCGTTCCTCACAAGGCTTGGTTTCCAGAGCCTTGATCATCTTGGTTGTCCTCTTCTGCACATGTTCTAGCCTGTCAACATCCTTCTTAAGTCATGGCGCCCAGAAGTGGATACGGTACAGTGATACCTCGGGTTACAAACACCTCGGGATACAAACACTTGGGGTTACAGACTCCGCCAACCTGGAAGTAGTACCTCGAGTTAAGAACTTTACCTCAGGATGAGAACAGAAATCGTGCAGCGGCAGCGCAGCAGCAGCGGGAGGCCCTATTAGCTAAAGTGGTACCTCAGGTTAAGAACGATTTCAGGTTAAGAATGGACCTCCGGAACGAGTTAAGTTCGTAACCAGAGGCACCATTGTTCTTCAAGTGTGGTTTGATCAAGGCAGAATAGAGTGGTATTGTGACTTTCATTGATGAATGAATGATGGTTTAATGTTATTCTTATTCTTATTTGCCCTCCTTGGGCAAATAAGGGTGGGTTACAACAATTTAAAATCCATAACTACTACTACTACTAAATGCAACCACAAAAAGTAGGGTGGCCCTGAAAATATACATCTCAGGTGTCAAAAGGCCAGGGTAAAGAGGTGTATCTTCAGCATTTATTGAAAACCATATAATGAAGTCTCTGAATGCACCTCTGTGGCGAGAGAGTTCCACAACTTAAGAGCTGCCACAGAGAATGCCCTCTCTTGTGCATACATCCCCTGAGTTTTTTAAGACGGCAGAACTACCAGGAGATTACAATCTGAATAGGATAAAAAGCTTGCACTTTTTCGCAATAATCAAATTTTACAAATGATGTGAAGCTCACATCTGGATTATTGATTGCTCCAGACTCTAGAAGATTCCAGACCTGGGGTATTGATGGCACAAATTGTACAGGGACAAGCAAACCATGGCACAGGAGCAAAGCATTATGCCTTGCACTCATTCCTCCCTTGCTCCTGCTTGCTACCTGGTGAAGTACATAATATTTCTTTTCTCAAGTTTATATCACGGCCTTTCTTCTGTCATGGTACCTGAAGGGGCTTACACAGGATTCCTAGGAGGTTACTCATCCAGGCACTGATCAGAACTAGAGCTGCTTAGCTTCAGTGAGCTGGGGGCCTCATGTGCCTTCAGATGATATTCTGGGCATACATATGTAGTGTGCATACATATGTATATAGTGTTCACTGAAGTACTTTTGGCTGTGTACATTTAGAGCACGCTGCTTCACTCAAAGAATCCTGGGAGCTGTACTCACAGAACTATAATTCCCAGCACCCTTATCAAATTGTAGTTCCCATGATTTTTTGGGGGAAGTCACATGCTGTAAATGTATGGCATGTGCACAGCCATGGTCTTTTGGATTTGATAGGTGGCATACTTGACAATAAGGCCGGCCGTCATTGCTGTAGATCCCTGAAGGACAAATTGATGATTAGAAGAAGCAGTGCTTTTTTCTGGAGAGAAGCAGGGGGGTACGCATACCCCTAAACATTTTGTTAATCTAGCAGGAGAAGAAACTTTAAAAAAAAATTATTTTATTTTCTAGCAGAGTGAATCGTCAGTTCTGTTGAACAGCATGGTGAACTGTTAGTTCCGTTGCTACCCACGATGGCAGCCTCATTTCCCGTCACAGTGCTTCCTGAGTCTCAGATGGAAGTGAGCGTTTAATGTGTGAAGTAGGAGCTGGAATCAAGCACGGTGATAGTTGTTACCACCTCCAATGGCGGCTTCCTTTCCTTTCCTGCTGATTTTCGTGAGTCAAAATGAGAGTACCCCTAAACATTATTTTAGAAGAAAAAAAAAACACTGATTAGAAGTATCATATAACTGAAGAAGTGATAAACTGAAAAAAGGAGGAGAGGGAAGGAGAGGCGAGAAGTGAGGGAGACCCCTTAATATGCTTGCTTCTTTTAGTAGCATTAGCAGGTCATTCATCTTGTTCCAAGGTTTGTATGAGAATTACAGTTCAATCCTACACATGTCTTCTAGGAAATAAGCCCTGAATGGAATTCCTGGGTAAGTGTGAATATGATAGCCTATTATCCTTGTGGCCTGTTAATTTTTTTACTAAACCAAAGATACTCAGGAGACACATGTAACTGTCTCTGTTCTCTCTCTCTCTCTCTTTCTTTCAAGAGGAATTGTGGAAAGCTGTAATCAGGAGTGGGACGCTGAATAAAATAGAAAGTAACAATACACCCATCAAAAAACTATTGTGTGTATCTCCCATGCAATGCCTAGCTTGGCCCTGTGCATTGGCTATCATCCATCAAACCGATCAGTGAAAAAGCAATGATCTCGCCATCTTCTTTGGTGTTCAGTCTGCAGCAAATGGTACATGGCACCTTTATGTGGGGTGGTGCTGAAGACTCATCAAGACATGAACGCTTAATGGAACACCTGCTGTCGGGTGGCACTACGAACATTTTTCAATACCTGCGCCATGCCAGTGCTTAGAAATCTTCAGAGGTTTCTATCTGTTTAGTAACAAGAGTAAGAGTAGTCATAATCCACAGGCCCGTTCTTCCACGGATGGCAGTTGTGAACAGTTAGGAACCCAAGCCGCCTCTGGAACCCCAAGAGCAGGGAGGGATCCTCCAACTGCCATCTTACGCCCTCAGGAATCTCCCCTGCAGGCCCACCAGGTACCCAAGAGGAACTTTGCCTGCCAATCCATCATGTGCCCTCTCTTGCCATTTCTGCACCGATGGCAGGCAGGCTGCCCTCTTGCCCCTCTCTGTCCTGCTCAAGCCATTTCCCACCTGCCACGGTTTGTGTAGTAAAAGGAAAAGGGGCAGGGCTGGATTTAGGTTTGATGAGGCCCTAAGCTACTGAAGGTAACGGGGCCCTTTATATGTCCAGCTGTCCTTTGTCAACAACAAATTGTCACTGTTTTTTTTGTGTTGAATATATCCTATATGGTATATAGCGAGAAGCAAAGCTACAGGGAACCAGGCAGAGGGCCCTGTGGAACGCCCTCCTGTCAGATGTCAAAGAGATAAACAACTACCTGACATTCAGAAGACATCTGAAGGCAGCCTTGTTTAGGGAAGTTTTTAATGTGTGACATTTTAATGTATTTTTAATCTTTGTTGGAAGCCACCTAGAGTGGCTGGAGAATCCCAGATGGGTGGGGTACAAATAATAAATTATTTATTTATTTATTATGATGATGATCATGATGATGATGATTATGGATCTAATAGGTATCTAAAGCTATTTGCACATAACAAAATATGCATTTTATCAAAGTAATTGTTGAACTGAAATACAATTAAGAAGTATATTAATAGTGAAATTTGGGGGGGAGCTCAAGAGAGTGGGGCCCTAAGCTATAGCCTGTTTAGCTTATACTTAAATCCGGCACTGAAAAGGGGAAGAATTATAGTTTCTCTCCCTACCACCCACGGGGGGGGGGGGGTCCCTGAGGCGCCCTTCTCCCTTGCGGGCGCCCCTCAAAGCTTCACGGCTGCGGAGTCTTTGCAGTTTCCTTTCCTTGCATTGAGTGCAGCTATGTGCGTTGCTACGGAAACTGCAGGGTTGGGGAAATAATAATAATAATAGCATTCTCCTCCAACTCCTCCTCCTCCTCCCCCCCGGGAGCCGAAGTTCCCGCAGCAGCAGCAGCAAACCGCCAGAATAGCCTCCCTGCTCCTCTCTCTTACCTTTGGGAGACCCAGCCCGGAGAGAGAATGAGGCAGGTATTCTGCGGTAGCGACAGCCGCCGCCACCGCCAGCCTACAGTTCTTTGGTAAAGCTCATGGTGCTGGCAGCTGAACCGCTGGTGGTTGGAGAGAGAGAGAGAGAGAAAGAAAGAGACGGGCTGCCCTATATCCAGAGTGAAAAGAAGAATTTGGACTTTGCTGTGTGCACAGGTGCTCTTCCCCTTTCTCCTGCTCTGTTCTTCTCTACAGGGGACCAAAACCAAAAATGCTCCCTAGTTTGTGCTGCGTCGTTTGTCCCCTTTCCCCCGCTTCCCCCTGATTTGCGTGTTCACACGTGATACTAACAGCGGCTCCCCCGCCCGACACGGTCGTGTGAATTACTTTGTTTTGTTTGTTTTTAAAGTGTTTTTGTTTAAATCGGCCTCTTTTCCCTTCGTGGGTTAAGCCTGACGCTCGTGCACGCCAAAGAGCAGCCACGGGTTTGTTTTGTTTTTTAGCGCTTTTAGTGTCGCGCGGCAGGGGACACTTTCTCTTGCTCCGAGGAGAAAAGCTGGAACTGGGCACCCGGGTTTCCTGAAGGGAAATGCCAAGAAAAAAGAAAAAGTCGGGGAGGGGAGGGGGGGGGTTGGATCTGCCCGAAGCCATTTGCAAAAGCAGCCCAGGCATTTCTTGTCCACTTCCACCCTGGCAAGAGTGCTGTGCTGGTCCAGGCATCTTGAAGGCTTGCTATTTCCTCAGCAGAAGCTGAAAATGGGGGTGTTTGATACGAAGGGCCCTCAAAGGGGTTTAATACACTGATCTCTCTCCCTGCCTTGAGCCAAATCATGCCTTCTAAAAGCAGCTGAGACAGACATCAGGAAATATTCAGAGGATGGGCTCTCTTGCCCTTTGATCCCATGGTTTAAAGTGAATTTAAACCAGAACTCACCTGCCAGCATCCATGTTCCAGGATCATATGAAGTGGTCATATGATCAACATGCTCCTCAGGATATGCAGAGTGCTTTCACTTCATCACAGAGCAACCACAGTCAGACCGCCCCCCCCCCGCCCCAATGCCTCTAATGTGGCTTCTTGACAAGGTTGAGCCCCGAAACCTCTTGTTGTTGAAATTAATCGCTGGGATATATCCTATCAAGGTTGCAGTAAGAGTGTGTCTGGTAAATTAGGGGATAAGCATGTGGATCAATTAAATGTGACACTGGTGGGGCTGCAGTGGGATGTGGCAGTGCGAGACAGCATCCTGAGGGGAGTGAAGAATGAACTGTTTTCTCTTCAGACTGCATGTGGAGGAATGACAATTTTTAATGCTTCACTATGTAAAAGAGAGAGAGAAAGAAAGAAAGAAAGAAAGAAAGGGGAAAATGCCTCCCTGCAAGTAGAAAACTAGTTAAGCAAAAACCTTTCTTCCCTGATGTGCTTATTTTCTGCTTGCAAGGATTTTCAACATGGGTTGCTTTACCTGCTGTCTGAAATGGTACAGTCCACTCTAACATCTTGCTGCTCTGTCATTCTGTTCTGCTGCATCTGTGGTAGAAGGGAGATCTGAAATCAGGCAACTACAAAAAGATCAATTCAGCAATAAAGTTCTTTTGTGTCTCACAGCTCTGTGTTCTCTCTCCCCCTGCCACCCCATCTCTTGCTCTACTGAACATATTTCTGTTAGGATGTTATCGGAATTCAGCCAGGAAAAGTCACGCTATTCCAAGTTCCTGCCTGCTATCTCTGGGCCCAATAAAATACTGCCAGCTGAAAGCTTTTACCCCCCCCCCCAATACCTGATGACAATATCCCCCTCCTCTCCATTTTTGCATGCCACCTGTTGCTGAGCTTTGGACACTTGCGGTCCACCTCACGGCTGATTTTGAGGAGGAAGAAGATGGCATAGAAGAATGGAGAAAAGCGAGGGGAGTGAAGACTCCTGGAGAAAAACAACAACATGTTGCCTTGTTCCAGTGACTACGAAGCTGGATGTTGGGACTACAAAGTTGGGAAAAGTGGGGTGTGTGTGTGTGTTTTCTTTATTCTGCTCAGTCACTGTTTCTGCTTTACGCTTGTAGACTGAGTATATAGGATAAGAAACTCCTGATGGCATTACCATTCTCCGGAGAGTGGCGAGAACTGGTTGCCTAGCACAAGTTGCTCTTTAAACTGCATTGAAATTGACACCTTAGGGAGGCACTAAGAGCATCTCTGGTACTTTTAGGCAGAGAGATACCATTGGTGGTGCTCCCAGTGTGCCCGTCTTGGCTGACTGTGTGTGTACACATGCAGTACGCGTACTGCAAACAGGGATTTTAACAGGTCTGCAGGAGAGAGAGGCGGCAGGGAGAATAAAGCCTGTTCCTTGCTGAACCAACAGGTGTGCGGGCCAAAGGCTCCGTTCAAAGGAGGAATCGGAAGACGTGGGTCGAAGCAAGGCCATGAGCAGTCCCAGTGCCAAGCCAACATGCCTGTCGCAGCCGGTGGTGAAGAGCGTGATGGTGTATCGCAACGGAGATCCGTTCTTCCCAGGACGCCGAGTGATCATCCACGAGAAGAAGGTGTCCAGCTTCGATGTCTTCCTAAAAGAAGTGACCGGTGGGGTGAATGCTCCCTTTGGGGCCGTGCGGAATATCTACACCCCCCGCGGTGGCCACCGCGTCCGACAGCTAGATGAGATTCAGAGCGGAGAGCACTATGTCGCCGGTGGCAGGGAGGCCTTCAAGAAACTCAAGTGAGTACAGTGGTACCTCAGGTTACAGACACTTCAGGTTACAGACGCTTCAGGTTACAGACGCCACTAACCCAGAAATAGTACCTCGGGTGAAGAACTTTGCTTCAGGTTGAGAACAGAAATCATGTGGTGGCGGCGTGGCGGCAGCGGGAGGCCCCATTAGCTAAAGTGGTTCCTCAGGTTAAGAACAGTTTCAGGTTAAGAATGGACCTCCGGAACGAATTAAGTTCTTAACCCAAGGTACCATTGTAAAAGCAAACCAAAATGGCCTGGAAACTTTAACTTTATGTGCTCTTTTTAAAGGCACTATCCAGATGCCTCAAAAATTAGAATCAGCGTAAGCACTGAGACTTTTTGCAGCTTGAAAGGTGTTTCTGTTTCATCTGCCCAGTCCCCTTATCCCCTGTGCACATTTCCTGCAAGGTGCTTCTATCATTTCAACATGAAATTTTTGTCCCTGAGGAGAAAACAACAACAACAATTGACAGAAAAAGCTTCAATTGTTCAAACATTATTAACTTCATCAATGGACACATGAGGCTGTTTTGTGGTATTTGGTAATCGTGTCTGACATTTCTGTGTCTCGGGTTCTATGTGTGCTTTGGCTTTGTTCCAGTAAATGTGGAATGCAGAGAAATATAGCCTAGTCCTGGGCATGCTCAGATGTAAGTCCTGCTTTGTTTTATAGGGCCTTCTCCCAGGTAAGCGTGTATAGGATTGCAGCCTTAATGGTTATGTTAATGAAGCACAGGTAATCTCTATTAAAATAATAAAACTTGGGAATATTCTTGGGTAAATGATGGTATAGGAATCACTGAAGATATTTTTGTCACTCAGTGCTCTGCCTTTATTTATTTATTTATTTATTATTATTTTACAATGCTCTGCCTTTTAGCCTCCAGCCCCACGCTTGTAGCTGCATAAGCTAAGAACAAATGGCTAAATATACAACTAATTTGTGTGGCAGAATGAAGCATTTTAGCCATAGAATCACAAAATTGTAGAGTTGGAAGGGACACAGCAATAAAGAAGAATGAGTTTGCTGGCCAGTGTAAACTGTCAACTAGACTTTCTTAAAAGTTGTAATTAAGTACATTGTATATAATTGTTTTAAAGGTCATTTTTATGTGAAGATAAATATATGTAGGACGCAGAGTGTGTGTCAGTGCTTTGTAGATGTACAAAGCGCTGCACCCTCAGATGTACAGAGCTGTTCCTTTTCTTAGGCACAGTAGAAGTCATAGGAGACACTGGGTGGATTTACACACAAGGGGAAAATATTATAAATAAGTCAGAAATTAGATCATTATAGCAAAATAAAAAACCCCTATGGAAAAACGCGTCTAAAAATTTCCTGCTCTCTGGCACCATCTGGTGTTACATGATTATAGCACATTCAAATGGTTGTTGCTTTACTAATGTAGCTGAGCCCTTAGCAACTTTTGAAATTCCAGGAATTCAGTGAGACAGTTTAAAAAAAGCTTTGCATAAAATTGTATCCATTTTCCATTTGTCTTTAGCTGCTGGCAGGGCATATCAATTAGTTACTAGGCAATGCCATTTTTAAATACAGAGTCCTATCATGAAACCAAAAAGGGATGTGGGTGGCGCTGTGGTCTAAACCACTGAGCCTGGGGCTTGCCGATCAGAAGGTTGGCGGTTAGTATCCCCACGACGGGGTGAGCTCCCATTGCTCGGTCCCAGCTCCTGCCAACCTAGCAGTTCGAAAGTGCAAGTAGATAAATAGTTACCGCTCCGGCGGGAAGGTAAATGGCCAGCTCCCTCGGCCAGTAAAGCGAGGTGAGTGCCGCAACCCCAGAGTCATTCGCAACTGGACTTAACTTTCAGGGGTCCTTTATCTTTTTATCATGAAACCATGCCTATCAAAACGTAAGAATCCCAACCAATCAATTCTGTGCCATCATTGCAGCCTTAGACTATAGAGTTCCTTAATTTTGGGCACGCTTCCTCAACCTCAGCCCTCCAGATGTTTTTGGCCTACAACTCCCATGATCCCTAGCTAGCAGGACCAGTGGTCAGGGATAATGGGAATTGTAGTCTCAAAACATCTGGAGGGCCGAGGTTGAGGAAGCCTGATTTAGGGTATGGGTAATCCCATCTCTCTGTGTTACTGTGTCCTGTTCATCTTTGCTAAAATAATGTATAACTTGCACCATGGTTCAGTTATTGTGAGCAGTGCCTGCTAGGGTCTCTTGGCTTTTCTGCTTCTTGATTTCTCATTTTCTTTACTATTAGCAAAGCATTCTAAGTAAAGGGTTTCCCCCCCCTGTCTGCTGATGAACACTATTGGGATTTAAAGGCAGTGTTTACTATCTGGGCTGCAAACCTATAGCTTGCTTACTATCTCAGAAATAACACCATTAAACTCAGTTGGACTTACTTGGAGTAGATGTGTATATGGTTGCACTTTGAATGGTTTTGTTTAATAAATATGCCTCACATATGAATCACCCCCCCCCAATTGCACTCATCTAACCACTATCAGATTGTGGGTCTTTTTGAAGCCAAAGTAGCATCACCCATGCACAAAAGGGAGATATTCATCAGGCCTGGGGCATTCCCAAGATTGGCAGATGTAAATGCACTGTCTCTCTCTGTATGTATTTGTATATTTGGTGGAGACCACCAAACAGTCCAACAAGGACTGTGCATGCTTGGTGGACGTGAAATGCTAACTGCGTAGGGTGGAGGGAGGTGAGACGGAACCGAGTTTCCTGTAAAAGGGTATGACTCTCTGGCTGGAACCCTGAACATGAAGGCATGCTCTACACCACTGTAGGTTCCTCTTCTACATAACCTATATTCCTTTTGTTGATTTGCAGCTACTTGGACATTGGAGAACTGAAGAAAAGGCCTATGGAAATAAGTAATGAGGTAAAGTAATTTATACATTAAAACAAACTAGGATCAATCTGTATTATACTTGAGTCTAGGGAAATGAAAACAAAGCAAAGTTTTATTGAATCAGCTACAATCCTGAAATCACTTACTGGATGGGTGGGTGTGTATATCATTGAACGCAGTGGTGCTTGCTTTTGAGTAGACAGTGTAAGAGCCACCCTAACAGCTTGAGAGAGATCTAGACAGACAGCTCCACTCACTTAAAACTTTTAACACAACTGCTCTAGATCTGCTTTGCCCCAGACATCCACGTGGTTTCTCTTAAAGAGGCAGTAACTTATTAATGATCTGATGAAGTGGATTGCAGGCAATGAATTTGTCGTGTGCCACAAGACTCTTTGCATTCGCATGTATTGATAGCTGATTGTCAGGGTTGGAGTCAGACGCAGGTCAGCATGAAAGACTCAGGGTTCTGTTGTCAGGGAAGTTAACTATTCAAGGAAACGGCATACAACTCAGCAACCCTTTCCAGGAGTATTGCCAGGACTGAAGGTCCCTGCCTTCCACCCTTTCTAAGGCTCCTCATCTCCTAGAGGAGGCTCCTCATCTCCCAAGCAGTCTCAAACTGTGTCTCCTCCGCTCTCATTATCCTGCATGATATTGGAGACTGGGGAGAGCAGAGCTTGTTGCAGCAGGAGTTGGAGACTCCTTGGAGTCTTCAGCAGCCTCTTTCCCTGCCCCCTGCTTTAGTCTCGGAATCTGAACTGCTCTCTGCCACGAGCTCTTCCTGCTCGCTAAACCTTGTTGCCCCACCAGCATCCAGCCCCTCTTCTCAATCTTCTCCCTCTGACCCACCACCAATCCCCTGGCTCTGAGCCTTCCTCCTCGGGGGTTTCCCTTCGGGGTTCCCAGCTGGTGCCTCCCACCACCTGTCTTCATTCAGCATTGTTAACAGACCCTAATCATGTTTCACAACTACAGGAAACAGAACAAATGAATTTTGCCTCTGGAAACCCCTGCAACTTGTAATCCTGTAATATTTGGGAGCTCAGACCATAATTTCAGTTCAAAACTGTTATTTGTGGCAACCATTTTTGGTGTGATGTATGAACTTTCTAGTTAGTTTATGCTAACTCAGCATCTATTTTAAAGTTAAAATCCAGTGTCTTCTGGATTATTTGTTTGTGTTTGTTTTTTCTTTGTTGCTGTGGATCCCTTGTCTTATTCGCGGAACCAGTTTCCCTGGAGAAAAGACTGTAAAGAAGAGTGAAAGGCAGGCTGCACTATTCAAGCAGAATTGTTACTATAGTTCATGGTCATTTAACACAGATATAAAATAGGAAATTAATATTTTACAGTGATTATTTCCTGCAAGTGAGACAGACTAATTATATAGTATCAGTAATTCTAATTCCACCAGCATGTTCTGCCTAGTACATGAACCAAACTTACGTCAGCAAAATCTTTGAATGGATTTCATTGCTAGAGAAAGTACAATTTCTGATGGAGTGTGTAATGTAGAATGAAGAAATGGAAATAATAACACCTAAACTACTCATTTGTACGTGCCATAATAGGTTAAAAGGTATAGGACCCTGGAAGGTTAAGTACAGTCAAAGGCGACTATGGGCTGCGGTGCTCATCTCACTTTAGGCCGAGGGAGCCGACATTTGTCCACAGACAGCTTTCTGGGTCATGTGGCCAGCATGACTAAACCAATTCTGGTACAATGGAACACCATGATGGAAGGCAGAGCGTAAGGAAATGCCATCTACCTTTCCGCCGCAGCGGTACCTGTTTATCTACTTGCACTGGTGTGCTTTCGAACTGCTAGGTTGGCAGAAGCTGGGACAGAGCAACGGGAGCTCACCTTGTTGCGCGGATTCAAACTGCCAACCTTTTGATCAGCAAGCCCAAGAGGCTCAATGCTTTAGACGACAGCGCCCAAGTTAACACACCCTTAACTTAGATTTGTTTAGAAAAGTGCCTAATTTGAGGCCCGAATTAAAAGTGAGGATAATTTAAGTGCTCTTTCCTTACCATTTTTATTTTTGTGAATAACACGCACATTGCCTTTGATCTGTAGAGTTGATTGCCTTTGCAGTTCAGCTCTTACATTTTGCTTATATTTGGGAATCCTACTGGCTGTGACATTTAAAGGTAGGGAGGAATTTTCATTGATGTCTCTTTGGCTTGTGATCCTAGGGTGTTTTTAAAAACTAACCATATTTTGTAGTGAGTGACTTGGCTGACTTCTTTTAGTACTGTAATCTGGAAGTATCAGCCCTGCAGGCACCTTGTGAGTTTATGAAATCCAAATAATGTGGGTTGATCTGTGGTAGGATTGTTTTATCTTAGTCTGTCTGCAGCAGGTTGTTTCAAATGTCTTTTTGATCACTTTCAGCTGTCTGATTCACTGAACGTTTTCCTCAATCTATTCTCCTTTATGTTACATTACAGTCTTTAACATTCCTTCCTGGAAGTAGGTTCCACTGAAATCAATGATACCCCCCTCCCCCAAGGATAAATATGTAGGATTTAGGTATAAATTTCCAAGTCTTCTCTGAAAGTATAAAGGGAGTGATTTAAGAAAAAGAATGTGATGTGCCAAATGGTACAATAGTTTTTGTACTTGTGTGGCGAATGGACAATTGCACCTCAGAATCTGTTCCAGAAGTCTGTTCGACTTCCAAAACATTCAAAAACCAAGGCGTGGCTTCAGATTGGCTGCAGGAAGTTCCTGCGGCCAACCGGAAGCCGTGGAAGCTGCGTCGGACATTCGGGTTCCAAAGAACGTTCGCAAACCGGAACACTCACTTCCGAGCTTGCGGTGTTCGGGAGCCAAAACGTTCGACTCGCAAGGTGTTCACTCACCAAAACAACTGTATTGAATATGTACAACCCTAGCATTATCTAAGCCTCACATATATTTACTAAAGTGGTTAGATGGAAGTGCAATCCTGTGCAACTCAGAACTCACAATTCTATTCACCCCCATACCGTTTTGTTCCTTTTGAGGAAGCAAGAGGAGTAGAATTCTTTAGCTGGAACTCTTTTTCTTGCATTAAGTGGTAGCTAGAGGAGGAAACAGGACTGGACAGCATATCAAATGAATCTTCACTGAATCAAGATTTCCCCATGCAGTAATTTCAGTCATTGCCGTTAGATAACGAAATGTAAAAAACTCTATTTGTTTTACAGCGTCTTTCATTGCAAAGCACACTGTACGTTCACATTCCATGAAATACATTTTCAGTAGTGTCTTAAGTCGTCTTAATTTAGGCAGCATTCCAAAACCCACTTTTAAGCCACGTTGAACTCAGTGGGACTTCAGAGTAGGCGTGTAGAGGATTGTCCTGGGAACATATTTTCTTTAAGAGGTTGGTGTAAAGATCCAGAACAGGGATCTCCTATATTTATAGTGAAGTAAATTATGTGCTGGCAACTTTACTATCTAGGATAAATAAACATTTCAGAAATAAGATTTGTTTAAAACAGCATGAATGATGCATTTGGGTTGTATTAAAAGGGCAATCCATTATGTTTTATGGGATTGTAGTATTGTAGAATAAAAACGACTCATACTTAAAAAGGAGAACCAATAGCTTTATTTCTTGCTGGTTGAGTGACCCAGCTCCTGAAGCACTGGATTTAGCATCTTAAAACTCTGGAAGAGCATAGCTCTCCAAGTTGTTTGATAGTTAGTATCTTGGTAACCTAATTAGCACAACACGCCACACAAACACTGTTATTCTTCTGAAATGAATACCTTGAGGATTCAGTGCAACGTTGACCAGAAAGCCTGTGAAAACAAAGATGATGCTTCTGCTTTACACATGCTTTGCTAATTGCAACTGTGTCCTTCAGAAAGATAATGGCCAAACATTCTAATTCTGTGTATAGCAGGAGTAGGGAGCCTTGGACCTGGAGGCTAAATGTGGCCCTCCAGGCATCTCTGTCTCACCCTTAGAACTCTCCCCAAGCCATGTCCCACAATAGCACTGCTCTACACCTGCCTCAGGTGTTTTTGCCTGGTGAGAATATGTCCGTCAACTGCAATAATGCCCCTAGCTTTCCCGGATGGTGAAAGTATAGAAACATGTGGCTTATGCTGTTGGAATGTAGGCTACTGTACAAAGGTAAATATGTAGCTCCACCCACTTTTTGCCCATCGTTCCTCTCAACACTGACCTGTGGGCTACGCATGAGGAAACGAAGCCTTTGGGTTGAAAATGTTTCTTCATGCCAATCTGTGGTTATACCAATGAATACAGTCCAGCCCAGTCCCAGCAAGAGGCAACGCTGGTACAAGGATGTCTGTGTACACAGATAATCCTTTTTACCTGGCATACACCTAGGATTTCTGCAAAGTGGTTGCAGAGGTACACATGTGCAGACAGAATGATCCTGCACTTTGTGCTAATACAGCTCCCTAAGCATGTTCAGAAGGAAACAGGCTATGGTTGTGACAGGGGGTGTGTGGAGAAGAAGCTCTGCCGGTAAGCGGCTTGGGGAAAGGAACTAGTGTTTCTGTGTAGTCTACTGAATGTTTATATGCATGTTTTGCAGACATCTGACATTAATTCCTATGTTTGGCAATATGCTTGCTTAGACCTCCTCATTTTCTGTAATTTGTCCTTGTCATTGTAACAAAAGAGTAGGCCAACATCTTGCTCTCTCTCTCCATCTCTTTATGCATATATGTAAAAACAAGATGCAAATGGGTGAGAAGAGGGGTTAACTCACAGATCAGTCTGTGAAATCTTGATAAGAGAGACTAGATTTCTTCTGTTAGTGATGCAAAGCATCCACATACTTGGAGTAACCTGTTATTGCTTTGGGGGGGGCAATCTAATCATATGCAAACAACAGTGATTTCATTAATCTGAATAAGCTTCTCCTTTGTTCTAAATATTTTTTAAAACATTTTTTTTTACACTCACTGGTTTCTTTTCATTTGCCTGATAGCCTTTCAACCTGATAGCAAGAGCATGTAATCAGACTTTTGGGTTCCCTTGACCTCAGTCTGTCCTAAGGGAATGCAAATATTTATACTAAGTTTACCAGGGAGGACTGAATATAATAGACCATTGTACTGAACTGCCCTAGCTAACCATGGTTCATTACATGAGCTGATCAACTTACTATGTGCTGTGCAACGAAATCTTCAAAATATAAGGAGGTCCAGGTAGAATGCCTTTATGAAGAATCAGATTTGGAAATTGAGGTTCTGTTTAGATATATACATCCTTAATCCTGCAACAAAAAGAGGATGCTGAACAAATTTGCCTCTAGACGTACTATACATCCAAGCTTGCTTTTTGTAAAGAGATTGAACTGAAATATGATACGACAAACAGTGTGAGCTAACAATTTTAGGGGTGCAGAGCTCAAATGCAGTAATGGTAGATAATCCAAAATAGAATTTGCTTGAATCTTAAGTACTCCTTACCATTAAGCACGTCAGATGAAGTAGGCTGTTACCTTTTCAAAGCCTGACAATTATTTGCCTCAGTCTATTTTATTGATTGCATGTTTATTTGTTAATTTCATATCTTATCTTTCCACCCAAAGGAACCCAGGGTGGCAAAAGCTAATTGGTATGGTAGTGGTGCACAGTATTTGCAGCCTTCTCATGTTTATTTTTTAAACCATATACGTAAGTATAAGCCAAATCACCTCGTTGTGCTTCATATTATCTTGCCCTCTGAGGTGAAGAGATTACCCCATTGGCCTTGGTGTAGCATTAATAGCTTGTTGATGCCTCTGGAACCAGAAATGAAAGCCAAAGCTACCTGTTAGGGTGGAGTGGGGGGGAGAAATGAAGTGGGGTGTGTGTGTGTATGTGTGTATATGCACAATGAGCAAAAGGGAAAATACAAAAAAAGGTTAGAAATAGTTTGCATCTGATCAGTGGACCAAGCTGAGGCGGAATGCTGCTGATTCTTGTGGGAATTTATGCTGCTTTAGGCATGAGGTGGAGAGTGGAATTCTGGAAAATGAAAATCAATATTGTTCCATCATGTCAACATAAAAGCTTTAGTAGGGCTAGAATGTCTTTTTCAACCCAACAGTCATGCTGTAATTTTAGTTTAGACTGGAACATAGATAAATTCTGTGAAAAAGTATGGCAAAATAGAACAGGGAAGTAAGGAGAGATGGAGAATAAAGATATTTACTGGGTTAATAAATAGTGATAACTGACCAGTTTCCACGCATATTAAAAGAACAGTGTGGCCAGTTTTATATCTGATAAACAGATATTATTTTAACTGTATCAGATAGGTCACTGCATCCATTCATATTAAAACAGCCTGCTTTAAAAATATGTTGAAAATAAACAAATGATAATGAGTGTAACATGCTAAATGTGTTATTTTGTTTTTTGCCAACAGTTAGCATTGGAAGATGTAAGTACCCGTGTTGGATTTTTATTGACAAATTGCTAAATTGTCTAAACGTTTTTGAATAAGGTTTATCATGGTATAAGAATGAATGTTACATACAATGTCATTGGGTGGTATCTCACTTCAGACACATTGATTTCAGTGCATATACTCTGAATATTACATAGTAGGACACTTGTCATAATATATCATAGCTTTGATCCACGTATACATTTATAGTCTACTTCCTACTCCTGTGCAGCAACAGAGACTTTGCATGTACAACCCCAGTAAAGCTGTTGGTAAAAGTAGTGATTACTGGTTTGACAAGGGTGGAGGGACTGAATTCAGCCCGCTTTCCCCCCTCCCATCCTCTGAAAAAATTGATCTCTGGTGGTATTGTGGCTAATCAGCTGCAGATGGTTATAGAAGCAATTTTGTTGTAGGTTATCACTTTGTTGTGAATTTAGCAGTAGATCTGATTACCTATTTAGGATTTCCAGGGCCTCTGAGGCTCAGACCCTTAGACAGAGAGAGTGGAGTCTGGGCACTCAAGAGTAGTACCTCTTGGCGCGCAAAACAGAAGCCTATATGCATCTTTTAGGTGTATCTCAAGCCTTATTCTTTGTGTGATCTCTAGTGGATTTTTATTGTCATCTTCCCAACATATTTTCAAAACATACTTAATACACATGCAATGGTGTTTGTTTCTAAGTTGCTCCATTCCACAGAAATAGAGGGAGAAATACTAGAGCAAGAAGAATATTATTGGAAAGGGGTGGTTTAAAATCTGACTGGAGGGGAAGGCTGGGGACTAGATTGCCCAGTGGGTCCTGAGTTCTCAACTCAAGATCTAACTTCTTTCCCCGATGAGCCTGAGAAGGAGGCTGTTATATTCAGTGGTCTGTGTTTGCCTGAGTTTGAGTCTGGACTAAGGATTCTGAGTCCCTGTGTTCTGATTTGATACATGATATCCAATCACAGAACATTTCAGGATTTGGGCCTCTGCCATTGGCCCTTAAACTATGACTTATGATTCGCAGCTTGGAAGTTTAGGCAGCTAATCATGTTGAGAGTGGGAGTGGCCCAGGCCTCCAGAAATGTATATAAGCAGTTGCTTTGCCCCTGTTGTCCAGTTCCATAGTTCAATAAAGGTTCTTGCTGTTATCACTGTGTCTTGCCATGCGGGAACCCACCTACACTTCAGAGGCTAAAATAAAAACAAAACTTTGAGGTGGAACATGATGTCTAGATGAAACCCTCCACCCCTATTCTCCCCCTCTCATAGGTAGTGAGCATGCTTAGATCTCATTGGGGTTTTGTTTGCTCTCTTAGGTTTTCTTTTCTATTTAAAAAGGGTGTTCTTTTTCTACTGTAAACTTCAGGGTTCAGCATGAGCATGGTGATAACTCCTTCTTGTTCCTCAGTGGGTCCATTTTGGCTGCAATTCTCACCAACTGAACTTGCCATTTGGAGGAGTGATGAACCGCCCTCCTACATACCCAAGTGCCCAGAGTGATGTAGGGAAAATCTACTTTTACTAGTTAGAAAACTTTGAAGAAAATATTCCTCCATTCTCTAGGAACTTGGAATTTACTTTACAGTACTAATATTCTGTGGGAGTGTGATCCTTAGTAAGTATGGTTAGAGTTGCAAGCTTCAGTAAGTTTAGGTTGGAACATACTTTTGTAAAACATGCATAGGATCATGATATTAATCATGCTATTAATGATACTAATCAAGTGTTTCAGTGACCGATAGGAAGAGACTTGTTTTAACTGGCAAGGGCAAATTCTAATTTGTGATACTGAAAATAAAGCACACACATATATACTGACCCTCCATGTCAATTGTAATACAGAATGAAAAAGAAGTACCGGTAAGTAAGGATGACTCTACAGACACTGACTGGTATTGACAATGTCTGCATTAACAACACAATCCTGACTACTTAGAAATAAGTCCTATTGATTCAGTGTGACTTGTCCAGGTAAAGGGATATGACAGACAGAGAAGCTTCAGCTCACAGGTTAATCTTGGCCTGTTGGGGGAGTCCAGTATGGGGGAGTCCAAAACCATGCCCACTTGTCAGCTAACCTCACTGAGTGATGTCAGCTGATGGGCAGTGTTTTTCCTCTCCTCAATCCTGCTGGGATCTGCTTCACATGCTGGTGAAATGGTTCCCTGAAGAGAGCAGGACTGAAGTCTTTTCTCATCAGCTGATGAGAAAAGAGATCAGTTGTGGCATGCTGCTTTGCCAGCACATTACCTATAGGAAATGCATGGGCAGAACAGAACCCCTCCTCCCACCCCATGGCGCAGGACAGGTGGGTGGGAGAAGGGGGTGGGCAGGACCCCCCCACCTAGCATTCCCCTTGAGTCATCATGTGGTCAGGTGATTGACAGGTGGTCACTCTGCCCACCTGTCTGTTGGCTCAAGGGGTGGGGGAGCATAAAGGTTCCTTGCTCCCGATTGCCGCCTAAGTTGTAAATTATTTTGCATGCCCTTCAGTATTTCGAAAGGTTGCCTTTACTGAAGCTTTGGTAATTTGAAAATGTGTTTTATTTTTAATTGTTTAATTTACTATCAGTAAAAAGGCAGGTGATTCTAAAAGTTATTTAAGTAGTTGGCAGCTCTAAAAGTGGCGTGTCAAGCAAAGTTATGTCTTTTGCTCAGTGGCTCCCTTACCATTTTTGCTGACGTCTCCTGTTCCACCAACATACCAAGTTCAGGAGACGGTGGTAACTCATCACTTTTGGCCTGCACTGCACTTAATGCAGCAAACCAAGGTCAACTCAAAGCGTAGGCTTCCCATCTCTTTATAGTCGCTACTGTTTCTGTTCACATAAACTGGTGCAGTCTTGTTGTGCTGTAGGGAAAGCAAAACAGTTTTATTTTCTAAAATTAATTTCCTTGCTATTAGACCTAACTTATACTTTTGTAGTAGAATGGATACAAGTCAAATGTTTGCCCCTTTCCTGCATATATGCACTCATAGCAGCTTACAACTAATAATCTTTTGCGGATAAATATGTGATTCCCAGTCAATCACTTCCCTGCTCTCCTCCCAATGGAAGATTATTTGGACTATTAGAATTGACATTAGTTACATGGCTCCAGGCCTTTTTTCTTATCAAGGTACCTGGGAACTTGGAGGGGAGGATCAATGATGAGAAGGAAGCATACTTAACACCCTCCCCCCTTCTAACCAACTATCCATAGCAAAATCCTTCCTCCCGGAGACAATTCCTTCTTGGCCTAGCTTTCAAATTTAGACCCTGGAATTAGCAATAGAAAATTGATGGATAGGACTAAAGGGTGTAGGGGTCAAACATTCTGCTGATTTCTCCCTGCAAATGCTGCCCATATTAGCATTATGAAGGAAATACTGAGTTGGGCACTCAATGTTTCTCACATAATTTCTGGTTTAGATCTCCTGACAGATCCTTAACATGTGTGTCACCTGCTGTGAGGATCTCCTGATCACAGCCAGTCCGCTTAAAGCAATCTAGGAACCAAGAGTCCTGTTTCTTAAATTAAATTAATACATTAAAATCCCATTGATTTGCAAGCTGTTGTGTTGAAGTTTGAGCCTGTGCAGCTGAGGTAAATGGATCCTGTCCAACTGAGTCTATCCAGCTGAGTAACTTTGGATTATTGATATCATTTGAAGCATGCTAAGGATCTGTCTACTAAGCAGGCGATTAAAGGCTGTGGTGATGTGAGATCCTTAACATAATTACAGATTCCACGTTGGTTAATATATTACTTTGTGGTTCCTGAGGGGATCGTATTCCAGACAATGCTGTATTGTGGTGATTTGTAAATAAATATATGAGCAGCTGAACTCTAAACCTGAAACTGGAACTTAGGGCGTGTGTGCAATGGAGCCTCCAGTTCAGTATATTACCACACAGGTAGAATTGTGGGAGGCAATGCCACTGGAACATGGTCTTCAAGTGTTAAACCTTTTAAAAAACTATATTTACTGTGCAACCTGAACCGATGGCAGTTTGCAGATCATTGGACATCAGCATGGAGGTCATATGACGAGTGTGCTGCCATAGTTCATATGAGAAACACCATTCACTGATCAACTATCATAGCTCATGGCCAAAATATCACATTACACAGTTATATCATTCCCCCCATACCATTTTTTTAAAGGAAAAACAATCAAAAGAAGCTGGATCTTGAAGACAGGCTGTTTGACCATTTGCCTGCCATCCGTTTTTCTGCTCAAAATCTCCTCCATTGCAATTCCACTCATGGGTGGTGGAAGAAACTGGTTCCAGTGTTTTCCAACCCTGTGGGAAAAAGGAGCAGAGAGTGAGCAATTTGGAACAGGAAAGATCCTAGCAGGGTCAAGCCTCTTTATTCTTCTGCCCTACTGAACCTCCAAGCCTCCACCCCCATTGTTCAGGCTGGACACTGAGGTCCAGCTCCAATGGCCTTCTGGTAGTTTTCTCACTGCAAGAAGTGAGGTTACTGTGAACTAGGCAGAGGGCCTTCTTGGTAGTGGTGCCTGCCCTGTGGAACACCATCCCATCAGATGTCAAGAAAATAAACAACTATCTGACTTTTAGAAGACATCTGAAGGCATCCCTGTACCGGGATATTTTAAGGGCCAATGTTTTACCATTTTTTTAATGTGCTGTAAGCCGCCCAGAGTCGCTGGGGAAACCCAGCCAGATGGGAGGGGTATAAATAATAAAATTCTTCTTCTTCTTCAAGTCTGCAGTCTTTTGCTTGTGCTTTTCCCCAAAACAAAAATGTTCAGGAAAAGATTAATCCAACCACAAGTATTTTACAGGCTGTCCCTCAGTTGATTGTTTTGCCTGTGAATAATTTCACTATTAGTGGGGCAGAAGAGCACATTCTGCATCCCCACACTGAACTCAAAGCACTCCCTTTCCTCCTCTGAAATGGCACAGGAGAAATCCCCTTGTGCTTATCAGAGTTGGCATCAGATCTCCCAGCCTCAATAAAATGCAAACAGTATGTAACTATGGACAGTGCAGGAGGCCTAAATATGTGAATCTGTCTGTCTCTATGAGAAAATGCATACAAGATGCAGGCTTAGGGAACTCACTGCAGTATCTGCTATAAGCAAACATATATTTGGTATTTGGTGTAATCAAATCTGTGAAAACAAAGCTCTTTTTGTAACCAAAATGACAAATGTCTAAGCAAATGTTAATCGGGAAAGCTGCAGAGTTAGCTGAATATTGTTTTCATTAGGGCTAACCAGTGGCTCTTTTCAGATGAACCGATGAATGCTGTCCTTGCTCCTGAACCGATTTATCCATCTGATTTTCTAAACAAAGCCTATGAGAGTATAACTTGTATGGCTTTGATAAAAAGGATCCAATGAATGAACTGAGACTGGGAATGGGGTCAGTTGCTGTGAGCTCTTCCTTCCCTCTAACGTGTTCACTGGTTGTATGAAAAGGGATAATCATAGTGTATATGAACTTCTGTTTAAAGTTTTGTTTTTAAGAAAATAGATTTTTCTGAGAAGTTCGTTGCTTTACTCTTACACTTGAAAATATGTACAGTGGTGCCCCGCAAGACGAATGCCTCGCAAGACGGAAAACCCGCTAGACGAAAGGGTTTTCCGTTTTTGAGCTGCTTCGCAAGACGATTTTCCCTATGGGCTTGCTTTGCAAGACGAAAATGTCTTGCAAGTGTTCCGATTTCCCCCCGCTCCCCCCCTTTTTCTAAGCCGCTAAGCCGCTAATAGCCTTTTAGCCGCTAAGCCGCTAAACCTTTAATAGCCGCTAAGCCTTTAATAGCCGCTAAACCGCTAATAGCGCTAATCCGCAAAGCCGCTAATAGGGTTGCTTCGCAAGACGAAAAAACCGCTAGACGAAGAGACTCGTGGAACGGATTAATTTCGTCTTGCGAGGCACCACTGTATGGGCATATTTCACCCTTAATCTCTATAATTCTCAGAAAATGGATTTTTTTACCTAATTGCAGTGTAAACTCCAGAATCATGGAATGATCTCATATCCAACTAATGCCTACTCTGAGTTGTTGTTGTTGTTTAGTCATTTAGTTGTGTCCAACTCTTCATGACCCCATGGACCAGAGCACGCCAGGCATTCCTGTCTTCCACTGCCTCCCTCAGTTTGGTCAAACTCATGCTGGTAGCTTCGAGAACACTGTCCAACCATCTCGTCCTCTGTCGTCCCCTTCTCCTTGTGCCCTCCATCTTTCCCAACATCAGGGTCTTTTCCAGGGAGTCTTCTCATGCGGTGGCCAAAGTATTGGAACCTCAGCTTCACGATCTGTCCTTCCAGTGCACACTCAGGGCTGATTTCCTTAAGAATGGAGAGGTTTGATCTTCTTGCAGTCCATGGGACTCTCAAGAGTCTCCTCCAGGACCATAATTCAAAAGCATCAATTCTTCAGCGATCAGCCTTCTTTATGGTCCAGCTTTCACTTCCATACATCACTACTGGGAAAACCATAGCTTTAACTATACGGACCTTTGTTGGCAAGGTGATGTCTCTGCTCTACTCTGAGTAGACCAACTGAAATCAGTGGACTTATTTGTGTCTCTTGATTTCAGTAGGTCCTGAAATGGTAACGTGCTTGTTTTTTGTTGTTTGATAGTTGTGTGTTTCAGGGGTATTTTTTTTTGGTCTGTATAATGATGTGCATTCCATTGAAACACACTTAACAAATCAGCATAACTTTGTAATTATTCTCAAAAGAAAAAATAACATGCCTTGGTCACACCATGCACTCCCAAATGATTGGCTTATTTTAGAATGGAACTGTTTTGTTTTCCAGACGCACCAAAGGAGTGCAAAAATACTAATGACTCTTTGATTAGAGGCTCATTTAAAAATCAGATTGCTGCAACATCTATATTTGGAAGATATACACCCCTTCAGATATATTTTTTGACCTCCCCACATCATTGCGAGGGTGGATTATTTCCACAAGGACTCAAAGAAGGAAACATACTCTATAGCTTAGTATCCTGTCGAGAAGCTTTGATAGGTTTCATCAGCTTGAGGAAACTAATTAATTGCACACTTCTGGGAATCTTTTCAATGGCTTGTTCTTTATGATTAGTGAGTCTTTCTTTAGCTCTGCAGTGTTAGAAGGCAACCATCCTCTGAAGTCACATACAAAACACCATCTAGAAAAAGATTTGATTTCCCACTGGTTAGATGTGCCAGGCTGCCCCATAAGCAGTCCAAATTCTGTAATACTTTGCCTGAAACTTTTACTGGGGTATCGTAAGTGGGTAGTTCTGAGTGTATTTTAACTGCAGGTGTAGCTTACTGGATGTCAGTATGAGAATTGAGTGCAAGGATGTGTCATCCTGGAAGTTTTGAAAGGGCTCAGAAGTGCATTTGAATATATGTGTAGAAGCATTGGGCTGTGTGATTTTCTTTTCTGAAGGGTGGGATATAAATGGAAATAATAGTTAATAAATCATCATTGGAATCCATTACTGTCTAGATAAATACTTCTACACTTAGTCCTTGTGACCCACTATGTAGAGCAAAAGCTCTAGCAGTTCCTGAAAAGCTAGGGAGCTGAAAAATATTGCTAGTTATTAGAATACTTTCTAAGGAAATCTCTCCCTCTCCCTGGAACATCATGCTTCCAGTTCATGGTTCCTCTCTAATTCAAGAATTAAAGTTGCTTATTTTTTGTGGTGGGTGCAAAAATAGCCTGTTACATAGGTGGCAACTCCCTGGGGATCTGGATGACCCAGCACCCACAAAATTCCCCATGAGGAGGCTGGGCACCCACAAATTTCACTCCATGGCACCCATGGCCCCAGGCATCCATGGTCGTAGGGCCAAGTTGGCACTTCTGGCCTGCTACCAACACTGCCTGCCACTCCCCTGAGATGGCCATTTTTGGGGGGCTTGTGCTGGCGTAAGGGTTTTGGTTCAGCCAGTTGAGGCCTGGCTCTGCCGGGAAGATGGGATTATGGTAGTGTATCTACAGCTCAGACGGGATCTGATGCTTATGCCAGAGATCCACCATTTCCCAACTCTCTTGTCCCTGTGGATTTTGGGGTTGGATTGTCCCCTAACACAGGAAATCTTTAAACATGGCACAGAAAGGAGGGAAGGGGTGCATGAGGACAATGCCCACAGGCACAAGCCTCATGTATGTATAGGATTAATAGGCTCAGATATGTTCTGCTGAACTGGGTTTGGACTGCTTTTACAGAATATTATGTCTAAACCAATACTTTGCCTCATTTAGACATGAGGAGCTGTTAAGGTGGATATAGCTTGATAGCCTCCTGGCTGGTATCAGATGGGAGATAGGTTTCTTTCCAAGCCGCTGAACATGGACTATGAGAAACAGCCAAGAAATTAGCAGATCTGACACTGGGAGGCCAAATTTCCTGTGACTCAGCAACACCACTTGCAAATTGGTAGGCACTAATTAACTTTTGAAGTTCAGGGAAGTCGTGGCTAGAAATAACACAGCTACGACGAAGAAGAAAAACGAAGGATTTTGATGAGAAAGTGGAAAGCACAATGTCAACAAAAGCACAAATAAAACATGACTACAAACCAGAGTGGTATGTACTATGCTTAAGGTTCTGTTAGAAAATTGGTCCTGGGAAGAATAAGGTTAAGATTTTAAAAGTTGACATAATGACAAGTTGAGACAGAATCAGTTGCTGATTTATTTATTTTTTAAATCTTTCAGGTGAAGCCAGTTTCCCACAGCAGAATCAATGTGTCTGCCCGGTTTAGAAAGCCTCTTCAGGAGCCTTGCACTGTTTTGTAAGTTGGGTTTTCTGATAGGCAGTTTGAGCATCATTATTTTGAAGAACATCCAACTGATTGCAACTTTTCCTGTCCTCTTCTTAGCCTGATTGCTAATGGTGACCTCATAAGCCCGGCCGTGCGTCTTTTCATCCCCAGAAGAGCACTGAATCAATGGGATCATGTTCTTGAAATGGTTACTGAAAAGGTTACACTCAGAAGTGGCGCTGTGCACAGGTAAGATGAAATGGCACGTTGTCAATGTGACCACAGTTTCAGGTTTTTGCTAGCAAGGTGCAGCTGAGCAGGACCAAGTTCTAGGGGCGAAAGTGCTCTAATGTTGTACATATACATCCATAAACTGGGTTTTCAGCCCTTTTGCTATTTGGTAGAAGCTGCCAGCAAATGCATGAACTATTTGCTCAGTTGATGCTCTGCAGTGGCACCTGAAAGTGGTATTGGCTGCTTTGCATCGGCTGCAGCTGGCAGGTAGTGTCTTGCCATATAGGCAGCCTGGGAAATCCTTAGGTTTCCGCTCTGTAATTTCTCTTCACCACAATCTCCAGGCTGTTTTAAAATAAACATTACTGTGTGTCTGAGCACACCTGGGTCACCCCATGTACACGACTATGATAATGGCTCAGGTAACTATAGGACAGTGCTTGGGGGGAAACTGCATTGGCTTAGATCTTCTCTGTGGCCAAACCATTCTAGGACTTCTGTGCTTCTGCCTTCTCATCTTTGCTTGAATACCTTTCTTCATGCCGTTGTTCACAGTAAGTCAAAAGCCACCTTCAGACATTCAGAGTGAAGAGGGCAGCAGAGGCACACTGCCCCGTCCTCAACATTTCTGTCCCATGTGGGTCACCTTGACTTCCCACATTCAGTGTGAAGGACTGAAGGGAACACAGAAGTCTCCAAGTGACCAGGAACCCTGTGTTCATACAAACATGTTTAGAAACCTCTTTTAGAGATCTTCCCACTCAATATGGAAAACTTGGGGCAGCACTTGGGGTTTGCATGACCCTGCATGTTGTTGGAATGTCCCGATAGTTTGCTGTTAACATCTGGATTGGGGGTTTCCAGTTCTGGTTTGAAAGCAAACTGGTCCAGGTCCAGAAGAGAGCTTTTGTCTGGGAAAACCCAAAAGGTAAAGCATGTTACCTTGAGAGGCATTTGTACAGCACACTGTGTTTCTTCCCTTTTGTTTTTTCCATGTTTCCTGTAAATCCAGTTTTTGCATTTGATTTCTTAAAACGTTAGAGGACACATTGAGCTAGCTAGTACGATTTATCATTGCTTGTTTAATAATTAACAAATTAGCTATTGTGACTTGTGGTAGCTGAACTATCATTAGCTTAGCTTCCCGTAAAGGCCATTGATTCTGAAAAACGTAAAAACTCTTCATTAAAGAAATGGATGCAACGTTTAGAGGGTTCAGTACAGCCAAGACCGATCTGAACATTAGGGTGGGCTTTTTCCTCAATTACACACATCAGTAGTCATACAAAAGGCACGGCTTGTGCATTACATTTCAGTTGCGGACAATGGGGGCACTTACTTGACCTCCCGGCAGCTGTGTTGCTGTTGTTTACTGAGAGGCGTAAGGTGGTAGGAAGTTGGCATTGCAAATGTACCAGTAGGAGTGCTGGATTGGCCCTGCTAGTGTGTTCCCACGTTGCTACCCTCCCCCTTGCCTTGCTCCTCCCACTTCCCTTCCAGGAAGCAGCAATGACTCCCCTGCCAGGCGGTCAGGTTAGCCACTGCCCCACCACACTGTCCGCTGATGCAACATTTCTGGTGCCTCAGAGAGGTTAATGGGCAGGCAAACCCTGTATAGTGTTGTAAACAAAATCTGCCCTTCTACCCATATGGGGTATCCAAGAGCCCATATAGAGTCCTACGTAGGTTCCCTATTGGTAGGAGAAAATAACAGAGGCCAACCAGAGAATATTGAGAAGCAAAGCAGCTAGTAAGCTTGATCTTTATTGATCTGTTGCAACAGGGTCCTCACTCACCACACATAGGAGGGAGGAGGAACCCCGAACAATGGCGTGCAAGGCCTTATGTAGACATTTTAAATTCCCTGCCCTGGAGCTCAAGACCACCCGTCCATACATCATAAATACATCACAGAAGGGGTGTAACCTAAGACCACCCCCCAGATACATCATACCTACATCACAGAAAAGGCGGTCTAAAACAGAAATTTGAATGTTGTTTTTCTCCTGTCCTTGTTTATCTCCTGTCTGGCAGGTTACTTGATTGGATTGCATGGGGAGCCTGGCCAGTCTTTTGTAGTGATAAATTCTTAGTTCCTGGGCCAGGTCACAGGCTCACACCCTATTCATATCTTAAATGTGCCCTTAAGACAGGATTTGACCTTGCAGAGAAAACATTTGCTCAGATTGGGAATCAAAATGGTTTCAGGTCGGTCTTCCTGTGCTAAACTACATACGTGCTTGCTTGGTTGGTACACTTATGAACATTTAACATATACCTAAGACCTCAAAAATCCTATCACAATAGCACTGAGCAGAGGTGGAGAACTGCATCTGGCTGGCGGGCCAGATCCTTATTTCCCTGCTCCCTGGCAGGCCAAATTTGACAAGTGGATGTGACATTCCAGCCTGACAGCTCTGAGCACAACCCTGTAGTTTGCACATGCCTACAGCCACTTCCGCCTGAAGCAGAGGACCTGTTTAGATTGGGCTGCAGAAGTTGTAATTCTCAAGGAACCTTCCTCCTATGCACACAAGCTCCATTTGACCATGTGAACTCCAGTGTCTAAAGGCTGTTCCCTCAGTTATAAATCTAGTTAATGGAAGAATGCCTATCAATCACATCTGTGATAAAAATCGCAGCATGGGAAATGCGTGTTTATGTTTGCTTGAGTCATGGCTGGTGCGCTGCATCACCCTGTTTATGGTGACTGCTCCAGTGATGGGTGGTCCCTGACTGTGGCAACATTGGGAATTAGTGGTAACTGGTTGCTCATGTGAGAGTTTTGTTTTGTTTTGCATAAGCTGAATAAAAATGGAAACGTCTGCTTGCAATATAACCAGTGTATGGTGTATTACCTCTGCACCAATATACTTGTCTAAAATCTTACCTACTTGTCTAACCTCATTGGGACAAACAGGTCTTCTGTCTCACTTGCTATAGACTTCATTCATTCATTCATTCATTCATTCATTCATTCATTCACAATGATTCACATGTATATCTCCTGCCTTCCTTCAAGGAGCTCATGGCTGTGTACATCAGGCTGAGTGTTAGGGACTGTCTCTAAGGCTGTCCATTAAGCTTCATGGCCAACTGGCGATTTGGTCCAACACTCGCTCCTATACTATGCAGATTCGCTGAAAATTTGGCTGCCATCACAGCCTACCTTGTGTAAAACTTCACTTTAAACTTGCAGCAAAATTGGTGAAGGTCAATTCCCTTTTTCTCTGCTTAAAAAGAAAGAAGGAAGTAATGTCCAGTACCGAATTCAGGGAGGAAATTAGTGAGGTTTTCTAATAACTTCAGAAGTTTATCCTGTACTGTTGTGTCTTGCCAATGATTGGGTTTAATGATTGCATTTTACTGTTGAATTATTTAATGTTGTTTTATACTAATTGGAAAGTGCCTTGCAATCACTTGTCTGTGTTGAAGGGTCATCTAGAAATTTTGTGAAATAAATTAATAAATTTCTTCATGTCACAGGTTTTTTTTAATCTTATAAGTGACATTCGGGTTCATTTCCATCAGCTAACATTTCAATATGGGTTACTAGCATAGTGAATGTTCCGCAAATGCATGTCAAACAGTAGTTTAGCTACATGCACAATAACCCAGTTAGGCTATGGGAAATTCAAGTAGACGTGCACATTTTAACAAATCAGTTAGAATGTCTCAAAATCTGGCCAGTTCTAAATGGGTTTTGTTGGCAATTTGTGTTGGTGTCAGTATTTTTTCTTAATAAACTCAGAGCTTTTCTGATCTGAGGAGCACATTGCAAAGTTTAAGTGGACAACACAGTCAATGGTCAGTATGGAGCTATGTGGAAGAATTACTGCACTCTGAGCTCAAGTACTTAAAAGTGTGACGTTTCCTTTAAGGGGGCCTTACACTTGCTGAATTCTTTGAGGTTTTGACCAGTAGACTGCTGAATAATTAACTACACTGTTTTCCCATCAGCATTTTAAAGCACACTATAGATGAACTGGCCTTCCATCCCATCTAGTGGCTCTTATTAGTGGTGCAGGTGTGGAACAGAGCTTCCCAGGATATTTAAGAGATGCTGGTAGATTTGCCTTTGGTATAACGTAAGTGGTTACAAAATGCTAAGTTTGGTTTCTGCAAATGATAGAACATGCCCCTCCCCAAAAAAGTATTCTAGGAAACCTGAAATTTCAGAGTTATAGAGGGTGAGCCCGGCTTCGGCTGGGGAGGGCGGGATATAAATAAAATTATTTATTATTATTATTATTGTTGTTGTTGTTGTTGTTGTTGTTGTTGTTGTTGTTGTTGTTAGATCAGCAATATATGCATTTAGCAATCCTGCACCCCTCAAAGCCAACAGTCCAACTGAGCTTAGAGATTTAAATATTAAGCAACTGAGAAATGCTTTTAAAGAAACAGCTCACCCCAATTTCAAAAACTGTTGTTAAAAACAAGAAGCGTTGTCACTGTTTCTAAGAAAAAGGACAAAGCGAGTACTGATAAAGCTTACATGGAAAGGCATTGGAAAAGACATATTGTATTAGGCTTGTTTCCTCTACAACGTGGGACCAAAATCAGGTAGGGCTCAGAAAGAGCCCTGTCCGAAACCCTGGAGAAACCACTGCCAGTTGGCACAACAGACTCATTGGTCTGATGCAGTATAAGGCAGCTCTCTGTGATCATAACACACAACTTGTGGGAGCCCTGCCAGTGGTTCTTCAGACAATTCCTTCCAGTTTAGTTGACATTGTTCCAATGATGGGGCAAAGTGGGCTCCAAGGGCAAAGTCTTCTCTCTTCTGGAAGAGGGCTCACACTGTGCCACTAAACTTCTCAGTGATTAGTTCACTCTTTGAAGGGTGTGGATTATTTATTTCAGTTGCTAAAGGAAAGTGCTCATATATCTTACAGGCTCTACACTTTAGATGGAAAACCTGTCGAGAGTGGGATGGATTTGGAAAATGGGCAGTTTTACGTAGCGGTTGGCAGAGACAAATTCAAGAAGTTGCCCTATAGTGAATTGCTGTTCACCAAGTCCACCATGAGGAGATCGTATGGGTAAGTTTAATGGGTTTTTGTACTAGCCATATTTATGAACATGAATTATGATAATACAGTGCCATGAATCCAGGTGTGTACTGCAGCTAAGCCCATTTTTTGACGTGGATGGAATTTTTGTAACTTTTGGGTTCTATAGGTGAAAAGAAGTTACACAGTGCAGCTGCAATTGCTGCTGATATCTGTCTCTTTTATTGCCTAGTTCACATGTTTTGCTTGTTTATATGAGCATCTAAGTTATGATTACTTGCACAGACAAAAACATATAGTGTGAATTAGACCCAAAGCAACAGGTTAGAAGGATAAAGAAGGGTTTGCATCGTTTGACAGAGTGAAGATACCCTAAAGCTAGCTTAATTCACTCTAACCTCCTTCACAAAGTGATAGATCAGAGCTCCTGTTTGAATAAACTGGCAAAGTCAACGGTTCTCACTTGAGGAGTTTTCCATTCCTAGTTTTTCATAGCCTTTTGAGCAAATTTATTTTGGCCTAGTTGCAAAAGTTACTGTCCTTCACAAGTGTTTTATTAGACCACAAATAAAAGGGCATTGTATGCAACTGCATGTAACTGCTTCCTCTGCAGTTGGTCTTTGAGTTGACGACCATGGCTTGTGAATATCTGAAATGGTTTCTAGCTTTTCAGTAATTTCTTATATTATATAGGGTCCTTCCTATGTGTGACAATTGCAAAATATACCACAAAATCATTTGCTTCTAAATACCTTGGGTTGTTCCAGATGACCTGTTTTTGAGCATTCATCACGATTCATTTGCAGAAAGTTTGTGTGGCGGTGAGATGGTGTCCTCTGTTTATTTAGCATCTATTCTGATTTGTTTGGGTGGACGTTATCCAGCATTACTTCAGTCAATTTGTTACCCACACTTTGCAGTGCATTTGCCTCTCACTTTCCTTACTGCAGAAAGTCCGTTTTGGAAGAAGTGGGTTTGTTAAGCAAGAGCACCAAACTGACTTTGATTGTGCAACCTGGATTTGCCAGCACATGATTGAATCACACTTGGAAATAGTGACCGTCTAGAAGCACCCTTATAAAGACATTATGTTTGTTGGCAATAGATAGGCTGTTTCAGCATAATAATTCATGATGTTGAGAACATTCCAAGTGTTTTAAAACTGAAATACCATTATTGTTTCCTGCAGCTCAAAATCATCTTCACTACCTCCTATTGGTGGATCTGGAAAGTCTAAGGGGAGTGTAAGTATTCAGAAGTAATATATGTTTCATGGTTAAACGGCTTGTTTAACTCTATCAGATAAGATGTTATTTTCTGTTGCGGGTCTACACAAGCATTCTTGGGATACAAAGAGAAGAAGTTTAAGAGACTTGAGCTTCTTATTTCCTTTGCATGTTTGTCACCTGCAAAATTGTATGAAATAATGCCTCTGTCATCAAATATATTACTTTCCAACCTTAAATCCAAAGCATGCTCTTGGCAAGATTCCAGTTTGGGAATATTGATAATAAAACTGATTTTGTATGTGTGCACTTGAAAAGGATGCTTGCAGTGCAATCCTGTTAATGTCTTGTTAAAAGTAAGCCCCATTGAAATTGATGGGGGTTTACTTTCAGGTCCATAGGTAAAGGGACCCCTGACTATTAGGTCCAGTCGTGACCGACTCTGGGGTTGCGGCGCTCATCTCACTTTATTGGCCGAGGGAGCCAGCGTACAGCTTCCAGGTCATGTGGCCAGCATGACTAAGCTGCTTCTGGCGAACCAGAGCAGTGCACGGGAATGCCGTTTACCTTCCCACCAGAGCGGTACCTATTTATCTACTTGCACTTTGACGTGCTTTCGAACTGCTAGGTTGGCAGGAGCAGGGACCGAGCCACGAGAGCTCACCCCATCGCGGGGATTCGAACTGCCGACCTTCTGATCAGCAAGTCATAGGCTCAGTGGTTTAACCCACAGCGCCAGGTCCATAGGTGTGTATATATCAGGCATGTCCAACTTTCAAGAGACTCTGTTCTATAAAAAACTGACAGTGATCTACCAAAGTTGTTAAGGTTGTTGAGCTTTTTTTTGGGGGGGGCACGGACCAGTAGATCGTGATCAACCTGTTGGACATTCCTGGTATATATGATTGCAGCCTATGTAAAGTTCTGTTTTAAGTTTTCACAAATTAAATGGTCTCCTTCTCCTTTTTGTGATGGAACCACCAGTCCAAATCTACTGACACAGCAGAGACAGTGTCCTCTCCTCAACCTCCAAAGAGAAAAGAAAAGCACGTACAGAATCAAGATATTAAAAAACCTGCTAAATCAAAAGAAAACGTAAAAGCAGTGACTAGATCTCATGTTCCCCCAGATAATGGTAAGTACCTGAAGACACTATTTTAAGAAGTAACAAGAACAGTGGCCAAATCTTAAAGCTTGGCTGCCTTTACTATTTGTGACTCTTGTGCTTTTATCATGAGCGAGTATGAATTTTGCTAAAGATTGCTGTTTCCAGACATGGCCCTCTTAACTTAAAGATATGTATATATTTAAATGTCCCACCCCCAGACTATTAGGAAAGCCTGTCCATGAAATAAACCCTGTTGGGCAAGGACAGGGTTGCTTTGCATTTTAAATCCCTTCCATTGATTAGGCTGTTCACGTCTTTTGCTTCCTGCAAATGCCCCAGGTAAATGAAGGAGGAAGCGGTGATTGCAGTCCTGGTATATACACACCGCAATGTCATTGCACAGGTGTGGGTACCACCTCCATTCCTGGGGCTGCCTACATCCGTTTTCAAATGGACATACAGCAGGGTAATGCAGAAAGAATCAATCCTCAGTGAGCTTTTATCTTCGGAATGAAACCAGTTTCTCAATAAGCTCTTTTAAGGGGCAAAAAAATAATAATAGAGTTAGACTATCATCTATCTATCTATCTATCTATCTATCATCTATCTATCTATCTACCATCTATCTATATCTATCTATCATCTATCTATCTATCTATCTATCTATCTATCTATCTATCTATCTATCTATCTATCATCTATCACAGCCTAAGAATCTGTAGGGGATATCCTCAGCCTTGGTTCACTTTATCCAAAACAGAAAAAGAAAGAAAGATGGATTATATCTTGAGTAAAATGAATCCATACTCTATGCAGATCATTGGATCCAACATTAATTAGTGCTGACAAGATCCTGTCTTCTGTGAAGGCCACATACCACTTTCCTAGTTACCTAGTTCTGTTACTATGCACTTAACAGAGGAAAGAGAACAATGAAGAATCCTAATCAGTCAATTGCTGCAGAGACTATGGTGTGCATTGGGCCTCCATCAGAGCAGCAGTTCAGAAGTGTTGAGGGACTGTTTTTTGCCAAAATGTTACAAGCATTGTCCTGAAGCTGAATTAATAGGCATTTGTATATATTCTTGAGCCATGAGTGTTTCTGCTACTTCTGAACATTCCATAAGTTAGCACAGGCCCTACAGTCCTGAATACCAGGGATGAGGAACATGTGGTCGTCTAGATGTTGTTGGACTCCATCTCCCATCAGCCCCAGCCAGCATGGCCAATGCCTCAGGGATTATGGGAATTGTAGTCCAGCAACACCTGGAGGGCCACAGATTCCCCATCCCTACTGTGCACATAAAGAAGTCCTATGGCCTAGTTCACACATCACAATAAACCACAATTAATTGTTTACTAAGAAACAAACCACAGCCACTTCTGAACCAGGGATATTGTTTTGTTTTGGTTCAAGCAAACTGCGGTCAGTAAGGTAAGGATTGTTCTTGTCTTACAGATGGTGTTTTCTTTTGCGTGAAACAAATCTCAACCCCTAGTTTAGATGTAATACTAAAACAGAGGTCATGGTTTGTTTTTGCCACACATTACTAGGGAGGAGCAATGTGGGAGATTGGCAAATTCATGGTAGGAATAAAAAAATATTTTAAGATGTTAATCCCCTGGCTTTATACCGCATCTAAGCCTCCAAGGCAGCTCACATGAAACAATAAAATAATCTACTACGATAATGACCCCCAACCCCCTGAGCTAAAAAGCAAAAGCTAATTCATCAGCCAACAACAACAGAGATAAAGAACATGAAAGCTAAACTCTAATTAAATGCCAGCAACAACTTGAGTGAACATAAATTAATTGGTGCTTCAAAATTAATCATGTAGGCACCTGATGAATTTAGCTGGGAAGTGTTAAGTATAATGTTGTGGAGAAGTTTTAAATTAACTGAATCCTGCATTCCTTTGAACCATTTTTCTGAAGTTGAAATATGTGCGCTGGTTTACCACTGAGACTTTTTAAATAAAACTTCTTTTTAATATGTAACTTGTCCTTTGTCCTGCTATCCAGAATGGAGACAAAGGACAAAATACTGGAGTAGGCTTGACCATGACTTTTGAAGATATGCAAAAGTGATTAACAGTCAACCTTAGCTATTCCTAACCTTCCTGTGAGACCACAATTTCCAGGAAGGAAAGGTGTCAATTGCTGCCCTACTCCTTAAAGTCATCTGCCTTAACCCTGACCCAGAATAAAATGTGGAGCCAGCCAGCGGTTTCAATTTTCCTTGGCTGTGCCAAAGGTATTCCCTCACCTCTACAAGAGATGCCTTAATGTGATCACTAAATCAAACTTTGTCCTCTAATCCAGGCCCGTACTGATTTGTTCTCAAGAACAGTCCAGGATTGTGGGCCCATTGTTGTTCAACCCTATCAGCAGGTAGAATGAGCCTCCAAATTTCCTTTGTAGACTTCCAAGGAAAACATTATACCCCTCTTCCAGGAGTTTGATACCTGGGGTTTTCTTCATGTAAGGAATTTGCCCTGCCATTGAGCTATGACTTCTACTCAAGCATTGCAGAACAAATGGCTACACCAACCAAATGATTAAGCAGCTTAAACTGAACCAGAATGCCAAAATTAACCAAATAACAACCCACATATGTTTTACTGCTGAGGCCAAGGGCAAGATGTCCTCCCACATTTCACATGCAGAAGTCAACTAGACTGTTAGTTACCGTATTTTTCGCTCTATAACACGCACCCGACCATAACACGCACGTAGTTTTTAGAGGAGAAAAATCCGTAGGCATGCCACCCGTAGGCATTCCCTCCATAACACGCACAGACATTTCCCCTTACTTTCTAGGAGGAAAAAAGTGAGTGTTATGGTGCAAAAAATACGGTAATTCTTTCCCTAACACTGTTTGGATGTGTGTCTGATTTCTCTAGGTACCAGTGCAGTTGTAGAGTGACACATACCTGGTAAAATGTACTCCTGGCCATTGCCATCGTCAGGTCACCCAGGGACAATGCCTGCTCCAGGAGCACTACCTGTATTTTGTTTTTCACCAGCAGTGCAACGCCACTGAGGACCAGAGCACTGTACTCATGCCTGGATTTAAGTTTCAGTTTGTTCACCAAGCCATGACTGATTCTAAACATTGATTCAGGACATGAGGGCCTGCACTTCCCTAAGATCAGAAGATAGAAACAAAAGGTAGATCTCAGTATCATAAGCAAACTAATGACACATCAGCATCCCAAGCCTCTAGATAATTTCTCATAGTGTTTACATATAGATCTGCCTATCTATATGCCTACCAATCAAGATCGGTATTCACCTTAAGGCTTAGGCAGATGCATATGGGTAGATAACCTAAGATTGGTCTTTGTGGAACCCTGTTCCCCAGTAGCCACTAGTGGAACAGCAGTTTCCCAGCACCATCTTCTGGGAGGTATCCTCTGGAAAGATTGAGAGCCACTGAAAAACAGTTCTCTTTCATATATTTCTGCAAATGTGGAGACAATATATCAAATGTTATCTAACATCTTATGCCTTATTGTGACTTTTCTGCCAAATGGCCCATCTGTGGTTCTGTAATAATCAGTTCTAAAAGGTTATTGTGACTTTCTATAGAGAAAAAAAAAAACCCCACTGTTGTATTTCTCATATGATAGAGTCCTTTCTTGTATTTCAAAGAGTCTTACTGTTTTAGGCAGGGCAGGTTAATCCCTGCATCCAGTTTTTAAATATTGTGTGCTAGCAGTCTCTTTTGTTTTTTTAAAGGAAAAATTAAATAACTTTAATTGGAGAGGTTATTCAGCAGGTGATAAGATGTCCCTTTTATTTTTCTGAGAAGGATGTGTAACAATTTGTGACTAGCTTGGGGCTGAAACTATTCCCCTCCCCCACAAGTTCTTTGAAATGAGGGTTTTACTACCTGCAAGGTAATAGTTACCTGGAATATCAGTTTGGCTTGGTTTGCTATACAAATTGAGTTTTAATGTCTCTATGTATTCTTCATGCTGAGAAGTTGATAGGTATTCTTCTGAAAGACGAATGGTAATGCATTAGTATTTAGAGGAATTTTGGCAGTAATTTTTGAGAGTTGACATCTATCTATGTGGAGCATGCATGCATTAATGAGAAATACTTGCAAATGGATATTCTCATTAGGTGTGACAAGAAAGAACAAAAATTGCCTCCACCTATTTGGTCCTGGCTTGCAATATATACAGTGGTACCCCGCAAGACGAACGCCTCGTGAGACGAAAAACTCGCAAAACAAAAGGTTTTTTCGTTTTCGAGTTGCCTCGCAAGACGAATTTCCCTATGGGCTTGCTTCGCAAAACGAAGCTTGCCCCGGGGACAGCGGGTCTTCTCTTTTGAAGCAAGGGGCTGCGGGGAGATCGCTTCTCCCCACCGCCCCTTGCTTCAAAAGAGGTCCGGGGGCAGCGGGAAGCGACGCGCTTCTTCCCCGCTTCCCCCGGACGTCTTTTGCAGCAAGGGGCTGCAGGGAGATCGTCTTTTGCAGCAAGGGGCTGCAGGGAGATGGCGGAGAGGTCCGCGAAGCCTGGGAGCGCTGATGTCAGCGCGCGCAGGCTTCGGCATGCCGGCAACCCTCCGCCAGCAGTGGCAGCGCTGCCACTGCTGGCGGAGAGGTCCGCGAAGCTTTGGCCGGACAGCTTTTGAAGGCAGGCGGGGGGGAGCAAAGACTTTCGCCCCCGCCAGCCTTCAGAAGAGGTCCAGGACCTCTTCTGAAGGCTGGCGGGGGGCAAAAGTCTTTGTCCCCCCTGCCTGCCTTCCCAGGCGCTTTTAAATCGCCCCGGACAGCGGAGAAGTCCTCCGCTGTCCCGGGGCGATTTTAAAATGCCGCCCGCCAGCATTTTAAGATCGCCCCGGACAGCGGAGAAGTTCTCCGCTGTCCCGGGGTTTTTTAAAATGCTGGGGGTGGGAAGAAAAGCCCTTGTCCCCCCCCCAGCCTTCAGAAGAGGTCCAGGGACAGACTGTCCCCGGACCTGGTCTGAAGGCGGTTTCCCTAGGAACGCATTAATTGATTTTCAATGCATTCCTATGGGAAACCGTGCATCGCAAGACGAAAAAACCGCAAGACGAAGAGACTTGCGGAATGAATTAATTTCATCTTGCGAGGCACCACTGTATTACAGCCTCTGAATGGAGGTTTGAGAAGCCTTTAAACAGAACGACCTGCTTTTTCTAGAAGGCGGCAGCAAAAGAATGGACAGGCTGATTCAAATCATTATGTGAAATACATAAAGTTCTATAATGTTATGGAACATAGATGGTATATTATGAAAACCACATTCTGGTACCACCTCTGTATGTTACAATTTTAGAGTCTTTGACCCTTACTGGAACTATTTTCTCATGTTATGAAGACCTTTTCCATTATCTCACCGGTCTCTGGTTTCCATTATCTTACTGTTGTCGTCAACAATTTTTGCTGCGCTGTTCCATCTCTCTGAAACAGAGAATGGAGTTCTGCTTCATAAGATGTATTCTTTGCAACCTAATAGTTTGGGATCATTACCATTGCTACAAGCAGAATGACAATAGGGTAACAGCACAGTCAAACAGCCATACCTTTGGGCCCTTTGGTTTATGGTGCATAGTAATTTATTTTCCAGGAAAACATTATCACAAGGCGGTGTTCCCCAGCTATTCTTATAAAAGTGAACTCAACATATAAACATGACATATTGAATCACTGAAAATTAACACTCTGCCATGGTTGTTGGTGTGCATATTAAAGAATTAATAATACTTATGGTACGGTTCTGGCTTGCCTCTAGCCTGTCCCTTTGTTGTTGTTTAGTCGTTTAGTCGTGTCCGACTCTTCATGACCCCCTGGACCAGAGCACGCCAGGCACTCCGGTCTTCCACTGCCTCCCGCAGTTTGGTCAAACTCATGCTGGTAGCTTTGAGAACACTATCCAACCATCTCGTCCTCTGTCATCCCCTTCTCCTTGTGCCCTCCATCTTTCCCAACATCAGGGTCTTTTCCAGGGAGTCTTCTCTTCTCATGAGGTAGCCAAAGTATCGGAGCCTCATCTTCACAATCTGTCCTTCCAGTGAGCACTCAGGGCAGCCTGTCCCTTTAGGATTACTCAATTTCTATAATCCTTCATAACATATATGCAGAGAGGCCATGTCTCATTTACGCCAGGCTTGCCTATGCCAACTAAGCCATGCCATGTCTCTTTATACCAGCTCAAGTTCCAGATTACCAGTTCGGCAATAATTCACACTTTTATATAACAACAGCAACATAACTTCCTGTCTCTGCTCTTGGCTGTTAAGACTCATAAAACTCCAGGGAACTTATTTCTGAGTAAATGTACATAGGGCTTGATTGTTACTGATTCGGTGTGTGAGTGCCATGCCTATGGCAGAACGGAATGAGCTCATTGTTATCAGGAAACGGATTTTGAAAATAGTTCTGCTTCCTTGTCATCAGTTTTTATTTCATTTCTGTTATGTTGCCCCTTAAAATATGTCTCCTCCTCCTGATTTCTATGAGGGAACATAGCAGAGGCCTCTGTTTTGTACACAAAAATGTTCCCTTCTCTTGAGAGATTTATAATTCTCTTGAGACATTTTAAAATGGATTCCTGCAACAATGCCAGTTTTTTGGTGTTTTGTTTGAGTGAAGATTAGAAAACAATCCTGTATCCTCTTCATCCCTTTTGGGTATTTGTTGGATGTAATGAACAATGCGTTTATTATGGGTTTGTTTTGTTTTTTTGCTTTATGAGGCAGCATCTGGTAAATGACATTAAATATTTTTTTGTAGTTACATTAACTTAGATACAGAGCTTACAGCTCTGTAAATGCCCCTGATTTCCATAAAATATTCAGGGCAGACTGTTATTACCATGATTATTTTTCCCCTAATGCTGAACTTCAATCAGTTTCAAATTGGAAATGTATTAAATGGCTATGCATAATACTACCATTTGTGCTGCAATATTTTTTTTATTGTTAGGGCTGCCTAGGAGGGGAACGTATGCAGGAAACATTAATTTTCTGTGTTTTATTATTTAAAGTATATTGATTTCTTATTAGTTGTTAGAATTTATAACTCATTTGCTATTTATTTTAGTCATGTAATTTTCTTGTTTATCAATGTGTATCAGCGAGGTTCTGTCAACTGGAATGCAGATACTGAGCTGGATAAAGCAGAGAAATGTCTTTCAGTAGTTTCAGAGACACAGGAGTCCAGATTTCCCCTCCTAGACATTAGCATAGTGCTACACTCCAGCTTCCAGATGGTTCTTTCCATGTTCCCATGCTTTCTACACTCACACGACTCTAGCAGAAAGGTGCTGGACAGTCCCGTTTGCTGAATTCCAGCTGCTGCTTCCACATCTGCAGCCAAGTTCCAACCTTTCTCCTCTTTTATGCATTGACTATCCCTTGTCTAGGCTACTGCCTTGTGTTTTGTAGCAGGTGATTAATACAGCCATCTGATTTCTCCCCACAGGATAGAGTGGGGCAGTATATAAAGTTATTCTTCTATTTGCATGTTGTCTTCCTCTGCATGTTTAAAACATTACATTCAGAAATATTTAATTCAAAAGGCAGAAATGCATGGCAAGCCAATTTAAAATACCAGTTGAAAAAATGCAGAAAGTTGCATGAACCGCTAGTACTGTATGACTCTCTGAGAAAGAAGTTGCAGATTTTGTGCAGCCACTGAGAAGGCCCTCTCATGTTTTTCCACTGTGTTCAAAAGCCAGAAACAAAATGTATCAGTGTTCCTATTTGCGAATACATCTCTTTTCTATACTTGGGTTAGCCAAGTTTGGATTGGTGACACAGTTATTGCTTTCTCCTTCTCCACCATGCTATATAATATTTGTCTTCTTAGCCTGAAGACTTCCTTCATATATATTATAGTTATCCCATTTCTGTGATTTAATAATTATTTGAATCTATAAAAATATGTAATAATAACATACAATTTCTTTTCACTTGAAATGAATGAAATTGATTTTTGAGTAGTTCTTGGCAGATTTTCCTTATAACTGTCTTAAACCATGGTGGACGTAGCAAAGTACCAGTTGTTATCCGTGCTGAAAGAAATCTAATGAGTAAAGCTTTGTTGACAAAAAACAACTTGAGGGTTTTGTTAACATCTATTTTGTGAAACGTGTGTTCTATGTTTTCCTTTATAAGCGTGTTTGATATTTACTTGCTTTGAAGGCAGCCCTGTTCAGGGAAGTTTTTAATATTTAACGCTGTACTGTTTTTAACACTTGATTGGGAGCCGCCCAGAGTGGCTGGGGAAACTCAGCCAGATGCGTGGGGTATAAATAATAAATTATTATTATTATTATTATTATTATTAAAGCTCAGAATTGAGCTTATGCAACTTTTGACAAAGCATTAGCCTAAAGCCCAGATTCAACTAACCCAGCGTGCTAGTGGAAAGCTCGTGGAAAACTCATGTAAAGGCCCCCACTAGCACAACAGGGCTTTCTCTCCTCCTCTTCTGTGTGCCCCTGTGGCACCCCCAAATCTTCTCCGGAGGGTCAGGAGAACTCTCAGAACAGTGCATGGGGGGGGGAGAGTGGAGAATTGTTCCATCCAGCAAGCAATAATGCTTGTGCTGATGGAACAATTAGAAGAGCACAACACTGAATTCCTTCCAGTGGTTATTTTCGTTCTCTTTCCATGTAAGAATGCTGGTGCTCTTATAAAGCCAAAGCAAAACCGATGGGTGCATGTCTTAAATCTATAAGAGTAAACACCTGTGAAGAATGGGAAACCTTTTCCAGGCTGTCCTTGAGTGCAGTTCACTAATTTTGCCACACAGTGTCACAGTTGGACTCTGCTTCTTTCCAATTTCAGAGGAGGAAGGAGTTTACAAGGCTGGCAAAAAGCGATCGGAAATGAGGGGGGCTGTGGAAGTCCAGGAAGATGAAGACACTCAAACTGAGGTCCCACTTGACCAGGTAAGCTGCAAGCTTTGAACAAGGGACTCATAATGAAAATAAGTTTGCAGTAAAGTTGTGGCTCATTTCTCTTGTGGTTTTCCACTGCTGTCATAACCATCCTTTTTCTGTTATTGGTAAACTGTTTCATTGGCCAATGTACTAAGACTGCCATCAATGAAGGAACACAGACCTTTGAAAATGGCTGGCATTGGAATACCTAAGTTCCGTTTTCTGGTTTCTGTAACCTTTTTAGAACCTTATTCAATAATGGTCATTGAATATTGCAGCAATGTACTATTAAAGCAAAAGCTTAGCTATTGAGTACTGGAACTTTCATACTGGCTACATGGATGGGTATAAATTAAACTGCACAAAGTGCAAACCAGCATTAGATTTATGCAAAATGTTCCTGTTTTGCATTTGAACTGTTCTGAATACAAATAGTATTATGGCACTCAAGTTTCAAATAAACCACCCTCTATCAAAATATCAAATTTTGTAAGGAATTGAACTATGTGCGTGAAGTCAATAGAATGAATAACAGGATAAATGCTGTCACGTTCAGGATGGGTATCTTTCAATCTTCGTAATGGAGAATGATGTAATCCTCGGCCAGATTACAAGCATGAAGCAATATAATGATGAAAATCATAGGAGCCTGAAACTATGATTAGTTAAATCCCATGGTCATTTGATTAGGGCAGCAACACCATTTGTGGAATAGGTCTCTAGAGTGTGTGGAATGTAATAAAAGAAGAGCTATTATTGTTGGCCTCTTTATGATTGCTTTACTGATGTTGCATTGGACCAGTGAGGACAGCATGGGAATCTTGGAGATGTTAATAGGTTTGGAGCTTTTGAATTTCATGGCAGCTTTTCATTATGGTTTATCAACGTGTTTCAAACCTGGTGTTTGTGTGTTGGTTTGTTTGTGTGTGTATACATGCAGCTGCTGTGAATCTGTATCATCTTTGTTAGGCTAGAAAAAGTGGTGGTGGTGTCAATGGTAGCAGTAAATCAGAGGGAAATTGGTGTGGTGGCAGCAATAGGGCCAGAGGAATCATAGACTTGTAGAACTGGAAGGGGCATCTAGTCCATCTCCCTGCAGTACAGGAATCTCAACTAGATCATACATGACAGTTGGCCATTCAACCTCTACTTAAAACCTCCAAGGACACAAGGCTAGTCTTCCTTCTAGATGAAAAACAGATGTCCACATTGATTCAAGTTTTGAAACTGGCATCTGAGAAATACCCCTTGATGGAAATGCTTTTGTTTTTAGTCACAGTATCACGAGTGAACCCTATCCTCTGGATCCTTGTGCAGATGTAAAGCATTCATGTTTAATGCCTTTTAATGGCTTTCTTACCCATGTTTGGCAGGTCTCTGGTTCAAAATCCTAATTGAGTTTCGCAATCAGGAAATAAATGTTTGTTCTCAAGTGACACCAGATAAGAAAGGCACTTGTTGTTCAAGCATATAAAGTACTTTCTGATGGAAAGTACTCAAGCATATAAAGTACTTTCTGATGCTAGGAAGTCCTCCATAGGAAATACAGTGGTACCCTGGTTTTCGAATGTAATCCATTCTGTAAGACCGTTTGAGTTCTGAAACGTTCGAAAACTGAAAACTCAATACGGAAAATTCAATATGGAAGCCGCGTGGCATGTTCGATTTCCGAGGCATGTTCGAAAACCGAAGCATTGTCAACGGAGATGTTCAAAAACCAAGGCACCACTGTAAATGGTATAAAGTAAAGTAACCAATAGACTTGTTTTCTGTTCATTTATAACACTGTCTAGATGAAAGGTGGGCTGGATGCTGCCCAGGGATGAGTGGGACTGATGGTACCCCAATAATGCTGGTCTTGGCTGGCCTGATTCAGAGTGGGCCCACTTAAGGAGAGGTACAAAATTGCAGAACAAAAGAGCTGGCCCTACTGCTAACTGGTACAGTGGTGCCCCGCAAGACGAATGCCTCGCAATACAAAAAACTCGCTAGACGAAAGTTTTTTCCGTTCGCGATTTGCCTCGCAAGACGAATTTCCCCTATGGGCTTGCTTCGCAAGACGAAAACGTCTCGCGACTTTTTTTCTTTGACTAAAAACAAAGACATGTTTTGTTTATAAAGTTAATTTATTTTCCCTTAAATTTTTGAACTGCTCTTTACAGTATGTGTGACTTTAAAGAGCAGTTAATAAACTGTTGTTGTACCAAATTTGACTTTGTTTGGACTTTTTTTGACCATAGGAACGCATTAATTGATTTTCAATGCATTCCTATGGGATTTCGTGCTTCGCAAGACGAAAAATTCGCTAGACGACAAAAATTGCGGAACGAATTAATTTCGTCTTGCGGGGCACCACTGTAGTTCCTTGCAGAGGATTGAAGGGATGCAGGGGGCACATGGGAAGGTAGGAGAGCGAGGGGAAGTTCTCTTGCATTAGTGGAATTTGTTCTGCTTTGCCGCAATGTCTTTGGACTCAGCCCATTGAGACCTTTGAAATCTGACTTGTATCTTAAAGATTCATGCTTATGTTGGCACTCAGATATTAAAAAGGTAAAGGGACCCCTGACCATTAGGTCCAGTCGTGGCCGACTGGGGTTGCGGCGCTCATCTCACTTTATTAGCTGAGGGAGCCGGCATACAGCTTCCGGGTCATGTGGCCAGCGTGACTAAGCCGCTTCTGGCGAACCAGAGCAGCACACAGAAACGCCGTTTAGCTTCCCGCCGGAGCAGTACCTATTAATCTACTTGCACTTTGACGTGCTTTCGAACTGCTAGGTTGGCAAGAGCAGGGACCGAGCAATGGGAGCTCACCCCATCGTGGGGATTCGAACCGCTGACCTTCTGATCCGCAAGTCCTAGGCTCTGTGGTTTAACCCACAGTGCCACCCGTGTCCTGCACTCAGATATTACCACATTTCAAAATAATTTATTTATTAAAATTGCCAGCCGCCTTATGTTGCCCAGGGTAACCCAAAGTGACTTACAACCATAATATTTATCTCCTGAAATCAAAATTTCAAATTTACAGTTGGGCAAAGTTAAAATGTACACAATTAGAAATGCACATGTCTCTTTTCAGTGAAAACCAATCAGACTGAATCCAGCCCAGAAGCAACGATTTCTTTCCCTTTTTCAAATGTTTAAATTTTGTAAACAGGTGCTCCATTGTCACTTAGCAACCCTAGCTGGTTAGGGAATAAAATGTTTTGAGTTTTGCTTTGCTTTGTAAAGCATTTGGGATATATAACAAATCACTGTTCACTGGGAAATGGCAACGGTATTTAAGCATTGCTCATTTCTTCAAGCCTAAGTGCTCTCTGAAGTTGTGTTTACGCCTTGCTCTGTGTGCCTGTTAGGATCTTGTTTTTTCTCTTTTGTCTGAACGGCAATAGGTAATATCCGTAGTCAATGCCTAGCTACTTTTGAAAAGATGCTTTTAAAAAGTGCTTTTTATTCAAACAGTGCTTCCCAAGTTTTGCAGTGGAGTTACTTTCAGACTGTGATTTTACCTGCATTCTGTTATAGATGGGCTCATCTGAGCTGATTTTCGGAATCTGAAAAATTGGGTTGATTGAGAATAGAGGCAAAAATCCAGAAAACAGCACAAATACAAAAACAGGCTGGCTGCTTGGTTGAATTACTGGGTGGTTATAAAAAAGGTTCATCTAGGCCCCGTGTGTTTTGTCAAGGCATGATTGTGCTGTCTGAAATTATTAAATTGGAATAATCTTGGTCAGGATATAAGGAACTACTTAATATCCAAGGGATTGCTTGCTCAGCTGGATATTTGGCCTTCTTGCTTTTTATGGCATTATCCATGCTGTTATCATATGATGCTTTTTAGCCTCTCTTTAATTTCAAAGGAGCTTCCCATGTGGTTTGTGGAACAGATTTGTTGTTTCAGGGTATAAGAAGATAGATACCTTCTGGATTGGACCAAAGATCAACCTAATCCAGCATTTTGGACCCAACAGTTAGTTGCAGCTGGGAAGCTCACAAGACTCCCCTGTAGTTTGTCACCAGTATCTGGTTTTCAGAGGCCTACCTCCCTTATACCAGAATGAGATTGTTGAAACAGCATTGTGCTGTAATTGTAGAGATGCTTGTGCTGTATCACAGTTCAGAGCACAGTTCTTCTCTTTAAAGTAGCTTTACCCTGGCTTGTCTGTGAACCTCATATGTGTTCTTTATATATGAATCAAAAGAGCTGAGCATAACGCAATTTGGGTTTTTGGGTTTACTAGCGGCCAGCGGAAACTGTGGATGAGGAAGAGACCATGGCACCGGAACATCAAGCTCGGCACCAGGAAGACTATTCAGCTATGAATGGAGAGGCGGATCAGGGTGGAGACACAGGGGAGGCCATCAATGGAACAGAAGAGAATCTGAATGGCCATTATGATGATGAGCAGCAAGGGCAGAACCTTGACCAAGATGAGCCTAGCAGTCATGCGCATGGGGGGACAAATGAGGAAAATGGTGAACAGATGGATCACAATCGTCATGAAGAAGAAACAAAAGAAGGTACTGATGATCAAAAACAGGTAACATGTCTTTGCTCTTTCGATGTGCTACTGCTTCCATTTTTTCTGCTCTAACAATAGGTTTGTTTGCAGCCAGCATACTCCACAGCTGGATTTTCAGCTTTGGGGCAGCTCTTCTTGCCTTTTTGCAACCTTTTATATGAGGACGGTATATAATCTCATACTGGGTGATCCCAGTGGTAAAGCGTTCACATGTTGCATCGACACTAATATTGTGATCAAGTTGCAACCCTTACGTTTGCCGGTCACCAGTCTTCTGTGCACTCTGACCTCGTTTTCAGAGGTTACTTAGAAAACTGACTGCAGTGTTTTTGCAGTATCATGTGCTGATGTGCCAAGCCAAGGTCACGATCACTTGAATGATGTGAGCCAGTGAATTGCACATCTGGAAACCACATGCTTTGTCTACACTCGAAAACCTGGTTTCAGGCGCCACAAGCTGCCACCATGAAATTTCCTAGAATTGGAGAGTAACTTGTAATCTTTAAAAATTGTACCTAAAGCAAGAAAAAACTTGCAATGGTTCTAGGGGTTGCTCGTGCGTAAATCGGCACCACCACTGGCTGGTTTACCTGGGTGAACTCTCACTGTCCGGACAGCCACTCGCCCGTGGCTGTCTCAATCGCTGGCAGAATCCGCCAGTGGGCGTTTCTTAAACTTCTTCCAACAAAGAAGTTCTTTCACGCCCAGTCTCCTCCTACCTTCCCTGCGCGGAAGCCTTCTGCGCAAGGAGGGCGTAGGCAGCGGAGGACCCTTCCTCCCCCCGCTGGTCCCCGGCAAGGAGTCATGTGACCCCCTCTCAGATTCCCCCATCTGCCCCCCTTCTCCACTGGAGCTAAGCTGATTCCCTTCCCCAGAAGATGGGCTGCCTCTCCCAATCCCGGGACGCTCTCTGGGATCCCTCTGGAGCTTGCTCTCTCCCTCCGGCACTGATGGCAGTTCCCTGACAAAACTCAAGCCACTTCCATTGGTTAAATAAAAAGTTAGGCTGGGATGAATTAGCTTGTACAATCACACTGCTATTTTTTTGTTACCCAGTTGTCCTCTTCACTTTTTTCTAGGATGCTGGCTTATTCATTTGCCATCATTTAATGGTTTCTAAAACTACTTGTTTCATACATGGCATGAAGAATTCAGTTGTTGTTGTTGTTGTTTTTATTCAAGCACATTATAGGCTAGTTGCCTTATCGCTCAGCTGAATACCTTGTGGCCCATCAAGCCAAACATAGTTCACCAGCCAGCCCTTTTGTGGTGGCCTCCAAGGGGTTTGATAAACCTTCAGAGCTTTTCTGCCTTCTGGAACAGCAAAAGAAGGAGAGTTTCCAACCATCTCACATGGCTATGGACCTGCGCTTGGTTTGATGGGTCCTGGTCATGCAAGCTCTGCTTGATCACATCAACACGTACAAAAAAATAAATAAATCTCTGCCATATGACAAGTTAAAATACGCCCCCCCTTTCTCTCTGTCTAGGATGATTCCAATTATGAGAAAACCTCAGCTCCAAGAGTCACCATCACCAGCCCACAGGAGAGTGAAAAAAACGAACAAACCAGTGACTATGCGGCAGTAGCATAGACATATTTTGAAGGACATAGGTTACCAGAAAATGAAGGATTTACTATTTGGAGTGCAAAGCAATTTTGTGTGTCTCTGTGTGCTTTATTAATTTATAATGTGACAATATGGTGGAGTTCCACCCACTGAACACTGGCATGATAATGTGGTATACCAGAACTTAGATAATTAAATGAATAATTAAGAGGAAGATTGAATTATAGTCCCCAGATTTGGTCTTTCTCCAATGCGAATTCTAAGAGGAAACATAGGTGTTAATGGAATAAATACTGCCATTGCAGAATGTTGAATATTGAACTAGGCCTAATGTACCCATGTTTGTTTAGAAGAGTTGAAGAATATTTTTTGTGACTTTAAAATGGAGAGCCTGTAATATTTTTTTATAGCTGAATAAATCTCTTATGCACATGAGCTGTGGTGTATTTCCAGGATCTAATTTAGGGGTATAAGATGGAGTCCCACTTTGTGATATGGAGAGTGGGGGAGCGGGGTGGCAGGAATCACAATGGGATGGAAATTTATTTCTGCTATGCAGATGGGCTCTTGTGTGTATGAGCAGTTACACTCATTTCAAAGGTATGTATGTGCAGATGTCCTCTCTTTCATTGAACACAACTGCAGGTGGGTGAATACCATGTGCTGATCAAGAGTTTCCATGTCAGGAACTGATAGCTGGATGGGGTGACAGAATGTGACCACAAGATGACGGACTTCTTTTAATAGTTTCAATAATAACAAATAGTTACCTTGCACTGTGTTAGCATGCGTTAACAGCCCTACACAATGTGCATTGATATGGCCGAAAGCCCCATTGACTTCACTTATTTCTAAGTAAATGTACTTGGATCAATCAGGCAAAATTTCTATAAAGAATTTATCTTTGATTCTAAAAGTGCATTGTTTTAAACATTTAACCAATCACAATGTTATGGTTTAATAACACTTATAGGAGAAAATAAAATTACTTAAAATTAATCGTCAACTTGAAAATTGTGTTCTCATCTCATTGGCTTAAGTTTGCAGGTCATGAGAAAACAGGCATGATCCGGTATTGGGTCAGATATCTTAATGGTAAATAGACATAGCTCAACTGATGTTTCATAAGTTAGGTTAGTGGTTTCTTGCAAAACATTTGGCCTATAAATCCATGTGCAGTTCATTTACCGGTAAGTTTTGCCACATCCCTTGATGTAGCTCTCTTGCTCCTTTTTGTAATAGGCTGAATCTTTAGTTTGGTTTGTAGCTGTTGATAAATAGTACAATTAATTTAAAAAATCTTCAACATTGTTTGGCTTGGCGATACCAATTTTTTGTAATTATATATTTTATCCTGAATATATTTTAACACATTAAACAAATGTTAGTGTATTATAGGGTTTCTTCTTTGAATATATTAAAGCTAGTAAATAGCTATTAAAATTACCTAGTTTCATTACATGAAGATTCCTTCTGTTGCAGTTTGTAAGTAGCATACAGGGAAGTGACAACATCCCAATAATATTTTTATCTATATATCACAGTATCAGCAAAATAAACAGATCACTTGTGACATCATTCCTCCCTTCATCAGTGGTAAAATAACTCTGACTACAACCACAGATTTTTGAGCTTTTGTAAAGAAATAATCTGATTAAATTCTCATTGATTCTTTGCATTAAATGAGCTTTTATGGCCTTTGGACAAGTCAGGGTGTGGGGCTCTTTTAGCAATAGGGGTATCTTCATACATGCATGTTCATCATCTGATGGCTACAACTTAGTGACTTGCATATGTGAAAACAGCGATGATACACTAGACTTCAGAGATGGATCTCTTATATAACCTAACCAGTTCATGCACTACATTTTCAACAGAGGTTGATCCATGAATTTACCTGTGTAATAATGAGACACTGAGTAATAAGATGCATAATGATTTTGTAGGTTTGAGTGGAGCCCTAGTTTGCTATGGTCAAGCTGTGTTCTTAATTATATTCTAAAAGCCAACTTGACTTCAGTAAGATTTAAGTGTAAATATGAATTGTTGTTGAGGCAGTTCGACCCACCAGGGATATTTATATCTTAAAGGGACAATCCTTCTTTAAAAGTATGTATTTATTTATTTATTTATTTATTTATTTATTTATTTGCTGATAACATTCAAAACTGCAAGACTAGTTGACTGCTATATCAACGCTATAATAGTATCATAGCTTTGGTCTGCCCTATTGTAAAATCTGGTATGATAGCGAGACACAAATTGGCTTATTAAAAACATTTGTCCTGCAATCTAAAGGTAAAGGTAAAGGAACCCCTGACAGTTAAGTCCAGTTGTGAACGACTCTGGGGTTGCGGTGCTCATCTTGCTTTACAGGCTGAGGGAGCCAGTGTTTGTCCGCTTCCATAGACAGTTTTTCTGGGTCATGTGGCCAGCATGACTAAGCTGCTTCTGGCAAAGCCAGAGCAGCACGCAGAAACGTTTTTTACCTTCCCGCTGGAGTGGTACCTATTTATCTACTTGCACTTTTGGGCCTGCTTGCGAACTGCTAGGTTGACAGGAGCTGGGATCGAGCAACGGGAGCTCACCCCATTGCAGGGATTCAAACCGCTGACCTTCCGATTGGCAAGTCCAAGTGGCACAGTGGTTTAAACCACAGCACCACCTGCGTCCCCTGTCCTGCAATCTACAAATTGCTAAATTGATATTTCCTGTTGAGATTTAAACTCTCAAGTGTTCCCTTGCAATTCTTGAGCTATAGATCCCCATCTTTCTTCATCCATCTTACTTAGTCTATCAGAGGGAATTTAGTCAGACTCCATCGTCAGCCTTCCATTGGTATAGCCTACTTTGTCAGATGCATGGTGCAGTTTCCTGAGATGCAGGTGGGGTACATTTATGCGTAGTTGCGTGGGAGACAGTCATTGGGAACTGAAAGGAAAGCGTGAGATCAGAGAGAAATGAAATACAGAAAACGACAACAGTGATAATTACACGCTTAATAATTCACAAAAGATCAAAAACCGTTTTGTGAATCACCACTGTTAAATATGTAATTATCACTGTTTGCTCCTTTCTGCATTTTGTTTCCCTCTAACCTCACTTTTTTTTTTTTACATTCCCATCACCCCACCTTGTACATGTAACTCAGGAAAACACAATCATGCATCTGCACGAAAGCTTATGCCCAGATAAATTTGGCAAGTCTTTGAGGTGCCACATGGTTTTAGATGTAGGGAATGGGTGACCCTATAGAACAGTTTTTTGTTTCCTAAGATGAAAATTTCTAACGCTATGGCAACCTTCTCACCAACAGCACAATGATGTGTGTGGAGTGTGCTTTTCTCTTGTTTTCATCACTAGGATGTAACCTCTAATACTATGGGCTTTTAAGACTAACCTACCCGTCTTATTCTAAAAATATATACGGTGACAGATGGTGGTTCACACAACTTCTCTACTTGGGACTTCCACATTCTTTTTCCTCTTTGAACTTGACTTGCAATGCGCTTGCACTAAACTGACCTGTGTTTAAGAAGGATGACCCCTCCGTGCAAGCATAGTGCAGAGATTAGGATGAAGACCTACCGTCGCCATTAACACAAAGAGCCACGTACACATGCAGATCATGACTGAATTGTTACAAGAAACCAGCTATGCGAATAATTTTATTTTTACTCAGTGCTGTATCCTGCTTGTGTCCAAAGGGAGATGATGAACCCGTAAGTTTCTGCCATTTGAATGAAACCAGATGACATATATAAACCATAGTCCTCTATGCAAATTCCTATAGAAACTTTTAAAACAGTGCATGTTAATTAAAGGGTGAAACGTCATCAAAACTGCATTTGTGATATAAGAGATTGTTATTTTGACTAGAGCGTAACTGAAATTTATAAGATTTTGGAACACAGAAAATAAATCATCAAACTGTCAATTATAGCATGCGGGGGGGACGACACCTAAATTATATAATTTGGCATCTCAATGATTGGTATTACTAATTGTATTATAAATTGGCATTGTTATAATGAGGCTATTAGATTGTTGTAATTGAAAATAATTTTTAAAAAAATATCAAAAGAAAAGAAAAGAAAGGGTGAAACATAATACATAAGCAGCTATCGAAATCTGTGAATGCGTTAGCGATCCCTTTCCTTCCCCAAGAAATGATTGGTGGGCAATGGGTGCCTGGGCTGCCCCCTCCTACTGGTAATCTTCTAGAAAAATCTGGGCAGCCCCCACAGGTCAAACTGCCTCAAGTCAAATTCCTCCTGCTACTGGATTTTGCAGGTAAATTCAAGCAGGTTTTTTGAAAGGCTGGGGATGGGACAATGGCACATGGCAGTGGCACATCGTTCAGGCCATCTAAATAATTTGAAATTATGCCCCTCCTCCCATCCAGCTCAACAAACAGTTGTCTAACAGGCTTAGAGGGAGCAGGATTGCAGCAGAGAGGACAGCGGGAGGGGAGGGTTAACACATGAGGGTGCATCTGAATATGCTGTGTGAGAATGCCGCCAACAACCAACCAACCACCATCGAATCTAACCCTCAAGTTCAGAGAGTAACCCATCTCTTGAAGTTCCCCTGCATTTGTTTGCAGGTGTTAATTCTCCAAATACCTAGGCTGGCCTGCATTTTAAATTTCAGCCCTGGCATTCAGCCTTCTCCTTATGTGATAGCATCCACAATTAGGCTGTTCTATCTCTGGAAAATAGAGTAGCTTGGTGATGCTATCTTAGGAGGAGGAATCTAGCTGACTCCAATATGTGCCCATTTAGTCCAGTCCAAATTCCCAGAAACACAATTTGAGATAAACTACCGTGACATTAAGCAGATGACTGTCATCATCAACCCACCATCTTTCATGACTGGGGATGAGCAGTGAGAAGCACAAAAAGGATGTCAGGCAGCAGATGCCCACTTTCCTGGTCACCAGATATTCTGCTACTTTTATTCATTGTATGCTGACATTTCAAAGACAGGCTGCCCTTTGAAAATCTTTCTCGTCCTCTTTCAGGCCTCGGCTGTCTTTCTGTACTGCCTTTGTACCTAAAGATGGGTGAGGGGGAGCTGTGACTTGTGTCTGGCCCAATATGAAACATATCTCACTGTGTTGTTCTTCAAGGAACTTTGGAAACAAAAGGCTATGTTCAAAACTTATTGTCAAAGCTGTCAAATCTATTTGTTAGCTGAAAAATTCTTAATACAATTCCGTGCCCCCAACTCCATTAAACGTATCAGTGTTTATTTGTTGTCCTGTGGCAGGCTCTGCTTTTCAAAGAAATTTCAAATATAATTGAAAAAGATTGATGACAATATTATTTTTTTGCTGCTTTGGAATAGAACAATCGCCTAACGTCATAACTTAATGTTCAAAAAGGTTTTTGTGAGTTTGGAGGAGTGTTTTGGAAGCAAGACCGCCGCTGTATCTTTCAGCATGGAGTTTTCACCAGATGCCACTTCATGATGGAACAGTACTGGTTTAACAATGCTTAATTGGTGCAATAGGTGCTGGTTGTTTTCCCTTATCGGGCTCCCAAAATCTGCAAGTGTTGGGTTTTACTGGGGGAAATTGTCGTGGTCTGGTCTACGGGCGATCAAAGTCCCGGCTGAGGACGTCGGGACCGGGGGCAAGATGGCGGGATGGGAGCAGGAACAAGAGTCCAGAAACCAGGGGTCCAAGGGTCAGGAAGCAGGGAGTCACGAAATCAAGGGTCCAAGGGTCGAGAAGCAAGGAGTCAAGAAGCTGAGGTCTGAGGATCAGGAAGCAAGAAGCCCAACGCAGCAAGGCAGGAAACGAGTTGCTGTGGCAAAGAGCCGAAGGGAAATGCTGACCTTATATCCCTTCCCGGCTCTTACCACCAGGTGCAGTGAGTTACCAAGCGGCCCCACCTGTGTGGCCGCACCTTGCCTCTCCAGAACAAACTTAGGAAGGCCGCAGTCCTGCGAAGCCCTACTGGTCACAGGGCCTGGCTCCTGCACACACTCCTGACAGAAATTAACTGTTCATCTTGGCTTCAGATAAGCTTGGAAAGGCAAGATGAAAATTATGTTCAACAGATAAGAAGTGTGTGAAAGGAGCAGACAAGTGAACAAGCTAATGTGCCTCATTTGGCCCTACCAAGGCAAATACCAGTTTTCATACCAGTTGTTGGGAATCGCAGGTGTGTCTTGTGATGTTGCACCCAAGTCCTGCTTGCATGCTTCCCACAGGCATCTGGTTGACCACTGTGAGAAGAGCATGTTGGACCAGATTGGCCATTGGCCTGATCCAGCAGGCTTACCTATATTCTTGATGCAGAGATATGTCCTTGCTTATGAAATGCTGTGGCGTTCCATGTGCATTGGTAGCACTGTATAAATAAGTTGTTCATCATAACATAACTCTACCAGCACTAATGATGCTTCTAAGCTACTGATCGTCTGTTTTCAGGAATGATGCAGACCTTTTCTTCTTTTACTGTGCAAAGGGATTCAGTACTGCAAAAGAGTCATATTGGGTTTACCTCAAAACCCAGAAGGGAGAATCTGCTGTCGCACACAGCTGAGGAAGAGAGGGCATATGTACTCCCCAGCCTTTCATGTGTGACTCACTGCACTGTGGGAATAAAAAGCAAAAAAGAAGGGTCAAGGCAGCCCATAGAGAACAACCAGATGGCTGGAGCGAAATGGCTGTGCAAATCCGAATGGAAGCGGCAGACGCAAACATCCTGAGAGCATGTTCATCAACACAAACGAGATAAAAGGCAATGATTGCCAATCAAGCTATGCCAAATTTGATCTCAGCACAAATTGCACGAGTGATTACTCTTCTGTTAAAATGGCTTTTGGGGTTTTTAATCCAGAAGCAAAGAAGGATAGCATTCTGAATTTGCATAAGAGGCTGATGTTTAGTGAAGAGCAGAGAGAATTGTAGCTTCTTCTTCTTTTTTAAAAATGTGTCACTTGTTTAATATCTACACAGAAGCAGGGAAGAGGTCGTGAAGACCATTACTGGAAAATCATGGCTTATGCTGCACATATATTACAGAAATCAGATTTCCCACACCAGTGTTTGGTAACAACCTCCCCTTACTTCCCAATCCATTCTCTTCTGTGGTTCAACATATTTACTTCCCCCCAAGCTTCTTCTTCTTGCCCTCTATCCACCTTTCAGCTTTAGAGACTGGTGATGAGATCACTTGCAGTCTGCATGCTCAGGACATTAGAAAGGTGGGAAGCATTCTAGAGTGTTAAGTGACACTCTTAATGTAAAATAGTATGAACCCTATTTTAGTTGTGTTATGTTTGACAAAGGGTCAGATGAGGACTGGATGCTTCCCCTGCTTTCATGTGATAGGCAACAATATGATTAAAACTTATATAAAATATCCCTCTGAAACAAACTAAAATAAGTTTAGATTAAAAACTGAAGACACTCTTCATAATCAGTTAACCCCAGTGATCAAAAGTCGCCTCTGTTTCCCATCTGTTCCCAAAGAGAGTCAGGGTTCTTTCAGGGGAACACAGGAATCGACCTTTTACTGACCATTGGTCCAGCCAGCTCGGTATCATCTGCTGTGGGGACTCAATACACTGTATGGGAGTAACAAAAAGGTAACTAGGGACGTGGTAGTGCTGTGGTCTAAACCACTGAGCCTCTTGGGCTTGCTGATTGGAAGGTTGGCGGTTCGAATCCGCATGACAGGGTGAGCTCTTGTTGCTCTGTCCCAACTTCTGCCAACCTCACAGTTCGAAAGCACACCAAAAAGTGCAAGTAGATAAACAGGTACTGCTGTGGCGGGAAGGTAAACGGCATTTCCGTGCGCTCTGGCTTCAGTCATGGTGTTCTGTTGCGCCAGTAGCAGTTCAGTCATGCTGGCCACCTGACCCGGAAAGCTGTCTGTGAACAAACGCAGTCTCCCTCAGCCTGAAACAAGATGAATGCTGCAACCCCATAGTTGCATTTGACTGGACTTAACCGTCCAGGGGTCCTTTAGCCTTTACCTTACCTACAGGAGTAGCTCTCCAGGGTTAGAGGCAGGTATCCTTTCCAGGAGGTGCCAGGGATTGAAATGGGGATATTCTGCATGCAAACCAGTTGCTCTACAACTGAGCTACAGGCCTTCACACAAGTGTGTATACCACTGAATGTCAAAAGCTGATCGTACCTCATGAGAACATAACAAGAGGCTGCTGGATCAAGCCAACGACCCATTTAATCCTGCATCCTTTTCTCACAGGGGCAAACCAGATGCCCATGGGAAGCCCATGAAAAGGACACAAGTGCAACAACCCTCTCCTCACCTGTGATTTTCAGCAACTGCTCTTCAGAGAGATATTGCCTCAGCATTAGTATTTCTATTAACCAGTGACTGCAAGTTTCCAATTCTTGAGAGTGTTTCTCATCCTGAACAAGGTCACTGCAAGATAACGTCTGGGCCTCTCTTTTTTCTGAGCAATAATTTTTGAGATATATCATGTTGCCTTATTTTTCTAGAAAGGGGTGTAAATTAGATTTTCAATCTGATTTCAGAAATGATGTTATCAAAAGGGAAGTGGGGAAGATGGAAGGAGACTAGTGGATATTGCAGCCATCATTTTAAATGTCCTTCAGCAAGCCACACTGTAATACTCAAAATGTCACAAGTCTGCTCCTCACAATCTTTAATTAAACATCACATTGGAAAAGGTCATTGTGCTCTGCCTTGCTGCTGCCCACACACTGCTAGCTTGATGGCAGTGAAAGCAAACTGCAGTAAACAAGGTTTCTACTGACATGAAAAGAGCAAGACCAAAGTCCTTTCATTAAGATTTGACACTGTGGCTATAAATGCATGTACAGGTGAAACTCGAAAAATTAGAATATTGTGGAAAAGTTAATTTATTTCATTAATACAACTTAAAAGGTGAAACTAATATATGAGATAGACTCATGACATGCAAAGCGAGATATGTCAAGCCTTTATTTATTACAATTGTGATGTTTATAGTGTACAGCTGATGAAAACCCCAAATTAACAATCTCAGAAAATTAGAATATTAAATGAAATCAGCAAAACAAGGACTGCAAATAGAACAATATTGGCAAACTTGCCTGACCTGGACCCCATAGAGAATCTATGGGGCATTGCCAAGAGAAAGATGAGAGACATGAGACCGAGCAATGTAGAAGAGCTGAAGGCTGCTATTGAAGCTTCCTGGTCTTCCATAACACCTCAGCAGTGCCACAAGCTGATAGCATCCATGCCACGCCACATTGAGGCAGTAATTGATGCAAAAGGGGTCCAAACCAAGTACTGAGTACATATGCATGCTTCTACTTCTCAGAGGTCCAATATTGCTCTATTTGCAGTCCTTGTTTTGCTGATTTCATTTAATATTCTAATTTTCTGAGATTGTTAATTTGGTGTTTTCATCAGCTGTACGCCATAAACATCACAATTATAACAAATAAAGGCTTGACATATCTCGCTTTGCATGTCATGAGTCTATCTCATATATAAGTTTCACCTTTTAAGTTGTATTACTGAAATAAATGAACTTTTCCACAATATTCTAATTTTCTGAGTTTCACCTGTAACTGTAGAAGAATGACAAGAGTTTATAGAATGCTTTCTCTAAGCGCTTCACTCATATTAGTTCAGTAACTCTTGCAACGGCCCTATAAGGATTGACAAGCATAATTAGCCTGCTAATGCGGATGGGGAATTAATATGGTGAGACATATGCAAGGCCTCCCATAGAATTCATGGTACAATTGAAATTTTAGCAGGGAACTTCTAGTTCATGTTTTAAACCAGGTATGGGGACCTTTGCGCCTCCATGTGTTGTTGGTCTTGCTTCACGTCTCATCAGCCACAGAAACCATGGCCAAGATTAGAGATGATAAATGATGCAGTTTGTCAACATTTGGCAGACCACAGGTTCCTCATCCTTGCATTATTTTGTTTATTGGTTTGATTTGATTTATATATCTCCCTTCATCATAAGAGCCAAAGGCCTGGTTGAAGAGGAACGCTTTTGCCTGATACTTAAAAAATACATAATGAAGGCACCAGGCAAACCTCCTTGGTGAGAGCATTCCACTAATGGGGAGCCACTACAGAGAAGGCCTGTTCTCATGTTACCACCCTCTGGACATCACACATTACATGATAGCAGGGTGAGTACAACTGCTAAATGACTTAAGAGGCTGAGAGAAGAGAGAAGTAAGTCCTTGGAGATATCGTGGGATGGTGTTGCCCATGATCTCAGGGGCTGCATCTAACTAGAGAGGGAAGAGATGTGCTTCCATTTGATGTAGAAACCATTCTAATCCCAGATGTCTTCATGCATCTGTTGCAAAAGAAAGAGGGTGAAATTGCACACACCACTCCCGACAGGAGCTGATTTTAGATATATATATACCTACACTGAAGGTAGGAACATGATCCCCTTGACATCATCTGCTGCCTTTATAACTACTTCACATAACTTTGCCATAGATGCAACTTGTAAATGAAAACATTTTTTAAACGTAAGGCCTATGGCAGGGTTAAAGGAAAGTGTCTGTGTCTGCCAGCCTTTGTTGCATTTCCTGGCCCCTCTGTTTGGCTGGTTGGCAAAAGGGTCATGAACCCTTGTTCCAGGAATGTGATTACACTGCCAGTGCTATGTTGTGAGTTCTCTCTCCCTGACCATTGCCTATGCTGACCAAGGCTGATGGGAGGTCATCTCTGTGCTGGGCTATCCAGCTCCTTATGCCCACTTGATATTTTGAAAGGAAACATTTTCCATCAACAGCACCAGTTCTTCATAATTTTATTTAATCCATTGAAAAAAATAGACAGAACTATAAGGTGGGCACATATTGTCAAAGAATATAAAGGTCACATCTCTTTACATAGTCTTGTTTTAGATCCATAGAATAAAAGGAAGAGAATTTTATAGCAAGAGAGACAGACAGAGAGAGACAAAGATGATTTATATCTTTAGTGGAAAGGACAAATCTGTAGGTAAGCGTCAACACAACTGTACTATGATTAAGGATAAGCTCTTTCTATTATCTAGAAAAATAGAAGCATCACATTTAATAGTTTCTTTCAGGCAATCAGATTTAAGGAATGAAGAATCTCTTAGCTTTAAAAAATATGCATGATTCACCAGGAAATGTTCCTGCACAAATCCTATTGGAATTCATGGAAGTTAGGCAACAACATGGAGGAACTTGCCCCGTGGCTTCCCCAGTCCAGAAATTTGCTGCAGGCATAGGGGCTTTGATGCCCTTTTCAACAAAGGGAGCAGATCTACACATGTATTCCTTTGTGTGTGTACATTTGCTCCTACCATTGATGTAAAAGGTCCTTCTTTATGTGCCCAGGAGCTCTGTGTACACTTCAAGAGCTCTGTGTACACAACACAGTGCACAGTGCATGAAGCACAGAACTGGGCTTTTACTGTTCTTATCTCGTACCAATGTGAAATGCACACGCTGTACGGAAAAACAGCCTCAGTTACATTTCTTTTCCTACTGAAAACTTGAAACCAGACCTGCAGGTGGGTTAACTTGGTATACACTTCCACACAAAAGTTTTCTTCTTCTTTTTATAAATGACAGCTTTCAAAATTGCACTTCCCAGAAACAGAAGGCATTAAATTTGGGGCTCAGCTCACAACAGGATATTTTTCAATCATAATACTGAGAAGTGCCTCTTCTGATGGTTAGGGAACCATACCTTCCGCCACGCAGGTTGCTACAAGAATGCATGGAATTCTAGTGACTGCAATTTGGTAGACACTTACATGGAAAAAAGTCCTACTCAGTGGAACCTCCATCTTAGTAAACGTGCATAGGATTTCACTGGTAGACTCTAAAGGCTGCTCTTCAGTTGACAGTAATGGATGGATTTCTTTACAAAGAAGGGCTTATTATAACTCTTCTATAACAGGACTGGGAAAATATGGAATATCTCGTTAATGATCTGTCATTTCTATTTAAAAACAAATGAATGATCAGGTGAGGGCATTGACCGGTTCCCATTATGTTCCCACCACAGCAACTCATGCTGCTGAAGAGAAAAGCTGTCTTTTGGTTTGCAAGACAACTTTCTTCCCCAGTAGTACAAGCACATGTAGTGGAAATGAGAAAGCTGCTCCCATGGTCTGCATGATGGTTCTCTCCAACGTGCACGGATATCGTTTTGTTGGACTTTGGCTATAGAGCCAAGAGAACATAACTTGAAGCCGTCCACAATAAAACAGGTATGAACATGTCAGTTAACTGGAAGCAGCACGAAATGGGTGACAAATTTAAAGGGAAGGGCAATCAAATGGTGCTTTGCAAGGGTTCAATGCAACTATTAAAAATAAGAGAACAACTCATACATTAATGCTTTGTTCAAGCCACTGATGGCTGAACCACCCCCTTCAAGCCATTTCCACCTCCTTCCCAATCTGCTCCTTTCCCCACTGGCTGCAGTGCAGTTACACTGCATGGGAAACACAGATTCATACACAGGTCAAAGTTGACCTTCTCAAATTCACAAGATGGGTTTGTTTGGAAAGAGAAAATAAACATCAGGTTTCAGATAACGGCTGGACATTTTGAACTTTGGACAACGTGACGGGTATCTTGGATTCTCCATGCGCCGGGGCTTTGGTGATGGGGTGTGCATGGGCTCTGATGTCTGCAATTCTCTCTTTAAATTTCTGCTGCAGGTACCTTTCTTCTTTGGAGTAGCTTTTAGCGAATGCAGACATCAGCAAGCAGGCCGCCATTGTGGTTCCTCCGATGCAGAACAATATTGCTCCAGCCAACTTGCATATGTCAAGGGCTCTGTTGAACTGCACTGCACGTGTATCCACCACCACAAAATCTTCTACTCCCAGGGCTTCAATTTTGGGCGGCACAAGAAAACCTACGACGAGAACGATGATCCCTGTCAGCATAAACACTGTCCCTGAGATGAGTCCGACCTAGAAGACAAAGAAGATTCAGAAATCAGCAAAGCCGCGACGGCAGTTTTTTGCTTTATTGTTTTCAGTCTTAGCTATTAAATCAATGTGACATGTCACTGACATCTGCCATCACACCAATGAAACGTGCAGTGCCATTGTGAGCCCCTGGAGGCTTCTGTCATGTAGAATTTGAGTCGACAGATGATTTTCACAACCTTAACTGCATCCGCAAGCAGTCAATGGATACACAGACAATGGTAATTCAGCAGGGATGTGGGCAGAAATAGGAAGTGTTCATGTCCATAAATAAATCTGTAGGCTTATAAATATGTGGGTTCCTGAGAAATGGGATCTGAAACACAATTTCGGGAGAGGAAATGGACATTTCAAGGGAAAAGGCAGTCACCAGTCTCCTGCGACCCCAGAATTTACCAAATAGGGAAGCTTCAAAATGGCAGACATTTGACCCACTCATCTTTGTTCTTGTGGCATTAATTTTCCCCTACCCAGATATTATAGGGGAGACTTGCTGAGGCCCATAAATCTTTCTAATATTTTCATCATCTTAAGTGTGAAGCAAGCCTAAGTGAATTTTTGAATTTGGAGCACCAGTAGTCAAATTCCTCCAAATGTGGATCTGTTGAGTACTCAGTTCTGTAAAATGAGGAATAATCTATGCCATAACTTGTTACATGGATGAATAATACAAGATTTATTTATGCACGAAGGCCGCAACCCAGTGCATAGTGACAGATACCTAAGCACTGGCAACATCAACAGTATCTGAGCACAAGGCACACTCAGAATAATCTTACCTTTTAAAAATTAAAATAGAAGAGTGCCAATAAATTCAAATTAAGTTTCTTGGGGTGTGGGCCATATGTGTGTATGAACTTGGAAAAAGGTGTCTTAGTAGAGCATGAGACTCTTAAGCTCAAGGTCTTGGGTTCGAGCTCCTTCTTGGGCAAAACGGTTCCTGCATTGCAGGGGGCTGGATTAGATGACCCCCATGGTCCCTCCCAGCTCTGTGATTCTGAATTGAACTCATTCTGAATGTAGCTATGTAATATGGGAGGGAATGGAACCTGATGGAATGGTTTGATTGCCTTTAATAGTAATATGTTAACTATGCACATCCTTCCTTTTTTTAAAAAAAATGACACTCTTTATTATTATTATTTTAATAGTCTGAAGAGATAAAAAGCTGAATTTGGATCAACTAATTCTGAAAATCTGGACCTGCTTTTGGTCCGTGAAAATATGGTCTGTTTGTTTCCACAATTTTAACACTCCAGAGGACTCTCCCTCCTTACAATATACTGACACTACAATGCAGCAAATGCAGCCAATCAGGGGCTCAGAAAATGTTCTTGTTTGCTGCCTGCCTGGAACTGCAAAAACACCTGGCACCTGGAAGGCCACAATGCATGTTTGATGAGGCTCCGTCTGGCTTTTCAGGTCATAGTTGATGCAGACCTGCTGCAGGAGAAATACTGGATAGCTGTTACCTTCCAGAATGCAGAGCTCCACCTGCTTGGTGATCTCTGGATCTGAAAATCTTCATCATACTCCCAAATGGATGCTGTGCAGTCCTCATAAAACTGATGCAGGTAAGAGCGAACTCCATAGCGCTGGTAACCTCCTTCCGGGGTACCCTGCTGCACCTGCTTGGATGCACAGATGTCAGCATAAGCACTCATCCTTCTCCCCTGCAATGAGAAAGGTCAGACAATAGAGTACCACAGAGGCATGGCACAGCTCACAGGAAAGCAAAGTAGGGAAGATAGGGAAGATATCCCACGATAGGGAAGATATCCCACGAAGAAAACCCTCCAGGCAATTGTACGATCAGACCCTTCAGGGGTCCTGATCATAGTAGTTTTCCCCTTAACATTTCACAATGAAAGCGTCAGTACAAAAACAAGCACCTCGGGTTAAAACTATCCATCTCCCTTTAGAGATGCTCAGAATGCATTGACAGTGGAGAGCACAACCATAGAAAAGGCTGGGATTAGTTTAGGTTGACCAATTGCTGCACAGAGACTCAAAGGATAAGGGGGTGTCCTCTCATATACCATGGAAATGCATTAAGAGAAAGCAGGAATGGCCAGGTGGCTGAAAGGGTGCTGTTAATCCCCCCCCCCCGGAAAGTTTGGTAATGGGTCCGCCATATATACAATTGCTTCTGCAAAGAAGATTCACAGATCAATGATAGATCTCCAATAGAAAATATCAGGTTTAGTTGCTGTGAGCTACAGTTGAAAGGATTTCAGGTGGGAAAGCTGGGTAATGCTATTGCTGGAGACTCTTGGGTCAAGCAACAATTCTGGGCTAGATAGAACAATGATCTGACTCAATATTAGGTGGGCCCTATGTTCAGTACTGGATCTTCCCACTTCAGCAAGAGGTGGCATTGTGTTGGGCGCCAGACACAACCTGGATGATGGGCTGGCACAGCAGAGTCCTTTGCAAAGCCAGTGTGCAATGCTGGGAGGACTAGACAGGAAGCAGGACCAGTGGCAATCTGTTTATACACCATCCTAATATTTCCACCCATTCTGCTGCCTCCAACAACTCAGAAAAAAAGTAAATCTCCAAGAAGTTTGGCTAGCCACAAAGGGTTTTATTTAACAGAGATAGGTTGCCATGATACTTAGCATGGCACCTATCAAAACATTTTTTTAAAAAAAGGTTTGTAGTGGTATGGAGAAATCTAAGTGAGTCCATAGTGAATCAGGATGCGAAAACAGACATGTGGTAACACTGCCCTTCCCACAGTAGCTGTAATCTGAAGACAGGATTTGTAGCCTGCCTTTCTTTCAACATGGATGTGATGTAGAACATGAGTAAACACTTGCCTGTATAAGCATTCAAAGCATGCAAGTGCATTGGCCAGCTTTCAGGTGAAGTTAGCCTACTAGTGATCAGTAATCCGAACAGACACACCAATGACACTAATGCCATACATGGATGAGCCAATGCATGATTTAAGTGTAGTTAAATGTTACACAGTGAGTATTTTTTTATAGCTAAGCGCCTTTTGCCAAGGTCCACATCATGTCTGTTAGACCCTCAGTCTGCAAGTCCCCACCCTAGTTGATTCCCCTCTTTGTTTCTACACATAACACCAAGAGCACCCTGTTTCTTGAATGTACTCTTAAAGGGTAAGGCTGTAGCTCAGAAGCAGTGTGTATGATTTGTGGAGGTCTCTGGCTAATCGGATAATAAGACTGGGAAGGATCTCTGCCTAATGTCTTGGGAAGTGAGCAGAGGAGACATTACTAAGCTTTGGTCTGAGTCAGACCAATGTTCATAATTTCTCACCTTTGTAAAGAGCTTGACATCCCTCGCTGGCTGTGCTCACAGCCCCTGCCCAGAAAGATTTTGAGTTGGCTAGCTTACTGCCTTTGATCATGGACACATGCTACAGCAGCAGTGCCCCAAGAGAATGACCAGCCCTATGAAATAGGCATTTGCTTAACAGACAATTTCTCATACCTGTTGCCAATAATCAGTAGCACTGAATAGTCCTTAAAAGGTTGAACTAACTTGCCTACCAGTAACTAAAATAAAATATTCTGTTTTTTAAAAAAGCTACTTACGTTAATCCATGCGGAACTCAGAAGCAACACTGCGGAAATTATTGTAGTTGCAGCGCAATACAGCTGTTATAATATACTACACCATTAGCAATGGCTGAGTGCCAGCCAGAAGCTTCTGCTGCAGAGCATGACTTTTCTCCCTGTGATGCATTTAGTAGGATTATATGAATCGGAAAGTGTGAGTAAGATCAGCACTGAATAAATTTACCTGGCATCCTAAAAATAGCGTGTGATTTCCTTTTATGAAACTCATTGAGACACTTCGATCTAAAGCAAGATTTCTTCTCCACAACCCCTGTTTCTAAATTTAATTTCTTATAGTGGATAAGGTTTCATGTCCTTTTCCTGTCAAGTCATTCATTCTAGCAGCCAGCTGCAGAACAGCAGCTCTGCATATATTACCTATGATGGAGAAAAGTGTCAACCTTCCTATTCAAATGATATAGAAATCAGACAGAAGTCACAGAAGTGGGCACAGACCGACTGCTGCTGCTATTTCCATCACTATGACAACAATCCTCAAATCCCTCGGATTAAATTCTTTCAAGGTTTCAGGTTAAAGTACATTACGTACTATGTTGGCTGCCTGCTATGTGGTATTTCTCCTACTGGTTGAGGAATGTCAATTCTTTATGAAAGTTTGTTTTCCTGCTGTAAAACACACATTGCTATTTCTTTGTCATGGGCACTCAAGGGATTCCAATACCTTGGAACCCCAAAAGAATGTAGCAGTTGGTATACCAGGGAGACAAACAGCTATTTTTTTATTTTAAGCATGATAATTTCATTTGCACAATGGATAGGTATGATAGCAGTTCAGCATCACTTGGGAGGATCCAAAGTTTCTCCATGCCTGACTTAAAGGATGACATGAGTAGCAATGTTACACCATTTGTGGCCCAATACTGTGAGGAGATGCACTGTGGATGTTCCCATTAGAAGGTGCAAACATGGGAAATAGGCATCATCTAAGAGAGGAGTGGGGAAGCTGTGGCTTCCAGATGTTGTAGGAGTCCAACTCTCATCAGTTTCCAGCAACTGCTATTCAGAAGTATTACTGCCTCTGGCCGTGGAGACAGGGCACTGACTCCATGCTTCATGTAGGCAGAACATAGCCCCCCATCATGGCTAGTAGCCAGGTGAAGTCTTTGTTTCCTTGGGCTTTTTAATTTGTTTCAGTCTATAAGAACTGATGATGAAAACAGCAACAACAATGAGCAACTATAATTATTCAGGCAACATGAAGCCACTTTTGTCAGTGTCAACTGACTCTAGCTACAATCCGAAGAAGTGTTGAGCTGTAGTGAGTAGAATTTGCCAGCTATGCTGGCGGTTTCTGCCACAGCAGTCTTCCCTGCTGAAGATATAAGCCACTTGTTATCCAAACCAATGTTTGTCTCTTCAACCATGGGGCCTACTGCAGCAGAAACAGTTGGTGGAGCTCTTAATGGCTCAATATGCTCCTCACCCAAGTGTACATCACTTCTTTGGCTCACAGCTCTATCTTACAATAGTAATTGTAAATGACAACTAACAGGAAATGTAACAAAACCCAACCCAGTCAGAATGCGACCACAGCTGCACCAGTTACAGTGGTACCTCGGGTTAAGTACTTAATTTGTTCCAGAGGTCCGTACTTAACCTGAAACTGTTCTTAACCTGAAGCACCACTTTAGCTAATGAGGCCTCCTGCTGCCGCTGCACCACCGGAGCACGATTTCTGTTCTCATCCTGAAGCAAAGTTTTTAACCCAAGGTAATATTTCTGGGTTAGCAGAGTCTGTAACCTGAAGCGTATGTAACCTGAAGCGTATGTAACCCGAGGTACCACTGTATAAGTCTTCTGATTGTAAAGATATCCACCAGTGTCTCATCAATCTGAAGGCCAACTGGAACATCCTTGCAATCAGTTAATTGACTCAGAAGGTCACATTGCCCTCCTTTTTTCTTCCATCCATTCTCTTGTCCTTCCTTTACTTGTTGCCTTTCTGTTTTGTTTTGGCTAGTTTATTCTATTTCCTGTTCCCCCTCTTCCCAAACAGATGCTGATGCTGTCAAAGAAAGCAGCAACACACATCTGTTTGGCATTGCATGTATTCCCAGTCTAATGCTTGAAGTGGCAGCCATGAGTCAGAAAGCAGTTGATGAAAATCACCGCTGAACAGTTGCCCACATCCTCACTGGTGGGCATTTGTTAGAGGCAGCCAAGCCTTGGGGTGACTCACACCCTCTGCTTGTGAATGACAAGCAGAACCAACCACAGGCAGATGACATCATCAGCCCATATCAATGTGGGGCACTCCTACACATTCACCAGCTGTGGATGAATAGGTGGAGAGCAGTAGGGCTCATGCAGTAGTGTGCCAGCTGTGCGATCCATACCTTGCCTCCACCGCCTCCAATAGCTGCTCACTAAAAATTGTGGGAAAGTCTCTTGGTTTTTAGGTCAGCAGTAGTGTCCATTACTGGCCTCCGCCTAACCAGCCTCAACTGCATGTCAGAAACTGCATGCTGCCCCAGTTGTGGGATCCGCACCCACTGCTGGAATCCATGTGTGTCAACATCTTTTTGCATGTGCATTTCCTAGTTCAGCAGGTCATGCGCCCAAAAGCTTGCACATATTGCCCTTACTACACTAGAGGCTGTAAGGGTTTATGGCTTTAACACTGCAATTCCATGATGCAGTGCAGCCTCAAGAAAAAGCACATGCACAGCATCATTAAACAGAAAGTGCCACCATCCTGACTTTATACAGCAGTCAAGACTGAGGAGGATGCAGCTTGATCAAGAACGCAAGCCCCACAGGTGCTTACACTGAGTCCCTTGAGCCCCAGACTCCCAAACTGGGATTTCTAGAGACAGAACCCACTGAAAGACTAGCACCATTTACATCAGGCACTGCAGCTGACAAGTGACTGCTTGCCAAGGTAGGCAGCACACAAGGCAGGTGCTGAATGACAGGCAAGAAAGAACTGAGCTCCCAGCCAGAAAGCTACCACTTTAAGTGATACTACATTCATCACTGGCAAACACATTAGCAGTTTTTGTTTATTTAATAGCAGGTGTGTGGGATCTCAATATTAATCGGGACTGCAGCACACAGGGAAGTTAGAGGCAAGCCTTCTGTCCCCAGCTGTGATCCCAGTGAAAATCACCTCCCACACTACAATTAATGACAAGGAAAAGGCTCCCACTGGCACCAATGGTAACCTTCCTTACCTGTCAATAACCACAGCATTTTTAATCAGATTCATGGGTGGGGAGAAAACGGTAAAACCTTCCTTCCCTATGTGTTGTGATCTTGAGAAGAATTGTGCACACACTCTGGCTTTACTGTTAAAAACCACTGTAACCACATGCCTGATTGCCAGTGAAGCATTTATTGTGATATATAGTTTTGCCCTAGTACTCGGTGCTCTTCAGGAATGTGAGCAGGTGAACCTTGCAGGTGTAGTCTGAACCTTGCAGGTGTAGTCTGTCCCAAGGAGGGACTGAACCTTGCAGGTGTAGTCTGTCCCAAGGAGGACAGAAGGCTTCAGTTGAACTCCAGATGTGGTGAACTCCAATTGGAGCTATCTGAGGTACTGCAACTCCAGCACATGCTACCTGCCTGCTCCAGTTTGTGGCCAGGCCAACGTAGAATGGACAAAGCAATGGACCAAGCAATGGACCAAGGGACTGGCTGAAGTTTGAACTGCAAGAGGATTTTCTCCAAAAACACTTTGGCTGGGACTGGGAAAACAGAATTACCAGCAAAATCCCTGTGAATGGTTTCTCTCATCCCTTAAGTCAGCCTTCCCCAACATGATGACCTCCAGATGTTGTTAGACTCTAATTCTCATCTGCCCCAGCCAGCATGGCCAATGTTCAGGAATTATGAGAGTTGTAGTTCAACACCAGGAGGGCACTAAGTGGGGGAGGGCTGTTTTCAGCAAGCCCCCCCCTCCACAAAGTTTTAATGTCAACTATACAAGCTTTCCCATAGAATCGAGTTAAGTGGGATCTTAGCGACCATCTAGTCCCATGGATGGCATCACTTATGAAACTTGTTTCTCTTATGCTCTGGGAACAAAACAGCAGAGACTGTCATCACAAAAGTATGTTAGCTGAAAGGATGAAGCAGAGCAAAAATAACCCACACTTATGATGGAGAAAGAAGGCATTGGAAGACTTCTATTTTTACAAAATAAATGTTGATATATGATGTATTAGTTGCTTGCATCTAATTGATTGTTGGATAAAATACAAATCTCTAAGGTTGTCTAAGGATGGTAAGTTACACTGGCCCTTTAGTTATAAGATTTAACTTATCCGGCAAGTTGTAGCTGACACTGAAACTTTTCACAGCAGAATAGCTAATGAGTGAGATCATCGAGAAACAAAGAAAATGTACAATCAGATCTTTGGAACATGCAGCTGCCTGGTAGGTAATCCCTTAGCAACTTCTGTTGCCATGGCAAAGGCTGCCTTGCGTGGATTTTGAGCGTTATTACACTCCAGCAGCACATTGCAGGTGTGATCAGATTTGTGAATAGATAGATTAAATGTTGAGAACATGGCTGCAAAAAGTACTGAATGAATCTTTAATCTATTCCATTATATTTTCATGAGTAACTTGAGAGTATGTACCAGTATAATGTGAACCAGTAACATAACAGAAGAAAAATAGTGATGCTTGTCTCCATCAGTCCAGGGAAACATGAACACATTAGAGCTCTTTTTAGATCATTTATTGGTCCCCATCAGTATTTCATAAAATGATTTCCACCTCCCTGCCCCGCAAGCAGAACAGACGCAGATGCAAAGGAACTGTGGCTTGAGCTGCAATTCAAAATAAAATATTGACTGCAATCCTACAGCTAAATGTGGTCTGGTTGGCAGGCTTTAGGAAACTGTGTAAGTGTGGAGGGTCTATGCTGATGGAACCTTCCCCAATATGCCCATGAGAAGTTCTGCTGGTGCAGCTGCCTGCCAATGGTGTTCTGGGGTCAGTAAGGGGCCACAAATGTGGTTTCCCAAGGGAGCATGTCAGGAGTGACCTTGAATCTGCAGGATCCAAAGCCCACTCATTAACCACAACACACCCACAAAATTAGACGGAAATTGCACCAAGTGGATGATGCACTTGCTCTCCTATAGAGTCTCCTTCTTCCTAAGTGTAGTATTGCTGTGCCCACCATTACATAAAATTTAGCAGATTTTGGATGAGCACATCTGTGTACAATGACCAACTTTCTAAACAGAAGATTCTGTTATAGTAATTTTTACTCCCACAAAATAGAAGAGGGAATTGATAACTGTGGACCAGTCAGCTGTTTAAAAGTTTCTAGTTTTTGAACTTAATATGAGTCTTTTTGTGAGAACTCTTTACTGTTCAGAAGTTTGCATGCAGCATATATCTCACACAGAGTGATTACAATTCATCTATACATTGTTGCTATAATAAAACTAGAAAAATCTATTTTATACAAGCAGTCCTTGAGAAAAATACTAGTTCTTGTTTGTTGTTATACTTACAGATAATGTGAAAATTGCAATAACTTGTTACTTTCTCATTTTTTAAGCTAAAAAGTAAGATTGACTTTAATTATGTTAACCCACATGCCTTCTGTGAGGACAGCAGTCACCCTAATGCCACAATCCAGGGCATATTCACCCTTCACCCTTATCAAATGGCTAGGTGTTCAGATGACCTTCACTGACATGAAACAGATAATCCATAGAATGCTACCTTCAAAGATAATATACAAGTAGAGCAAGTGAGAGGGAATATTTTTCTGAGATTTTCTTTTTTAAAGAAAGCATTGGCAGGCTGTCCTTTTTTGCACTGGAGAGGGGGAGGATGCAGCCTTAAGAGCACAGGAAATGGTTTCAAAAATGGCAGGGAATTATTGTTGCTGATTCAGCGGCGACATTAACCTTGCAGGTCTCCACAAGTTTGAGTGCTTATGCACTCTGCTGTTACAGGGAGAGAACAACATCTAACAAAGTAAGGTGAATTTGGAAAGGCCTTGAAGGCTGACTACTGCTTCTGATGCCCATGCTTATTTGTGCTGCCACATCCTCTACAGCAGTCACTATCACAGAGGAAGTGCTAACAGTGCTGATCACATTTCCCTCAGCATGCTGTGTTTTACACTGGGAAAATGCAGTGCCCTACAAGTTGTCCCACACTTCTTCAAGGAAGAACATCTGGATCCCCTGAAACACTTGAGGAACCACATGCATCTCTCCAAACAGTGATCTGGATAAGACCTGATGAATGCCAAGTAGTCACCCACCCACTTGAATGAGACATTTAGGGCAAGGGTGAGGAAGCTCCCCTTTTCTCTTTAAGCTCAAAGGTAATTTGTAGGGAGTTGTATGCCAGTGGTGGGCATGACCTGAGAGATGCCATTTGTAGCATTGCATAGCTATGTGTTTGTGTTCTTAACCTTTCCTCCATTTATCTATCCATTCCCCCCTTGCCATTAACACATGTTGGAGCAGATCACTTGCAAAGGGATTCTCCCCCCATCTTTTTGGCTCTGTCCATTTCCTCAAGCAATTCCCAGAGGGGTGGTGCAGAGAGCAACTGTGGGCCTGCAGCATCTGGAAGCCCACCTGAAATTAGCCTGAGGGCCATAGGTCTTTAGAAGCCATATGCTTAACTCTTTGTGTGAAGGCATCTTAACACCTGCCACAAACATTTTGCCATCAGCTTATGCAACAATCTGTTGTTTACAGTAGCACCCCAACAAACCATTGTGGGAGGTGGGAAATCCTCTATAGGATTTCATATCCTCTTCTCTGCCTCTGCCTCTGCCCCATCAATCCTCTTTAAAAGTCCCCCCCCCATGGGTAGGCAGGTCATTGTTGAATACTTCTTTGACAAGTTACTAAGATGATTACCAATAAATTATAAACACAAACCATGTTTTTGAGAGACACATGCAATAAAGAAAAAGCCAGTAAGCTTCATTGTCAATAAAATGATTTACCTTTGATTGACAGACTTTAATAATAGAAGGCAACAGTTTCCTTTGGGGTCTGACCCACAGAACCAGGACTGAAAAATGGGGGGGGGGGAAGCTGGGGATGCAATGTTACAGGCTTAAAATACATGGAACATGAGAGCCAATGAACTATTGCCTATGAAGAAGAAAGGAAGGAAGGAAGGAAGGAAGGAAGGAAGGAAGGAAGGAAATGGAGTATGGGGTGTTAGGTTTAATAATAATTAGAAATCAAATTAATACCAATACAGTACTAATATTTTTTATGTATATAGCACCTTAAGGTTTCAAGGAGGGTCACACGATGTAAAAAGTAAATATGAAAATCAGTTAAAACAATGTTTAAAAATGTGCAGTCAGGTCGCTGAAGAACATTTCTTAGACAAGGCACAAGATAAATCAAAAGCTGCCTCTAGGCCCGGCCAGCAGGGGCATTTGCCGGCTCGTGTCCTTCACTGCCGTCCCGCTGCTTCCGCGCGGGAGCTCTCCAAGGTGCTGAACGTCAATAAACCAGCCAAGCAACAGTTTCAGCGTCCCAGGCACTCTCCAGCCTGCAAACTCGTGCATTCGTTTCTTATGGTTTTTTTTATTAAACGTTTTTAAGAACCTTCCCCTTTCTACCTGCCAAGTAAACAACAACGGGAGAGGACACTTTACCCCACTTTCCTCCAATGCCCCCTGCGCACCCTTCATTTCTAACCATTTCGGGACTCTTTTATCCCTCGCGCCCCAACCACAACGCAACGCCTTCCTCCAGATCAGCAAATCCTTGGGAGGGGAAGGGCAGTCTGCAAGTTTAAAAAGCAACAAAAAAGCCTTCTAGCGAAGGGTGAGGGTTCTTTTCTCTCCCGGACGGAAACTCGCCGCGCAAGTTGCAAACACTGTGTCTACATAGCTCCTCCTAAACGCAGAGATGAGCTCCTGCCCTTCTCTCTCCTTCTGTAAAACTGCTAGGACCGAGTATGCAACATGCAGCGAGCACCCGCTCAAACGCGCACGCATACTTTGCAAAAACGGATTATTCGCTCCCTGCCTTCCTTGCGGACCCAGATCTGCTCCAGAAGCTCGGTTTTTCTGTGTTTTGATTTGAAAGTAACGCGCAGGGTTAAAAAACAAACAAACCAGAGAAAGAGGCGGGAGCGAACGAGCAGTCTGCAACTAAGAAAGCTCCGGGTTACCTGATCCGCCTTCTCCTCCACCTTCCTTGCCGGGCGAGCAAATGCAGCTGGGTTAGCCGCAGATCTCTCGCGCGGCTCCCATCTCTCGCCTGTGCGTCGCTCCAGCCTCAGACGCCACGTATTATGGACACCCGGCGAGCTCGGCGCGACCCGTGCCTGCGCACTGAGAGCCTCCGGGTGCTGCGCAGGAGGCGGAGCCGCCGCCGCCGCCGCCGCCGCCGCCACTTCCTCGAGCGGCTCAGTAGGACTCTCGGCTGCCTTCGGTCTGCAGGCCTCGCTTGAAAGACGGGACTGCGGCTAGGCAGTCCTAACCCCATTTAGCAGGGAGGGAGCCCCGTTGAATTCGAAAGGACTTACTTCTGAGTAGACACGGTTAGGAAGGCGCTGGGAGGAGACCCGCCTGCTGTTCGCTCTTCTGTTTCGCGTGCATAAGAATAATAGAATCGTAGTTTGGAGGGACCCCAAAGATCATCTAGCCTAACCCCCGGCAGTGCAGGAATCTCAGCTAAAGCATCTATGACAAATGGCCATGAGAGATGGACAGGTTCAGCTGTGGCGTCCAGCCATTAGTCACAGACGTCATAAGTTATAGGGGCCCTTCGACATTATTATTATTGTTGTTATTGTTGTTATTATTATTAATCAATCATTGTGTTAGTAGCCCACCTTTTCTCCAAGGTGCATGCATGCTTAATAATAATAATAATAATAATAATAATAATTTATTTGTACTCGATCCATCTGACTAGGTTTCCCCAGCCACTCTGGGCAGCTCCCAACATAATATTAAAAACACGATAAAACATCAAACATAAAAAACTTCCCTACACAGGGCTGCCTTCAGATGTCTTCTAAAAGTCAGATAGAGCAACTGAGAAATCCAAACCCTTGATCTTTGTCCTAAAGGGGATCTACAAGGAATGGAGGTGTCGTTCCACCCAGCATTACCCAGTTCTGCTAGACTCCACCAGTGGGAGAGCTCTGCCACTGTTGGTGAAGCCCTGCTAGTGAGGAACACCACAAACCACCCTCCTAAAGGCAGACAGAAGCTATCACTGGCAGCATCCTCATCAGCAGTAGCTGGAGGAAATGTTGGTGTTCTTAATTAATTGCTTGTGGGTTTTTTTTAAGAACTCAAAGTGATATACGAAAACAAGGATTAAAAATGGATATATAACAGGAATAAAAGCAACCTGTAATACTCACAATCATATGCATAAAAGAGCAAATCCAACCCTACCCACCCACCACACTAAAAATATTCAGAGAATTAAACTCCAAAGGTCTGGGTGAATAAAAAGTGTTTTTACCTGGGGTTTGGGGGGGGGAGGTGATGAAACTGATTTCCAATAAGTGCCCCCCTTTATTTCCATAACAATTCATTGAGTCTGTACACTAAATAGTGACACCAGGGACCTAGGAGGTACAACGCTTGTCAGTCCAATCCCTGCACAGCTTCATCAGGGCTGACCTGAAGGCAATTGGAGCAATTTGGCCAAACTGGGCCCCGTGTGCCGCTCCTAAGGGGGCCCCCGCACCAGGGCAATCTAGATGGATTTTATTTATAAGATTTTGCAGACTTTGGCTGTGAACTGGGGCCCTACAAAAAAACAACAACCTAAAATTGGGCCCCACTTCAAATTGGGCCCCACTGGCTAGCTCTGAGTCTCATAGTTGCTGGGTCTGAGTTGCCCTGCCCTTGCATGAAGTATTGGGTTTGCAATTTGGGGAGAGGGGAGACTGCAGTACAGGGGAGAGGGCAGGCTGGCGAGGCCCCCTAGATTTAGAGGCCCTAGGCTTCAGCCTACTTAGCCTACCTCGGGTTAAGTCCTTAATTCGTTCTTAACCTGAAACTGTTCTTAACCTGAAGCACCACTTTAGGTAATAGGGCCTCCCGCTGCTGCTGTGCCGCTGGAGCACGATTTCTGTTCTCATCCTGAAGCAAAGTTCTTAACCCGAGGTAATATTTCTGGGTTAGCGGAGTCTGTAACCTGAAGCATATGTAACCCGAGGTACCACTGTACATAAATCCCACACTGCTGGGAAGTAATATAGTCATCTGAGAAATAAATAATACAATACATTATAAGCAGAGAATGTCAAGTTATGTATGAGCACATAAGGTTATTTCTTTGCCCCAGATCTGCAGCATCAGAGAATATAGAGATAGTATCTTTCAGTGTTACTTTCCATACAGAAATAGGTTTCTTAATGGCTGGCTCATTGTTTGTTTGTGCGTTGATATCTTGCCTTTAAGCTAATAATAAACTCAGGACACTTTAGAAATAGAAATCACATCAAAGATTAAAATGATAAAAACAAACACCATAAAAGAGGACATCACACAGAACAAATGGACTTTGTAGAGCAGGGGAGGAACCTGTGCCACCCCCACCAATGTTGTTGGACTCCCCATCAACACCAGTCAGCACGGTTAATGGTTAGGATGACAACATCTGGAGGGTCACAGGTTCCTTATCCTTGTAGTATAGAACACATCTGGATCCTGCTGCTTGAGAATCATTCATTTTAGTAAGGAAGCAGCTCACTGAGAATAACAAACTGAATGGCCCTAAACAGGCAATGCCAATGAGATGCCAAGAAGAGTGGAATAGCACAGAGGGCATTTCAGTTATTCTCCAAGGCAACCTTCCCCAGCCTTGTGCCTTGCAGATGCTTTGAACTACAAGTCCCATCAGCTGTGGTCTGTGATGGCTGGTGCTGATGGGAGTTATAGTCCAAAATATTTGGAGAGCAAGGAGTTGCTCTGAGGTTTCCTGGTACAGTCATACCTCGGGTTACAAATACCTCGGGTTACAAACACTTCGAGTTACAAACTCCGCTAACCCGGTAGTAGTACCTCGGGTTACGAACTTTGCCCCAGGATGAGAACAGAAATTGCGTGGTGGTGATGTGGCGCCAGTGGGAGGCCCCATTAGGGAAAGCACACCTCAGGTTAAGAACAGTTTCAGGTTAAGAATGGACCTCCGGAATGAATTAAGTTCATAACCCGAGGTACCACCGTAATCATATCCTTAGCACATATCTAGAGAAAAGTCTCCATTGATCATACCAAGCTTTCTGCATCTTTAGATCTTTTTTTATAGAGCAGGTGTAGGGAACCTTTGGCCCTCCAGATGTTGCTGAACTACAGCTCCCATCATTCCTGCCAATGGTTATGCTTGCTTGGAATGATGGGAATTGGAGTTCAGAAACAGCTGGAAGACCAAAGGTCCGAGGCAGTCTTAAATCTAACAGGTAAATGCTGCTTTTGTTTTGTTGGTTTTCCCAGAGACTTTCATTTTGTTGTTGCTGTTTTCTAATGTATGGTACTAATTGCCACTTCAAAGGAATTAAGCCTTTGCAAAATAATTAATTAGCATTTCAAAAACAAGCCTTAATTGCCTCATTTCTGTATGTTGAACACAAAGAAGTAGGCTCTGCGGAGAATGCAATTAAATCCCACTGCTTGAAGGCCCTTTTCGTGTTGGATGATTAACATGATGGTAGGCTTTGACTTGGTTAATGGGCATTTGCTACCTTAATCTGTTGAGTTGCAGAGAAACCTTGTGGTTAAGCAGAGTCCTCTTTTCAGCCTCAGGTGTGACAAGTAAGATGGTAGCAGAGTGTTCATAGGCTGAAAAGGAATTCAGGCCACTTTCAGGCTCCCAGTACATTTTCGAGCATAACTCAAAGTGTTGGTGCTGACCTTTAAAGCCCTAAATAGCCTTGGTTCTGTATACCTGAAGGAGTGTCTCCACCCCCATCATTCAGCCCAGACACTGAGATCCAGTTCCGAGGGCCTTCTGGTGGTTCCCACACTGCGAGAAATAAAGCTACAGGGAACCAGGCAGCGGGCCTTCTCATTAATGGTGCCCACCCCGTGGAATGCCTTTCCATCAGATGTCAAGGAGATAAAGAATTACACAACTTTTAGAAGACATCTGAAGGCATCTATCAGGAAGTTTTTTAATGTTTGGCATTTTATTATTTTTTATATTTTGCTGGAAGCTGCCCAGAGTGGCTGGGGAAAGCCAGCCAGATGGGCAAGGTATAAATGATAAAACTATAATAATATTATTATTGTTGTCTAACTGAATATTGCATCACCTGACAAACCCCACATTCTAGATTACCCTCTCTCCACTTGGGTCACATGCACACCATACACAGGTGGTAGTATGCTTAAAGGACACACTGGGTTTCATAAAGTATGTGAAATGAAGGCTGCAGTCTTACTTGGGCAGCGGTAACCAACATTACCAGCTATAGATGTTGCTATGTTCCAACTATCACTAGCCCAAGGGAGCATGGCCTAAGCTTAGGGATGATAGAAGTTGGAGTCCAACAACTTTTGGAAGACACCGTGTTGGCTACCCGGGTGTTAAGTCCTATTGAAATAGATTGGACTTCTTAATAAATATGCTTAGCATTGCAATGCCTCGTGTGTGTGTGTGTGTGTGTGTTTGCATTTCCAATTTCATTCACAGTAGCATTTGAAAATTTTGCAAAAAGAAACCATTGTGGTGCATGTCACTACAGATAATGACTGCGCTGTAGACCTGTTTTTTGTTTTAAGTACTCTGCTAAGTGTTTTGGTTTAAGAAGCAACTCCAGAAAAAAGTGGCACCCTCAGCCTACATTCATTTTGTTTTCTTAGCCACAGAGAGCAGAAGCTTAAGGAATTATCTTCTGCACATTTTGCACATCCTGTTCCGTTCCTGTTCTTCTGGTTCTTCCTTGTTACACCTTCTCAGAAGCAATTTTGGAAACCCTGGAGGCCTGTGCTGTGCTGTCTCATTCTTGCTGTAGTAGACGATCAGACAGTATGCTCTCAGCCCCTTGACTCATAGGCTGCACTCCACTAGACACATTTACCTGGATGTAAGCCTCTTTGAACTCAGGCTGAATCTACACACAGGGTGGGGGGGGAATGCTAAAAACAAGTCATAAATTAAATCATTATAACAAAAAGGGGAAAAAACCTATGTAAAATCGCATAGACAAATTTTGTGCTCTGCAGCGCCATCTAGTGTTGGATCTTTCCAACAGTTACAACAATATAACTGACTGAGTGTAGCTGAATCCTCAGGGGGACTTACTTCTGAATAAACATTATAGGATAGCCCTGTTAGTCCTTTTGACATTTCACTGCAGTACTACCACCTCTCTGACAACATCTAGGAATCTAAATGAGATTTTTTTTTGGAATTTTAATTTTATTTTAAAGAAGGGATCTCATTCAACCTTCTGGATCAGAACAAAGGCCTATCTAGTCCAGCATCCAATTTTCCACCAGTGGCCAACCAGATGTCCATGGGAAGCTTGTAAGGAGAACAAGACGCCTAAAGGTCTTTCCTGCTTGTTGTGACCCAACAACTGGCATCCAGAGTCATGTTGACTCAGCTTCTGAACCTAGTCTAGGAGTCTTGGTGACTAGTGGCCACTGATGGCCTCACCAACCAGGAAATTAACTAATCCCCTTTTCCTAACATTCACCTTACATCAAATACCTTAACATTAAATATCCCAAGATTCATCGGCCTCGCCTCCTCTTTCCCCTTTGTGTTTGAGGTAGCTGGCTGGATTTCAGGAAAATGTTCCAATAGAAGATGACAAGCAATATGGCAAGAGTGTGCATAAATAGCAGTGTTCCCTGGCCAGTGACTTCTCAAGGAAACTTCATAAGGAAGGGCGTACCGAATGATCCAGGGGAGAATACAGTGGAGGAATCAAGCCCAAATTAAAGCTGTCCTGCGACAGTTGGCATGGGAAGGCTGTGGACATACTTCAGAACTGTTTGTTCTTGTAGACAGGAAAACCCTGAAATACCAGCCTCTCGTTTTTGATTGATTAAGGAAGTCCTTGGTAGCAGGCCGAGGCTTTGTGGGGTTTTATGGCTCAGGGAATGCCAATTCTACGGAGGGCAAATATTATAAAAGGAAGTTCGTTGCCAAGCAAAGGGCTCTCTAAAAATGCAGCCATTTACACTGTTTAAAGGGGCATTATGCAATCATTCAGAGAGGCGAAAACTTCAAGGGAGGAGACAACTTCTTAAAAATAGTATTGTTTTAACGGTGTCATTTACCGAAAATAAATAACTCCTGCATCTTTAATTAGTGTTACTTGCCAAACAACAACTTTCTGGTATTTGGCGGTTAGGCATTGGAATCTGTGTTTGGTGGATGGAAGGGCAGGGTGTGGCCATCGCCTACCCCTTCCTTATGGATATTCCGTTAAAGGAATCTGATGGTCGTGGATCCTGTTCGATGCCCTGCTGTGGCTGGAGGCCATGGCACGACCCCCAGTGACATCAGGGGAGAGCTTACAGTTGTATTTGCATCAACAGGCTCCCCCTACTGGTGATTAACCCCTGTTAGACTTGCCCCTCCCTGAGGGCGGAGTCGATCATTGGTGTTCTTCCAATGCCTAAGCCAATACCTCTCACATGCTGTAATCAATAAAGTTGTGGCCTTTTCTAGCCCATTAACCTTTAAATCTGTGTCACTGTGTCTTTCTTATCCACAAGCGTGGCGGGAGGGTCCTCGAATCGCAAGTGATACTGGATTTCCATTTCAGTGCAGAAACAGGGAGATCTCGCTTTAAGGCCCCATTCTGAAAAATAGCTCACACATCCTAGCCTTGCCCCCTAGCACCCAGATGTTCAGTGTGAATGTCTGCGGAGGGGGAAACCTTTGGTTATGTATGAAGGTTCCCTCCTTGAAGTCATATGCGTTGAATGGGCAGACACCAGGGGGGCAGAGCGGCTCAAAATGCATGGCACCGGGCGTGTGAGGGGTACTGCCACCTGAAGTACTTGCCATTTTACCCTTACGGATTAGATGCTTTGAACCAACCAGTTCAAATTCCAGCATGACAAGAAAAGCCCAAGCCCATTTCCCCCGTTGTTTAAGTGGTTGTGATGCCTGTAGCACCATGGGATTCAAACAGATGAATAAATGGAACTGCAAAGTTTCCTGTTAGCCAGTCGAACCTTAATAGGAACTGGCTCTCCACCCACTCTTCCTAATCCTTCAAAAGTGCTGAGGAATGCGCACACCCGACTCCTTTGTGATGGAGGCTTTTGCCTGCGTCCCAGAGGCTATAATTGGGAACCGTTGGGGACCATTTTCTACTTGCTGACTCATCTGTGTCCAAAATAAAAGAAGGTTGCATTTTTTTCTAGGCCATGGAAAATCAGCCCTCACTTTTCTCCCTTGAAAAAGTTGATTCCCCCCCCCAAAAAAAAATAGAACCAGGATTAATACGTTTTCACAAACCACAGCATCACATAATCTGCAGTCCTTCAACCCCTTAAATTAGTCTTGTCAGCCATGAATATGACACACTAATCCATACAGCAAGCATTTGAAGCCATAATCCTCTGAATCGGTTGGCAATTAGGTTTTAATGTTTTACAACCTGATCCTAGGCACATTTCCTCAGAAGTAAGTCTTATTTAGTTGAATAAGGCTTACTCCAAGGTAAGGCTCCAGACTTATGATAAATTACATATAGGACTGAATTTGAGCCAGGGCCTGCTCCCAGTGACTGGTCTGGCAACAGAAATATATTAAGTAATAATAGATAAATTCCTCTGAGCAATATATAGAGGAACACTCTTCTTTTTAAAATCACACTGAGTTTCTAGATCCATACACTGAGATTTTTATTTAAGGTACTGTATTTATATATGACTTAATTGCTGAAGTCTCTAAGTGGTGTACATAAAAAGCATACAATGGATGAAATAAATGAGAACAAGACTTCCTAGCCATATTTGATCTCTGAGAGCTATTTTTTTAGATATCCATCTTAGACTCTATGGCAGGTGTGAGGCTTTCCAGCTATTGCTGAACTACAACTCCCACCAGCCCTTGCCATTGGCCAATCTTGCCAGGGCTGATGGGAGTTGTAGTTCATCAGCATCTGGACGTCCAGAGGTTCTATGGATTGTTTTATGGATGGTTTCTAGAGTCCTCAAGCCCCTCTCTGGATCCAGCCAGTGTTTCCTTCCTTGTTGCACCAAACCAGCCGGCTGAGGCCGAGCAATAACATCCTGCTGTGAAGCCCCATCAAGCATTAATGCTCTCTCCCCATAATGGCACTTACAGACATTAATGTGCTTGAGAGCAGTTGCTTGAAACAGTGCTAAAATAGAAAAGAAAAGCCCAGCACAGTAATGGGGAAGAAAATTGCCCCCTTCCTTCAAGAGTGCTACTTCAAGGACATCAAAAGGGCAGCAACCAGGATATGCAGGTTGTGATTTTCCTAAAGGTTTTTCGGGCTGCTACCACACAAAGATAGGGGGTGTCTTGGGAGCCAGAAGAAAACAATGCTTGAGGGTGGTGGGGGACCCAGCCTGTGGGCTAGCAATTCAGCACCCTTGCTCTAGAATTATAGTGCAATACTGCACATGCTTATTTGGGGAAAAAAGTTGCACTGAGTTCAATGCGGCTTGCTTCCAGGTAAGGTGCAATCCTAAACAGAACAAACTTCATTGAATTTTGTGGTGGTTATGTGTAAGGAGGATTGCATAGGATTGTTCCAGGTCTTGATTTAAAAACAACAACTGCTCGAAGCATTTCATATAAGGTGCACAGAAGTGATGGACAGACAATACCACAATAAGCTAACTGGAACTCAAAGCCAGCACCAACAATACTGAACTAGATTGCCATGAACTGGCAGGACTTTGGGGAGGAGGTAGAGGAGCAAGAGGATCCTGGCGAGGGGTGCAGCTGGGAGTGGGTCACACAGGAGCAAGCTGGGGATGAGGAAGTTGAGCTTGGTATAGGTAGTACTCATGGGGTGACAGGGAAGATGAGGGGCCAGGGGCCAGTGCACAGGAAGATGAGCAGCAGGACCCCTTGCCAGAGAGGCCCCCATCCCCATGAACATGGCAGGTCCTGAGATGTAGGGAACAGCGGGAGGGGCACACCAAGAAGCAGAGGCAGGCCTGCAGCCTAGTTCACTGGCTGGCCAGGTGGGGAAGGAGGCATGTGATTCCTCAGCTGGGCAAGCTGAGAGCAGGTGAGGGTCACATGCCTCATCAAGCCCAGATGCTGCAATCAGAAGACAAAGTATAAGAAGGCAGCAGAGCTGAGGAGCTGTGTCTGCTCTACTTGGCTTGGATATTCCTTGGGCCTTCGCGGGTTTCTACGATGTGGGTGTGACACTGGATTGCATCCTGACTTTGGACTTGGCTTGACCCTGAACCTCGTTTCCTGACTTTTGGCCTTCAGCTTTGGATCTTGGACTGTGGACTTTGTGGATGCTGATCAACCCTCGGCTTTTGGACTTGGTGTTGGCACCGTCAGCCTGTCTGTCTGTCTGTCTGTCTGCCAGCCAGGTAGGCCACGGGATCAGGACACAGATGAATCATTCATCTGACTCGGTATGCTTCCTATGTTCTTATGATTAGAAACTAATAATGCAGACCTATCCCTCCTTCATACACCAAAAATGTAAGCTTACAGAAAAAGCACCTCACATTTTAGATTTTAGGGCAGCCTTGACTTGTTTGCAGATTGTGAACGGTGGGGAACATCTGGCCCATTCTAACTGGGCTTAGCAGGGTTCTTCATTTTCCTGCAAGTCTATTTTCTGCAGACCAGTCATTTACTCCACATCTGACAACATATGTGATATCAGATGTGGACAGGTAAAGTCTACAAGGGAAGAACCAGGAGATTAGTGCTTTGAGACGGGTGATTGACAGATGGGTGGTCCCACCTCCTGTCAAAATGGGCTATGGGGGATGGGGTGATGCAGATCCAGGACCTCTGGTTGACCCCTTTTGTATTTATTTGATGCGCCTCCTATTCAGGTTTCAGTGCTGCTTGAGGAAGGCAGCTGCCTAGCTCCAGAACTGTCTAAGAAGCCTTGAATTTCTTTAATGATAGAACTCAGTCTTCTACTGTGATCTGATAATTAAGTCCTTCAAGGTAATTGGATTACAGGAGGTAATTATCTGGCAGGCTTTTAAAACCTCATCAGGTGTCCAAAGGCTGCTCTGGGAGCAAAACTCAGAAACTGATGGGTTTTCCTGAGGGAATCTGAAGATTTGCAAAAGCACACCTTAAACCAGGGGTAGGCAACCTAAGGCCCGGGGGCCGGATGCGGCCCAATTGCCTTCTCAATCCGGCCCATGGACGGTCCGGGAATCGGCGTGTTTTTACATGAGTAAAATGTGTGCTTTTATTTAAAATGCTTCTCTGGGTTATTTGTGGGGCATAGGAATTCGTTCTCCCCCCATTCCCCCCCCAAATATAGTCTGGCCTACCACATGATCTGAGGGACGGTGGACTGAATAAGGTTGCTGACCCCTGCCTTAAACCACACATTTAAAAATGTTGAGAATGAAGCTCAATTTTAAATAATGTTTTCTCAAAGAAATACAAATTTGCTTTTTAAAAACAAGTCTTCCTTGCAGTTGCTTATTTTTCCCAGTCCTTTCCTTTTCATAGTGGGGTTATTGCCTGTTTTTTGACATTGCAAAATGACCTGAAGGGCTTTGGCAGTATGTATAATATCAATGCAGTAAGTGGATAAACAAGGGATGCGGGTGGTGCTGTGGGTCAAACCACAGAGCCTAGGACTTGCCAATCAGAAGTCGGCGGTACGAATCCCCGCAATGGGGTGAGCTCCCGTTGCTCGGTCCCAGCTCCTGCCAACCTAGAAGTTCGAAAGCACGTCAAAGTGCAAGTAGATAATAGGTACCACTCCAGCGGGAAGGTAAACGGTGTTTCTGTGCGCTGCTCTAGTTCGCCAGAAGCGGTTTAGTCATGCTGGCCACATGACCCAGAAGCTGTACGCTGGCTCCCTCGGCCAATAAAGCGAGATGAGCGCTGCAACCCCAGAGTCAGTCAAGACTGGACCTAATGGTCAGGGGTCCCTTTACCTTTACCTTTAAGTGGATAAACAGGCAAGTTGGTGGTACTGGCGGGCTTTTCAGCTTCCATCTTGAAGTCATGTGCAGTTATCCTGTCTGTAGTCACTGAAAGGAAAGCATTACATAATTTAATTTCAGCATAATGTCAATAACAATCTGTACTGCCTAATTGGTACTTGGATGTAGGTTGTTCCCACTGAAAGTAGCCCATGGCCTCAGTCAATTTATGCAGTGGTTAGGCAGCAAGATCCCTGCCCCCCCCCAAAGGACCACTTAATCACTTTGAAATATATATTCATCTACCATGCCTTGTCCATATTTGTGATGAAGATGCAACTTGTGCTGCTTTCTACCATTGTTTGATCCCTGACCCCACCCCCCAAAAAGTTCCAATTATTTGATCTTACTTTCTTTACACTGTGTGGTCTTTTTCAAAATCCCTGGAGAAAATCCTCCAGGCTGGTGTTTTATTGAGGGTGTATTCCACAACGTGTTGTTGACACAAGGAGCACGCACTAGTGGTAGATTTATTCTGCTTTATTAATTGCTAATCCTCCCCCAATGTTACCACATTATCTAAGCCCGTTGGGGATATAGTATAATGAAAGCAGGTCAAATACCAAACCAGAATGCTTGCGATATAAAAAGTGGTGGGATTTCAGCAGGAAGTTACAAGAGATGAAAGGTTTGCAGGTGCAAATGGTGTTGAAAGTGCGATTGCATGCGACCTCCCCGATAGCATCACAAGCACAAATAGTCGTGAATGCATAACAGAAAGGATGTGTGGAGGGGCCCATGACTAATACAATGACCCCAATGAAACACTTATTGCTCAGTCATATAGAGTGGTACCTCAGTTTTTGAACAGCTTAGTTCCTGAACAACTCGGAACACGAATGCTGCAAACCCAGAAGTAGGTGTTCCAGTTTTTTAACCAGAAGCCGAATGTGCTCCTGAGCTTCCGTTTTCACTGTTGTGCACATCATTTGAGTCCCCCACATAGTAATTAAGGCTTTCCCCCTCTCATTTTACCCTTAAGTCCCCCCATTGTAATTATGGTTTTTTTCATCCCGTTTGTACCCTTGAGCAGCTAATTTAAGTCCCCTCCCCCTATCGTAATTAAAGCCTTCCGTTTCTGATTGCAGTGTTCTGAGGTGATATTTGGTGCTTGTATTTTTTGTGTTTTTGTTTGTGTGGCTTTTTCATTTTTGTGGCTTGTTTTTCGTTTTATGATTGTGTGACTGCAGAAATGGATAAAAGTCCCCCCTCCAAACAATGACTATCATCAGTGCAGGTAAGAAAACATTTTCATTTTTATCATCTACAATACTGTCTTATTTTATAGTACAGAACATTGATTATTGCTTTCATTTTATGGATCAATGGTATCGTTAGATAGTAAAACTCATGTTAAATTGCTGTTTTAGGGGTTATTTTCAAAAGTCTGGAATGGATTGATCCATTTTGCATTACTTTCTATGGGAAAGTATGCCTTGGTTTTGGAATGCTTTGGTTTTGGAACAGACTTCCAGAACTATTAAGTTTGACAACCAAGGTACCACTATACTTGTCTATTCATAGAATCATAGAATTGTAGAATTAGAAGGGACCCCGCAGATCATCTAGCCCAACTCCATGCAATGCAGGAATCTCAACTTATTTAGAAGTAAGAGTCACTGAGTTTAATGGGCCTTGCTCTTAGGTCAGAATTATAGGGTTTAACAGTATTTTAAACACCAGTTTAGCAGGTTCAGCACATCCTTAACATTCAGAGAAGTACAAATTTCCCCTTAGTGACCTTGGGCTTTAGCTGAAGGCCAACTCTAAGGTTGCCTCAGCAACCTAATCCTTCAACTTCTTTCTCTCTGCACAAGGTGAGAATAATTTCCTGCTTGTCAGCAACAGAAAGATTAGTTTTGTAAGGTGCCAGTCTACTAATAAATTATTGCTCCCACCAGGAAAGAGAACTGGGCTGATTTACCTAAGTTGTGTCCCTCAATTTAATTCATGTTAACACTTTTTGTCTTAACCTATGAGACTTTGGGGAAGAAGAGAAGATACAAGTTCTAGGTGTTGTGGATGCTTAAAGTAACTCTAAGCTGAGATGTAGATTTACTGTATGCAGCGCTTGACACGGGAAACTCTGGTTATTGTTTCAGAGTCTTTTCCCATAGTCCGATCCTTTGCATGTCTACCTGGATGTAAATCCCACTGCGTTCACTTGCCTAAGGGATGAGAGAGGAATTTCGCTTCTCATCGAAAGGTGAATCTACTCAATTCACACCTTCCAAACCACTACATGAACCAAAATGCAGCTATCCTTTGAAATTTGCACTTCTCCGAATGTTGCAAGGCAGTTCTTCAGCCAAGCAATGTGTACCAAAAAGCATATATCCAAGGTAACTCATGCATTAAAATGCGTATGTTGGAGAAAATAACTCACAGCAATGTATTTGATTAAGAGAAATTGCTTTGTAAAAACGTTAGGCAAACGTGCATGAGAATGTGTATACGACAGGAGAAATTTGCACTGAAATGCTGTTGAAATCGAATGAGGACTTAAGGGGGGAAATCACAAACTTCTGTGGAAAGCTGAATTTAAGATTGGGTACACGAGAAGCTGAGAGCACTTAAAGCAGATAGATGCAGGGATCCCTTTGGGGGCTTAGCACAATATCAGAATTTTGGACGGATCTAGCCAGAGGGTAGGGCTGGTCCAAGACATTTTGACACTTAAGGTGAGCCACAAAATGGTGCTTCCCTCCCTGCCAGGGAAGAAGGGATGAGTGAACATCTACACTAGATTATGCTGTCCCTGTGAATCCCGCCACCTGAGGCCTCATGGGTGGGCCGGCCCTGTTTACTGGTACACGAAGGTATGGGAATCAGCCCTACTAGTATCTAATACAATCATCTTCCATTAAGAAGGAAGAAATCACTTTCAGTTCAGATCATACCTCTTCAGTGGTTCCTTTGATTTTCTGTCTTGTTCTTAGCCTAATGTTAGGGCGTTTCTGCTCATGTATCAAACCTAACCTTTCTGTTTTGTTTCTTGGCCTATGCACTTACTCAGACAACCATGGGGACAAACTGAAATTTGCTTTCTTTGGTCCCATAGTGGTGCTCATTTGCAGCTTAGCTTTTCTCAACACTCCTCCCATAGCTAGCTACAACTCTCTACATTTGTTAGCTGTTCCATTATCTACCTGCTCTTACATTTTCTACTAGAAAATGCCTCTAACGTTTGGCTGGCTGCACTCATCTAATGTGAACCTGCTCCTGCTCCTAATCTAATTTAGTTGGACTGCAGCTCAATTTGTGGTCCTCCAGTTTTTTGCCACTTCTGGAAGGAAGCACTTGCAATGTGCAACTAACCATCTCTTATTTATTCTGCAGTGATAATGAATTAAAAAATAATCATGCAGCTGCTCAGCCGCAGCTCTGGTGTTCTCTCCTCTGAAATTCCATTGACATAAATGCATTCTATTGCTCATGTGATCTTTCCGTGGCAGGGTTGAGTCTGTATTTTAGGTCCTCTTATGGTAGCTGCAGGTTTGCTTGGTCTTGTATACTGCGAATCAGCATTATTTTGTCTTCATGCCACCCAATCACAACCACAGTATACCTGCAAAATGCATTGATAACACAGCTTCCTTCAAAGAACCATGGGAACTGTAGTTTTCTTCACACAGGGCCACATTTCCAGGTGCCCTTAAACTACAATTCCCCATATTCTTGGGGGGGGAGCCATGTGCTTTAACTGTATCTTTATTTATTTATTTTTATGGGGTAGATGGGGGTTGTCAGTCTGGGAAGGTAGCCCATCTAGGAGAAGGAAAATTCTGATCTGAAACCTGCCCCGCCTTGTGGCTATATTCATTTGGGACTCTGTGGGATTTGTTTACAATTGCACATGATTGGGGCCAGGCTGTCCATCTGGGATCGCATCCACACCCATACATTTAAAAGCACATTTAATGCACCTTTAAAGCACATGGCTTCCCCCCAAAGAATCATAGGAAGTGGTGGTGGGTAATCAACCATTCCCAAGATTCTTTGGGAGAAAATGTGCATTTAATGTGCTTTAAATGTACAATGTGGATGTTACTTTTTCCTTATCTTTTATAATGGCGAATATCAATGACTTCCAGCAAAAGATAGTTGGGAGGATACATTTGAGACCTACTATAGGGCACCTTGGGACGCAGGTGGCGCTGTGGGTTAAACCATAGAGCCTAGGACTTGCCGATCAGAAGGTCGGCAGTTCGAATCCCTGCAACGGGGTGAGCTCCCGTTGCTCGGTCCCTGCTCCTGCCTACCTAGCAGTTCGAAAGCACGTCAAAGTGCAAGTAGATAAATGGGTACCGCTCCGGTGGGAAGGTAAACGGCGTATCCGTGCGCTGCTCTGGTTCACCAGAAGTGCCTTAGTCATGCTGGCCACATGACTCGGAAGCTGTACGTCGGCTCCCTCGGCCAGTAAAGTGAGATGAGTGCCGCAACCCCAGAGTCGGCCACGACTGGACCTAATGGTCAGGGGTCCCTTTACCTTTACCTTATAAGGCACCTTGGATGCTAACAGCCACTGTAGAAATGCTGAATGAGATTGCATTTTTGTTATTTCTCGTGTGCCGTTTTCCTCTAGATATACAGCAGAATCATTTATGGCAAAAGGAAGCAATCCCACCAATTAGCTCACGGGTGGGCTGGTATCTCAGTTGCACCCTCTGTTCCTCTTTTGTTCTTCAAAACAAAGACCTCCTCACACACCTGCGGGTGGGAGATAGCATTCTTGAGGAGAACTGCGGTGTGGTTAGTGAACATGTGCGCATCCAGCTGGGGGTTCATTGAAAACCGGAAAATCACCGTGCCTTGTTTGTGTGGGCCATGCCATTAACTCTAATTTTCAAAAGGACAACAGCTCTGCTGGCAAGATTTCACATCAGGAGAGGGTTGCGGAGTCACCGTCTAGCGCCTGTTGCTTTCTGTCTGGGTGTTGCCATGGGCACTGATGGAGAGAAAGAAACACTGAACATCAAAGCACTGGAAATAGGAGACAAATAGGAGATAATGCTTCCTGTGGCCCATTTAAAGGGAGGCGCTGCATTTGTCTTTTGTGATGGTGGGGGGGGGGAGAAGATGAAGCATACACTATGGTGCTTAAATATGGGCTTGTTTTGTGTTACTGAGGGCCCGATTTCTCAGCACAATCGAAATTGCTTTGGCTTTGTGTAAAGGCCATAGCTTAGTGGTAGAGCAGTAGAGCAGTGTTTCCCAACCGGTGTTCCGCGGCACACTAGTGTGCCGTGAGACATCGGCTGGTGTGCCGTGGGAGGGAGGCGGGCGAGTCGGGCGGTGAGAGGCGGCGGCGGCGAGGATCCGCGTCGAGCCGGGGGCGGCTCCGCGGTGGTGGTGCCGAGCGGCGGGGCAGCGCATGCAAAAGGGAGGAGCGCGAGACAGCGGAGGAGGAGGAGGCCGGCATGTCCGGGCAGCAGCAGCAACAACAGCAGCAGCAACTCCCGCCGCCGCCCCCTCCTCCGCCCGCTATCGCCGCCACCACCACAACAGCCGCCGCCGCCTCAGCTGCCGCCGTCCCTCAGTCCCTCGCTCTGCTGCCTCCTCCCCCCCACCCCCAAAGCTTGGAGGTTCCCCGGCAAGGGGGAGGGGAAAAAAGTGAAAACTTTCACTTTCGTGCGTCCCTCCCGGCGTGACGCTGCGCGCTGACGTCACGGGGCTGTAATGGTGGTGTGCCGCGAGATTTTTTTCATTAAACAGGTGTGCCGTTGCCCAAAAAAGGTTGGGAAACACTGCAGTAGAGATACTACTGAGCTCCATGAGTTTCATTTGGTATGAAGGCAACACCTCACTGGTTTTGCTTTACATCCTGACTGGAATTTGCCCAACTTAAACTCTGACAATGCCTCTTGCTTGTCTGGATGAAGGATACAGAGGGGACTGTGAATGTGTGCAGAAAGTAACCTACTCTACGTAAATCTAGTACTTTGTCCATTTTTCCTGTAGCCATGTCCACCGCTAGCATGCGCACCTCAGAATGTTGTCTGGAAGGGAGTATGGCCTTCAGGCTGGAAAAGCTCCCCCCCCCTGTTTTAGACCATTTGGGACCAGGCGGCCTGAAGCACCATGTGAATCTGTATGAGTATCTTTGAGGCTCTCCTTGTGAGCCCACCATCATTAGGCTGGAGGCACAGGGCCTTCTCAGTGATGGCCCCAAGACTGGCATGCTTGGCCCCAACACTGATGACTTTAACATAGGCCTTGATGAATGTTAAGATTCCAGTTACAGGTAGGTAGCCGTGTTGGTCTGCTGTAGTTGAAACAAAATTAAAATTAACAAAATTTAAAAATTCCTTCCACTAGCACCTTAGAGACCAACTAAGTTAGTTATTGGTATGAGCTTTTGTGTGCACACAAAAACTCATACCGATAACTAACTTAGTTGGTCTCTAAGGTGCTACTGGAAGGATTTTTTTTCATTTTGTTAAAATTCCAAATTGCTCTTAATTGATATTAATGCTGGTCCTTTGTCTTCTGATAGTCTCCTAATGTACTTTTTCTGTTGTCTTTTAACCTTATGGTATTTTTCTCCATCAATACTATTTTGTTGAATGCTGTGATAACTCTTGAATATGGTGCTGTGTGTTAGATAATACTATTACTATTTCATTATTTGAAATGTTCTATTTTGTTTTTTAACCTGTTGGGAGCTGGCTTGAAAGGCAGCCTATAAATGTTTGCTTTACTTGCTTTTATTATTGTATGATCGATTGATAATGGTATGATTATATTGTTGTAACCTGCCCTGGGGCCTTATAAGATCTCTTACCCACCCTTCATTATATCTATCTAGTTCATTTGTTTATATCTCAGGAGGCTTATTTAGGGTAGCGATGTTGAAATCAACCCTACTGAATCCGTTAAACACTCAAAACAGCACCTTTGTATGCCAAGTAATTTTTCTTCCTACAACTCAATAAGCAAATCTGCGCTTCTGAAGGGAAGGCTGCATTAAATCAACATTAGATATGCTGTGCTTCTCGTGATGAAATGTCTTGGGAGTCATCTTCTGCTCCCAGTGTACTCGTTATCAAAACCAACTGATTTCAACGACAGGGAAGCAGACTCAGGGCAGAGCAGTACATTTAAAGCGCACAGCTTTCCTCAAAGAATCATGAGAACCACAGTTTAAGGGTGCTGGGAATGGTAACCCTGTGAGGTATAAAAACTACAGTTCCCAGGTTTCTTTGGAGGAAGTCATGTGCTTTAATTGTATGGTGTGCATCTGCCCTTACACCAGGCAAATCGTTAGAAAGTGATTTTGAACTTTAGGAACTGTCCACTAACAGATAAATTACTCTGTGGAGATCACAGTCTTTTCTTTTGGTATTTTGAAACAGTCAGAGATAAGCACCTGGATATTAGTTAGGTATTGTATATATCAGTGCTATTTTTCTATAAAGAGGTGCCAGAACTCGCCATGAACACCTCTAAGAATGGCTATGGCGGCCACCTGAGAGGTGCCAGAACTGAGTTCCTGTGAGTTCCCCCTGATAAACACACACTAGTATATGTAGTGATTTTATACCCTGACTTTCTTCCATGATGGAACTCAATGTAACATACACAGAAGTTCTCAGACAGTCTCATTCAGGTGCTGGCCAGAACCTGCTTAGCTTTAGCCTGACTATGTGCATTCAGGTTATGCCTTGGGGCTAACATATGCTCATTTAGGACACGTAGGAAAGGTGATCCATTTGCATGGGCTCAGACCGGTTGAGTGGTTGGTGTCACCTGAAAACTGTCTTAAAACGTGGCAGCTGCTGGAAAATCTCTGTCCATTATGCTTTGAAATCTCTTTGAGCAGAGATGCTACTGGAACATAAGTGTGTGGGCATCTTGGGTTATCTTCACAGACTGAATGTTTTGACTTGCCTCCTTTGGGATCCCAGTACAGAAATAATTCCTGAGGACACAGTAGGTACAGTTGAATGACTTGCACATAGTCAATGGTAAGCTAAATCCCATTCAGAGGAGACCCATTGGAATTAAGTTAGTCATGTCCACCCATTTCAGTGGGTCTTCTCTGAGCAGGATGTGTATTGGAGACAACTCAGTGCTTGAACTCCCCCCCCCATATTCCCTATATTTTTATGCATGTTTGAAAATCCTGGCATTCGGCATATCTGCTCTCTTAGAGGTAAACTAAAGTTTACAGGGTAGGGATCAGTCCTTCCAGTTTCTTTCTGTTTGCATTCAACCAAAAGCCCTTCCCCAAGCTGGTCTAACATTAGTCAATCCTGCTCCTGGGGTTGCACAACTTACCTTTTATAAACATCACACTTCACTGCTGTTCTAAATGAGTACAGGGATAGTTTTATCCAAGGATGAATGGTTCAGACTAAGCAATTAAGTGTTTTTGACTTGGACCTTCTGCCTAAAAACCAGGCACATGGAGAAATCCAAGTGGGAGACTTGCCTATCTCCGAATCCCAATGTTTCAATCAAAGGTAGCATGGACATGTTGTTTAGTGCTCATTCTGGAAGTTCGTGCAAAATATTTTACAAAAGTCATTTGACTGGCCTTGGACTGGAATCAATTGCAGCCTCTCTTTTGGACTATTTCAAACCTCTATCTTCATATTGAAAAAATGGATAAGTTTCTTTTGTTCCTGGGGCATGGATGACAGGCAGGGATCACTACACTTCTTGCTTAATTGCCCAGTTGCAGCTCTGACATCCAGACTTGCCTAAACTGAGCAGGTGTTGCTTAATGCCCAAAACTTGCATTCTTGCTATAAGGCGTGAAACTCCAAATACATCAGTCTTGCCTCTCCCCCCACCTCCAAAGATAAGGACTGCCAAATTAAATATAAACTCTTAACCCAGTGAGAATCCTCCCCAGTTAATTGGGAAGATTTATAGGCTTTAGCGGGAATGTTTTTAATTTTAAATGTCAGTGTATTCCCCAAAGGGAAAACATGATTTCAGCTGAAGTCATAATTGGACCAAGGGCACTTTTGGTGAGAGGAAGGATACGAGGAGAGTCACAGGCTATAAAAAAGTCAGGTTCATAATATGTGCATTAGATGCCTCTGAATATCAGTTGCTGAGGACTGCAAATGGGGAGAACCCTGAGACCCTCAAGGCTTCCCATAGGCATCTGCTTGGCCACTGTGAGGACAGAATGTTGGACTAGATGGGCCTTTCAGCCTGAATCAATGAGGCTCTTCCTACATTCTGATGGATTCCCTCTACAGCCTAGAAATGGAAAGATGAGATTGGATCTGCTCCTTCTCTTCACCATCACAATTGACTTGTTCACCTGCTTCTTGCTCTGGCCCAGAGTGTGTGAGCAGCTATGGTGAGGAGTAGCAGCTGCCACTGCCTGCTTTTTCACTGGCTCAGTTATGAAGTCCAGGAGCAGCAGAAGGTGACAACCATGACAGGGACAGGGTAGATTGACTTGGGGAGGGGCCCCCTACCGATACTGTATTGCCCAAGCCCCGCCCCCTCCATATCCAATTTTGGCAATTGCAAAAAGTAACCGGGACAAATAGATATCATTTAGAGTGGTGCCTTTATGGATTGTCTTTTATTTGAAAAGCCTATTTTTCTTTTTATGCTTGGGTTGGTGGGGATCAAAATGTGCCTTTAAAATGATATTGTTGATCTTACATTGCTAATTATTTGAAAGCAGTGTCTGTCTACAAGCAAAGCATGCTAAAATCCAGGAGTAGCCAACTTAGTGTCATCCGGATCTTTTTGGACTCCAGCTCCCATCAGCTGTGGTCAGCATGACCCAAGGGCCAGTGACGATGGGAGTTGTAGTTAAACAATACCATCTGGAGGGTACCATGGCAGCTGCCCTGCTTACTCAGTGGAATGACTTGTGATTTGGCTAGCACAGCTCTCCCACTTTTGCCCCAATCCACTGAATGAGAGCTGCATATGGAAGCATATTCTGTGCACAGAATTCATTCTCTGAACAGTGGACATAAATGAGATGAGCACCTAAATGTAGCTATCTATTGTACATCCCATTACTTCCAGTTTATCTGAATTCGGATACACACCCTCAGCTATATTCTGGTGCATCCATTCCTGAATTAGTATGAACAATCACAGTTGGACAAGGAAGAATATGTGTGTCCCCCATTGTATGAGCCATATTTGAAAAAGGTTTACTATTTTGTGAACAAAAAAGCCAGCAACGATTGCATGGACCTGTCCTTCGGCACTCCAAGGTGTGGTTTATCCACACAAAATCTGCCTGGACACCAGGACTTGGAGCAATTTTATAACCCACCTACATATGCAGAAATACTGTCATTCATGCCTCCAACTTAGTCCTGTACCTTATGTCTGGCCTGTCAAACCAAAGGCTTAATAAACTGCTTTATTGCTACTTCCCTGGGGTGTACAAGCCCTAGTGCATTGGTGGCATGCTTGCTATAATCATTGCTTTATCATGTTTATGTGCTCTGGGTTGTGCATCTGATATGCAGCCAGGTAGCAGGTCCATGCTGTGGCTCCAATCAAGCCCTGGGAGGAATTATGGAGAAAACAGAGATTTATAAAGGAGCACAACCATCGATCTCAAATATCCATATCTCACCACTCAGTCATTCAGCATTAATTAATTTGCAGATTGTTGTATAAATTGCCTCTCTTGGAACATATTGCTTCATATTATGAAAAATATTTAAGGAAAACTGTAAGGGGACCAAGTTATTGGATGGGGAAACCAAGGAGGAGAATTAAATGGAGTATCCTGGACATGACTGGCTGGGATAGGAGCACTCTAGATTGAAAGATTTGTTGCCGGTCCCAATTACATCACCATATTACCAAATATACCATCATCATCACCCATAAAAGCCAAGACTTAGTTTAGTCGTATTATTTCCCTCCTTTGATCACTTCTACTCTTTCCAGCGCTTGTGAAACAGTAAGTGGAGGGACTTTGTGTCAAGTTGCCATTTGAATCTTATTAATCTCTGTGTCACATTGGAGCAGAGAAAGATCAAAGCAGCCAAGATCAATTGTGCCTTCATCACAATTATACCAAGACTCTGGAAAATGCTCATAGGTCTCTAAAGATGTCACGTGTTGCACAGAAATTCTGGACAGCATATTAAAGATGTAAAATTATTCTTAGAGGTTGGAAGATCCAGTGCTGTGGGTTAAAACATCAACTCACAGAGGCCAGAAAAAACCACTGAAATATGTGCCTGGCATACAAAGTTGTTAGTGGCTGTAATAAACACCTTACATAAGAATTGGTGGGGAGGGGAGACAGAGAAGGAAGAGAGGGGGAAAAACACTTCCATTTTCTACTTCAGGATCAAGATTCAATGTAGCTGTTAACCAGTTTTCATTGCATCTGACACAATGGATTTCATGTCAACCGGTTTTATGCAGCTTTTCACCATGTGTCCTAAGTAGCATCCATTAGAATCTTTCTTGTGGTTTCCATAGCAACCCATCCCGGCTGGTTCAGTCACAGGTTTGAAGATGCTGAAACGCACTCGCAGCCAGAGCCCATTGCTCTGGGGCTTAAGATGTGTCTGCTCTGATTCTCTGCCCAGCCACATGGTTTCTTACACAAAGCATCGCTCTTCATCTTATGCAAATCATGAAGGTCCGTGTTGTCTGCAAACTCCTATATAATTCTCTTTAAGTTGCCTCAACTTTTCTCTGGCCAGGCTTGGCTCAATTTTATTTGCTCGTTTTAACACCCTGCTCCAGTCTGGCTGTTGCAATACCGTAGCAAGATGGCTGGGGGGCGGGAGGGCGGGAAGCCCAGCAAATGTAAAGGGCATCTTTGCAAGTGGAGCTCTAGTTAACAAATCTACCAGATCAGTGACCTGGTCTTTTGAAGCAATAAAACATTATGCAAGCTGAGAACACCCGGGAAAAGGTACTGTAGAGATTCTTGGCTTAGATTTTCATGGAATTTATTGGTACTTACTCTAAAGTAATGGTGTATGGAATCACCATTGGTGTATGGATATAAATTCTGATCCTAGTCTGGTGTTTACTAATACCCTTCTGTGCTTTTTCTTTATATGAGTTTCTTGTAAACATATCAAGTCCCATTTTTGTTTTACAAGTATCTGTTCTACATTGTTTCTCTTTTTGTGTGTCTTTTTTGTCGTTTAAGCCATTTACATTCCAGGTTATGGTTTTCAGTTTCATTTTTATTGATTAAAACCCTTTAATTATACAGTTCCAAGTGGGAGTGCGCTATATTTTCTAGCTCTTCCTTTCCTCTGCCTTGAGGTTATTTAGTCAAATCTAGTTAATTGTCTTTGTTGTCCAGGTTACTATTCACTTCTCCGTCCGACTCTAAGGTTGCTGATTTATAATTATTTGTGTTGTTACTACAGTGGTACCTCAGGTTACATTTGCTTCAGGTTACACACTCCACTAACCTAGAAATATTGCTTCAGGTTAAGAACTTTGCTTCAGGATAAGAACAGAAATCAGGCTCTGGCAGTGCGGCAGCAGCAGGAGGCCCCATTAGCTAAAGTGGTGCTTTAGGTTAAGAACAGTTTCAGGTTAAGTACGGACCTCTGGAACGAGTTAAGTACTTAACCCGAGGTACCACTGTAGTTGGATTCTTTTCTCCTCCTAGTTCCTTCCAATATTACCTCCAAAAGACATCTGCCTTCCCCAAGGGAAGAAGGCTCAGAGCCAAGGGATTGGTGGTGGGATGATGCGTGATCAGAGGGAGAAGAGGGAGGAGGAGGTGTTAGAAGCTGAAGAGGTAACAGGGCTTAGTGAGCAGGAAGAGGCTGTGACAGAGAGAAGTCCAGAACCAGAGGCAGAAGCTGAAGCAGGCGAGCGGGAAGAGGGAGGCCAAGAGGCAGAGATGAGTCAGGCTGCTGAAGTTGGGGCCTCTCCCCCTTCTGCTGTGGCCAGCTCCTCTCCTCACTGGTCTCCCAGGACCAGAAGAGGGATGAGGGAAGAGGAGGAGTAGAGATAGGTGCATCGGTGTAGTCTCGGATTGCTTGGAAAGGACCCGGAGGAGGAGGAGGAGACTTAGGCAACAGTGGGAAGGCTTTCATTCCCCACAGCTGCCTCATAGATTTACTGGGGTGAATTGCTGTGCTCACAAGGCCTGGCCTCCTGACATGTGATTTGTTGCCGACATGCTCCTGACTCCTGCTCCTGACATGGCTAGTAGCTCCACCAAGCTGCCAAAGAGGCCTGGAAAGGCAGGCCAGTTTTGGAACCTTCCGTACCACCTCCGTTATGAACAGCAACTTAGGCATAAACAGGTTTCTTAGCAGTTACAAGAGCAGTTCTGCTATGCTGCACTTCTAGGGGCCAAATGACGTGTCATTTCCAGTGTGTTGTTTGTCACTGCATGATTTAAATAAGACACAGACATTAAATAGCTGTGGGAAGGGTCAGAACCCAGATCACAGCACATGTTTAAGTCTTTCTTTTTATGGTGTGGTCCTTATGACAATTGAACAATGTTAAACACAGCCTCACACAGCAATTCAAACACCAACAATGCCCAAAGCTTATAAAAATATGCATGTGTATGTGTCGTTTTTGCAAGGAAAGGGTTAACTCCCCATGCCACAATTACAATTTCAATTTTCCCCACTCCTAGCTGCTATGTAATGCTTTTTTATATTTTAAAAAAAGTCACATAATTCAAAGAAAGACATTTAGCCTAACCTGTGATTTGGCTACAACACTTTGCCTTGTTGTTTTTCCTTCCTGACCTTTGCAAAACATTATCTTCTGAGGAAATGTGTTCAGTTTCAAACAGGGTGGTAAAATGCTGTTTGAACAGAGGATGCCATAGTGGCTGTGTTAAGACAATATTGCCTGAAGTGGTTTTGAGTGATAAAATTTTGTAGAGAAGAGTCCATTAACGGGACTGTCAAATGAGATTGTTGGAATTGAGCAGCTGAGATTGGGAGGCAATTTAGCTTCTTGCAATCAGATCCAGACGCAGCTTGAGTTCTATATGTATTTCAAAACTTTAGAATTCTCTCCAATTCCTCCCAGCATCGTGTGTGTGTGTGTGTGTGTGTGTGTGTGTGTGTGTGTGTGTGTAAAAATGTTTCCAGCTGGGAAAAGGCAGCCATTAGTAAAGCAATGATCTTGCAGAGAGCTTTCCTGTAAGCAATTCCTCATGCTGCTCTCTAAAATTTGAAGGAAAGGTAAGAGTAGCAGTGGGAAGCTTTTATCCTTTTTCAAAGTCAGTACCTTGTAGAATGGAGTTAGTGGATTTTATTCTGCAAATGGCTTTAAATCTGCACACCTGCCAAGATTATACTGCCCTGATGCAGCATAGACATAACATGACAATTCTTGTGTACTGTATTTTGCAGGGCTTTGCTTGGTGGAAGCCTGTTCTTGTTTTATGACAATATTGCCTTGTGTATATTTCGGGGGGGGGGGATACCCAACCCATTCCCCTCCATTACATTTAAGTAAAGAGTAAGTCCGCCAACCAATTCTACATCAAATAACAAATATTTATTGATTTAATTATAACATTTATGTAGCACCTTCTCCTCCAAGGAGTTCGGGTGTTTGTGTACAGTCATACTTCGGGTTACAGACGGTTCAGGTTGCACGTTTTTTGGTTGTGCACCGCACTGAACCCAGAAGTACCTGAATGGGTTACTTCCGGGTTTCGCGCTCGCACATGAGCAGAAGCGCTATATCACACTTTGTGCATGTGCAGAAGCGCCAAATTGCAACCCGCGCGTGCGCAGACGCGGCGCTGCAGGTTGCGAGTGTGCCTCCCACACAGATCACGTTTGCAACCCGAGCGTGCACTGTACATGGTTCACCCCCTTCACCTCACAGCCCTGTGAGGTTGGTTAGGCTGAGAGACAGTGACAGGCCTCAGGTCACCCCGTGAGCTTCATGGCCAGGTGGGGAACTCAGGGTTGTTTTCACTGACGTATGCTGATTGTCTTGTGTGTTCTGACTGTGGTTACTTGTTACAAACATTATTTAAACAAAAGTATTAGGGTACAAGACTTTGGCTGCAATCCTAAAACACTGACCCAGGAGAAAGAAGACTTGCTGAATGTAGACGTGCATAGAGTTGCACCACAAATGGCTTTGTTGCTAGGTACTAGAGGAGGGGGCTGCGGTTGATATTTTTCAGGTCTTCTGTTGCTCCCCAAATGGGCCAAGCAATCCTAAAGGCACATTTCTGAGTGTGTCTTAGGATCAGCTTTCTTTATGACTGTGGAATGTCCATAGAAACCAAACCAAACCAAAGTTTGGGGAAGGGGAGGATGCAGAAAGAGGGGAAGTTTGGAGGAAATTTTAACCTGTTGATACGAGGGAAATTATTTACATGAGGTCCTGTTCAGAGTAGATCCCTGCTATCCACATCAGCATGTTTTTATACTGAGTGGGCTTTGAGGCAAGAAGAGGTGCATTCCTTCCTGGATTGACTCATGATTCCATTCCCTTTTGTAGGCAGTTCTGTCGATGGAAATTACTTGGTGAAGCCATCTTGCTTTTTGACAGAAGACATTTCTGGTGGTGCTGGGAGCCTTCTGCTTTACCTTAAGGTGCCTCAGCTGATGAAACAGTGACTGTAGCATTGCCGTTATTTATTTCCAGCACTTTTTTCCTATGAAAAGAAGTGCTGGTATTCACCATCAGCAGGGGGAAGGGCCAGTGCAGGGGGAGGGGCATGGCCTGATGCCAAGGCTGGGCAGTGAGGGCGGGCTAGTTGTTTGAGGCTCCCCTGCCCACCAAGCCACCTACCAGGGCCCTGACGTCCAGGTGAAGATGCCAGTTTTCATTTCTTAGCACAGAAAGTATTGAACTGATGTGCAGAGATCTTTCCTATTCTGATTAGTTCAGGAGTGTTCTAGAAAGGTTCATTTCTATGTGAGAGAAACAGGAAGAAGGTTTTTTGTTTGGGTTATATTTCTGCTGGGAAGCTGTGTACAGCTGGTTTAAACTGTTTCTGTTATGTTTCTGTCAAGGTCATACTGACTATAATAGTAAGGCCAAGAGGAGCCTGGGTCTCACTCACCCACTTTCTCTTTCTATCTCTTTGTTTTGTTGTTCCGTTCTGTATGCTTAGTGTTAAGGTTAAGTCTTATTATAAGTTACTGCAAGTTTTATTTTAAGTGCTGCAACTGGATTTTTATGGACTGTGCTAATCCTGAATGTCCTGGATTAGTGACCATTATGCTCATTTGCCTTCAATATCAGTAAAAACTCTGCTGGATGAAGTACAATTGCCTCTGGTCTATTTTTTTGGAAACTCTGTTGTACAGTGGTACCTCTGGTTATGAATTTTTCAGGTTCGAGCTCTGGTAACCCGGAAGTAGTTACTCCTGGTTGCGAACTTTGCCCCAGGATGCGGATGGGAATCGTGCGCCAGAGGGAGACCCCATTAGTGAAAGCGCGCCTCAGGATAAGAACGGTTTCAGCTTAAGAACAGACTTCCGGAACGAATTAAGAGGTACCACTGTACGTGCTTAAATCCCCTCCCCCGCTCCCCCAAAGTGCGTGACAGAGGCCTCATCTTGCTTGGCTTTGGGAAGGAGGCACGATGCTCTGATGGGGTCTGAGAGACTTCCCATCTCCTTCCCCTCAAAAAGGTGGTGGTACTGCGTACTGTTGCATGCTGCCCAAAAAAACAGTTTATTTCTATTTTAAACCCACTGCATTTCTGCTGCCATTCTAAGGAGGCAGTCATTGCTTTATTTATCTGTTTAGATATCTAGCGCATACCATTCCCAAAATACTGGATTTATGCAGCAATAGGTTGAAAAGTTCCAATGAAAACGATCAATTAAATGAATAACATTCACGTTAGCCAGCTTTTCGATTTAGAAAGGGGTTGCTGAACAGTGAGGCTGCAGCAGTAGCAATAATCATAAGAATCATGGCTAATATAATTTCACATCCGTGCAATGACTTTGCAAATTACCTGCTGCGGTTATTTATAATGAATACATCTTTGCCATGCAATGCTGCTGCCGACTGGATACGTGTGCTGCATTTAATTAGTGTTTTCAGAAATGGGCACCCCAGGAAATTACAGGTTCCCAAAATACGTCAGTTAATACTTGGAAATCTATCTTCAGTTGTTTAACGTCTTGGCAAATACTGCGAAGAACTTGGTTTTGAAAGGGAATGAAGTCTGAGGCACAGGAGACGGCTATCACTGCTTCTACAGTTGGAGCAACAATGCTTCTGAATACCACTTGGTGGAAACAAGGGCTATTTTTCTTGGGGGGAAACAGAAGAAGAAGAAGAAGAGTTTGGATTTGATATCCCGCTTTATCACTCCCCTTCAGGAGTCTCAAAGCGGCTAACATTCTCCTTTCCCTTCCTCCCCCACAACAATCACTCTGTGAGGTGAGTGGGGCTGAGAGACTTCAGAGAAGTGTGACTGGCCCAAGGTCACCCAGCAGCTGCAGGTGGAGGAGCGGAGACGCGAACCCGGTTTCCCAGATTATGTGACTACCGCTCTTCACCACTACACCACAGTGCAGGAACTCATCATGAAAACGTCCCTTGTCCTCTTTTCATGACAATGGCACCCACCTGAGAGGTGCCAGAACAGAGTTCTGGCTGAAAAAAAGCCCTGGTGGAAACCAAAGGAAGGGAGAGTGCTCCTGTGCCCGAATCCTGCTTCTGGGTTTCCCACAGGCATCTGAGTGGCCACTGTGAGAACAGGATGCAGGGCTAGAAGGGCCATTGGCCTCAGTGGCGTAGCGTGGGTTGTCAGCACCCGGGGCAAGGCAAGTAATTTGCGCCCCCTAACCCATGGATTTGCGCCCCCTAACCCTAACCCCCAGATGTTGCGCCCGGTGCGGCCGGCCCCCCCTGCACCCCCCACACTACGCCACTGATTGGCCTGATCCAGAAGGCTCCTCTTCTGTTTTTAAACCGCCTAGGCCCTGTGCACCTTCTTTAACAGATTCCTTCCAAGCCTCTGCTCTGATTTAGCTAGAATCATGGATGTTTTGGCTCTCTTGTACTGGTTTTCGTAATTTTGTGTGTGTTTGCATTTATATTATATTGTTTTATTGAGTTTTGACAGTGTTCTGTGATTTACTCAGTGTGATAAACTTTAAACTGGTTTGTGAAGCTTATGCTTTTAAGGTTGCCTAAAACAAATGGGTTGTTGTTGTTTAGACGTTTAGTCGTGTCCGACTCTTTGTGACCCCATGGACCAGAGCACGCCAGGCACTCCTGTCTTCCACTGCCTCCCGCAGTTTGGTCAAACTCATGCTGGTAGCTTCGAGAACACTGTCCAACCATCTCGTCCTCTGTTGTCCCTTTCTCCTTGTGCCCTCCATCTTCCCCAACATCAGGGTCTTTTCCAGGGAGTCTTCTCTTCTCATGAGGCGGCCAAAGTATTGGAAAACAAATGTACAAGCGCTTATTCAGAGAGATGCAGTAAGCGCATATGACAAAAGAAAGCAATGGCTTTGAATATATATATATATATATATATATATATATATATAGGCAGGGAAGTTGTTCCCTGACCTTCATCATCAATGAACAGAGTAATTCCATTCGTCTCTCTTCCAGCTATGTGCAATCTAAGTACTTTCAGCTGTTTGTGACCACTGTTTGTGTTGTTTAATAGTCTATGCAAAAAATGCTATCATGACTCACAAGCACGGATGGCAAAGGTATCAATAAGATATACATATTTCCAGGGACTGGGTTGTCTGTCAAAAGAAATGATTAATGGTAGGTGGTTGGAAAGCATTTTGGAGAGAGGATGACTGCCGTTGTGCATTATAAAGAAGGAAAAAGCATGTAAATTAAAAAGGCACCTACACACTGCCTGAAAATGTAACAATTGAATGATGATTTATTTCTCTGTTTGGCACACTCTGATTAGGCACACTTGCCTTCAGATGCTCAAGATTTTTCTTCTCTTTGTCTCATGCACCAGCAATGTGAGGTGGTATGGAAGAAAGGGCATCGGACTGCAAGGATGCCCCCTTTTCAGCCAACATCCGAAACCCTGCTTTTAATAGCTCAGAGTGCAGACAAGGAGGAGGAGGAGTTTGGATTTGATACCCCACTTTATAACTACCCTAAGGAGTCTCAAAGCGGCTAACAATCTCCTTTCCCTTCCTCCCCCTCAACAAACACCCTGTGAGGTGAGTGAGGCTGAGAGACTTCAGAGAAGTGTGACTAGCCCAAGGTCACCCAGCAGCTGCATGTGGAGGAGCAGGGAAGCGAACCCGGTTCACCAGATTACGAGTCCACCGCTCTTAACCACTACACCACACTGGCTCTCAAGAGCAGAAAATGTGAATTTCCACGTTGGGTAGGGCCACTGGATGGCAAATTATTAGTATTATTAGTTATTAAATTTGTATACTGCCCTTCATTCAAAGATCACAGGGCAGTTCACAACATTAAAACACAATGAGAACACAAAATATATAATAAAACGAACCAATCAATAGGAAGTTTGTTCAAGGTTTGGATCCCACCAATAAGCTGCCAGGGAACTATCCCTGGACTCTGGCTTAAACTAAGATTTCCTCCTTGACTGCTGTTTGTGGCTCATAGGAACATAGGAAATGGCCTTATTTATACCATCAGACATGGAAAGGTGCTGTATAGCATTGGTCCTTCTAGGTCAGTATAGTTTATCCTAACTGGCAGGGGCCCTTCCCAATCTTACCTGGAGAAGTTGGAGATTGAATCTGGGACTTTCTGCATGCAACCAGAGAACTATGGCACTGCCCCTGCCCGGGCTGGTCCATCTAGCTCAGTACTGCCAACATTCACCAGCAGAAACTCTCCAAGTTCTCTCCCAGGAACTGAATCTTGGACCTTTTGCTTGCAAAGCATGAGCTCCACCACTGAATTATGGCCCTCCACCAAGAATAGGGTCTGGTCTGAAGGCACCTTAAGTCACCACTTCGCTGAAGCTAAGCAGGCTTGGGTCAAATCGGTGCCTGGATGGGTGACAAACCAGCTGTGTTTTATAAGTTTTTAACATTGCCATGGTGAAGGGCAAGTAAGAAATCTAAACAACTGCAACAACAATAAATAATAGGGTTCCATGATGGAAGAATGGTAGGATAGAAATGTAATAAATAATCCAAAAATAGCTCTATCTTACCCTCCTGGAAGTTCTGGTTGTTTTTTTTCCATGCCCACATGCTCATGGAACAGCCTCCGCAAATTCTTTTGTCTTGTTCAACATCTCAGGATATATATATATATATATATATATATATGCTTTCGTAGATTTTCACGGGTACAGGAATGCAGGTTTTGGTGTCTTCGGGTGTCTTCCCGTGTAAGAGTCGGGGTGTCTGTGCGACGTTTCGACGAGGTCTCACTCGTCATCTTCAGGCTGGTGCTTTCGGCTTCTTGTTACTGGAACAAGAAGCCGAAAGCACCAGCCTGAAGATGACGAGTGAGACCTCGTCGAAATGTCGCACAGACACCCCGACTCTTACACGGGAAGACACCCGAAGACACCAAAACCTGCATATATATATATATATATATATATATATATATATATATATATATATATAAAATATTCAAGTAAAGACTACTCAATCTCTGGAAGCGTCAGGAATAACTCACCTAAACTAATATTCCCCAACTGAATAAAACCCTCTTTGAAGAATTGGTATGATATTGACATTGAAGAATGAGTGGAGTTATTTATTGTACCAGGTAGTTTTTCTTTCCCCTCATCCCAAAGTATGCTGGATGACTAAGCTCATAAAAATGTGCATAATAAAGTACTTCAAATGAATCATCAAATGCCATGAAATGTCACAGAAGAAGTGATTGCTCACAGGCAGCACAGGACAGTCGCAGGAAGCATTTCGCGCACCGACGTGCGCTGTTGGACATCGTTCAGCATCAGAAAAAACATGAAATGAGGCCCTTTGACCATCCTCTCTTATTTCTCATCAGGTAGCCTTGGTCAGAATGGTGCCTGCACCAAACTTTTATCACTATTCAACAGCCTGGTTTATGCATATCTACCCAGAAGCCGCATTGAATTTAAGGGGGTTTACTCCCAGGCAATTAGGACTGTGACCTAAATCCTATGCCCTTTAAAAATGTGGGGTTTTGGGGGGGAGGGTTATTAGGTTGCTGTTTTTATTTTGATTATGCATTTTGTGGTTTTATATTTTGATTTTATTTTGTGAACTGCCCTGAGACGTCTGGGTATAGGGTGGTATATAAATTCAAGAAAGAAAGAAAGAAAGAAAGAAAGAAAGAAAGAAAGAAAGAAAGAATTGTCCCTATCATTGCAGCATTTACGCTGCTGACTAGTTCTCAATTAATGATTTGCTACCCTGGAACTTTCCCCAATAATTTAACTCTACAGTTTCCTTGTTCTGCAGTGGAGTAATTGAACTACTTCTCTCGGTTCTTAAGAATACAAGAGCCTGATAGATCTAGCCCTGTGTCCTATTCTCACATTTGTGAGGTTGTAGCCTCTGCCTGCCCCTCCTTGGTTAAGGGTATCCTATTAAAGGGATCTGGGAAGAGTGGCTTCTGTCAGACACCCAGGTGGGGGCTAGGGCCATAGCACTCCTCCAAGAGGGACCCCTTGGGGTGGGTACCCCTATTTGATGTAGGTCATAGTCCTCCCTCCCAAGTTGGGTTTGCCCTTAGATGTACTCCCAGCAGCGGGACTGTGGTAGGATAATGTGGCCTCACCCAATGCCTATACCAAACTGTTCACAACTGTAACCAATAAAAGTTGTGGCCTCTTTGACCCCCAAAACTATATGCTGTTGCCTTGTCTGGTTCTTTACTCCCTGGGATCTGCAGGGTCACAAGGTCTTGGCACACAAGTGAGCTACTTCTCTCAGTCCCTAAGAACATAAGAAGCTGATGGATCAGACCATTGTTCCCTCTAGCCCTGCATCCTGTTCAGTTGCCAACCAGATCCAGCAAGCAGGATCTGAGCACAGGGGCACTCCCTGCTCCACTGTGGTTTCCAGCAACTGATGGGAGAGATTGATCAGACAAGGGCCCACCCCTTGATTAATGCCAAATATAGCTTGGCACCTAGAGACCCTGGAGAGGGAGTTAGATCTTGGTTGAAGATCACACTATAGCAACTGACCCTAGCGCAGTTTTAACCAGGCATTCCTCAAGTGCAGAAGCCACAACTCCGTAATAGAACATCTGCTTTGCATGCAGAAGGTCCCAGGGTCAATGCCCGGGATCTCTAGGTAGGGATGGGAGACATGTATGCCTGAAATCCCAGAGAGTTGCTTACAGTTAGTGTAGATCAGGGTTTCCCAAAACGGGGGTCTTCAGCTGTTTTTGGACTACAGCCCCCATCATCCCTGGCCACTGGTCCTGCTAACTGGGGATGATGGGAGTTGTAGTCCCAAAACAGCTGGAGACCCAAGTTTGGGAAACCTGGTATAGATACCGAGGTAGATGTGTGTTCTTTTTCTGTATGGAGAAGGCAGTTGACCCACAAAACACCTGTGCATGTTGGTGAGAAGTTGGTGAGAAGTTAATTTGCTCAGTTACATAAATGCAGCAGTCCAGAGGGCCCAGGATGTGATCTTCACTTTTCAGCCCAACTTCATGGAACAACGGATAACATTCCTGTGTAAGAAAAACTTGTGTACATTATAAGTTCAGAATGAGACTTGTATGTACACACAGAAGTGAAAATCTATTGTTACGTGAAAGGGTGAAGGGAAGAGCTCTAGCTCAGAAGTAGGACTTCTGCTTTGCATGTAGAAAGTTAGTTTTCATCCTAACCATCTTCAGGGAGAGCTGGAAATGTATCCTGTCTGAAACCCTGGAAAGCTGTTTCTAGCCAGGGTGGACAATATTGAGCTAGATGACCAATAGCCTGAGTCCTATGGTTTTAAAATAGAATACAGTCATACCTCGGGATAAATATGCTTCAGGATAAGAATTTTTGGGTTGCGCTCCTCGGCGACCCAGAAGTAATGGAGCACGTTACTTCTGGGTTTCGCTGCTTGCGCATGTGCAGATGGTTAAAATGACATCACGCGCATGCACGGAAGTGGCGAAATGTGACCCACGCACGCGCAGACGCGTCTTACGTTCTATTCAGGATGCGAACGGGGCTCCGGAACGGATCCCGTTCACATCCCGAGGTACCACCCTACTGTCAGGATTTCAATAAGACTGGCTTCTAACTGGAAGCATTTTTGTTTGTTTGTTTATTCATCTCTTCCTTATTCATATATAATCATTCTTCAAAATGCAACTGTCTCCTTAACATATAAACAACTACAACCAAGGACAATAAGATGAGAAAAAGAACTTCTAGTTTCTAGTCAACAAGGAAAGCAATGTTGACGATTATAAGCTAAAAGATTGAATTCTGCTTTGCTTTGCTTGCATAGATGTTCCCAAAAGTTAATAAATGGTAATGAAGCTGCTTCAGACACGTGTGTGTGTGTTTTGATTCCTTCCCTTAATTGGACAATCTCAGTACATTTTGCCATTTCAGTAATTCCCCCCCTCCTTTTTTTAGGCAACCACAGCTTAGCAGATGGTTCAGCCGCTTGTACCGTTTAGAGGCAATTAAGATCTTTTGCTGCCGGTATCACACTCCAAACAATTGTACGATGCAATTGTCATATACTACTAGCTATATATCCAGACAGAATATTAATTGCATTGAAAGGAATGCTAGTGTTATTCTTTTGACTGTATATACCAGGTATCCCCAATCTTTTTGGGCCCATGGGCAGATTTAAGAGTCTAAGAAAATGTCGTAGACCCCACAAAAATATTGTTTTCATAGAAGAAAAACTGGTAGCATTTGGAACCACCACCTTCAATGGGGAGGGGGGGGACCTACGCCTGAAAGCAAATAAAGCACGTGGGAAAATTAAGCAGCTCTGCCCCCCATGCAAAAGTCCCCTCCCTAATTAATTTTTTTGAAGAGGGCAGAGGGCCTCAGTGGGTACCAAATGGGTGTCTGAGGCTGTCATGCTGGGCACAGACTCCATGTTTAACATCCAAGGTGTATTTTATTCTTTTCCAATACATAGACTAGGATCACCAGCTATATAAAAATTCTGCCTCCTGCCCACAACATTCCCAACAATATATTGTTACCATTCTTGTAAATTTTTGTTGACTGGAGAAAAACTAAGGTATCACAGAGACCAAGGCTTTCAAGAATGATTTATTCCTTTCATTTATTCAAGAGCTCTCAGTCAAACGACACAGTCACACATGGTCTGTAGAGATGCACTTAGCAGATATTTTTGCTCTGACTAATAGGTGGCCAGCCTAGTAGCAGAGGCAGAGATGGTGGAGTGGGATGATGGTGAAGCTCCTTGGGGCACTGAAGAGATCTTTGCCCAAAGATTGCTCAGACTCATTCTTTTGATTATGAGGCACAGTCTTGACTGAAGATATTGTTGGAATTCTGCCTGGGTCAGAGGAATGTGCCACAGCGTAGGCACCGGCAGATATTCCTGTCGACCTCCCCGCGTCTCCACTCTGCTGATAAGCAGGCGAGGTCCCGGCGATTCATCTCAGATGTGTGAGAGGAACACACCGTTCTTCCTCTCTCCCCTTTGGTGTCCCCCAGGAAGGGGAAAGAAGCAGACAGAAAACTATTTACATCCTTTATTTCTGTCTCTCATATCAGTACAGAGAAACACGTCTGCACTCGACAACAGCAAGAAGAAAACTCCACCCATGTACTTCCAGTACAGGTCATATGACACACACACTGAGCTAACATCCGGTGCTCAGTACAGAATGGACTGCCCCTTTGTTTCCATGGCAACAGTCACAAACATCCTGTTTGGCTTTCCAGCCACAAGCAGCTGACTGAGCTGCTGGAGCCTTTGCTTGCTGCAGCATTGGTGCTTTATGGTAACAGATATTCTGTGGACTGCAAGATCAAGTTGGAAAGTTTGGGGGGATTGCAAGATCCTCTCATCTTATGAATCCAAATCTGAATGTAAGTAGCACCTTTTCTGGCTATGAGATGCAAAGGTCATAATCTTTGCCCTTAATAAGCTACAGCTGATATTGGTTTCATCTCCCAAGAAATGTTGGTTTCCTGCTCATAGCCAACAGCAACCCGCTTTTGTCTTTGGCAGACTTACAGAGCCACCTTCCCAAAGATTCAATCATCCTCCCATTCATACAAGTTAATTTAACAGATTTACCATTTCCCCATTTTTTTGTCCAACACCACACAAATCATTTCCCCATATACATTTAAGCCCCGTCTATGAGCCTGCCAATGTCTCTACCAGTTCTTCATACATCCTTGATCTCATTCCCTTATATCTTTTTTAATTGGCCATAAAAAAGTTCTTTCAGATCATGTTATTGTTCTCTCAACACACATCTCAGCATTGGGTCCAATAAAATGTGATGAAATTTGTTAGTCGCTGAAGAACATCATGGGGACGAACCAAACCTTTACAAAAGGAATGGGCTCCATTTGAACCAAAATGAACTATGCTGCTGGCAATTAATATCAAAAAGGTTGTGCAGCCCTAACCTTTGGCAGAAAGCCATCTGGAGCAGAGAGCACCCACCTTGGAACGAATCATTCACAGCCTTCCTTTCCTTCCTTTCTTTTCAAAAGATCATTTCCATATGTCTCCATCTTTATCAAAGCACTGGCTTAGCTTAATCCTGTTAAAGAGGTTCCTTAATCCGCTGCATCAGCAACAGCAAAAGGGGATAAAGTAACTAAAGGTGCTTGGGTAAAGTTAAACTTAGCAAAAAGGTGGATCAAACCAAAGGGAAAAAAGATGAATCATCATTATTCTTAAGTTGTCTATGGCAATACTCACACTCAAGGATTGCTACCTCCATTATGCCCTGCCAGTGGCGTAGCGTGGGTTGTCAGCACCCGGGGCAAGGCAAGTAATTTGCGCCCCCTAACCCGTGGATTTGCGCCCCTTAACCCGTGGATTTGCGCCCCTAACCCTAACCCCCAGATGTTGCGCCCAGTGCAGCCGGCCCCCCCTGCACCCCCCACGCTACGCCACTGTGCCCTGCTCACGAACCACCTGAGGCTGTTTGACCTCCAGCTCAGGGATGGGGAACATGTGGTCCAGATGTTGTTGGACTCCAGCTCCCATCAGCCTCAGCCAACATGGGCAATGCCTAGCTGAAACCACTGAGCTACCTTAACCTTACATTAATGCTTTGGATACTTACCCCCCCTCCAGCCGCAGAGCTAGCTGCGTGGGCACCTGGAGTGGCGCACATGCCATGCACCTGGGGGTGGGGTGTTCCACCCAGGGGGGGATTTTGTTACCCCCTCTGGGATGACACCCGGGGCAAACCACCCCACCTCCCCCTTCCTATGCCTCTGCCCCCCTCTAGTTTTAATGTATACCCTGGTTCTCTGTGCATTCTCATTCTCTGGTTTATACACATCTCCCTGCAAAAGAAAAAAAGCTCCCCCCCAATGTTTTTTATTGGTTTTCCAAATTTATGACAAATAAAACAAAAACATCAAATACAAACAAACAAACATACATTCATCTTAACTATAATAATTCCACTTTTGTTAACATTGTTAAATTACTTCCTCGAATCCCCCTGACTGAGTTTCCATATCAATCATTGCAGCAGTTTTCCAAAACTATTTTCACATAAAATTTACTTAGTCAATTAACATCTTTCTTTTCATATTGACTTCTATCCTTAATATTATACACTTTCACATATTTAAATCCTAGGCCAATCTGTTACTCACAAGAATTTCTATTTAGGTTATCTTAACATATTTAACTAAATAATCTTTAAATTAAGGGATGCGGGTGGCACTGTGGGTTAAACCACAGAGCCTAGGACTTGCTGGTCAGAAGGTCAGCGGTTTGAATCCCTGCAACGGGGTGAGCTCCTGTTGCTCAGTCCCTGCTCCTGTCAACCTAGCAGTTTGAAAGCACATCAAAGTGCAAGTAGATAAATAGGTACCGGCGGGAAGGTAAACGGCATTTCCGTGCACTGCTTTGGTTCGCCAGAAGTGGCTTAGTCATGCTGGCCATGTGACCCAGAAGCTGTACGCTGGCTCCCTTGGCCAATAAAGTGAAATGAGCACTGCAACCCCAGAGTCGGTCATGACTGGACCTAATGGTCAGGGTCCCTAAAATCTTTAAATTTCTTCCATTCCTCTTGATACTTCTCCTCCTTCTGGTCGCGGACTCTTCCGGTCAGGTCGGGTAGCTCCGAAAAGTCCATCATCTTCATCTGCCATTCTTCCACTGTTGGACCAACAAAATTCTAGCTGCAGTTGTGGCATACAAAAACAATCTGACATCTTTCTTGGGCAATTCCAAACCTATTATTCCAAGTAGAAAGGCTTCTGGTTTCTTAATAAATGTATATTTCAACATTTTTTTTCAATTTATTATAAGGAAAAAAAGTTTTATCAGTGTAAGTGGAAGATGAAGTAACACCTTGGCCCGGGGTGACTATTTTGATTGACCCTTTCCTTTCCTTTCTCCTCTTTAGACTCTCATCCCCCATTTTTATTGTGCCACTTACACCATACTTCTGTTTCAATCAAATTCTCAGCATTTCCCAACTCATCTGGCACTATCTGCATTTGGGGAGAAATGTCTGTATACATGTTGTTCTTATTCCTGGAACTGTTTAATGTTTAATGTTCATTTACTCCTCCGCTCCCTTGAATGTCTGTGAAAAACAAGCCTTTCCAAAAACAACACAGTCCTTCAGCAACAAGTATTCATGGAAAGCTATGCCGCAATTATGTTTCCTATCTCTGCTTTTAACACATGGCTCCAGTGTTAATAAGGTAAGGCCTGGCTCAGCAAACAGAAGGGCATTGCTGTCACATTGTACACTTCTGAGGCATATCAAAACACTTTGTGGTTATCTCTGAATTTTGGCCATGTATCTCCCTGCATATTGTGTGCTTATGCTGAAGTTACATTGACGGTAGATTCTGTTTTCACTTTGCCAGTCACAAGAGGTTTCTCTAACCTGCTGATAAAATGTATATCAAAAGTTGATAAGGGTTCCAGCTTTTTGTTTCAGACCACCCAGTGAAGCTCTTATGAAGGATCGCAGGTTTAAACATGCAAAGTAGATTCTCTGGAGGTTTGTGAAATACATGTTTCACAGTATTTCAAGAGTGGATTATGGATATTAGCCTGAAGGTCAAATAGCCTACGCTAGGGATGGATGAATCAGTAAATTTGGATTTATTTGTTTCTCATTTTCCAACTCCTCATTTTGCTCAGCTTCTGCATCAGCATAGCAACTTGCAAAGCCAATAAAATGTTGAAAAAGAAATGTGCTCAGTTTTAAACAGTTGCCTCATCGGGACAGAGATGAAACTCCAGTGGTACCCTGGACAGCTCCACACAGGGCTCAGGCTGGAATCTGGAAGAGCAGAGCTCAGGTGTTGACTCAGCAGCAGTTATTTCCAGAGTGGAGCCCCTTCATTAAAAGTGGGGAGGGTGACCTGCTTTAGCACAGGTCAGCTCCAGTATTAGGACATCTGAGCTGGAGTTGTCTGAGTCAGAGGAGAGTAATGCCACAGCCTTGGGCTGAAGAGATACTGCCACAATGGAGTCTTCTTACACAAATGTTTCTGGCTGGTATTGTACATCTTGGGTTGACCTCCTGTAAAATGGGAGCCTGACTCCAGGGTCACGACAAAAATGTCTAAACTCTGCTGTTAATTGCTGAAAGTAATTGCTGAAGAGGTCATACATACTTCTCTGTGGAGGGAATTCCAAAAATGTGGGGATGCCACTGAAAAAGACCCTGTCCCTGATACCTGCCAATTTGATGGATCTCAACGACAAGAACAGGCCCTCTGAGGCCAAGCTCAGGACTGAGGTAGGTTTGTAAATTGCTGTTTAAATAATCTGGCCCCAGATCTTTAGGCTTTTAATGGTTAACACCAGCACAAAAGATTTAGCTGAATGACTACTTAGTGTTTTAAACTTAACCCTTCATATAACCCCACATATAGAGCAACTTGTATCAACAAACCCTGTCTCAGTAAACACATTTTTTAAAGGTGATTTATTTCTCCACAGTCCTCACAAGCATCTTGATGGTGACTTTAAAGGAAGCCATTTGCAGAGAGCATTGCAGTAGTCTAATCTGGATGCAACCAGATGCATAACTGAAGGTATTTTGTTTTCTCCAGATAAGGTTGCAATTGGCACCCTGTCTAAGCTGGTAAAAGGCATTCCAAGACATCAATAGATAGCACAGTATCCAGGAGGCCTTGCAGGCTGCATATCTAGTTCTTCTGTTGAAGTGCGAACCTACTAACAGCACCTCTGTGGTGTCTGGAATAAGTTTTACTTTGTTTGCCCTCATCTACCCCAGAACTAATGATATATATTGCTATGCAATAACACTGTTGTAAGGAGAGTCATCTTTACTGCCAGTCAAACCAAATCAAGGTTCTCTATAACTGCATTAGGGTCAGCTGCTATATATAGCACTATAATGTGCACTTTTCTCATGGAAGTTTTCTCATCTCGCCAGCAAAGGCAGCAGCAGGCGGCCTTACTTTCTAGCCACTGTATTAGCGCCATCTAGTAACCAGGAATAACATTGCAAGCCACATTTTTCCATAACTCAATTCAAATAAAATTGCAAAGATTATTATATAATCAAATGTGGTTTTTTAATTATAAAAAATGACAAGTTGTTTGTTTCTGGATGCACATAATAGATGACATCTAAATGGGAGCAATCGTCTGGCACAAAGAAATGAAATTCTTGTAAAATAACGGGATTGGTAAAGGTCACAGTGATCCTCAAATTTAACTTTCTGTCCCGGTGAGTGCCTTTAGGTACTCTTAGACTCTGGACTTCATGTTCTTACAATCCCCTACTTATAAAGATTGCAATATTCCTTCACTTACCTTAAATGGCCTTACCGGGGTGGGGCCTCTTCAAACGTGCATAACATCAAAATCCAGCAGTGTTTAGGGAATACCCTGCACATTCTGTTAAGTTGTAGGTGAACATATCAGACGACACAGTGATTCTTCAAACAGCTCTTGTTTATTCACAGGCCAGAACAGAACTGAACTGAACTAAAGGGTTCAGTCAGCCTGCTTATATAGAGCTCCAGTAGAATGTAACTGTAACAATTTTCTAAAACTATCCAATCACTGAACGTCACTTTCGATCCCTTATTTGCATAACTATCTACAGTATCCCCCTGCTGGCCCAGGGGGAGAACTTCAGTACATAACACATTCTGTAGTTTGAGCTCTGAACATCTGCCCCAAAGTCCTGCCCTGGATGCAGAACTGATCTGCTGAAATTCTCTTGGGCCAGAGTACAAAAGCTGTGTTCTGTATTGCAAGCCAAGACCCCAGGTGACCATATGAACTGCCTGTGTCCATGTAATGCCAAGGCATAAGAAACCATGCTAAGTATGCCAACATGATTATACATAACACTAGCATTTAGGGCTATCAAAATCTGCAGCTAGTGATGGGGGCAAAGTTCAAATCAAGAGAGTTTGGATTTCAGAAAAGTTCAAGGCTTTTTAAAAAAAAAAAATCAGACCTGGGCTTGACACAAGGTTCATTTCTCCTGTTAGCGAACATTTAATACCTTAACAAACAAAACTCCATCCTTGATGAAAGGGATAGGGAGACAGAAGAGGCCTTACTGGGCCTTTCATTAATTAGAGGGCATCACTGACCCCCCCCCCCAATTTCAAAGCGAAGGGTATTTTCATGCATGCATGAAAATAAGATTGGGGAAGAACCCTAATCCATTTTTGGGTTCTCTGAGTTTGCACAAAGACTCAAAGGCCTTGTGTAGTTATCAAAACGGGGAGGGGGGAATCCTGAGTACAGTGGTGCCTCGCAAGACGAAAAGAATCCGTTCCGCGAGTATCTTCGTCTTGCGGTTTTTTCATCTTGCGAAGCAAGCCCATTAGCGGCTTAGCGGATTAGCGCTATTAGCGGCTTAGCAGATCAGCTGATAAGCGGCTTAGCGGATCAGCTGTTAAGCGGCTTAGCGGCTTAGGATCAGCTGATAAGCGGCTTAGCGGCTTGGGAAAAAGGGGGGGGAGGAAAAAACCCCCGCAGGAACTCGCAAGACATTTTCGTCTTGTGAAGCAAGCCCATAGGAAATTCGTATTGCGAAGCACCTCCAAAACGGAACACCCTTTCGTCTAGCGGGTTTTCCGTCTTGCGAGGCATTCGTCTTGCGGGGCACCACTGTAAGTTAGATGAAGTAATTGCTTCTCCCCCCACAGCAATTTTAAATAAATGAAGACAGGGAATGCTAAATGTTTATGGTTACCTGTATCTAGAGAACCCTAAACATTTACGGTTTAATTGCATCCAGAAGAATCTATCTTCACTTAGAGATAGATAGGTAGACAGATATTCAGCAGAAGATTACTCTTTTTTTGAAGTTTTAATGGAAAGGTTTTGCCACCGACTGCAGCAGAAGGTAAAATTCCACATTTATATGGAAATAGTATTGCACACAGGAGCTTGTTAGAAGTAGTTTATGACACACTGAGTTGAGATGCAGTCTTCTTTTTTTAAAGCTGGATCTGTCAAACTCCATTACAGTATTACTTATTTTGGATTTCAGTGGCTCAGGGTAATAGAGTAGCGAGTTGGGAACGCTGAGAAGGGAGAATCAACTTTAAATTAAGATAACAGTGTGACCTGCTGTGCTTAAGATAAGAGCTTGGCTTACTGGGCTCAGGAAAGTAGGAATATATTTATTTTGTATCGGTTTTAATCTCAGAAGGCCATCTCATTGCCTACATACCCAACCAATCACTGTGTTTTGCAAGAGAGAACATTCTGCAGATACCACCCATGTGGGAATTGGGCCTTTAGTGTGGCGGCACCTGCCCTTTGGAATGCTATTCATTATATATCAGACAGGTGCCTTTTCTCTTTTCGATACCAGCAGAAGACGCTCCTTTTTCAACAAAACTTCTGAATGGAGATCTTTATCCCAGTTGGTCCTTGTATTGGATTTGAACTGATTTCATGTATGTGCTGCTGTTATTTTGAGTGAGAGAGGCTGGGGTTGGCCTAGGGTGTGGTTGTTTGTTTGTGATTGGCTGTGGTGAATTTTGTTTTTGTGTGTGAGTGGGGTGGATGGGTGTTTTGGATCAGGTTGATTTGTATGCTGTTGGTGGATTCTTGTCATTGTCTTGTTGGGCTGTGTACGTGATAAAGGGGAGCCATATCGGGGTAAAGGCGTCTTCTTCTGTTTGTCCCCATGTCAGTTTCAGTTTATTGGTTAATTTTTCGAGTAGGGATGTTTCCCATACTATTTGGTACCATTGGTCCATGCTTACTCCTGACAGGTCTCCCCAGTGTCTGGTTATGGTGTTTCTGGCTGCTGAAAGTAGGTGGGTTATGAGTTCTTTGTGGTGTAAGTAGGCATTGTTGTCTTGGAAGATGTTTAGTAGGGTCAGTTCTGGGGTGTTAATTATTTATTTTTGTTACATTGTAAATTGCATCAGGGTGTCTCATGAGGCGGAGGGCATCGGCTTGCTGACCTGTGTATTTCTACATAATTTGGAATATATTTTTGTTCTTCAGATTTTACACATTTCTGTATTTTGCAATACAGTTCTCAGATTAAAAAGAAGTACCCAGATGCATGAAAGCAGGATAAAAGGGGTAGAATAAAATTAAAAATATGTATGTTAAGATAAAAGACAGATTTCAATAATTATATTTATATATTACATACTTACTCAAGGGTAATGTGCACTTTTTTGGGCCAAATTACATCATGAAAATTAGGGTGCTCATTAGATTCAATGGAGCATTAGATTTGTGTAAATACGGTAAGAGTATTATTATTAATAAATACATATGTTAAGAATAAATAATATAAAATATTGATATCATCCATTGATATATTGAATATTGTGCATTTAAACATGAATTTTCATTCAGATCTTTCATATAAGAAATGACAAATTTATGTGCAAATAGGAGAGTACAGATTTTGGAAAAAGCACGTGCAAACTTGATGCGGACTGGAAAGAGACAGAGCTGTCCATCCCTAGTTGGTAGCAGCTGGCTAGTTTGATCACAGCCAAGCACAAAAGCTGGTGATTAGATCTTGGCATTCACTGCCTACAAGGGTGTAAACACCTTATGTCAGTTTCTGTCTTTGTAACAGCAGGAGGAATGAGTTCATCATTCATTGTTCGGGTGTGTGCGTGTGTGTGTGTGTGCGCGCGCACGCACGCCTGTATGTAATTAGTTTTTTTGCCAGATGGAAAGCTGAGCACATCGACACTTTGTCTTCCCTTTTGAGAGGATCTTATAGACTTCCGTTGAGATTATCCTGGGAAAGGACCCATTTTCAATTAGCTTCCAAACAGCTAATCTGGAGAAACCCATTGTTTGCCTATCTTATGGTATAATAAGTCATGTATCATGCATAATATATCAAGTATCCTCTCTTACTTTCTGTGCATGCGCATCTCTGAGTCATGCTGGAGCATGACCAAGAAGCAGTTGACATTATAAACCACAGAATACCGTCTGGGAAGGTAGTTGTGTTTACTCTACTGCAACAAAACCAATAAGAGTCATGTGGTCATAAAGCTTAATGGATTTATCAGAGCATAAGCTTCCTCAAATGCATGACGTGTTTAATCTCAGCTGGCAGCTTTTTGAAATATCTGTATGGCTATTAAAAAGGGGGGGGGGTTTGCAAACACTGGGGCCAAACATCCACAAAAAGCAAGAGGTACTTCCTGTGAAAATTCCTACCAGCAGTCTCTCATTCATTTGCTCACCCTCCAGGGTGAGATATGGCATTACCAGCCACTACTGGCTTTCTGTCATCTACGCAGGACAGAGAGGTCCGTTTCTGTGCCAGGTGTACAGATGTTGTCAGGATTAAAAACTCCCATCAGCTCTGACCATTGGCCATGCTGGCTGGGGTCGATAGGACTCGGATTCCAACAATATCCAGAGGAATGCAAGTTCCTCAACTCTGCTGTATGCAAAAGAATGAAGGCTCATGGTTTAATTGTTTGTTTTTACAGTGGTACCTCGGGTTAAGAACTTAATTCGTTCCGGAGGTCCGTTCTTAACCTGAAACTGCTCTTAACCTGAGGTACCACTTTAGCTAATGGGGCCTCCCACTGCCACCACACGATTTCTGTTCTCATCCTGAAGCAAAGTTCTTAACCCGAGGTACTATTTCTGGGTTAGCGGAGCCTATAACCTGAAGCGTCTGTAATCCGAGGTACCACTGTACTTAGTATCTCTCGCCAGTTTAGCTTCACATGCTACTTCCTCCCCAGTGTCTGCTTGTATCCATAACCTCAGGGGGCCTGAGAACCCATTTTCTCCTTCTCTGCCCTTTCCCCCCCTTCCAACCCTGCTTTCCATTGTAGTCTGTGCTTTCCCCCTACCTTCTCCTTTGTTTCCTCTCCTGACTTTTTCTTCTCTCTTGTCTCCCCTAATTTCTTCACCTTTGCCCACACCGCTGACCCTCCATGTGTAAAGAGCTACATCTTTCTAATGCAGGTCCTGTGTTTGCTCAGAAAGAGTTAACTTCACTTACTTCCTGCGATTTACTGCTGGCTCGCTCCTGCCACTGCCGCTGCATTTCCAGGCCCCAGAGTGGCAGGAAGCGCAGCCAATCAGATGCCACCTTTGGTGTTTAAGAATCAATGAGGGTGCTAGAGAGGTGGGGTGGCCAGCCTCATTGGCTACCCAGTGCCAGATACGGCACCTGAGGGCTTATCAACACTTTGCTCCACTCTTTAAAGCTCCTTGTCAGAGCTCCTTTTTTATTTTCCCTCTGGAGCTTTCCCCATAAAGTAAAATTATGGGGTGGCCAGCTTTGGGTACTAGACACAGCACATTCATCCACAACCACCTGCCCAGCAGTCCTCTTGGATCCTGGACTTTTGCCTGGTAGTCTGCACTGCTGGTTCTCTGGGGTTCTCCCGTGACTTCAATAGAAGGGGTTTAATATAGGGCACTACTTTTATAGGTATCGTATTATGCCCTCATCGGGCCAGGACTGACCTGTGTGAGCACTGGATAAACAATTGCTTTCTCCTCTCCCTCCTCCATGCAGCTCTGCCCAGTTTTCTTTCTTGGGCTGGTGGAATCCTGCCAGTGAAAGTCTTACACGGCAAGTAATGCCAACATATTCAATGCTGACCTTCTCTCCCACCCCCCTCCCCGTATAGCATTATGCTCTACTTGCAGAAGGGAGTTTAGTAACAATCCTATCTTGCCTGGTAGATGTAACTCAAAAGGGAGACTCACGCTGTTAATTCAAGTGCAGTCTCTTGTTTATTTGGCATTGCACTCAAGACATCTCTTTTGATTCCAGGAACAGTTGCATAATAGTACAGCTGATGAGTTTTGCAGAGGACTCTGTGTCCTTGACGAAAGTTCAGAGATTTCATATGACTCCATGCAACTCGTTGAAATGGAACTTAAAACCTATTGAGCAGATGATACGGTGTGGGAAATGGTGCTATTAGTTCAGGCTTTTATGGGCTTGGATCATTGTTGTAAAGAGTTTCAAAACATTTCTCTTTTATAGTGGCACCTTGAGTGTTCATTTTAAAATGGGCTATTCATTTTCAAATGACATTACCACTGCCTTTCAAAAAAAATTAATGTTTTGCCTTGGGTAATTTCAAAGTCAGGGATGTTCCCAGATACTCAGAAAGATTCAGGGCACAGACTCATACACCTGTAATAGAGAATAACCAGGCACTGTGGAATTTGGCATTGAAAGGTTTGGATTATTCCATTACCCCCACCTTTGCCCTTCTGAGAAAGAACCCCCCAGCATAGCCTGGTTGAAAAGACTCCTCCAGGGTCTATACTGGCTTGATTTCCAGGCCGCAAATTCATGTTCTGCACACTTTCCACTGGTCACAGTGGGGCTTCCTTCTGAGAAAGCATTCCTAGGGTTGGTTCGCAAAATAATAAAACCATGAAATTACCTGTAAAAAGAACTATTTGAAACATTCAGGAAAAATTTGAAATCAATGATAAGCTAACAACCATATTAAAACACCTGTCAACATTCTACGTATCTGGTTGAGTTGTGCCTAACAAAATAATGGAAACGGTGTGCAGGCGATAATAACGAAAAGGAGTTTTTCAGTGGGGCGATCTTTGTGTGGCTGTTAACAGTGTTTCCTTACAACACTGAAAGTGACTTTAAAAGGCAGGGAGAGAATAAGAAGTGAGGAATTGTAGAGGATTTCGATGTCAAGATGCCTTCCCCATGCTTTTTGTCACTTGTGGCTAGAGAAGACAGGATTCCTGGGTGTGTGTGTGTGTGTGTGTGTGTGTGTGTGTGTGTGTTGGGGTGTGTGTGCTGTTCCTGCCAGGGGATACAATCAACCTCATTCTGTAGCTTCTGCTTTCCATTTTATGGTCTCCTGCTGGGTTGGCAACGGCAGCTTGTGTATGAGCCGGAGGGAGGAGGGGAAAGGGAGCTTTGGAGAGGTCCGCAATGGAACCAGGGGGATTTTTTCCCCTTGCTCATCCTTTGCATGTTTTCTTCTCTCTTCTCGCAAGGCTCCCTCGCACATTCATACGCTTTCCCTCCGGACATAATCATAATCATACCACAATAGGAGAAAGCTTCCTCATTATTTCGCTCTCTCCTACCCCGCTCTTCTAACTCTCACCGTTTGTGAAGAAAATGAAATGAAAATGTGCAACAAGGGACAGCCAGTCTCCCAACAGGTGGTGATCTAATCATTTCCATCGTCACATTTCTCCTCCTCCATCTCCTCAGGAGAGCTTTGGTCGTGCTGCTGGCCCACTTCTCAAGCTTTCTTTCTTCTGAACTCTTTCTCTTTCCCACAGTTCCCTTGGGGATTCGCTTTTTGGAGCTCACTATCGCTTTGGTTGGGTTGCTGCCTATGCACCAAAGCAGGCTTTTTGTGTTTTATTCCTAAAGGGTAAAGCATTTTATTAAATCTTGCAGCCAGACCTACCTTGTGGGCTCACAGCATTCTTAGGCAGGTTGTCCTTCACCTGCCTGATGCTGAGTTCAAGCCCCAATAAGAACATAAGGGGGGGGGCTTCCTTCCCAATGCCCAGGAAGCTTCTTTCTGGCTTAGGGAGGGAGATGCAATGCTCACATGTGTGACTGGGCCATACATGCTTTGGGGCTAGTTATTGGGAGGGGATGGTTTTTCCTTGTTCAGGGAAGTTTTTAATGTGTGACATTTTAATGTATTTTTGGTCTCTGTGCAAGCCGCCCAGAGTAGCTGGGGAAACCCAGCCAGATGGGCAGGGTACAAATAATAAATTATTATTATTATATTCATAGTTATGGCCAATGTATGGAGAAATGGAGATTTGTGGATGGGAATGTGGGAGGAGGATATTTTAATTCAGGCATGTCCAATTCTGGCCAATTTGTGGCAGTATACGTCCTGGGGTAAAATCCTTTAAAAAGCTCAGCAACGTCAAACGTAAAAAAAGCTGAACAACTTTGGTCGGCCCTCACACATGTTCACTTCATCAAATCTGGCCCTCTTTGAAAAAAGTTTGGGCACCCCTGTTTTAATTGCTCTGCTCTGGAATGGCTGAGTATTCATGCTGCTGCTGTGTTTAGTGAACGAGCATCAAGACTCAGCATCCCTGTAACATTCCCCCCCCCCGTGCACAAGCTGTCTCGCACCCTTAGCAGTGAGAAACTGGTTGCCATGACTACCGCCTATAAAAAGGTCATCTTCAGGAAATTCCTTCTGTAGGCAGAGTAGCACCAGGATGAAACTTCCTGTAGGAAGGTTAAAGAACGGCCTACATTATACAGAATGATAAATATAGAATCATAGAATCATAGAATCATAGAATCATAGAGTTGGAAGAGACCACAAGGGCCATCGAGTCCAACCCCCTGCCAAGCAGGAAACACCATCAGAGCACTCCTGACATATGGTTGTCAAGCCTCTGCTTAAAGACCTCCAAAGTAGGAGACTCCACCACACTCCTTGGCAGCAAATTCCACTGTCGAACAGCTCTTACTGTCAGGAAGTTCTTCCTAATGTTTAGGTGGAATCTTCTTTCTTGTAGTTTGGATCCATTGCTCCGTGTCCGCTTTTCCGGAGCAGCAGAAAACAACCTTTCTCCCTCCTCTATGTGACATCCTTTTATATATTTGAACATGGCTATCATATCACCCCTTAACCTCCTCTTCTCCAGGCTAAACATGCCCAGCTCCCTTAGCCGTTCCTCATAAGGCATCGTTTGCAGGCTTTTGACCATTTTGGTTGCCCTCCTCTGGACACGTTCCAGTTTGTCAGTGTCCTTCTTGAACTGTGGTGCCCAGAACTGGACACAGTACTCCAGGTGTGGTCTGACCAGAGCAGAATACAGTGGCACTATTACTTCCCTTGATCTTGGTGGCTTCTTGTAATCTGCCTCATATATATATATATGCCTGTGTTTTACTGCCACATCAGTAGGAGAGCCAGAGTCTCCGTGCATCTGGGCCAGCTGTTTTTTGGTGGCCTTCAGTGGAAAGCCCAGAAGCGCGTGTGCTAAGTGCCGTACTTAGTATGACAATCATGATGACAGCTTGAAAGGAGGAGTGAAAGAGTAGATGCAGTTCCCTTCAGCTTTCCCACAAGTGTCTTTACCCAGATCCATCCCCCAACATATTAGTGGAATGACCATCAACTGCTAAGCCTTAGCATAATGCAAACATAAGCATATACAGTCGTACCTTGGCTCTCAAATGCCCTGGAACTCGTACGTTTTGGCTCCCAAACGATCGAAAACTGGAAGTGAGTGTTCCAGTTTTTGAATGTTCTTTTGGAAGCTGAACTTCCAACGGGGCTTCCGCAACTTCTGATTGGTTGCAAATGTTTTGGAAGTCAAAAGGAGTTCCGGAACGGATTCCATTTGACTTCTGGAGTATGACTGTACCTGTGTATACCTTGCCTTAGGGATGTACAAATACGTCAGTTTTGCATTCTCTTGGTTTCTCATTCTTCAAACCTTAAGTTCAGACTTCCACTTTCCACATCAGTTTTTGATGTTTTTGTTTCATTGAAAAAAATATCACCATGGAAGCTCATGTGCATTTGGGGGCAAATTTCTCCTAATATACCCGTCTCTATATGCCATTTTTGCCTAATACATGAATTTTTTTGAAAAGCAGTTTCCCTGATACAACTCATATTTGTATGCTGTTTACACTAGTATGTGCATTTATACGCAGACTTTATTGTATGCATTTTGTGTGTGCACATTGCTTGGCAGGAGAACGGCACTGCAAAATTAATAAATGTGCACATTTTGAAAAATGGCTACACTTCCATTTGTATGTTATTTCAGAAAGTGCAAAGGATGTAAGTTTGCCTTTAAATGCAAATTGAATCGAATCTTTCCCCCATCCCAATTTTACTTCTAGGCTCTGTTCCAAAGAGGTGGTGATGGTAAATGCCACGCCCAAGGAATGCCAAGGAATAACCTGGGTATGTTTTGCAAATGTGCTGCACTCAGGTTTCCTACAGGCTTCTAGTTGGCCACAGGATGCTGGACTAGATGGCACTTATTTATCAATTAATTAAAATATTTATATACTGCTGATTCATAAAACCGCATCACAGTGGTTTGCAACAATATATAAACATTCTCTCTGTGTACAGCCTCTTATAGAAACCATTGTTCCTTTTAAAATTTTCCTAGCATATCTATTTTCAAAAATCCATATTCTCAGGGACCTGTAAACAGAAAACCTGTGGCATAATTGGGGAGATAAATGTAAGGTGAAATTTGCAACAAAAAGTCTAATCTACCAATACCTGCTGTGCTTCAGAACCTCTGCTCACATCAGCACTACAGCACTACAAACCTCTTTGAAATAAATGGAAAATGCTCAGTCGACCTGCTGAACAGATTGTTCTCTGAGTCAGCAGGATGTATGTACCTGTTTATCTTTGTGCACCTCGCCGAAAGAGGTATACAGGTCAACTCACTCACTTTCCAGAATTAAGAGTTCAGTGAATCTAAAGGAGAATTTAGGGATACTGATCCACAGGTGTCCTGGGGTTAAAAACTTCCTCAATAATATATGTTATGTGGACTCTAATATTAATGCAATACCTGTTGCACAAAAAAAGACAGAGTCCATTTCAAGTGTATTGATACAGTCAATTTGTTCAGTCATGGCTGAAAAAGTGTTAGGAGTTGATTACTGTGAAGATCACCCATTCTATAAAGCTCAGGCAGAGATAATTCACCCTGGTAACTTCGTGACAACTTGACAGACTCTTACTTGGTTTCTGGAAAAATCATGTGTAAGAGATGGCTTTGTTGAGCAGCGGCTCTGAGGTGTTTGGGCTGGTTTGAATAGGCGCATATGTCTTGTGGGGCTAATTGTGTATGTATGTCGCTATATTGGATACATAAATGACATTTACACATCATTATGTTGTTGAAATGTTATTCCTGTTCAGGGAGAATTTGCCCGTGAAACTAAAACATACTGCTGTGAGGAGGGAAAAGAGGTTAAAGGATCAAGTTTCTGGCTTGCTCCTTTTCTGCTTATAACGTGCGTGTTTCACCACCTTTTGTTTTGTTTTTTAAAGCTGCATTAGGCCTGTTTTTCTCACCCTTGTTGCGACATTTGAGTTTAGCGTTTGGAAAGTGTCACTCGTTCCAATGTTTTTCAAAGAATCCCGTGTTAAACTTGAGAACTCGTAACAAGGAGGTTAAGTGCTGCTATTGCATTTTCCATTTGGTTTTAAATTTGCCGTGTGTATTAATCCCACGGGAGCAAGATGAAGGAATGGAATGGAATAATCAGTTTGTTTGCATGGACAGGCAGCTAATCCCGAAATACTTCTTGGCCTAGCAATATATCTGATTTATAGATATAAACGTGTCTGTGTTTATAGTATATATTGACACGGAAATTGACATGAAAAAAGTTTCCTGAAGGCAGAAGTCTGGGAAACACACTGCTGCAATGTTTTGCAAACACATAATAGTTACTCAAGTATATCTCCCCACCCCCCTTTGTTCCAAATTGCCATTTATTTATTTATTTTGCCTACATGATTTACAGGCTGCCACATAAACATGGGCAGCTCACAACATACAAAGTTCTGCACAAAGTGGAGCCATTAAAGACTATGGGCTTAAGTCATGTCCATTAATCTCAACAGACGTGCTCTGCATAGAACCAACATTACCCACAACCTAGTCATTTTCAATTTTAATACATTTGGTTGTATAAGATTAAACACGGCACTAAAATATGGTACCTGATAAAAGTAAGGAACAAACTGGAGAAAAGAGAGCTGGGAATCAAACTCAGCAGCAATATAATAAAGATAAAAGCTAAAACTTGCCTGGCATTAGAGTAGGTGCCCCCAGGCAGGAGTGCATTCTGTCATTGGGGGCCACTTCTAAGAAGGACCTGTCCCTCAGATCCACTTGCTGTACCTGACTTAGTGGAGGCAATTGAATAATACTTTTCACTCTTGCAGTCAGCTATATTCCAGTGCCGTGCTCACCCTGTGCAGGGCTCATCCAAATTGGAATTTGCAGACAAAATCTTCAAGACTTGTTCACAAATATTCAAACTGCCCTGAGCTCTTCGGCTGATAGGTGGTATACAAATGTGATTTAAAAAACCACATTATTTGAGTTAGAAAGTGCCCCATCCCTGCATGCAATCCATCACAGACAATGATTGGATTTGCAAGTTTCCCCCTCTTGGATTTAGAGACTTGACGTTTAACATGTCTTAAACATTTCTTTTTATTATTTAAATGTTTTCTTTTATAAGTATCCCTCGAAGTTGAATTTCAAAGGTGAAAGGATCTGATTTTAAAAATCCAACCTGATCTTTATTGTACTTTGAAACTTGTAAGGTGCACTTGAGCGGAAAGTATTGTAAAAGGCTTTCTGTAGGAATTTTTCAGGGTGTGTGGCTTCCTTCCTCTATTTACTTTAGGGGTGCAGTTTACAGTTTGGAGTTCACAGTCAGGGACTGGGCTGGTGGCAATGCAGACTTTTGTCTTCCCCTACCCCATGGCACTGCTTGAAGCAGAAAAATCACATCTCCATATCAGTAAAATACAATCAGAATAAGTTTAATAGCTTACTTTGCTGCCCTCGTATGACACTGAAAATCAGCTGCCCGAGGTGACCGCTTCATTCTGCCTTCTGGTGGGACCGGCTCTAGCTAGGGGGCACAGATTAGTATTTATTAAGAAAAGCGAACAATGGAAATGTCAGCTGTTTCTTAGCTTTTGGAGGTAGCTGCTTTCAGCAATTCTGATTGCTAAACCCTGATAATGAGGAAACCTCCAGTGCCTTTTAGCTTGTGAAATTATCATACCAAATTGGCCACTCAGAACCTCTTAAGTCTTTTTTCTTAGAATTTGGGAACAGACAATAATTAGTTTATGGGCATATGCTGATGTGTACATAGTTGGCTTCTTTTTTTTGGGGTGGGTGGGGGGGAGAATGGCACAAACAAGGATTCATTGAAAGGTTCACATAAGGACTTCAACAGAGTCAGGATTAAAACTAGGCAGGGAATGATGCCAGTTCCTTGGAAGCAAAATAACATTTCAAGGAGACAAACTATCTGCTGCTGGGCTGTAGCCTGACAAGAATACATTATTGGCTGTGATAAATATGCCTGGAACTAGCAAGGAAAGAGATATACAAAGGCATTAGGTATGATTAACTGCCAGGGAGAGCCTGTGCCAATGGAGGAAATCAAGAGCAACACTTGGGGAAATAGATTTATAGGGGAAAGGTGGGTTTATGGGGGTGAACCAGGGGGAAGTGAAAGGTGCTTAGTTCTTGAGGCTGGTATCTTATACCCAGTATGGAGCATGCCAGGTCTCTTAAAACTGAAGGCTGTGTGCTCGTAAATTAGACTTGGTACTTAAATCTCAAGCCTACCAAAAGTGCAAAGTCCATTTATCCACTCAGCATGGTCACCATTCCCGTGCTGACCCCGGGGTTTTGTTTTGTTTTTAACAATTAAGTGGTATATAAATTTTATGAAATAAATAAGCAAATAAACAAAAGAAGAATTTGCTGGATCAGGCCAATGGCCCTTCTACTCCAGCATCCTGTTTTCAGATGCTTGTAGGAAACCTGCAAGCAGACCCCCAGCGGAAGAGCATATCCCCATATCATGGTTACCAGCAAATGCTATATAGGATCATGGAGAGATTTACCTCCACAAAGAGTCTCATTCCTGCTCTGCACTTGATCTGACTGCTCAAGCCTTCAGCCTCTCTATTTAGAGTGTCAGCAATTCCCCACCCCCAAACAATTCCATGGCTGCCCAAATTTCTGGATGATGATTGCCACTATTTGTATTGTTTTGAGTTGGTGGGTACAAGACCCCCGATATTCCGGATCGAGCTAGTGTTAGAATCTAATTAAGGCTTGTGTGTTAAAACTGTATATCAGACCCTCACGTGTTAGAATCTAATCAAGACCCGTGTGTATTAAGCTGTGTGTCCAACACCTTTTTAATCCCTGGGAATCAACATGCGTTAAAAGCTAATTAAGTCAGGCTAATTTTCTTTTGAGGGGGTATCCAGGGGATGAGCCATTAAGGATGAAGGTCAAATCTCATTTGCAAATGAATGAGCTCCCTCCTTTCCTCTACTGAGAGTTAGTTTAAAATACAAGGAAAGTGCTTTAGGTTTAGGAGTTCAATGGAGATAGTATGCAGCAGGTTGGAGAGAGCAACGTCTGAGAGCAATGATTGGGGTCTGCTTAAGTCCAAGGCTATGGGAGAAGCCAGAACCTCTTAGGGTGTGAATGCTGTGAACCCCTCCATGGTAGGTTCAGGATGTGTATATGTGTAAATAAGCCACATTTCCTAAATACACCACAGTTTCCGCTGTGCCTCATTTTCCAAAAGGAAACAGGGACCCTGGGTAAAGTGTGTCTAGAACCTCTGGGGTGGCGTGTAACAGTATTCTTCTTACAGTTTCCTTATCCTTGTTATTCAAAATAAACACGTACTAGGTAATATTTCATAAAAGGTTTAAAAAAACTAAAGGGTGCCTATGCTACTACAAATCAGATTCCCAGATGGTGGAAACTCAAATAAAACCAAAACCGGTGACTCTCATATTTTTTTATTTGTGAAATAAAACGGCACAGCATCCTGCTATCTCTTGCAGTTTGTTTTTCTCTCTCTCCCAGGCATTTCAGTACTTGTTTATATTTCTTATGTTTCTCTCTCATTCTTTCTTCATGAAGCTCAGGACTGCTCTTAGACGCTTCCTCTCCCCTCCATTTTATCCTTGTCAACAACCCCATGAGGAAGTTAGCTTGAGAATCAGTGACTCCCTGGAAGATGGCGGCTGATTGGAGATGTCAGCTTGGCTTTCCTGGGCCATTGCCCAACACTCCAATGCTCCTAACATGCAAATGTGAGAGGAAAAAGGTGTATGTGCCATGAAACGTGCAAGGATTCCCTGCCTCCCCAATGAAGGGCAAAGCTACATTGGAATCCAATGCAACTGAGAGCTGCTCTGAAGACAGTCTTGTGTGTGCGCGCGCGTGTGCGCGTGCTGAGAGAAGCACTGTTCATCAGCTGTATGGTGAATCATATGGGCCCCCTGATATCACTGGAGGAAGCTGCTTGCCCGCAGCAGAGGAAAAGGACAGGCAAGTATTGCATGGTGTAATCTCTGTAAGAGTAGTGAGCAGCATCCATTGCTAGTTAATAACATTGTTGGTTCACACTGGGCTCTGTTAGCCATCCTCCAGCTATGGAACATGCACTGCACAGCCAAAAGCATGCTAGTATGGGTAGATAAATAGGTACTGCTGCAGCAGGAAAGTAAACGGCATTTCTGTGAGCTCTGGCACTCGTCATGGTGTCCTGTTGTTCCAGAAGTGGTTTAGTCATGCTGGCCACACAACCTGGAAAAGCTGTCAATGGACAACGTAGGCTCCCTATGCCTGAAAGCGGAGATGAGTGCCATACCCCAAATTCGAATTTGACTGGACTTAACCATCCAGTGATCTATTACCTTTACCTTATGGCAGCCCTTCTCCATTAAGATTAGGGGGCCCTCCTATTCCCACAAAACCATTACAATCCTAATGAAGTATCACCGCCATGGCCCTCTCTCTTCAGACTGCTGGTTATTGTGGCTTCTTTTTGAATAAATTTAGTCATACATACTTTTAGTTTCTCCACACCAACACTGTCTACTCTTTAGGCTGGATTAAAATGGCCAGGTCTGGTTTCAACATCGTGTTTGCAATATACCCTTCTATCGTAGCAGCAAAGGTGAATGTCATACGTCTTTGTATCTAGGAGAGACATCCATGTTTATTTGTGTCCCTCGAAGAAAAATAAGGACACTGCATTGCTAATGCTACTGAGCCCTGCATTAGGCAGCAATTAGACAGCAACTGAGATGCAGTGGCCTTTAACATTTATCTTTGGTACTTTCTGCAAATTAGTTCTCCAGGGAAAACTAATGCGATCTGAATTCTATTTGATTCTATCCTGCCTCCATATTATTATTTTTTACATGGAATGAGATTTTTGTGGTGCATTAAAATAACCTCCTGGAGGAGAATGGAAATTACTTGTGCACACACTTCAGCCCATTAAATAAAGTGGCACAACTAACATTGGCCAGTCTGGGACAGGGAGAAAGTGGCAATGAATTGGCATTGTGGTCCGGTAGTGATAACCATGAGCATCCTAATCTTCAAACAGTTGTTCTCGTCTTACTGAAATTAATAGAGCTGCACCCTGGGTTGGAAAGCAAAGGGAACTGGGATTCCTTTGGTACCATAAAGTCAGGACCAACATCCTAAAGACGTTAAGTGCAAGCCAATAGCTTTAATTGCTTTGGAAGATGTCTGCTCCCCACTAGCAACCCATTGGTATAGCAAACTGCAAAAACCCAAACTTCCTTCTTTTCCAGTCAGGTACATACAGTATCATCTTTACTACTCTTTAAGCAGAGAGATGCTTCCAGTAGCCACCAGTTATGAAGGAGCAGTAAGTGGGTAAGCAAGTAATGCAAAAGCCTAAAGAAAAGGCCAACTTTTCATAGGATATGATGCAGTCATATTTTTGTAGCAACACTATGTGCTTATTTTCACACTAATTAAACATGGCTTATAGGACATTACTGCAGAAAGACATTTCCTAAAAGTGTCCTCAAAATAACAGAGAGGTGTTTCATCAGGCAACATTTTATTTTATTAAATGGAAATAAGCATGCACATACATTTTCCTCAAGCAGCAGGCATTGAAGGATATGGATATATATATCCATTAGTTGCTAGAATCCATGCTAGCATATGAAGTCAGTCATCAGGAATACCGGACAGACGAACACAGAGCACACACAATCCCACACAATTGTATTTAGCACAAAATTGACTGCTTTTCATGGCAGGAGACACAAGCCTTCTGTTCTCAGTTTTAGTATCCTAACATGAACTCAGAGGAAATCTGGAGAATCATAAGGTTAATCAATTGCTTAGTACAAAAGAATTAGCTGAATCCGAGGTGCCAGGAATGACTTGTGAATGCCTGCAGGACTGGAATACAGTGGTACCTCAGGTTACATACGCTTCAGGTTACATACGCTTCAGGTTACAGACTCCGCTAACCAAGAAATATTACCTTGGGTTAAGAACTTTGCTTCAGGATGAGAACAGAAATCGTGCTCCGGCGGCGCGACAGCAGTGGGAGGCCCCATTAGCTAAAGTGGTGCTTCATGTTAAGAACAGTTTCAGGTTAAGAACAGACCTCCGGAACGAATTAAGTACTTAACCTGAGGTACCACTGTATAAGGTGCTGCCTTATATGAGGTCAGATTACTGTATTTGCCCATCTTGCCCTCTGTTGTTTGCACTGTCATGCCAGTAGCTTCTTTGGGATCTCAGGCACAAAGAGGTCTTTCCAATTGCCTGCCTAATCCTTTCAACTAGAGATGCCTGAGATTAAGGCTGCAACCTTTGGTGTGCAAAGGATGTTCTCTAACTGTGGCCCCTTCCCATACCACATTAGCAGAACACTTAAAAAAAAAGTAAAAAACTATTAAAAAATCTATTTTTAAATGTAGAAAGCTATACCTGGTTTTTTAAAAAAGTACCGAATCATCTTGCCCATTTATTGCTAGTCCTTAAAAAGTGTTACTCCTGAAAATACAGGTTGCCTTATTAATTCTATGCAGCTGAATATTCTGTGGTATATGCATTTGCGAATGATGGTAAATGTATCCTGTTCACAAACCCGTGTCCTGTGAGCAAGTCAGATTGACATGTAATTGCATTTTTGGAAGGAACACACACACACACACACACACACACACACACACACACTGCATATAGCAACGACACTGGCAGGTATTAAAGTTGCTGTAAAAACGGCAGCAATAATAACTGCTTTGGTAACCAGCAATCAAGTATTTGAAACTGTAGTAGTAATTACTTGCACTAAAAGGTATGTAAGCTTAACAGCATTTTCAGGGTCAATGTGAATGACTGATCATTCTTCTCGTTTTTGGAGCTTTAGCGCCACACTGTACTCAAAACATCATCTTTGGCAGGCTGAGAAGTATGTGGCAGTTATTTTGTGAATTCGTGACATGATGTGCCATATAATCAGGGGCTTTTGACTGATGATTCCAAGTGTCTTATGTCTGAGGGTGAGACCTGCACTTGCAGTCTTTACTGTCTAGACATAGATATTGACAAACAAGCCTCACTGACATAAGATGCTAACATACTTAGCCAGAGGCATTTCAATGATCTTGCCCTTTTATGTTCTCTTTCCAGGCTTTTAGTCAACTGTGAAATGTACCTTTTAAGATCTATCACATTAATTCCACAAACAAAACTTTGTGTTTTGAAACTTAGAAACTTTACTATTGATTGATTGATTGATTTTTTTATCAGTTGTAGGCTAAACTGTGCAGGTGGAGGGTTTGTGTTCTCCAGCGGCTCCATGAAGAGGTTGCGTATTTTTCTAAAGCATCCAGAGATGTTGCAGTCAGATGTAAAAAAAAAAAAAAAAGAGGCCATGCTTTATCGTGATGAGAACAGTCTGGTTGTGATGTACAGTGGTACCTCGGGTTAAGTTCTTAATTCGTTCCGGAGGTCCGTTCTTAACCTGAAACTGTTCTTAACCTGAAGCACCACTTTAGCTAATGGAGCCTCCTGCTGCTGCCACTCCGCTGGAGCACAATTTCTGTTCTTATCCTGAAGCAAAGTTCTTAACCTGAAGCACTATTTCTGGGTTAGTGGAGTCTGTAACCTGAAGCGTATGTAACCTGAAGCGTATGCAACCCGAGGTACCACTGTAACATTAAACCAGTGTTTGGTGTTTCATGCATGAAACTGCTATGCCTCTTCCTCTCCTCGGGTGTAGCTACAAAGAGATCAGAAGTATTTGCTTCCATTTCCAACTGACCACAGTTGCCTTATATTGAGTCAGACCATTGGTCTATCTAGTTTGATACTGACTGGCAGGATTTCAAGTAGGTGCCCTTTCCAGCACCACCCGGAGAAGTGAGGGATTGAACCTGCCACCTTCAGCATGCAGAACACGTGCCTGGACCCTAATCCTAAGGAAGATGAATCCTGCGCATGACGGTGTGGCCTGTGATGTTGCATTGATACAACTGCATTTCCACACAATCATATCTGTTTGACGAGGTACAGTACAGCATCCTAGGAAGACCCGTGCTGATGCATTTGATAGCATCCTAAATAATGCTAGTATACTTGGACATTATTATTATTTTTACTATGTTGGGCGTCATATTAAATTTTGAGATCAGTTAATACATAGCACGGTGACACTGAAGGCAGTTTCGCTTGCCAAAGTCTTAGGAAGGCAGCAGGTGATGTATAGCAGTGAAATATATATTTTCCTCTCTGCTGCCTCTCTGTGGTTTAGTTCTGAAGGAATAATTATCCCAGTATTGCATGAATAATATCCAGTTGCAGTTCAGAATTCCACAGGAGGGCAGCCTTATCCCAAGCTATGCTACAGTGGGTGAGCAAATCATTACATTTTAAAATAAAACCCACACAGATACTTTTATTTTTTTTCAAAAAAGCTATATAAAAATAAACTAGGAATACTTTTTTAAAAACAACAACAACAAAACAAAACAAACCCTAAAGCATAAAGTGCAAATATGCATTGGTTAGTATCCATCGCCTTCCAAACTAGGCTTGTATTATGTGCCACAGAAAAATCAATAATATGCTGGCCTGCGTATTCTAACATCCCTGACAAACATTTGCTGTATTTTACAACACAAGATGGGCTTGAAATTCCCTCTCATTTGTTTTGCATGAAAATACTTTGCTGGACACTGAATACATTTTATTTGGATGGAATTGTATTTTAAAGGTGTGAAGAAAATAATGAATTCTATTGCTATCTTACTCTTCCTCCAAAATGTCCAGGGAGGTATATTACCTTTACGACCTCCCTGGGAGGTTGGCTAGACCGAGAAGACATTGTTAAAGGAAACACAGCAAGCTTTGTGGCTGAATGAGGACTTGCAGTCGTGTCTTCCATGCTCAAGTGAAACAGTCTAGTAACTACACCACACAAGTACAAGCAGATATGTGCAAGACTGACACCTCAAGCAGTCATAGTTCTGCAATGCAGTCATAATTCTTCCTCTCTTCTTGACGTACCAGTTGTTGTAGCAATTTGATACAGCCGAAGGAATAAAGTAGGTGGGCATCAATTTGATCGAGAGTCGTTCTGCATTTCTTTTTTTGTGCTTTTAGGGAAGTGGACTGAGGGTACAGAATCTTGATGAGATGTGAACCTATAGCTAAATCACTCTAAACTTAAAACAGGCCGAATAGCTTGGGCTGCAGCCCTGTCCTAAGCTGTATTTGAATAAATCACATTAAAAGCAAAGGGATTTACTGTTTGCTGAATAGTGGATGTGTTTCAGCTCAATACATTAATACATTCTCTGCTAAGGTTTTCATCTAAACTTTTCTACAACCCGTTTCAGAGTTTGCCTAAGATATAGATCAGGCACCCCCAAACTTGGACCTCCAGATGCTTTGGGACTACAACTCCCATCATCCCTGACTACTGGTCCTGTTATCTAGGGATGATGGGAGTTGTAGTCCCAAAACACCTGGAGGGCCGAGTTTGGGGATGCTGATATAGATGTTTGCCAGCCCCAGCTTGTAGGTAAGGTTGCATCTGCTTCCAGCAGTGGCTGAAGCAGGAGTTACACCATTCTGACGCCAACATGAGAAGATGGAACAGGAGTGAGGAAGGGTAGTGGGAAGGTTAGACACCAAAACCTTACAATTTTGAAGTGCTCAGTCACACACCTTGTGTCAATATTTAGGGACAATTCACTCCTTATCTTGAGGCTTTTCAGTTTTACATTTAGCGTAACTTCATGGTGCCAGGGTCAACAAACAAGAAGGGTGGGGCTTATCACTGAGCAGTCCCATAGGTCTTCATGTAAGTACCTGAGTTACCTACTAGAAAGAAAGAAAAACATGTTTGCAATTCTGTCTTCCCTGTTCACAATTAGAATCAAGGGCTTTGTACAGCACACAACAGCTTAGTTCATTCAAACGCAATATGTGCATTTATTTGGGACTCTTATCCGAGCCTGAATGAAAAATACTATCTTTCTCAAGAAGGCAATATGTATATATTTTCTATCTAAAGAAAGGCAAAGAGTCACAGAGATACTGAGTGTTGACTATAGCCAACAATTTATAGCTTCTCTCCCTCTTTATTTTGTGGTGTAGGGCAATGCTTTTCCACTCTGATTTAATTAACTTCATTTAATGGCCTGGTCGTAGAGATAATAAGCATAGCAGCAGCATAGCGGCCGCACTATCAAATGCCTGGCATTGACTAATATTTGGCAACAATATGGTCATTCTACAATGGAAGCACATATAAGAAAAGAGCAGCCTATTTTATTAATTTGCCAAGTTCCCCCCTCCTTTGGGAAGGCTACTGTGCATTTCTTGGAGACTGATTGAAACAGAAAGCAAGAGTATATGGTGGTGAATACTGTTTTTAGTGTGTTGGAGTCATTTAGCAAAAAGTGTTCCTTCAGGAAAACAGAATCAAGATGCTAATGTTATACCTCATTTATTGCCAAGCATATTCAGTGACATTTCATAAGGTACATCTGTCAGCCAGAGATATAAATGAATGAGGTGAACTGTGCAATTTACCCTGAGGAACTTCCATTAGAGCCCCCTGAAGTATAATATTTATGAGGTCAGAGTCAATTAATCAGATAGCTGTATTTGCTTTTCAGCTTGCAACGGTCTCTCACCAAACTGTTGCACTGAGAGGGAAAATGCTTTTCTTTTCAATAATAATAATAAACAAAATGGGGGGGGGGAATGTAACATTCAGGTTGTTTAGATAAGGGCTGCATTTTTAACGACAACAAAATCAATTACTGTATGTTAACTACAGAAAAACACAATGTAAAAATAAAGGAGCATGCCATGGTGTCCGTCGGAGCCTGGTGGCTCAGCTGAGGGCTTAGGCCCTTGGATGTGCTGCTTCCCTCAGAAATATGGGTGTGGTCATGGAATTGAGGTAAAAGTGAGGGAACAAAGCCCTTGTTTAGAAGGGAGCTGGAGACAGCCTGTGAGCACCTAGAAAGGAATGCTGTGATCACCAATAGTCAGCATGGATTTCTAAAAAATAAGTCATGTCAGACTAACCTGATCTCATTTTTTGACAGAATTACAAGCCTGGTAGATGAAGGGAACGCAGTGGATGTAGCCTACCTTGATTTCAGCAAGGCATTTGACAAGGTGCCCCATGATATTATTGTAAAGAAGCTGGAAAAATGCGGTCTTGACTATGCTACCACTCAGTGGATTTGTAACTGGCTGACTGACTGAACCCAAAGGGTGCTCATCAATGGTTCCTCTTCATCCGGGAGAAGAGTGACTAGTGGGGTGCCACAGGGTTCTGTCTTGGGCCCAGTCTTATTCAACATCTTTATCAACAACTTGGATGATGGACTCAAGGGCATCCTGATCAAATTTGCAGATGACACCAAACTGGGGAGGGGGGGTGGCTAACACCCCAGAGGACAGGATCACACTTCAAAACGACCCTGACAGATTAGAGAACTGGGCCAAAACAAACAAGATGAACTTTAACAGGGAGAAATGTAAAGTATTGCACTTGGGCAAAAAAAAATATGAGAGGCACAAATACAAGATGGGGGACACCTGGCTGGAGAGCAGTACATGTGAAAAGGATCTAGGAGTCTTGGTTGACCACAAACTTGACATGAGCCAACAGTGTGACGCGGCAGCTAAAAAAGCCAATGCAATTCTGGGCTGCATCAATAGGAGTATAGCATCTAGATCAAGGGAAGTAATAGTGCCACTGTATTCTGCTCTGGTCAGACCTCACCTGGAGTACTGTGTCCAGTTCTGGGCACCACAGTTCAAGAAGGACACTGACAAACTGGAACGTGTCCAGAGGAGGGCAATCAAAATGGTCAAAGGGCCTGGAAACGATGCCTTATGAGGAACGGCTAAGGGAGCTGGGCATGTTTCGCCTGGAGAAGAGGAGGTTAAGGGGTGATATGATAGCCATGTTCAAATATATAAAAGGATGTCATATAGAGGAGGGAGAAAGGTTGTTTTCTGCTGCTCCAGAGAAGTGGACACGGAGCAATGGATCCAAACTACAAGAAAGAAGATTCCACCTAAACATTAGGAAGAACTTCCTGACAGTAAGAGCTGTTCGACAGTGGAATTTGCTGCCAAGGAGTGTGGTGGAGTCTCCTTCTTTGGAGGTCTTTAAGCAGAGGCTGGACAACCATATGTCAGGAGTGCTCTGATGGTGTTTCCTGCTTGGCAGGGGGTTGGACTCGATGGCCCTTGTGGTCTATTCCAACTCTATGATTCTATGATTCCATGATACTATAGGTAAAGAAAATGTCCATTGGAGGTGAGACTGCTTTGCTTTGAGGCTTCTAAAGACTGCAGTTCTGTATCCACATTCCCAGAGTATGTGTGCCTGTGGGTCTTAATTCTGCCTAGAAAGGACTACAGTGGTTCCTCAGAAGTCGAACAGAATCCGTTTCAGAAGTCCGTTCGACTTCCAAAACATTCAGAAAGCAAGGCACAGCTTCCAATTGGCTGCAGGAAGCTCCTGCAGCCAATCTGAAGCTGTGGAAGTCATGTTGGACAGTCAGGTTCCAAAGAATGTTCACAAACCGGAACACTCACTTCCTTGTTTGTGGTGTTTGGGAGCCAAAACGTTCAACTGGCAAGGCGTTTGGCTTCCAAGGTATGACTGTATTGCTTTCCCTTATTTCCACAATTCATTGGTTTATAGCACTGTTGTCCACCTGTCTAAAAAGCTGCATTCCTCATCCAGTGGCCGCTCATACCCTGCCCTACAAGGAAGTATGTGGTGTGAGGCCAACACAGAAGGCTTAGATTTTGATTGGAGTTAAAGGCACTGGGGAAAGGGGTGTTTAATCTGTGCCTTTTCTGTGAAAGAAATGGCTCCTCAAGACCTTTCTAAGGACTCCCTGCAGGTGCCTGTCTCCCTGCCACTCTGCTGTGGGGCTAATAGAAGCTTATGGTGGGCATAGTTTTGATTAGTAAAACAGCACATGGGGAAAGGGTTAAACCTTCCCTCTCCCACCAAAACTACCCCAATGAAAGTCATGGCTCATGGCTGATCATGGACCTCCCATCTCATGCTTATTTTGGCCCCAAGTGAGGAAAGTAACCTTGGGACAGAAAATGCCACAGCACTCTGAAAAGTGGCCAGTAAAAGAGGATTTTTGACACAGTGGACTTTTACAGTGGTACCTCGGGTTACATACACTTCAGGTTACAGACTCCACTAACCCAGAAATAGTGCTTCAGCTTAAGAACTTTGCTTCAGGATGAGAACAGAAATCGTGCTCCGGCGGCACAGCAGCAGCAGGAGGCCCCATTAGCTAAAGTGGTGCTTCAGGTTAAGAACAGTTTCAGGTTAAGTACGGATCTCCAGAACGAATTAAGTACTTAACCTGAGTTATCACTGTATTTACATGTAGTAAACTGCTGTCCTACAAACCCATGCCTGGCATCCAGCTAACTCAATCCTTCAGTGTGTTTCCACTTGTACATTGGAATTATCCCCCTCTCCTACACTTATGTGCCAACCTAAATCTGTTCTGGAGGTTCCCTCTTGAGCAGATTTGGGGAAGGTGCAATGTGTGTGAGAGGAGAGAAGGAGAAAGTTCTTTTGCACAAGCTGAAATTATTTGCGCTGATGGGATGAGTTAGTTGAATACTGGCCCTCTGTGTGATCCCCCCCCTTGAACTTGTAGATGCTTTTCTAGAATAGTTCTTGTCATGTTCCTATATAGCTGCTCCAGCTTTATACCAGGATCTTGACTTGAAGTACTGTAATATCTAGCCAGAGCTTCTCCATTTTTAGCCAGGAGGTGGCTGAGGGCTCATCTCACACAAAAGTATGCCACAGGCAAATTGTGGAATCTCATGGTATGACCTGAGGCTTTTTTTGGTTTTTTTACATTGCTCTGCTATGTATGCTGAGCCAATAAACCATTGGAAAGACTCAGTTCCATCAAAACAATATGACACGAGCCATTTAGTACATGAGAGCTGGATTTCAATATCTTTAAAGTGTCATCTTGCTGTAAAGAAGCTGGAGTTGCTTACCAAATAGCTCCTTCTGTGCATTTTGTTTAGGCGTGATCCTGGTGGGATCTGATGTTGAGCTAAAAGGCTGACATTCAGTGAAGGAATGAAAAAGAATAACTTGCTTTCGCATTCCGTAGGGTTAGCTTCATAAGTTCATTTCAGCAAAACAGCAGCAGCCAAGTGTCTTGTGGAAGTGGAGCCTTCAATACCAACAGATTTATCGGATCGGCCAACAAGTTCATGGGCTGCAACCTACTTCATCAGATGCACAAAATCTTACCCTCATATGCAATTGGCGACAAAGAAGTCAAATGGAAAAAGACACTTTAGTAGGTATAGCTCGGAGCACAGAGCCAAGTATGAAGACAAAAAAGTTTTAAACAGTGTAAAAATGGTTGCATAATTTCTGTATGCTTTTAAACCATCACAGAGAATAGATTTTTTTTTTAATTAAAACAACCTGAATTTATGGCCTGATCTGTGGTGCATTACCAGACAGCTCACAAATGCAGGATATTTGAGTGAAAATGCCCTTGGTGTTCTTCACCCCTCTAAGTCTTCCTCTCTGGATATATCATTGTCCTTTAACACTAGGCATTTTCTAGACTAGTAAAGATACAAGTGAGGATCAAGAGGAGGGCAGCCTCACAGTCTTGCAGGCATTTGGTGTCTCCTTGATTTAATATCCTATATAACGTAATTGCCACCATTTCACTCATGTAAGTTCACACAGCACACACAAGTCCCCAATGACATCTTTTTATTAAAATGGATCAGGCCTTGAATTCTTCCCAGTATTGCTGTGATCTATCACGTTTCTTTGTGTGCAACTGTCTTTTGTCACTCGGGAGCTCTGTTCACGAGATTACAAATGCTATAGAGGATGGGGGCTGGGGAGAGGAGGAGGAGGAGGAGGAGGGGAAGAGGAAGGGACGGGCGTCAGCCCCTTTGTGAGTCACACAGATATAAAAGCTGAGTGCTGAGCTTGAGCTTTGCTTCTTATTGGGGATGGGTGTGAGGGGGGGGGAGGGGAAAGAGAAAAGATAATGCTGAGAATCTTGGAAGGCTTGACAGCCGACTCAGCTTCACAATCATTTATGATAGTACCCCTCTCTCTATGTTGCAATGAAAAAATCTCTGTGCGTGCGCGCACACATACACTCATGCACAACAAAGACACATACCACCCTATGCATGTCCCCTGGAGCTTCCTGAGAATGTTTATGTCAGCGGCAAAAATCTTATTTTGACATTTTAACACAATGGAACTGAGAAGTATTGCTTCGAGCAACCTGTGCCCTGCCTCTTCCCCCTTCCCTGTCTTAGAAATTCAGATAGCTGAAGTGGCTGGTATGGAGAAGAATATTTGCCTGCTTATTCTCTTTAATTCCATACAGGGGGAAAATTGCAGAGGGGTGGGAAGAAACCTTTTTAGAGATGCCAGCTGGGATTTTGAGTAATAATGGGCATTAACCTAATTCTTCTCCTTCGGCAGTCGATGTTAATTTATGTAAACTGCTCTGAGAGGCTTTGGCTTGAAGAGCTGTGGAGAAATAACTCAAACAAATGCATAATATGTTTTTAATTTTTTTTTAAGGAGGAATGGAATCAGCTGCTGGCCATAATGTGCTTGAAAATGCACCCAGGAAGCCATCCCAAAAACCTATTCTCTATATATTAATTATGTCAGTTCATTGGGCTACCTGATATATCTAATGTTTCTGTGCATCAGACTCTGAAGGGTTTGAACTAGAATTTCAATCCTGGTTCCCTGCACTAATAACCTGTAATCTTCCTGGCCTGGAAAGTCAGGTGGTACAAGGGAGCCAATCCAGTGTCACTCTCCAATCTGGGCAACCTATCTTTGATGGAGGCCACTAGATCTTCCCACGGTGCTCTTGGCCTTCAGAAATCCAGCCCATCTGTCACCCAAGATGCTAACTCAAGTCTGAGGTTATGGCACTGTGTGAAAAGATGTTGTGAAAAGCCTAGCAACAAGCTACAATTCTCAGAATGGTGTGACAACTAAACTCGTCTTCCCAATGATTGTGAAGGGAATAGGAGTCTCCTAACAAATCTCAGCACCCTTAACAAACTGTAGCTCCCTGGATTCTTTGGGGGACGGTAGCATGGTACTTCTTTAAATGTACAGTGCAGCTGAGACCTGATACAGAAGCAGGAAACAAAAGTCCACAAAGGGGTTGAGAGAACCACAGCTCTTGAGAACTCCAAGGATTCCTATAGCCTGGTGTCCAAACAATTCAGTGTTCAATCACAGCTATGTGGTGCCAGTGTGGTGTAGTGGTTAAGAGCAGTAGGTTCGTAATCTGGGGAACCGGGTTCGCGTCTCCGCTCCTCCACATGCAGCTGCTGGGTGACCTTGGGCTAGTCACACTTCTTTGAAGTCTCTCAGCCCCACTCACCTCACAGAGTGTTTGTTGTGGGGGAGGAAGGGAAAGTAGAATGTTAGCCGCTTTGAGACTCCTTCGGGTAGTGATAAAGCGGGATATCTAATCCAAACTCCTCCTCCTCCTCCTCCTCTTCTTCTATGACTTCACTCATTGGCTAAAAACACTGAAAGGTAGGAAGGTTAAAAGGTTGCCTGCACATTATCATTCATAGCTTTATTTCTAGAAGGGCTAAAAAGTTGTTGTTTTTTTAATGAAGTTCAGAGTCTGGGCCCTCTGGAGTGTATCATAGAATATCCTGTTTTGGGGTATTGCGCTCTTGCATGAATCAACTGGTTCGTGGCAGAGAGCCGGACCAAAAGAAGCTTTTTTTCTTTTGTTTTTCTTTTTGTCTCATGCTCTTGCATGAATCAGCTGGCTCTTGTGAAAACCTGGGACCCAAAAACGAGCACTGCGATTTTGATCAGCAGGATGTTGGAAGGGCATGCGGTTGCTCCAACTGCACCGTTTTGAATATGGCCCCAAATACACATTTCCTGCTACAGACTGTTTGGGCTGTCCAACAGGCAAAGGTGAGGGACAAGAGCCAATTGGAAGTGTCTCAAGTTTATATCAGATTTGGACTTGGGTGATAGGTATGTTGCCACGTGGGAAAAAGAGTTAATAGGGGATTGGTTTTAGGGGTCCAAACGGCTACCAGTGGGGCAGTGCCAGTTGAAAGGATGCTTTTATTTTCACCAGGGCTAACAGAAACCAAACAGAAGCTTGTCTTGGCAAATAGCTCAGGGGCATAAATAGCCATTGGCAGACAGCCAGCATTCTTGCCCCTCTCAGTTCCAATGAGGACAAGCCGTGTGCTGTCCATGAGACCAGCTAGCCTACATCAGGGGTCAGCAACCTTTTTCAGCTGTGGTCCAGTCTACCGTCCATCAGACCATATGGTGGGTGGGACTATATTTTGAAAAATAAAATAAATGAACAAATTCCTATGCCCCACAAATAAACCAGAGATGCATTTTAAATAAAAGCACACATTCTACTCATGTAAAAACATGCTGATTCCCAGACCATCCACAGGCCTGATTGAGGTGGTGATTGGGCCGCATCTGGTCCCCGGGCCTTAGGTTGCCTACCCCTGGTCCACATCCATATTTGCATCCTGTGTACCATTTCAATGTATCGCACCACAGAGCAAAGCTAAAGGAGCCATGTACCGTAGCTCCAGGGCATATGCAGAGTGCCAACTGTTCCACGAACCTCAGTAGCACTGGATTCCAAGATTTCTGTTACCACTCTAAGAAGTGTATCATAATGGGAAGAGCTGAGGGCCTCAGGTACTTGCATCCTGGCAATATGGCTGCCCTGAGGCAGGGCTCTCCATTTACACAAGGGGCTTGTGCTTCAGAGTTTTTTTTTGTTGCGTTATGTCCTGACTTGCATGTGGAAGGAAGAGCCTGCCTTTTCAACCAGGTGACCTTTTAGTCCACTCTCCTAAGATCTATGCTGACTAGCACAGGCAACATGAGCTCTTCAATAGTGAAGTTGCCAATGGAAAAATAAATTTTAATGCAGTTTCCCTCCCTCATCAGCAAAAATGAAAGCTCAGCTGGAAACCTCAGAAGCTCAGATGAGAAGATTTTTTATTATTTTTATGTTTTGTTTTGTTTTTTTTGCAATCTACACATAACATATAGAGAGATACCATTGCCACCCGCTCTCTCTCTTAGTCGGAAAAACAGAATTTATAACCTTTGGCTACAAAACAAAAGAAAGCAAAACAAAACAAAACAACCCTCTTCTAAATGATATGATGAAGCAGATGCACAATTCCAGCCAGTTAAAACCTAGAGGGGTTTAATGTGTAAATAATTGAAAAGGTTTGACACTCTTTCTAGGAAGATAGACACTGGCATGTGTGCAAACAAGCCGATACATCACACACAAGGAAGGAGCATTTCGGATTTTCAACTCAGCAACAAATGTCCCCCAAGCATTTCAGCGCAATCCAACAGAACTAAGCAGAATTCATTAGGAAATGGACGGCTGCACTAGGTCTGTGGAGAGAACCCTGTGGAGAGGTTGTTTTTATATATAGCATTGAAACATAAATGTTTGGATGCTATAGCTATGCATTCTTCAAAATGAAACCTTGGGTGATGCTATAGACTTGTGTGCTATTGGGCTCTAATGGATGGTCTCCTAGCAACCCAAGTCTATCAGGCCCATGATGACACAGCCTGAAAGGCTCACTGGGAATGCTTTTGAGGCTAGTAGGGCAAAATGAGAGCCGTAAACTCCAGCTCCTTCATGACAGAGAACTAGGTCAGTCAAAGTATGTGGATGGAGAGCTTGTGGGCCTCTAGACACTGCTAGACAGCACCCCCCACAATCCCTGTCATTGGCCAAGCTGCCTGGGATGGACTGGAGTCAGCAGTCCAATGACACCTAGAAGGGTACAGTCTTCCCATTCCTGGACTGCAGCTTCAGTCTTCAATCTTTCTGGATTTGTGACCTGCCTTTAACTCAAACTGAAAAGTGGGACCGGGTTTTTAATTTGTGTATTCCATGCACAAATCCAGTCCAAGCCATTTTGCTACTGAGGCAGAGCAGCCAGTGATGTTCACTCTCCCAGCAAGTAAAGCGTCATATAAGGTGGTATTCAACTAAGTTTTGCTCAGAGTAGACACACTGAAATCAATTAAGAAGACTAAGTTATGGCTATTAACTGCAATGGGTCTACTCTGAGTAAGATACTCATAGTACCCAAAGCTGCTGGAGTTATTTTGGTATCTGAGGCAGAAGATTCCACAAGCGGCTTGCCCCTTCCCTGGAAGTAAATACATACTATTAAATTATAATGTTGGTTCATTAATTTGCTGCTCTTTCATGACACTTGGCAATGGTCTGTCTCTACCTAAATAGCAGGAAAAGCCTTTTTTTGTGGACATGAGATGACTCTTGGCAGCATGCAACCCTTTTTAGAACATCCCTCTCCTAAAGTTCGAATGACCGAGCAAGATTACATAAGATAAGGTGGTCCAACAAGATGCACCTGGCTGCAAGTTGTTAAATGATTTAATATGCTAACAGCAGAATTTTAAACATGGCCCAGTAGCATTTTGGCAGCCGGTGTACCATGAGATAAAAGCCCCTTATTTCCTTCTTCCAGTTCCCCCCATGCTTCCAGTGGGGGAGTGCTCCAAATAGCTGTTTATTGATTCGAATTGGAAAAATGAACCTTGCTGCAGTCAATGCAGTGATGGTTTAATGGTTCAGAGCAGAACTACTGAAGCTCAGGGGTCTCTTAATGAGTAAAAGATTTGCAGCAATTTCCTCATTTTCTGAGCATGATGTGAATATCAACTGCAGCAGCAAAAACAACAGCCTTCTAACATTATAAGAAAGTCAGTAAAGGTAAAGGTAAGGAGACCCCTGACCATTAGGTCCAGTCATGGCCGACTCTGGGGTTGCGGCGCTCATCTCGCTTTACTGGCCGAGGGAGCCAGCGTACAGCTTCCGGGTCATGTGGCCAGCATGACTAAGCCGCTTCTGGTGAACCAGAGCAGTGCACGGAAACGCCGTTTACCTTCCCGCTGGAGCAGTACCTATTTATCTACTTGCACTTTGACATGCTTTTGAACTGCTAGGTTGGCAGGAGCAGGGATTGAGCAATGGGAGCTTACCCCGTTGCGGGGATTCAAACCGCCAGCCTTCTGATCGGCAAGTCCTAGGCTCTGTGGTTTAACCCACAGCACCACCCGTGTCCAAGAAAGTCAGTAGCTCAGGTTCAGCCCCCAACATCTCTAGGTAGAGCTGGAAAAGGCTTCTTTCCTGAAACTCCAGAGAGCTGTTGTCGGTCAGAGAAGACAGCACTGCGCTAGATTGACCAATGGTCTGACTTGCTGTGAGGCAGCTTTCCATGCTCCTCTGCTCTCACTAAATTTTCCCCACTTGAAAGCTTTAAAAAAAGAAGAAGGTTGAGACAGTTTCCAAAAAAAGGATGGGGGGGGGGAGCTAGTCACAATCAATATATTGCTTGTCACAACTTTAAAAACCATCCATGGAGCAGTGATGAATTACCCAATGCAAGATGTTGATGATGATATCTGGTTGGCAGGCACAGCCAGTAGCAGGGAGGAAAACTACTACCAGAGATCACAGCAGTCATCTATGCAAGACCAGTTGCTGGGTCAAAGACAAAAGCAAGTGGTCTGATGCTGGTAGACTTTTGACATCCAGCACCTGCCCCCTCCCTTTAATTCATTTAGCATTTCTAGGAAAGAGCAATCTGTGAAGAGACATTTATTGAATCTTGCTGCTCTGTTTGAAGCTACCCAGGTCATGGCTTATATAATCTGGCTGTAATTCCGTTATTTGCGACAGAGAAATCAAAAACAAAACCCAAACTGTATTCCATTGAGCCATTTAGTCATTAGAAACTCTGATGGTTGCCAAATGGAATGCATCTTTTCTTCTTCTTCTTTTAGTATGGCTTGTGCCTAGCTGACTGTAACCTGCTGCCCAGTAACCCCTTCCAAACCCTTAATTATCCTCTCAGCCATTGCCAGGCAACATATGGATAGCACATGGGATCGTGGCAAGGGCATCTTTTGTTACTCTCAAGTACAATCATTTCACACACAGAGAAGTCTTTTTACTCATCTGTGCTCTTGGGTAATAAATAGAGATTTCTTGGAGATTGTGTCTACTAACAAAAGATGGCAGAAGTAAATACCTATCCTATCAAGCAATCAACTCACTGGAAAAGACCCTGATGTTGGGAAAGATTGAGGGCACAAGGAGAAGGGGGTGGCAGAGGACGAGATGGTGGGACAGTGTTCTCGAAGCGACCAGCATGAGTCTGACCAAACTGCGGGAGGCAGTGGAAGACAGGCGTGCCTGGCGGTCCCTGGGCTCACGAAGAGTCGGACACAACTAAACAACAACAATCAATTAGTCAATCAATCAATCAATCAATCAATCAAATGGCATGATAGATAGCCCTTGAAAATCCTGCAATTGAACTTTCTGTATCTCACCGGACTTTCTGTATCCCTTGGTACAATCTGATCAGGATGGCTTATAGCTCAGTGACAAAATGCTGAGCATCAGACAAATTTATTTATTTATCAAATTTATATCACACCCTTCCTTCCAAAAGAGCCAAAGGCAGCAACCCTTCTGTCATAAAAACACTATTAAAATAAATATGTATTTTTAAAAAGCGTTTTAAAATTGCTGAAAACATTTGGAAAAAATAAAACACAAAGACATCATCGACAATAAAACTATGCTCTTGTTCCACTGTCAACAGGGATGTAAGAAGACGTTGTTTTCCATTCTGTTCTATGTTTGTTGCTTGCAGCACTGTTTTTGTCCCACCGCAGTTCATATTCTACCCCAAACTATATTGTCTCCCTGTCCACTGTGGTGTAATCATGTAATTTACATAATTAATTACATGCCTTAGGTAAGTTGTGTAAATTACACTGTCATTATGTGATTTCACCACATTCATTTCAATGCAAATATTGCGGGGGTGGGAATGCAATCAATTACATATTGTTTGTGGAATAAAAGCAGCAGCAGCAGCAAACACCGATCCCATTTGCTGGATTTGATTTCCCTTCCAAACATGGAACAAATAAGCGAACAGGAACAATTTCCGCTTTCATTTCCATTTTTGTTAGACGTGACCCCCGTAATTGTTGGAGGCGGTATGCCTCTCCATGCCAACTGCTGAGAACCACAAGTAGGAGCAAGCACTGTGGCTCTCATGCCTTGCTTTTGAGCTTCCCATTGGCACCAGGCTGGGCATGGTGAGGACAGGATGTTGGACTAGATGAGCCTTTGAGCTGATTTAGCAGTGATCTTTGTATGTTCTTAAGTCAAGCTTTGCATGCAAAAGATTCCAAATTCAATCCCTGGCATCTTCAACGAAGGCTAGAGAACCCTGTCTGAAACCCTCAACACCATCTACTTGCCCATCACTGGAGAGAAGACAGAGCTAATGGATTCATGGCCTGACTCCGTATAAAGGTATATCCCTGCACAACCCCCATTGGAATGAATGGGAGCAGCAGATGGCCATGGTAGGTTCAGTAAATACCCAGAGAAATCTGCATGTTGTCCCTCACAAGCCTTATTGAAATGCATGAGACCAGCAAAGAGTCCTACCTTGTTCCTGCATAGCTCCCATGCATTTTTAGGACTTGTTTGGGAGCCTTGTGGGGAGGTGATACCTCCTGTGAGCAAATATTGGCTTTTGCTTGCAGGCAGGTGGTTTAAATAAAGTACCACCTGTCATCTTTCCCTACTCAGTAAGCACATGGAAGGATGAGTTAAAAGTTAACCATTAGCTAAGTTTAAATACTTGCTAATGAGGAGTGGTGAGTGATGTCCTGGGCTGAGGAGATTATTGTGGTGCCAGTAAAGCAGGTGTTTTCAGCTAATCATCAATATCTGATAGCTGCTTTATGAAGTCATCTATCAAAATTATGAAATGATTGGTCTCAACTGCCCAGCTGTGCTTGGACTGCAGCAGTAGCAGCAGCAGCAGCAGAAAAATGTGTTGCTCCATTGTGGATGCCACACTCAGCGGCTGAAATAGAGACAACGTTTTTAGTGAAAGCGTTTAGAGGCATATATGAGCAAGCACATGACTAGCTAAAATGCACCAAAGCGGGAGAGGACTTCAAACTTTCCTAGTTAGAAAATCAAATAAGCAAGCACACTATTATCACCCCAGACACCTGGTACTGCTGAAAGACAAGTGTGTTGCTAAAGGCCGGTGACTTTTAGCAATGCATTTAGTCCAGCTAGGGCATGTATTACAGATGAAAGTAAAATTTTGGTTTGCCCATAGACGTCAAGAAAATTATTAGAGCTGTGAGTAGCCTTCTGCTCCTATCTTAAAACAAAAGGTGGGAGGAGGTGGGGGAAGCAGGCTGGCTTGGCTTGGTCCATTCAAAGATCTGGGAGTCTCTGAGGGTCTTTGCCACTTCTCATTCATTCTCATCCTTTCCATCCAGAATGAATGAATGAATATTTCCCCATCTATTTGCAGTGTTTGGGAATGTAGTAAAGGGAGAATGATACTGAACAATGCAAGCATCATTCCAAACCCTGCAGCAAAAGGAAATAATCTCTAGGACCGTAGCAAAAAGTCCCTAAATATAAAGCCCACAAATCAAATACATGCCCTAAGAAAAAGCAGGCATTAGCAAAGGATAAGTCCACAACCAGTCATCGCTCTATGAACAGAAACCTCTTGGTAGGTCTAAGGTCATGGCCACAAGGCCTATAATTGGGCTCTAAGGAAAAACAAAAATGAACTCTTCTGGGGAAATGCAAAATGAGATACTGCTGTGTCAGCGTAGATTTTATGTATTGCAAATGAAGGAGATTGAGCACCCTGTGATTCCCCCTCCTCAGAAATAGGTTATTCTTATGCTTTTATTTTAAATGTTTTAAGGCTGCATTTAATAACAGAAGCCCCCTGAAGGCAGCTTACAAGATAAAAGCATACAACAAAATACAGGTGATGCATAATAATAAAGACAGCAGTATGCAATAAAACAACTGTCAGACCAAAACATTAAAATGCAGTAACAAAGTTCACGAAACAAGTAGAACCTGTCCAGGGATTAAAGTGTAACAGGTTGCAAAACCTTGATTGTGTTCTCCATTGGAGGCTCTGCTGCTGAATTAGCACCAAAAAGGAGAATTTTGTCAGTTGAATTTTGCAGAGTGATTCACCGTTGCTTTAAAAAGGGTTTGGGAGTAAATGTTGAGAGTTGATTTTTGAAAGGCAAAAAGGTGTATGAGGAATTGTGCCCTTCCTGATACCTATATGAATGCTAACTTGAGCATATTTACCTTGAACATGGTAGAACATGTATCCTGTGAGCAAAATGCCAATAAGATGTGAGGACAAAGGAGGCCTTGTGGCATGCCATTTGCTATCATGATATGAGTTTAGGATCCTTTCCTACAGAGCCACAATATGAAAACCATATGTGTCAGAAGTGGAAATAGTCATCCCTATGGATTTAGCAGGGAATAATTCCTGGATAAGATAGTAGAATCATGTTGTCTTTTGCAAAGATGATTTTCCCATCTATCACCCAAATGGCCATTTCGGATGTAACATTATTTCTCTTGACTGGAATCCATGAAGAAGCACTCACAAGGAAGACAACTTCTGCCTTCTGGGAATTTTAATTTCATGAAACTATTTTATTGCTTGTTGAAATGGAGAAAATTTTACCTTCAGCCAGCTTGAGTAACTAGGTTGAAAAATGTGAATATATGTTCCATGGCAACATATATTTTTCACAAAACCTGCAGTTACTGGAAACTATACTGCTATTCACCTGAAATATGATGGCCTACAAGAAAATGCATCACCAAGACTGATGGATCATGGTTCAGCTGATAGTCACCCCATACATTACTTTACTAATGTGTTAGTGTTAAGAACTTGGCTTGTGGTGATCTCACCTAAATTATAACTGGCCAGCTCCTAAGTGGGAAAAATGGTCCTCATATATGAAAATCAGCGGATCTAAGATGATTTATTGATGAAGACTGGTCTGATGGTTGCTTGATTTTGAGTACATATCAGTTTGTCTGCATTGAGTTTTGATTATACCGGTTTTAGCAAGACCATAATCTCACCAATGGATACATTTGAAAAAATGTATTGCTCTCCTGTTACATGGGTAACGATGGGAAGCAGCTCTAGTATATTGTGGATGGTAGCGTAGTGGTGCATTAGGGAATAATCATAAAGTCTATTAAAGCCTTGGAATTGCGGTATTCTAAGTGCACACAAGGGAAAATAAAGATGTTTTATGGGGGATGCTCTGTGAAACTATAATGAGCAAGCATTGAATTACATATACAGTGCTCCAGTACAACCAACACAATATTTTGTGGGCTCAGATGTTTTTAAAAAAGCCACAGTTGGTAAAAGCCATTATGGTCTATATACAATACTGTGGGGACCTAGTCGTGCTGGGGCTTCTACGCTATTGACATTTTCTGAGAACTTCTCAATACAGAGCACGTATTCGTCCTACTCCCTTGAAGATTCATCACAGAATGCGGTGCCTGTTCTTACATAAAGAATGCCAGGGCCAGGTGGGAGCTATGGGTGGCCATACCCAAATATGAAAGAACAGAGTCCTGAGTTAATCTCTGTGTTAATCTGGAGGCTACAGGTCTGTGGGTTAATCTGGGAGCTATAGTAGTTGGAAGAAGAGGTCTCTGAAGAGGTCTCCCCAGTAACTCTCTAAGCTAAGTCTCACCTCCCTGAACCACAGGGATGCCCACAGATATGTGATGGCCAAAGCAAGGAGGAGTCTAGTAGTCTCAGGGTTACAGACAGACGGGAAGACAAGGCAGGATCAGTACCTTGGAGAGGGACCTACGTAGGTGTGGGTTTCAGCACCACAAGTTGTTTCAGTAGTGTCCTGAAGCAGATTTTTGTAGGGTTTAAGTATTCTAGTGGCCCCAGCGTCTGAATGTTGCACCGGGGCAGTCACTGTTCATTTTTTCACTATTGGAGGTAGGGCAGGAGGGGTGTGTGAAACGTGCATTGCCTTCAGCTTTTGGAGGGAAAATGTGGCATGCAAACATTACAAATGAAGAAATGAAAAATAAGTCCAGCCCATTAATGCAGCCCTGATTGTATCCGCTTAGAACCAGGCAGAGGGCCTTCTCGGTAGTGGCACCCACCCTGTGGAATGCCCTCCCACCAGATGTCAAAGAGAAAAATGACTACCAAACTTTTAGGAGAGATCTGAAGGCAGCCCTGTTTAGGGAAGCTTTTAATGTTTAATAGGTTATTGTATTTTAGTGTTTTGTTGGAAGCCACCCAGAGTGTCTGGGGAAACCCAGCCAGATGTGCGGGGTAGAAATAAATTATTGTTGTTGTTGTTATTGGGCTACATTATCTGCAAATCCCATTCTGACAATGCTGGAAACCCTATCCGTAACTGGGAGGTGCTTTTTGTTAAGGCAGTGGGTAGCATGTCGAGGGAGGAAGTGAACAGTGAAAACTGAGGGGGAAGCTGGCACCTTGTGTCAGCTGCAGTTTTCTCCCCTCTAGTGGAGCAACGATTAATTCATTAAGATAAGCTCAGGCAGGATTTTCCTCTTGTGTGAATCACTGGAAGGGCAAGAAAGTGGCTCTTCCTTTCATATTGTTGACATCCAACCAGAAGTGCAGGCCGGTTACCACGGTAGCCATAATCTTGAAGGCTGCCATCCCGGCATTAAACAGATTGGGCTCGCCTTTGTGTTTAACGGGAGCTGGGTGTGCTGCCAATGTAACTGTGAGGTACAAAGACTAATATTTGGACCTCTTTGGGATGTGGTGGGATCAATGAGCTCAATGCATGGAATGCCGCTGCACCTGCTCTCAGCTCTCAGATTTTAGCTTCTTTGCTGTGGACTGATATTTCCCCAGCTTTCTTTCTTTGAGGGAGGGAGGGAGGGAGGGAGAGAGAGAGAGAGAGAGAGAGAGAGAGAGAGAGAGAGATTTAATCCCCAGGCACCTGTCTTGGCTTTTGGGAAACACTGATAAAGGGAAATGAAAAGACCTCTTTCTGTGTGGATGGAAAAAACAAACAAACCTAACAAAAGATACAACAGGCCTTCACTAATTAAACAGGAAAGAGTAGATGTATTACAGGCAGGTGTTCGATTCTCCGTGTGAGTACACTGTCCAGTTGGACTCCCTGTTTAGGATACAGATATCTGTGCCTGAAAGTATAAAGCACAGTATCTGCAGGATCTAGCCAATATTCTGACCCCATGTAAATCCTCTGAAATTTACAATCTGAGATGTAAATCACAATCTGGTTTGCGTCCTTTAACTTTTATTTCTTATTAACCAGCCAGCTAAAAAATAAGGGGCAGTCTGGATTTCTGTGTAGTGGTGCTTGGTGTTTTCAAACAAAGTACCCCCCCTGGCATCATGTGTCTGGTATTTTTTAAAAAAATATATATGGGGGTGTTCAATCACCCAATCTAAAGTGGAACAGATAGGGAATAATTTGATCCTGTGGCAAGGCTGTCCCATGTTTTTGCTCAATAACTTGAGAGCGTTTCACTGATGGATATACCTCCTGCTCCCCCAAAGCTGCATTTAGTTCTGTGGTGGAGGGGGAAAAAAGGACCAGAACAACATATAATTGCACTTTTCACTCCCTTCCCCACCTGAGAGCTAACAAAATAAAAAATCCACAAACTGATGTGGAAGAAAATGGTTAAGTGCCCCCTCCCAGAACACAATTTTCCTGATCTTCAAAATTCATAGAATCATAGAATTGTAAAGTTGGAAGGGAGGACGAGGGTCATCTAAACTAACCCCCTGTAATGCAGGAATCTTTTTGCCTATTTTGGGTCTTGAATACATGACTCTGAGATTAAGAGTCTAATGCTGCTGCTGCTGCTGTTTTTGGGTTGTCCCAGCCAGTCTGGGTGGCTTCCATCATATATAAAAGCATAATGAAACATTACACATTAATGATTCAGATGTCTTCTAAAGGGTATATAGTTATTGGGCCAAAGATATAGGACATAATATACAATTGGAGGATTGGGAAAAGTTTTGGAAAGAGGGTTTAAGATTCACTGCATGCACAACTATAAAAGAAAATGTTATGAAAATGATGTACCGATGGTATGTAACTCCGGTAAAATTAGCAAAAATGTATAAAATAAGTAACAAATGTTGGAAATGTAAAGAAAAGGAAGGTACTTTTTTCACATGTGGTGGGAATGTAAAAAGGTAAAGTGCTTCTGGGAAATGATTTACAATGAACTGAAAAATATGTTGAAATATACATTTGTTAAAAAACCAGAAGCATTCTTACCAGGCATTACAGTTAACGAGATAAACAAGAAAGAAAAAAAGTTATTTTTATATGCAGTGACAGCAGCAAGAATATTGATGGCCCAGAAATGGAAACAGGAGGAACTACCCATGATAGAAGAATGGAGAACTAAAATGTTGGACTATGCAGAATTGGACAGAATGACAGGAAGGATCCGGAATCGACGAGATCAAAGATTTACAGAAGATTGGGGAAAAAATTCATTATATGCAAAATTGGAGTGATAACCAAATTACGTTTGTAAGTTTTAACGAAGCTCTGTGAGGGAAAATGTTAAAATAATTATGTAAAAATGAAGTGAGAAATACAATAATAATAGAAATAATGGGAAGAATTGTGTAAAAGGTTAAAATACGAAGGATTTTCAGGCAAATTGGGGGGAGTAAAAAAAAAGAAATAAGATGCTATTAAGATGTATAGAGTGTATAAGTTTGTTATATATGTGAAAACTAATAAAAATATATTATAAAAAAATAAAAATAAAGGGTATATAGTTACTCATCTCCCTGACACCTCCTTTCTTCCAAGCTATACAGCACATGTTACCATTTTAAAATACTGAAACAAAGAAATGGTTGGAAACTAGAAGGAACAGAGTTCTGTCAGATCAGTTGGTGTTACCTTCAGAGAATAATGGGAATGTTCTAATTCATTTCTGCCTTCCTTTTGGGCATATAGGCTTCAAACAACCACAGGAAAGTCTGGATAGGTGTGTGCTTCTATCCAAACTGTTTTCTCAGGCTGACGGATGGTCCATTCAGAGGCCAATTTGCTTAGTAATGAATATGGGATCAATATTTTTTTCTGCATCTCCACTTTTTTCCTGCAGTGTTCCTCTCCAGTCCTGACTACTTTCTTCACTGGGTTCTTACTGGAGTTATTATGAGTTATTAAAATACAGAAAATGACCACAGCAAATACTCTCAAGTCATATGAGCTTGGAATTCTTTGCCCCTTCTGACTACTGAATAAGAAATTATCCTCATGATTTAGACCCCCACCTACCCCAAAAAAACCCCAAGTCATCATTAAAAACCTTTTGCATAACAAAACTTCAGTACAGTGCCAACATCTTGTACAGTATTCCTATCTGATGCACTACCCCCCCAATGCTTTGTAAATACATCTGAACTTTGAGTGACCTTAAAATATACTACCAAGTATTACAAACCTAGACATCTGGCAGACAATAAAAGTGTGAGTGTGTGTGCACTAGGCTGTAGCAGCTGCACTGACACAAATAGCGAGAAATCACGTAATCAGAGTGCAAGTAGCAGAAGTTAGTAAGTTATATTACAGTTGTTAGGCTTTTATTTAAATATTGAATGCCCTCTTTTAACTTTTGCTTTATTGACAGTTAGCAAATCCTCAGCTGTGGTGGCATTAGGAGGACTAGATATATATTTGCTTTATTAAAATGCATGCCATCTGCTAAATTGACCGTATTATCCATTGTCTCCTGTAGATGAGGTATGTGGCTTAAAGCTATGAATAGCACCGATAACGTTTATGGAAAACAGTCGTCATTTTCCCATGCAACACTTACATTTTTTACTGGTACTCAAATCAGCACAGTAGTGGTGTTTTGCAGTAACTTCCCTCCCCATGCCAGCAGCGTTTGTATATATAAGCCAATTTGCTCACTCTCGCTGGGGGGGGGGGGACTAGTAAAGGAAATGGCTACCAAATTGGCTGTTTAATCTTTTTCTACATAACACAAGTTCTAAAGGGAATAGATAGAGATAGATAGATGATAGATAGATAGATAGATAGATAGATAGATAGATAGATAGATGCATTCTGGGGGCTTGGTGAAGGCAGGACTAGAGGCGGAAGACTTAGCCTGGATCTTAAGCCCATTCAGTTTACCCCAGGTTCTTGTGCATAGGTTTGCTCCCTTAGAATGCTTGGCAGTTGAGTGTGCATAGGAGTGCAATCAGGCAAATCCTAGTGAATTGAGGATTGCTGCCTGACCTTTTGAATTCTTCTTGGGGATACAGGTAAGAGTCTGCCATGATGAATTTCACTACTTCGCAATTTGCCACGACACAACTGGCTGTCACCAAATCATTGGTAGTGATACAGTCATGGGAGACAACTGTGCTATTTCTTCTTTACTCCCCCTTAAAATGATCCTACACCCTGGTCTCATTGACTCAGAGACCCAGAGCAGGAGGCAGCTTCTATAACACGTGTAGGCTGTATATCAGTGCAGGTCATGCAGTCTTGTTATTACTATTATTGTTGTTGTTATTCATATTTTCTTTTTAAAATCCCTATAAAGAGATGAGTTACTTCAGCTCCTAAAGATTGTTTCCATACGTTTGCAGTAGTGCTACTGCTAAAGACTGTTCTTCCCTACTGAGTGAAATTCTACTTTTCACAATGGCCTGGTCCATTTCTTTTGTACTGTAAAAATCAATGTGTGTCAAAATGCATTACATTTGACAGTAAGCTAGAAACCAAAATGTTTAACCTAAATCAATAAAGGTTTGTGGAGGGCTTTCATAGAAATAGAAACCCTTGTATTGTGCTGTATCATATTGTATCAACTTCTTTATAGCTTAAGTTTGCCAGGTGTGTGTGCAACTAGGGTTGCCATATTTTGAAGAGCAAAAAAAGAGGACACATTTGCCGAATTCTACCTGGCATAGGATCTATGGATCTAACTATGGTTCGCTATGACAACTCTCATTTTACATACCCATGAAAAAGAGGACGTGTCCTGGAAAAAGAGGACATATGGCAACCATACCTTTAATCTGGCCTCAAATCCTTCCTTTGATTCCTGTGGATGGAGATTGCTTTTTCTCTTATCACTATTAAATTAATTTTTATAGTCCTGCATGTGTGAGATTCTACTGTGTGTTTTAAATTGGCTATGTCTGTTTTAAATGCCACGTTGAAGCGAACTTTAATGAGGAAAATCCATTTTGCTTTGTAAAAGTAGTCAGTGTAACCTATATGTGAAAACAAAGATGAAGCAGCAAGGCATGCAAAGTTGGTTGAACCAAGATGTTGCAAGTTGCAATCTGGTATTCGATTAGAGCTTTCACAAGCCTGTGTTCATAACCACCAAAATGTAGCGCACTGGGGTGGGGCGGCAACAGCAGAAATAAACTTGTCATGTTGTCTTCAACTTGTGAAAAAGGATTCTCTGACGTGACCCTTCATGAATGGTTAAGAAACATAGTAATATGGAAGGGAAAATAGAGGCAACAAAATAAGACTCACAGTTGAGCAAGATTATGCATACCTAAGTCCAATTGGAATTGGTGCAATGTTACACATAGTTACCTGTATTTCAACCTTCTCCCAGCTACAATGGTCCCATCCCTACAACAGCTGTGCGGATGCTACTTGCCCAAAGATGAAAGGAGGACAAACTACCTACAAAAGAAGAATGGTTGATAAAGATGATGAACTATTTCAAAATGGTGAAAATGACCGGAAAAATCAGAGATTAGAAAGTCAATAAATTTAATAAAGAATGGGAAAATGTTATAAGTTACTTGAAAGAACACTGTAAACAATTAAAAACATTGGCAGGATTTAAAAAACAACACCTGCAATGAAGCGAGAACCATGGTAAGTTTTAAGAAAATACGGAGAATATGATACAATGCAGTTTGAAAAGAATATCTAGGGAAACTATGGAGGGATGGAGGGAAGTTCTGGGATTCTGAGAAGCCTATTTGTAAAATGATTATGATCTATGTATGATGATAATTGTTAAAAGTGAAAATGAATAATAATAATAAAAATAATAAAAATAAAAATAATACAATAGACCCACCCGTACATCCAGTGTTCCACTGTCCCCACCTTGTTGAATGCACATTCAGCATGATGACTGCAAAAGGATACCCGCTTGCATTTACCTGTATGTCTCACACCCTGACCATGCAAGGGTCTTGATTGCATGGAATGCCTAAGCAAATCCACCTGTGCAACTGGGGGCTCACTTTTCCAAACACCATGTTGAATGCAGGGGGCTTACCTCAAGGTAAAATGTGTAGAGGACTGAAGCCTTAATCTGGATTTGACCCATTATGTCCACCTCTTAAGAACATTTTTTTTAAAAAAAATAAACAAATAATAATAATAATAATAATAATAATAATAATAATAATAATAATAATAATTATTATTTATACCCCGCCCATCTGGCTGGGCCTCCCCAGCCACTCTGGGCGGCTTCCATAAACCAAAAATACAATAAAATATCACACGTTAAAAACTTCCCTGCCTTAAGATGTCTCCTGAATGTCAGGTAGTCATTTATCGCTTTGACATCTGCTGGAAGGGCGTTCCACAGGGCGGGCGCCACTACCGAGAAGGCCCTCTGCCTGGTTCCCTGTAGCTTTGCTTCTCGCAATGAGGGAACCGCCAGAAGGCCCTCGGCGCTGGACCTCAGCGTCCGGGCAGACTGATGGGGGTGGAGACGCTCCTTCAGGTATACTGGACCGAGGCCGTTTAGGGCTTTAAAGGTCAGCACCAACACTTTGAATTGTGCTCGGAAACGTACTGGGAGCCAATGCAGGTCTTTCAAGACCGGTGTTATATGGTCTCGGTGGCCGCTCCCAGTCACCAGTCTAGCTGCCGCATTCTGGATTAGTTGTAGTTTCCGAGTCACCTTCAAAGGTAGCCCCACGTAGAGTGCATTGCATACCTAGAGGTAGCCCCACGTAGAGTGCATTGCAATGCATTACGATGAACGTAAATCAGCACTGTTTCCATTTGTTTAATTTTGGTCTGGGGAAAGAACATGGCAAGTAATGGACATACCTTACCACAGTATGTTTTCATTTCACACTACAAGCCTGAGAGAAATAGGCAGTTATTATTTACGAGAAGAATTATTATGACTGAAAAATATAATTAAGTGGCAACTGCATCTAAATGTTGCAGTGTATCCTCCTTCCTAAAAAAAATAGTATTCCTGTTTATGGGTCCAGGCAGCCATTTTCTTCCCTTCTCCACCTCATGCTTCATTCCCCCCCCCCTTTTAGTAGTGACTAAGCATGCTCAGTTCTCATTGTCCCTATAGTTTTGTTTTTTTTAAGTATTGCTGCAAACCTCAGAATTCCCCCAAGCACATGGATACATCTAGAGATGGGGAAGAAAATAAGTTCAGGCCACATTTAAAAGTGAACATACCTATTTTGCACTTTCCAAAAAATATCTGTGAACCAAAACACATCTGTCCATTGGAAATTCACAGTTCTCTGAATTTTGCGATATAGTTCTCCAGCTAAGTACAAGGATGCATATACTAGGCTGAAGGGTGCATATAAATGCATATATTGGTGGGTGAAAATGCATACTATTAGGAAAAACTGATTGCCAAAACGTATATATGAGGAGAAATTCATACTAAAATGCTAATTATTTTTTTTGGTAAGGACTTAAAAAAATAATAATTAACGAACTGATGTGGAAATGTGGAGAACTTAAGACAGGAATAATGGGAAACTGAGAGAAACCAAAACTGACAAATTCTTATTTCCCAGTGGCTCTGTTTTGGCTGTAATCTGTGACGCTCACCACCTGTGTTTCCCATTAGATTGAGTGACTGGTGACCTTGAGAACAGCTCTTTATTTGACTTGTCAAGAGAGAGCTTATACTATCTCATTTCCACACATTATATATTTTGCTGTGGGGTATATGAAAGAGTATATGAGACATATGAATAGGGAAAGCCCTTAACTGCACAATTAGTATAAAGTGAAAACTTGGACAACTTTTTGATTTCTTCCTGACAGGACTCAACTAAGCTTTATTCATCTAAAGCACCCCAGCACAGAAGGCCTCTATCTATCTATCTATCTATCTATCTATCTATCTATCCATCTATCTATCTATCTATCTATCTATCTATCTATCTATCTACCTATCTATCTGATAGGACCAGCATGAACTTGTCTAATCAATGGCACAATTTGAGGAGGACTGAATGTGATAAGGAACCCTTCACCTTTAGGTCAGTTGTCTAAATCTAGCCTAGGTTGGCAGTGAACAACCAAGGCCATTATCATCTGCTGGCTACTGAATGAGAGCAGTGACCCTAGACCATTCCCCAGGAACAGATTGGCAGACGATGCTTTCATACTTGACAATAATTGGCACCTAAGCTTGATAAAAGGAGACAAAGGAAGAATGAGCATGGAGACCCTCTGATCTTCTCACCTCTGTTGGTTATTTTTGTTCAGGTCAGGTCTCTGTTGTCACACTATTGGCAAGTCATGAAGGGAGCTTTGAATTTTTTGTGTGGCATCTTGCTTCTTTCTACTGAGCTCAAGCAAGTTAATTTTCCATACTTTTATTGTCAATGTTTCCCCCTTTCAGGTCTGCTGTTTTCTTTAGGTTGAGTGACTCTTCTTAATAAGCTAGAGGTGCACAGTGAATGAATAGCCCTGTTACAGTAAGTTCCAATGTGATTGAGGCTGACATGCTCAGTCCCTTTGTTGTTGTTGTTGTTTAGTCATTTAGTCATGTCCGACTCTTCGTGACCCCATGGACCAGAGCACGCCAGGCACTCCTGTCTTCCACTGCCTCCCGCAGTTTGGTCAGACTCATGCTGGTAGCTTCAAGAACACTGTCCAACCATCTCGTCCTCTGTCGTCCCCTTCTCCTTGTCCTCTGTCGTCCCCATCTTCCCCAACATCAGGTTCTTTTCCAGGGAGCCTTCTCTTCTCATGAGGTGGCCAAAGTATTGGAGTCTCAGCTTCAGGATCTGTCCTTCCAGTGAGCGCTCAGTCCCTTAATAACCTCTAAATTCAGTTTGGTGTTTAAGAATGATGAATTATGTTCTAAAGTTAACCTCCCATATGTGAAAGGTGTGTGTGTGTGTGTGTGTGTGTGTGTGTTTTAAAGTGTAGGATTCTCTTGTTACAGCAGAAGAAGTTGCATTTCCAGGCTATATCCATATGGACCAAACAATTGTATTTCCCCACAGCTGTTCACCAGTGAATACTTTAAGAATCAATAACAAGGAGACAAAACATTAGCACTGTAAAATCTGGTTGATTTATAAAAAAGTGAAAATATTGGTCATTTTGGATCAGTTAACAAAAGGGTACACCTGAAAATTTCAGTTGCTCTCTGTAAAGCTTACAGTGGTCTGGTTGGTAGGCCACATTAGATCATTTCTATCACACCGTTCCTCTCAAAGGACATCCAAACACATTAAGGACAAGGCCCAGCAATTTGGCCCATGAGGCTGCTTGCTCCAAACGATGACCACTTGCCCCTCCAAATGCCACCCATTTATTTATGTAGCATAATAGCTATACCACTTGATTGTAGTAAAACCTCTAAGTGGCTTATAACAGGAGCAACCAGGACTCCCAATGGTTTCTTGGCAAGTAGGACTCCCTGTCCATACTAGTCTTTACATTGTGCCTTCAAATGTTTTAAACATCATCAATCTTAAACTTCATTAATAAACCCAAGTTCCCTGTATAATATCAGTCCATGATTTGGACTTCTTATTTCTAATTTTATTACAGGTGATTATAGTCAATTTTACAGTCTGTTTCCCTCGTGTGCCTAATCTAATATTTATTCAGTCTCGTATATCAAACACTTTTGTTAACTGAAGAACAGAATACATACATTCTTTTAAAAGCATGCTTTGTATGCTCCATTTGAATTCAAATGGAACATCTTTTTAGGTTAGTAAAATCAAGATGTATGTTCCATTCAGTAATTTCACAGGTCATTATCAAGTGTTTTTGGATACCTAGATGTGGGTACAGTTACTCTTCCGTTCTCAAGCAATAACTGTATTGTTATAGAGGGGTTTATACCCATATAAGGGCTATGAAATCAAGCCTCTATTGAAATGGTTGAGCACGGTAAATTATTTTTTAAATCTTCCCTCCTGGTAGTGATAAAACACAATGTAATTGGGTACTTGTGTATCTGTCACTTAATGCTTCCACATCCGCTCCAACATAATTCAAAATCAGTTAAGCATTATGTAGCAAACAATTTGAAGTACCTTGTCTGGGGCTACATTCCTCGTGGCATGGTAACAGATAATGCTGCTGAATGCTATTTGATTGGCATACTTGTTCCATTGTATCTGCTGATGCTGACGGGTGAGTGAATAGACCTATACAGAAGGAGAGAGCGCTTGAAAAATTATGACTTAAACTCAGACATTCAATACAGTCAGCAATAATTGTGAAACCAGAAAACTCCAGAGAGATGGGACAGTTTGCCCTTATTTCAGAAGTTTTGAAGTTACAAAATAATTATAACTTTGCATGTACATACTGCCTTTAACTGACTCTTTACAGAATATCTACTTTTTAATAAGTGGGCAAATATGAAATTTGTTCACTTTAATAATTCTGTCACTTAAAGTTTGCCTGTGTTGGTATATTAGACTGGTCTGGTCTATGCTAGGGACACTTACTGTTTAGAGTGGTATAGTTACTGTTTGAGCCAAGGTTTTAAAGAGTTAATTTGTTTCCCATAGGGCAGTGCGGTTACCATTGTGTTCTTGAATGTGATGCACATGTCCTGTGCGGATACTGTTAGGAACGAGGGCTCACAAACCTCTCTCCCTAGGAAGGTGCCCCATAGTGGGAGACCGCACTGAAAAGGATATATCAAGAACTCTGGCCAACACTAGTATTCAACCTAGATCAACAACCAAATTTTCATCCAGCAGTGCTGAATCTTCCGAACAGAGCGACTCACAGGAACAAATTCCACATCGACAGATAAGACAACCCAGACAATCGAGACAATACGATTTACGTCCACATACCATTGATTATTCTAAACAACAGGGTTTTCCCAAGCGCCGCAATCAACAACGACGTCTTTAGTTGTAAATTTATCCAAATGCACACTTACCCATGAAGAAGAGAGAATTTTAAATCTTGGACTGGGATTTGTTCCCACACCTAAATATAATGCGTTCCAGACAAGGGTGGACATCTTCAAACTTGTACGTCTTGTTAAATTAAGGTGCCATTTTGGCAATTTTCAGACCACACCATCGCCATTCCGTGTTCATTCATCATTTAACCCGCATGTAGATAATGCCCGCCTGAATGCATTCTATCAGGTTTTACTAGAAGACATTAATAAAATAGAAAAGAGAAGACCACCTCCACACAAAAGGAATTTTACTGCAAAGGATAGAGAAATCATTGTTAGCCTTCAATCGGATGAGAATATTGTGATAAAACCAGTGGATAAGGGCGGAGCTATAGTCATTATGAATACTCAGGATTTTACCGCATAAGTAAATAGACAACTGCAAAATAGTGATTTTTATAAACCATTGCCCAAAGACCCTACCCACGATGTATCCAGAATAATCAGGACCACCTTATCGGAAGGCATATCGTTTGGATACCTCAATAAAAAAACAACTGAATTTTTAGTCAATAAATATCCACGTACCCCAGTATTTTATATACTTCCAAAAATTCACAAATCACTTAATGCTCCACCAGGCAGACCGATTGTCTCAGGTAATGACTCTCTTTTGGAACCCCTTTGTCAGTATATGGAACATTATTTGCATCCATTCGCCATCGACACTCCGTCTTATATTCTGGATACGAAAACTTTTATTGGACACGTTGAGAACACTACCATACCAAAGGAGGCCTCCCTTGTCACCCTGGATGTCGAGTCTCTGTATACAAATGTCCCGTTACCTGAAGTCAGGTTGATTATAGAAACTCTTTTGGATTCCAGACTCACGAGAGAACCTCCAACACATTTTTTGCTCGATATTCTGGACATCATTTTGGATTATAACTTTTTTCGTTATTTAAAACAGTTCTATCTGCAAATCAAAGGCGTAGCGATGGGCTCTTCCTGTGCCCCTTCTACTGCAAATATTTACATGATACACTTTGAAAAAACTTTCATCCTTCATGACAACAATCCTTTTAGATCTAAAATAATCAAATATTATCGGTTTATAGATGATTTGTTCTTCGTTATACAGGATCAAGACACAGCAACACAATTCCTCCAATGGATCAACGACCAAGATCCAAATATACGATTGTCTGGTACCATTCATGATACCTCAGTTAATTTTCTGGATGTTACAGTCTTTAAAGATGATTCCCAACAACTTAAGATCCGCCCATACCATAAACCGACTGATCGAAATTCATTATTACACGCTTCATCCTTTCACGCTCCACATTTATTGAATAATCTACCGTATGGACAGTACTTAAGACATAGGCGCCGACTCCATGGGGCTTGAGGGGGCTTGAGCCCCCTCAAAAAATTTTTTTGGGGGGCTCAGCCCCCCCAATAATCTCGGGCGCCCTTGCCGCCGTCCCCCGCCTCCTCCCCACCTGCTCCCTCCCCAGCCAGCCAGCCAGCCGCGCGCCCTAGCTGGAGAGCCCCGGCCGTCCCCCGCGAGAACAGGGGAATCCCCGGGGGCGGGGGCTTCTGCCTCTAGCCCCAGGTTTCCCGCATATCAGCTGTTCCGGAGCTGATTAATAGGCAGCAGCACGCTCTCCCCTATTCGCTCACGAGGGGGCGGCGCCACTTTATTTGCATATTCATGAGCTTATTTGCATATTCATGAGCTTATTTACATTTCACGAGCTTTCCCGGGCCCCCCCAATATTTTTTATAAGTCCGCGTCCCTGACTTAAGACTAAAAAGAAATGCATCGTCCCAACATGACTACAAAATAGCGGCCTACCAACTCACACAGTCCTTATTACAATGAGGATACACATCACGGACTCTTGCTGCAGCTCAAGATAGAGCGGAAATGAAAAACAGGAAAGATCTTCTTGTTATAAAAACCTCGGATAAACCTAGAGAAGATCGTATTTGCACATCACTTCAATTTACACCACATACTTCTAGTATTAAGAAACTCATATATAAACATTGGCATTTGTTATCCAACATCCCAGGATGTCAAAAACCACCTATAATTGGCCTAAAAAAACCCAAATCACTGAGGAATTATTTGGTGAAATCGGATCAACTTACATACCCGGAAGCATCAACTAAAGGCCATTACAAATGTGGTAGTTGCAATGTATGCAAATACGCACTACAAGTAAAGGAGTTCACCAACAAACGGACTGGCTTCAAGTTTCAGATTGAACATTTGGCCAGAGTTCTTGATATATCATTTTCAGTGCAGTTTCAACAAGAACTCCAAATTCTTTAACGATTACCATAGTGGGAGACCAACATGGGGAGATGCACATGCCACCATTTTGAATGTCACCGAAGAGGTGCTGAAAAAGATGCGTGAGTCCATTGTGCCCATCCAATTTTTCATGAAAGGGTTAACACTCAGAATCATCACAGGCAAGTGGTCCGTGTGACTCTGCATCAACAAGGGCATCTGTGACAAATGATGGCACTCTCTCGTTGCTCTCTGCTGTGCTGTGTTCGTTTGCTTTTAGCCTTAGGGTTGTGTTCCATCCTCCCTAGAAAGGGAAATAATGCAGCCCTCATTTGCCTCATGTGAATAAGATTTGCATATCTTCTAATTTCCAGATTCACAATTTTCTCTGCTGAAAGAACAGCCCATATAATTTGATTCCACAAGCCACTGAGAGTTAAATTTGGTCCTGTCATGCTTCATTGTGAAAGACAATACTTATATAATATCTCTAAGGGATGTTGTTGTTGTTGTTGTTGTTGTTGTTGTTGTTGTTGTTGTTGTTCATGTCAATAGAAAGCTGATAGTCATAATCTAAGCAGCAATTATCTTTTATATATGCCCTTGCTTCCGGCTGCCATTCTCATCAGGTCTCTTTTTAATACATCCTCCTCAGGCTAGAGACGAAAGGTAGCAATTTTACTGTGGTGGAGGGAAGGTTAAAAGTGGGGTTTATTACCACTAGAAAGAAATGAAATAAATTTATACTATGTTGTCTATTTATAGAAAGCTGTGAGGTGCCCTTCCATACTTCTTGATTTTCTCTGTTGGACCAGAGAACAGAATGCTGACATTATAAACACAATGCCTGCCATATTATTAGGACAGGCAGGCCAGGGTCAGGGGTTGGTTTGGTCAGGAACTTGACAGAGTTTTCACTTGCATTCAGAACATTCCTGATGCTGCTTGTGTTCCTTTTAGTCTTTGTCACCACTAATTCCCTCTCCCTTTGGCCCAATCCACCCCACCTGTGTCGGAGAGGGCAGGTGAGTTGCCTTCTCCCTCATTGCAGGATTGCCCTGAGAGCGAGGATGAATGTTGGGAAAGGGACCATTGCTTTGATGTGCTCTTCTAAAAATGAGCTGATTTGGGCTCAGTTCAGATCAAGCCAAAGTTAGCTCAGGTTGTCAGGTTGACATACAGAATTAAAAATAATTCAAAATGAAGAAATGAAGAGATCGCAATTTTAAGCCACCCTGTTCACTGGCGGCCCTAGCTCAGTGCCATCATTCAGGTATCATTCTCCCACTCAGTACACTTGGTTTCTTGGCTGGAACACCACAACATAACTAAATTAGACCGAGTGGCCAGCACTGTGATATCATCCCACTCAAAGACTGATATGTGATTGATTAGGGTTGCCGTTTGATGAATCCTCTTCTCTTGACCTAAGTAATAAAATCATTTGGCACAGATCTACAAGTTTATTGATGCCTACCATATCTATGTCCATATACATCTCTATATCTATTGATCCAACCAGTGTTATTTTTCTAGAAAAAGAGATGCCAGAACTGCTCATGAATACCTCTCTTGTTCTCTTATAATGGCAGTGGCACCCTCCTGAGAGGTGTCAGAAGTGAGTTCCAGCAAGTTCCGACTGGAAAAAAGCCCTGGATGTAACCAACTATATGCTCTGTGGAAAAGGAGGAAAAGCACAAGGGCATACCCTAAAAGGACTAGATATAGTGTTGCTTCACTGGCTACCAAACTACAGCTAAAAACAGGGATTTCCTCTTGGTTTCCACAACAGAACTGACCTAGAGCCTAAGGGCAGGTATGCTGATTTTGTGGAATTAGACATGCACACGTCTTGTTCTTCTGCACTGCTGTAACATGTCTCCAGGGTTGCATACTTTGCTTTGTATTCATTCTGCTTGTCATTTGAGAAGACAGGTTTTCTGTTTTGTACTTACAGGGTATGTGAAGCAGTGTCGTGGAGTCAGATCTTTGACATAGGAGAGCTGTTAAAGATACGCATAACTCCCAAGGGGAATTTTTTTTGTCATCTTTCTGAAAAGTCTTTCTGAAATTCCCCTTGAAATTTCACTTTAGGGGAAAATTTGGTGGCAACTCTAGTTCTTATCTTCACTTTGTCAGCGGTTCCTTGTGGAAGGAATGACAGAAGGTCTTTTTGCATTCTGGATGTGTGAACCTCTCAAGCCCCCAAGGGGTTCATTTCCCCATCCATTAACCTCAGAGCCCTCAAGGCAAATGTAAGGAATCCCCATTTCAGCATCATAATGTCTTCAGGTGTTCACCAGTGACAGTGGGACTGTGTACACACCATGCATTTAAAGGGCATACCCCCAATAATCCTGGGGGCCCATAGTTTGTTAAGGGTGCTGGAAATTATAGTTTAGTAAGGAATAAACTACAGTTCCCAGGATTCTTTGGGGGCAACGTGCTTTATCAGTATGGTGTGTGTACAGCATGCATGTCCCACATCTGAGGTCAGCCAACTCGTCCCATGACAATGCTGGGGGGGCGGGGCAGTTTTCTATGAGAAAACATTAACAGGTTGCAGTTGGGAACACCATTAAGAGGAAATAAACTCTTACCCACAGCTCACAGCACACACATACCAAAGTTTAGTCCAATTGATAGTGCCCTTTTACTTTCTCCCTTACAAGGGGATGGCATCCGTTATTCAATTCATACAGGAAAGGACAGCCACTGCATTTAGAGAAAACACTGCATTAGAGGCAAAACCTGCCACTCAGCCTGTGACACTGGGTACCTTCACTTCACTGAGATGGAGGCGTGGGATGAGTGTCTTTGCAAACAACACACGAAGACTCATTACAGCCCTCTCAAGAGCCTCTGCAGTCGAGAGTCATTTCCTCCATAACCCCCTGCCTGTCATAATGACGGGCATTTTCACTACTTAGGAATGAAAAGCAAACAGATGCATTCAGTTCCACTAATCTATGTTCAGGCCTTTATGTGCAATTCTATGTGCAGGCCTTTCTGTGTCCCGCTACATTGAAATTAATGCAGATTTCTCTTCTCTCTTTTCCTCCAGCTGGCAGTGACAATATGCATATTGAAATGGCATGTTTTCTGCTGGTTCGTGTAGACAGAAAAAGGAGAAATGGTTACCTTGTGGTGCTGATTCAGTGGGAAATCTCATGCTCCAAACTGTTACCAAGTAGATGGTACCATTGCTGTCATTAGTTCTGGAGATGGCTGTTTGCAAAAGCGGAGGGGGAGGTTCAGCCTTTTTTTTTTTTTTTTGTCCTTCATGGCTTGTCCTACATTAGGAAACAGTTAAACTCTAGAGACAAGCACAGAATAATGTGTGTGCTAGGGGGAAGAAAAGCAATCTTTCTTCAGCAACACATATAGAATTGCTGGTGCAAAGGGTCACCCATTATACCAGGGAGATCAATCATTCTGCTAAAACATCTCACACATGTGGAACAGAATCTTCTGCACACTTGCTTCTCTTGAGCCTTGCAGATTAACTGCTTTCTTTCTTTCTCTTTTGCAAGTAGTGCAATGTGCTGTAATATACAATGGACTTCTTTGTACAGGATCCACCGCCTTTCCGTCTTCCAGTTAGGTTCCATAGTCCATCAGAAATGACAAGCAAAGGTGGATGGGGACAAGGAGGAGAGCAGAAGAAATCAATATTTCTATGGAAATGGCATGGGCAAATAGGAAGCACGCGAGTGTTTCAGTCGTTCTTCTTGTCTGATTGGTTTGTATCTTGGATAGAAGTGTAAGATTTCAATGGGCAGACATTTAAAATATGAAATAAATTCTGTTTCTTTTTCCAAGGGAAAAATGAACAGTGAGAAGTGTTGAAACATAGTAGTAGACATTTGAGAAACACTGGAATAATTGCATGTTTTCGTATCAGTGCCAAATGAAGTTATACCTGCCAGGCTCAGAAATTATGAGTACAATAGCTCTGAGACTATTGTGAGCCAGCTCTGGAAGAATGTGGGTGATTTGACATTCCTCACCATACATTGGGCAGAGCAGTGACATTTGTCTGGACCCACAAACGGATTAGAAGAATGAGGAATGACTTGAAATACTTTTATTCTCTGAGGCCTCTAAGTCATACTTCAGCTATTTGGAGCTGCCTGGGTCATGTGATTTTTAGGTCCTTGAGTTACCAGATTCATAATACTAAGGGGAGGTCTCTAGATTATAAATTATTTCAATAGAGGAGGGAACTAGTGGCTCCATTAGGTGCAGACTTTGGGGTTGAGTCCAGGATCCTGTAGTCTGATAGTTTTTTATATAAGAAAGGGAGCTTTATACATATTTTAATAATAATAAAAAGAATAAAATAAAATAAATGACATCTCAAGAAATGAATATTCGTGGCATCTCCATTTGTTTTTAATGGACAACTTGGTAGTCCTTGTGCGCCATCCTTGTTATATGTGCATAGAAGTGTATACCTTTTTGTTTCAGCTATGAAGTGTATAACTGAGTACAGCATCTATGACAAGCATCCCCTAAGCCTGGTGCCCTTCAAACCCACAAGCTTTGCCAATTGCCTGTGGCCACCTGCACCAAAACGTGACCTTAGATGCATGCATGCAAATATGTGGAAAACACGTACCCATAAGCTGTGGATAATTTCAGCTTGCGGACATGTATGTTTGCGGACATTTATCTCCACTTCCAGTGTCAAAACATTTCTCAAAGGGGTATATTTTGGGGTGGGGGAAAAAAATCTTTATTTTCCCATGGTGTGAGAGCAGCCCCAACTGTTGACTGCCAGCTCCAGAACTACAGTGTTTTAAAACTAATGTCAGGTGCTTTTGTGCTTACCATTCATCAAGTTTTCATCCCAGTTAGTTTTGCAAGGTCTTGGGGTGGTTAAAAATAGATTCTGGCAGATGCTGTGATGCAGGACTATGGCATGGGTGAACTTTTGAAGCTCCTGAAGCCCCCAAACACAGCGTGACTCTATGCTCAAGAACAATTCCCAACAGTCTCCAACGGCAGCATTCTTTGGCTCCGTGACCTACTTCTGGTAGCTGCTGTAGTTATTACACATGTCTTTGCCAGACTGAATTACTGTAACTGCCACCTGAAAAGTCACTTGGAACACACACACAATCCAAAGCCTGAAAACCAGAGGTACATGTTTTCTCATATAATACAAGTAAATGCAACAATGACAAGCAAATACAATGTGCTACATGTTCTTCTCGGTTTTCAACCAAATTGCACAGCAGAATATAGTCAAGCCAGATTGACATGGAAGAATGAACATATATCCATTTCCCCAGTTTGATGCAGGCTGCCACTGTGTTGTAATTGCTAACAAACAGATTTTCAACCATTTAAGCTAGCTTCTGCAGCATGGATTCACATAAGGAGAAGGGGTGGGGGAAATTTTATTCTAATTTGCTACATTTGGTACACCCTTGGCCACACACAGAGAATTATAAAACCCTTTCATGTCCAACACTTAGGACATCCTCCTCCTGCTGACTTGGGAGTAATACCCATTGAATTCAGGAAGACTTACTTTCCGAGTAGACATGTATAGGCTTATACTAGCTTGTGTCTGTGTATGAGAGCAAGAAATATCCTATTCACTTACTTCCAGAATTCATGCAATTTATAATAATGTCTTCCACCTGCCTAAAACATAACACTGGTCCTTCATGCCATATTCAGCCATCACTTTCTTGACTTTCCTCTGTTACTTTGAGCCTTTTCAACATGGAAGGTGTTTCCAGGATTAGAAATCATATTGCATTTACTAGTACAGAAGCCCACAGAATGGAAGGGCTCAATTCAGAGTGCTGGTTTTCAATGCCCTACATAGCTTAGGAACATGATTTATGTTGAGCTGCCTTTTCCTGTATCAGTCTGCCCATCATCTGATGCCTGAGAGGTTGCTCTTTGCCTTTACTATAAGGTCCCAGAGTGGGTTATAAAAATGTAGACAGATAGCTTTAAAAACAGGGTTTTTTGTTTTTTTTTAAATTATAGTCACAGGAGTAGGCTGCATTCTAAAATATATGTGTCTCAGGTGTCAATGACCGGAGTAAAGAGGTGTGTCTTGAGCATATGATAAAAGCCATGTCATATAAAAGTATCAGACCCACCTTGGTGGGGAAGAAATTCCACAACCTAGGAGCTTCCACAGCTCATTTTCAGCTGCCATCCCTAAGCTTCCAAGGGCAGTGGAACCACCAAGAGGGTCTATCTCTTCTTAAAACCTTGGTGTATCCATTGCATTGCATCGCATGACATAGAAACATAGACTTGTAGAGTTGGAAGGGACCCTGACATATGGTGAATTGCTAAAAACATGTTAACTGAATCAAGTGCAAGGGCACTGATAGCCTTTCTTGATAAAGGGGTGTGTTAACACAGCAAGTTGATCTCCAGGAAGCAATCAGATTCTACATGTAAAAATCCCTGCACAGTTCAGTACATCTGAATGTTGCGCTCCTGTTCCAATGTTAAAAATGGTTTAAAACAAAGAATAGGGTGGGTTCTAAAATATCTATATCTCAGGTGGCAACCGTCAGGCTGATGCTTCAGCATATCATGAAAGCTATATGGTATGTAGCCTTCACTGTCAGGAAATTAGTTATGAAGTGGAAGTAAAAAAAGAAGCAGCAGCAGAAATTGCTTTCCTTATTCAGTAAGGAAAATTTTCAAATGCCCAGATTATTTCAGAACAGTTCAGCTTGAAGTAGACAGTTCTTTCTTTCTTTCTTTCTTTCTTTCTTTCTTTCTTTCTTCCCTCTATAAAAAGCTCTTAATTTCAAAATATCCCTTTACACTGTAAAGTTTACAGAGACCATCAAGACAGTGGACCCGATTCAGGGACCCATATTGTTGCAATAGGGAGAGGGTGATTCTGTGACAATTCAGATGGAACTGATTTGTGCTGTAACAAATAAAATAAATGAAGAATTTAAAACTCTTCAGATTGGTTTGCATCAGAGGACAGTAGATGTAATAGGGACTAGACAGTCATTTTCCCCACCAACTATACTTTTCATTCATTTCAAGTGTTATGAGCAAAATTACCTGGTGCCTTTATATACCTTCAGAAAGAAATAAGGCTCTGAAAGGTATTGAATAGAGATGTGAACTATCTTCTGAGTTGTTATATTCCCAGTGCTGATATGCACTTGATGCAACTCATTATACCAGAATCTCGTTTCAAAACAGGAAAAATCAGGTTTAAAATAGGAAAGAAAAATCTACACCTCTCTATTATTGACTAGAAAGCATGACATAATTTGAAGTTCATTTCCCTTTCCATTTCTTGTCAGGAAAATGATCCTTCTGGTTCACCAGCCGTTAAAATGTGGCTCTTTTTTTTTGGGGGGGGCGTGTTATTAGATTATTGTTTTTATTTTATATATTGCGATTTATTTATTTTTTGGTGAACCTCCCTGAGACTTCTGGGTATAGGGCGGTATATAAATTCAATAAATGAAATGAAATGAAACTAGCCTGGTGACCTGACTGATCTTTGAGGAAAAGTCTGCTCTTTGCTAAACTAACAGCCGTTTATATGTTCTGATGATTTACAGCAGCAGCAGCATTGTAGCAATTACTGGGCCTCCAATGTCAACAAGAAGTCTGTCAGAGCTGTGGCTCATTGTTGGTCTGCATGCAAAAGGTCCTAGGTTGAATTCCTGGCAACTCCAACAACCCTGGGGGACGGACGGACTATGGTTTCAAACCCTGGAGAATTGCTTCCAGTAAGTGTAGACACTCTGGTGACATGGATACAGTGGTACCTCGGGTTAAGAACTTAATTTGTTCTGGAGGTCCATTCTCAACCTGAAACTGTTCTTAACCTGAGGTACCACTTTAGCTAATGGGGCCTCCCATTGTCGCCGCGCCGCCGCGACGCAATTTCTGTTCTCATCCTGAAGCAAAGTTCTTAACTCGAGGTACTATTTCTGGGTTAGCGGAGTCTGTAACCTGAAGCATCTGTAACCTGAAGTGTCTGTAACCCGAGGTACCACTGTACATACTTTTCCCCTGGTAGCACCGGTGTTATGAAATGCACTCACTGCTGAAATACAAGAGGACCCATCTACACTGGCGTTCTGTAGGCTTTTGAAGATGCACCTGTTCACACAGGCATTCCCTCGATCTCTCAACCTGAGCCTCCTGTTTTAATTGCTGCACTGCTTTAATGGGATTGTTTTAATTATGGATGTTTCTACTTCACCATTTGATCTTAGCTATGATGGCTATTAGGCTCAGCCTCCATGATCATACTTCTGAAGACCATTGGCCAGAAATTGCAGGAGGGACTCAACTTCTGCTTGCAGGTGCCAAAGGTACCATCTCATGCCGAAGATTGTGGGTTCCCCTCAACGGAGGGCTTCAACTTTGCCCACTGACTTTGTGGGGGCCTAGCCCCCACAAATATATCATTGTGGGTGCCAAAGCACCCACGCCCCCCTGGAGTTGGCTCCAGTGGCAGGTGACATGGGCCAGGAGTCCGCTTTGCCAGATGAACAGCAGCCTGAAGGGGGAGTGACTCCATCTGCAGCTCATCAGAGGAGAAGGCACTGAAGAGAACCAGCTGGCTCTGGCCTTCTTAAGCAGAGCTCTCAGCAGCAGTCGGATGCTGAAAACAACACCTGTGGGTCCTGGCGCTACCCTGCTGCTTCCTGCTCTCTATCTGGACCATTGGCTCTGGGTTCATCTGGGTTCCCTCTGAACTGTCTGACTCTATGTGGATTCTGCTCTCAGGCAAGTGTTCCCCAGAGACTCCTAGCCCCTGCTTGCTCAGCAATGGGACTTGGATGGAGCTATGACAGCAGGTTTCCCTCAAGCATCTGGGTGGCCATTGTGAGAACAGGTTTCTGCACTAGATGGGCCAATGGCTTGATCCAGCAAATTCTTCTTATGTCCTTACAATGGGATTGTTTTATTGTATGTTTTGATTATGGATATTTATATGTTTATGTAACTGGTTTTTATGCTCTGTAGGCAACCCAGAAGCCTATTTTGGCATCAGGCAGTTTATAAAGCAGACATTACCACCGCTAATTAATTAGACAATACTGAGCTAGGTGGACCAAAGAGCTAATCGGTATAAAGCAGCTTCCTGGACCAGGCCAAATGCCCATGCCCAGTGGCCAATCAGGTGCATGCAGCAAGCCCCTAGGGCAGGTTTTGAGAGCTGTGGTTTACTGTTGAGAGCAGGGGGCAAGGGCAACCATTGGTGCTCTTGCTCCAGGGATTGGAGCAGTGTTTTTGGCCTGTGACTGTGATGGAGAGAGCATGGGCAGCATACCTTAAACTACCAGATCACCTCCCTTCTCCTAACCTTGCTTTAAAGTCTTGCCAGAAACAGTCACTGCACTGAGGGTGGGATGGGGTTCAGATGTCTGTGAGGTTAAATGCAAGTGAGGCTGTGCTTTAGTTGGCTACAAAAAGGTATACAGAGGTAGAGCACCTGCTTTTCACGTTCAGTCCCTGGTGTATCCAGGAAGGGCTGGAAAAGACTCCTGTCTGAAATCCTGAAGAGCTGGTGCCAACTTTGAGCTAGAGGGATCAATGCTCTGACCATTAGCGATGGCTCAGTTGGTAGAGCATGGCACTTAATCTCAAGGTTGTGGGTTCAAACCCCACTTTGGGCAAAAGATTATTACCCCCGTAGTCCCTTCCAACTCTACAGTTCCCATGTACCTGTTGCTGGGTCATGTCCCTGGGCTCTTGCCCAGCAGTAACGCCTGTCTGTTGTGTGCTCCACCTCTTGGAATCTCTCATCATAAAATTAACCCCTATATGCCATGGAGTCTCCCCTTTCCATTCTCCTCACTGGGAAGTAATCTTATATTCTTAGCAGCAATTAAGGGAATTATAGGAGAAGCTGCAATTAGGAGGGATTTTCTAGGCAACTGTTTCTGTTTTGCCGTTCAGAAATAGTTTCTGTGAATCCCAGAGGTATTTATGTTCTGACCATCGAAGTGTGGCCTAACCCTTACTTCCAGATTTCCAGAATTGGATTTAAAGCCACAGCTCTGCTGATAAAGTCTAAGCCCTACTGCTTCCGAGAGTACTTCCAAAGGAGCACACTAGCACTGAACCAACGTGCTAATGTACCTCATATTCAAAGGATGGATTTTACCTAAAAGCAACAGCCCACCATCCATCAGCAACAAGGCCAAAACAAACTATTTTGTTGCCTGAGGAGAAAATGCCCTGCCATGAAGCGAAGGTGCATAGTACCTCTGAACATGCACGGAATTTATTTTAAAGGGACATTTAATTTCAGATCAGTAGATAGAGCAGCCATAACCCACACTACTCTGTTACCAGCTTGCCTACTTTTTCTATATTGCTGAAGATAGGTAAAGGTAAAGGGACCCCTGACCATTTAGTCCAGTCGCGGATGACTCTGGGGTTGCGGTGCTCATCTCGCTTTATTGGCCGAAGGAGCCGGTGTACAGCTTCTGGGTCATGTGGCCAGCATGACTAAGCTGCTTCTGGCAAACCAGAGCAGTGCATGGAAACGCCATTTACCTTCCTGCTGGAGCGGTACTTATTTATCTACTTGCACTGTGACATGCTTTTGAACTACTAGGTTTTGCAGGAGCTGGGACCGAGCAACAGGAACTCACCCTGTTGCGGGGATTCGAACCACCGACCTTCTGATCAGCAAGCCCTAGGCTCTGTGGTTTAGACCACAGTGCCACCCGTGTCCTGGCCTCCCAAAACTAAACAAAAACAAAACCTGACATAGGACCAGCGATAAAGCCAATCTGGTGTAGTGGTTAGAGTGTTGAACTATAACATGGGAGACCAACATTCAAATAATCACTTGGCCATGAAACTCACTGGGTGACCTTGGACCAGTCACTGCTCCTTTGCCTAACCTACCTCACACTGTGTTGTTGTGCAGATTAAAGGAAGAGAGGAAGAACCTTGAGCTTCTTGGAGAAAAGGGTGGGCTATAAGTGCAATAAATAAATAATGTACAACCTATGATTTTATGCATGCTCACCATTTTGCTGCATGAGGAATTACTTGCATAGCTCTACTTGGGCGCAAGGGATTGGATGTTGCTATTGCCACAACCCAGCATTTGCCACCTAAGGTGTCAACTTTGCTTTGCCTAATGGTAGGACTGGTTCTGAGTCTCAGTAAGGAGGTGTAGATTCAGCTCTTCAGCTGAAAAGAGCGCCTTGGGCAAGAGATGCCTGACAGTGCATGGTAGATGGGGTGAAGTGCATGACTCATGGCTCCATCATTTCTCCGCCATCCATTGCATGGCCCTGGTCACTTGGCGCTAGTGCTAGGTAATAGGAAAGGCTAGGGCAATGCAGGAGAAACTTGTGCTGGTTCTGACTTCCTAAGTGCCCCATGCATATTGATGGCTGTTTATGGTTGGTCAACAGACCCACTTGCTGACTAACATCCTGGTTGGTTAACGGCTCACAGAGCCCCAGTTCAACCACTACTGGTCCAACCCGGCCACTTCAGGAGCCAGACTAGGCTTGGTGAATTCCTTAGGTATGTGTTCTTCACCAAGGAAATATCTTGCTGAATTCCTTAGGTATGTGTTCTTCTCCTCCAGCAGTTTATATATCTAACAAAGCTTCTTCCAACGTAGCCCACTCCCAGTATTTTGGGCCGAAGCACTCATCAACCTCAGCCAGCATCTTGCTCCTTCCTCCTCCTCCTCCCATGCCTAGTTCAGCAACTGAAGATTAGAGAGCCAAAACTCTGGCTGGGATATGTATCAATATACACTGCTTAGAAATAATTTATTTGAACCTCCGCTTTCAACTTGAAAATAGCTGGTAGAGCTGCATTATTTATATCTCCAAGCGATACTACTAGATCTAGATCTACCACCGGAAATGCATTTTTGCCAGCTCTCCAAGAGCTGCAAATGTGTCATTCAAATAAATTATTTTCAGGATCCCCGATGTGTGCTATGTATTTGTTATAAAAGTACGCTTAAAATAGTCTCTGCCTCAAGAAGACTTGAAATTAAGTATTAAACAAGAGAGCTGGGTCTGTGGAAATTATGCAGAAAAAGTGTATCCCATAAAACATTTCTTTCCACACAATCTGCCTTGCACGGGGATTGTTCTCCGCTTTACCCTTTTGAGGCTGACATGTAACAATCAAGTTGTTTTAAAACAGAGGCTCTAGTTGTCAAGATAATAGAAACCCTTTAAAAAGGTAGCTAGAATTTACAACAGTAAAATGCTAAAAAAAGAAATAGAGGCTTGTGGGACACTAACTTTGCCCTAGAAAATGAGATGTATCATAGAACAACCCACAAGGTGTTTCATTTAGGGAGAAAGAAACGTTTTGGGTAGGAGTTGGTGATGTTGTTGGGTGGTTTTGTCATTGTTGTGGGAGAGCTACCTGCCTGATTTAGAATTGGGTATTTGCTTTGAATATGCATGACTTGAATCCATGCCTTAGACCTTGCTGGAGATGATGCCTTGGCAGTTGTCATGACCCCCCCCCTTTTTTTGAGTTTTCAGTGGAGCAGTCACATTTTCTCTGCCACTCCTACTGAGACTATCTGGGAGCAGGTCTGATTGAACTCAATGCAGCTTACCGCTGGCTGCTAGACATGAATCGGAGTGCGCTGTGAGCAATGCAAGGCAAATGCGTGCAAAATGCATTGCTCTGCTATTCACTCTAGAGCTTCAGAGCAATCTGAGCTTTCTGTGGCACCGCTGATCTATAGTCACGACAACTCCCGGTGACAAATATAAATATGCATGCAAATCATGATCTCCATTTAGTGTGGTGCCAAGCTGTGAACCGGTGTTTGTTAGCTTCAGCGCCCAGCCTGCTTGGCCTTTTGATTTATTTTTGATCAATCATTTCCAACAGCAAGGTGGTAGCAGTGGAACAAAAGCTTAAAAGGAAAGATTGAGCTTTTTATTGCTTTCAGGTCAATTGTGCTGACACTGCATTGCATTGTGGCCTTCCTCTTTCCCAACACTCCAGTGAATAATACAATGTACAATAGATCTTTGAAATGAAAGCCTTCCTAACTAAGCTAGGAGCACTTGTATCTGTAATGGTTGCTTTTAATGGCCATTGGAAATGAGAACCTATTAGGAGCAGCAACTGCTGAGACCTTTTGTACTTAGCCTTCATCACGGAGCTATTTCTCATATGTGTTTGTAGAAAGAATGCATTTTAATTATTATTATTTTCTGGTTAAAATTGCACAAAGCATTTCTCGAGTTCTCGCTACATTCGGCCACTTACCACTTCTTTTGTTTTGGGTTTTTTCTTCTGAACAGGACTCTCTTGTAGCACTTGAAGAGCAGAACTGGCCTAGAGACTAGTTCCGGCAATCACAGTGTTGGACAGGGGAAGAAGAATTTGATCACATGATAGGGACACGCCTTGCACCAGGACAGGCCATTGGTCCATCTATTCTGAATGGCAGCATCTCTCTCCAGGATTCCAGGCAGGGACTATATATGGAGCACCATAATTGGGCAGGCAGTAATGTGAGAATGTCGCCTTCTCTTTTGGAATCCTTGAAGCTGTTGAGAGAAAGTATAATGCCTGGGTTGCATCAGTGAAATTTCAGAATCGGTTATCTGTTGCCTCCCCCCCCTTTCCCTGGTGCCCAAATATTCTTCACCTTTTCTTAGTTTTCTCTGGCTCACCTGCGATATGTAGCACTCTGAGCTAACTGTGTATCCATCTCCCAAGGCCCACCCTTTATATAGGGCAGATGTTGCACAAGACCTGCCTTCACAGCTGCATCTCTTGTGTTCCCTTGTGGGTGGTCCACAAGAGAGAGACAATGGCAGATGATGCCGATTTTCGGTCATCTCTCACCCTCCTGCCAGATAGAGCAGACTGAACAGTGGCGAGCCACTCTGACTGCAGATCCCACTGCCACTCTCCCCATCATAAATATCTTGTATGCTTTTGCTTCACCCGACTGATCCCATGAAGCTCCTGTTGTGTTTATACTGCATTAACTATTCCAAAGAGCAAAACCATATCCAGATAACAATGTGAAAATGTCTCTAAATTTTTTTCTTTTTCTTTTTTGCAGATGCTGCCCTTCCATTAGATCAAATTAGAATCTGAATACTTGTCTTTTTAGCTTGGTGATCCGCAGCTACGAGGATAAAAGAGATCGCAAGGCAAGGAAAGCACATTCCCCCCATTCAGTCTTTGCTGTAAATTATATACTATAGAAAATCAGTCCAAATTGTTGAAACCCTTGGACGATTACAATGTTGTTGTGCTTACTATGCTAAGTACTTTCTAATTATCATGTCTTGCACAGTTTCCTCCAGCCCACCCCTTCAGGCGTCAACACTTAAGGAGGTATACAAGCTTTGCACTTCAAAACAAACCAGCTTTCCAGCTTTCCAGCTTTCCAACTTGCCAAGCAAAGAAAGCTTTTCCGTGTACTTAGCCGAGTGATGGGTCTGACCAAATCTGCAACTGTCCAGGGAGGAGGAGATGGGCGACATAGTTAGATTTAAAAAGAATTTGGGCATTAAGAGTTTAAACAATATATGCAGAGATTTTTCAGCTGGGTGCATACAGTCCATTTAATAACAACTCCTGTTATGGATGAACAAGCCTTCTGATTCAAGGAATTAGCCTTCCCCCTGTTGCTGAAGATTATATTACCACCATTGACTTTGCTAAGGGTAAAATAGAACTTGAGCAGTGATTTAAAAGCATGAACTTTTATATGCTGGCTTCAACTAAGCATGTGGTCATACCTAGGGTTGCCATATGTCCGGGATTTCCCATGCATATCTGGAATACCGCAGTCGGCAGCAGTTTGCCTCCCCCCCAAAACCTGTACCTGTTTTTTTTGTTTTGTTTTGTTTCCTTGGAACAGGGGAAACAGATACTTGAGTAATGCCCTATGGGAAATTTCCTCCTGCAGTTCTTAACTGTGCAACATTTCTGCATCACACATGCAACAGCCCAGTCTATGTTATGGGCTAGTAGGAATTGGAGATAGGGATGGGCAAATCTGTTAATTTTGCTCCTCTCCAGTTTCTCATTTTCCCAGTCTTAAGTTTAATTCTTCACATTTCCACATCAGTTTGTGAATCCTTTTTTTTAAAAAAAAGTTCTCCTGAAAATCTGTCAGAATTTCAAGGCAAATTTATCCTAACAATATACTTTCTGTATTCCATTCCCCCCAATATAATGAATTTTTGTATGTTATTTTCACTCATATGTGCATTTTAAATGCACATTTTATCTCAGAGGTTAGGAAACCTTTTTCGGCCTGATGAGTCAGATCTCTATCTCCCCACTTCACACCCTGTGGGCCAGGCTGTGGTTTGGGGGAAACGGTGTTGTGGGCCAAATGGGAAAAACTGATGGGCTTCCTCATCCCTGTATATGCATCCCTAGTATATGCATTTTTGTACCCATCGCTTGGTTGGAGAACTGCATTACACTGCATTTTGTATCAGGAAATGAGAATTCTGTAGATTTGCCTTTAAACAGGCACCAAGTCTAGTTCTCCCCTCCTCCCCATATCCCTGTGCGTAGAGACCAGCACTGTGGCTGTGGAGCATCTGAAGTTCAGATGCTGACAAAACCCACATGCCAATGGTCCCCTAAAATAGTGTCCTAGTTAGAAGTAAATCTGAATCTCTATCCTGCCCTGCCAGCCTTTCCTCGCTTACTTGGCTTGGTGAATGGAGCCACTATCAGCACGAGTAAAGTGGTAGCAGGGAGGTCTGAGCAGAGGCGTTCCAGACTCCCTTTCTCCCTGGCACCTTCTAAAATACTGCCACAGCAGTGTTCCAAACAGCAGGGATCTTGGGAACTCTAACATGAACTGGTGCCAGGAGTCCCGGAACATGCGGTTTCCAGGGCAACTGATGTCCAGAAAAAGGACTTGGTTGTCTTGGAAAAATAACAGTTCCTAGAGTCCCCTGGCACAAAATAGCCATGTGGAACAGTATTAATGGCATGAGAGTGGACATAGGAGACATTATTATCTGGTCAAAGCTTCATGCTCTTGTCCTTTATTTAAAAAAATCAGGAACCTTCCCCTCCCTAACCCTATCAGCATATAAATACACATCCTTTCACAATGGATTATACACAGTTTTAATATACAAAACAACCCCCCAGAGTCCACCTTCCTTTCTCTGCTACTAAATATATGGGAAAGTGTAACAAGGAATCATAGGAGCCAACTCCTAGGGGCCGAGGGGGCTTTGGGCTCCCCCATAAAATACTTGAGGGGGATTCCCCCCCTCCAAGTTGAAGGGTATTGCCATTCAAATGGTGGGTGCACATCAAGTTGTGTGATTGATTATGTGGGGCGGGGCCTACCTGGACCCCCCCATATTTTATTCAAATTGGAACGCCTGCAAGGAATATCAGTTTCCAAATGTATTGTTGCACACCAACCCAATCTCCAAGCACTGCAAGATTCCAAGGGCTTGTGTTTCCTTTGGAATAAGGAACAGCGGAGACTATGGTATTTTTATGGTTTATTTACACAGATATACAACCTGAGCCTATGATGGAGGGGTTCACAGCATTAACACCCCAAGAGGGCCTTGCTTCCCCCATAGCTGCAGATTTGGATTAAAACGGAAACCAAGCATCGCTCTGCCTATTTCGGTTCCCAGTTTGCTACTTTCCTTTAAGCTCACACCACTCCAGACTCTCTGCTCTCAGTTCTGGCTTTGTCCTTCCAAGTATCAGAGAGTCGGGGAGCGACCCCCACCTATTTGCCACCTCGCACAGATCCACTTCCTTTGTTCCCCTTAATGTTCTATCACCTCACCAGGAAGCTAGCATGGCTGTTCCAGGAATTAGAAGGAGGCCCAGGCATTCAGCCTAACCCCCTGAAAACTCATAACAGTATAATATAATGCAAGTGACTTCTTCTTTTTTAGAAAGCCATTTTGGGTTGCATCCAACCATACATGTTTCTCCGGAGAAGCTGCCAAACAAACTATCATGAAACACTCTTACCATAACTTTTTCTGTGCAATACATTAAAGAAACAGGGCTAAATGGGTCAGGAAATTTCCCAAGCTTTCCTTTTGGGATTATTACTGTGTGTTTCCATCTGCTTGGCAGCTCAGCCATACTCCAGTGTGAGATGTCTTCCCTTGCTACAATTTGTATGTGCCCGGTGTGGCTGTGTTTTATTTGGCTACTGAGTTAGTCACCATTCCATTTCCCCAACCTGAACAGCTTTGTGAGCATAAGCGAGAGAGAGAGAGAGAGAGAGAGAGAGAGAGAGAGAGAGAGAGAGAGAGAGGCTCTAAAACCCAGTTTGCCTTGAATTAAGAAGAAAAGCCAAATGGCTCATTAGTCCAGCATTCTTTTCTCACAGTGGCCAACTAGATGCTTGTGGGAAACCTGTGAGAACAGCAGCAATCTCCTCTCTTGTGCTTTCCAGCTGCTGGTATTCTGAAGCCCCGATGCCTCCAAATGTGGAAGTATTATAACTGTTGGCTTAACAGTCATGTTTTCTATGCATGATACTGTGTACAGTGGTGCCTTGGTTCTCAAACGCCTTGGTACTCAAACAGCTTGGAACCCAAACACTGCAAACCGGGAAGTGAGTGTTCCGGTTTGCGAATATTTTTCGGAAGCCGAATGTGCTCTGTTTTGAGTGTTGCATTTCCAATTTGAGTGCCACACTTCCATTTTGAGTGTTACACTGAGGTCTGTCTGTTTTTGCTATTTATTTTACGTTTTTGCTTTTGCAGCTCTTTTTGTTTTGTTTTTGTGACTGTGTGGAACGCAGTTCAGCTACTGATTGGTTGACTGTGTGACTGCAGTACATTGATTATTGCTTTCATTTTATGGATCAATGGTCTCGTTAGATAGTAAAATCCATGCTAAATGGCTGTTTTAGGGGTTGTTTTTAAAAGTCTGGAATGGATTAATCCATTTTGCATTACTTTCTATGGGAAAGCGTGCCTTGGTTTTGGAACGCTTTGGTTTTGGAACGGACTTCCAGAATGGATTAAGTTTGAGAACCAAGGTACCACTGTACATACAAGAGCATTTCTGATGCTGGGATGGCGGAAAGGAAACATCTCCATTGCTTCCCATTTTTGTGCCCCATGGTTTCAGTTGTGCTAGTACAAGAAGATTTACAGTGTATTCTAACCATGTCAAGTCATAAGTAAGTCCTGTGAAGTTCAGTGCAGCTTACTCCCAGGTAAGTGATGTTAGGATTGCAGTCTAAAGCATGCTTCACACACCCCATTCATGTAGCAGTTATTGGAGGGTAGCAGTACCCTCTTAATTACATAAAGCAGACTTTAGCTTATTGATTTTCTTCCTCGGGGAAAATGTATTTGGACTTAGTATCCTCACAGTATAGAATTTTTTTATTTTATTTTTTAACCTGAACTCACATAATACACAGTGAATTGATTTTGGGTGAGATATTTGGGTGAGTTCTGTAATTAATCATGTACGGACAGAAATAATTAACCTACATTGAAAACAGGTTAATTTTACAGATCGCACTTGGAACTTGACTAGATAAAACTTGGCATGAACAGAATATAAGTCCTTGGCGATACTATTGTAGAAAAATCAAACATGTTAGATGATGGTGAAAAACAAATGATAATTCTTGAGTTTGTAATTACTGGTAATGTTTAAGATGCTTGCACTTAAGTCACTTTGAGAAAAAAGAATTTGTTCATTATTTTTGTGTGTGTGTTATTCATTTGTCATCCCTTTCATTTCACCTCTAAGATCTGCGTGGAGAAACCCCCTTTTAAAGTGTGCTTACTGAGACAGGGTTTGTTTTATATACAGTGTATTAGAGTGTATGTGGGTTTATGTGAAGGATTAAGTTTGAAATACTAAGGACTGGCTTCAAATACCCTGTTTCAGTAGCAGAAGCCAGTGCAAGGACTCCTGCTAGCACACCAGGACTTTGCCCTCTCACCTCCCTGAATTCATGCTGCCCCCAATCCACTCTGGAGGGTTGGGAGATCCCCCAGAACAGTATATAGCAGGGCGGGAAGGAAAGGAGAGATCATTCCATCAGGCAAGCCGAAATGCTTGTGCTGATGGAATGGTCTCATTAGTGCTGAATTTGAACTCCACTCTAACAGCTGGCTGTTACTTAGTTGCATGATACTCGTTTGGGAAAATCTGTGGCCCTCCCGATGCCATTTAACTCTGTCAACCCCAGTTAGCAAGGTCAAGGGTAGAGATGAATGGACAGTCACAGGTTCCCCATCCCTGCTCCAAGTCAGATGCTTATGCACACCAATTTGAAGTTTGGGTCTGGATTCGAAAGGGTACCTGAAAGGTTTTGGCCAATGCATCTGTTAAGCTGCAGATTAGCAGCAATCTGGGGTGGATCCAACCTTAGACCATACCTTGCAATATTTCTCCAATGAAAATAGGGGTGTCCTATTCAACAACAACAACAACAACAACAACAACAACAACAATTTTATACCCTGCCCATCTGACTGGCTTACCCAGCCACTCTGTGGCTTCCAATTCATATAAAAACAGAATAAAACATTAAGGTTTTAAAAAAGTTACAGGGATGCCTTCAGATGTCTTCGTATATCTCCTTGGCTCGGGGGGATGCATACCGTATTTTTCGCTCTATAGGATGCACCCGACCATAGGACACACCTTGTTTTAGAAGGGGAGAACAAGAAAAAGAAATTCTCCCCCTCTCTGCTCAGCGCCCCTTCAGCGAAGCGGCAGGAGAAACGGAGCCCCTTTCCATTTCTCCTCCCGCTTGGCTGAAGGGGCGCTGCACAGCTCTCCCTCTCTGCTGAAGCCAGGAGAGTCTTGCTCTCCCGGCTTCAGCAAAAGGAACCCGAAGCCTTCGGAGCGCAGTGCGAGTTCCCGGTGTGCTCCAAAGGCTTCAGGTGGCTATCCCTGAAGCCTGGAGAGCAAGAGGGGTCGGTGCGCACCGACTCCTCTCACTCTCCAGGCTTCAGCGAAAGCAGTGCAAAGCCTCCAGAGTGTGGAAGGAGCACTCCCTCTGTGCTTCGGAAGCTTCACGTTGCTATTGCTGAAGCCAAGGAGTCTGCATTCGCTCCATAGGACGCACACACATTTCCCCTTAATTTTTGGAGGGGGGGGAAATGAGTCCTATAGAGTGAAAAATACGGTAACTCCACACCCTCCAAAATTTTCCAATAAAAATGGGGCCATCTTAAGGAAAAGTGGGACATTCCAGGATCAAATCAGAAACCAGGACGGCTTCTGTAAATCTAGGACTGTCCCTGGAAAATAGGGACGCTTGGAGGGTCTGTTAGAGATGCTTGCAGTTAGACTAGGAAATCAATGGGATTAAATTAGTCAGTGGTGGGGGGCAGAGGCAGTGGTGTCCTCCCTGTGACAGTTCATGGGGATAGGTATGGGGTGAAGAGAGCTCTGGGGTTGTGGCAAAACCTCCCAAGGTGAGTGCACTTGCAGTACCACTGGTCCCCCCAAATACCCCCCAACCTCGTCACCACCACTGTGCCCATTCCCACCTCGGCCAATGCATCCCCATCCCCTGGAGAAGCCACTGGCTCATGCTTCCCATCAGTCACCATGGCCTACCTGACCCAGTGAAGTCATGGGTTATGCTGTTTTTAATTGTTAAAGGTGCAAAATTTCTTCTCCCTCTTTATCAGGATTCAAAAACGGAATGAGGAGAGAAAGCACCATTGAGGGCTTCAGAGACCACGGGGCCTGCCTGGGCAACACCCTGCTTTTCAGACAGAAGTATAAAAATGCAAAGGTTTATTTACGGTGGCATTTTTATTGAACGACTTGCATTTAAATCAGGACCTTAAAAATTCATGAGTTGAGCATTCCTTCAACACTGTGTAGTAAAGTTTACTGCTGTTAGTCTTAAAGATTATATAGAATTTGATATATAACTCTAGACAGTTTCCAAGATACGGTTGACATGCCTTGTATGCTTAACACCCTCCAGTGTCTGATAGTGTATCTTCTGTTCCACATATCCCCCTCCGTCCTTTCCCAACCAAAGACAATCTATCATAGCAGCAGCTATAGGCTAGAAGCAGCCTTTCACCACTGCTGCCTTTCCTCACAAATCTTGCCGAACAAAATATTTTCTGTTTGATGACAAGTCTGTTAGATCCAATACAATAAGTAAAGCAACAGGAAAGTCCTCACTTAAAATCCTTGCATCTTCTTTTCTCCCCATTGCTTCCCCTCCTTTTATTATCCCCAATTATCAAATGTAGTGTGCAAATTCCTTGGGGCAGGGACGTCTCTTTTGCTTCTGCTGCAATTGTTATGGGTTATACAGTACCATCTGTGTAGCATTTTCTGCTTCCAATTCTGTTTTCCCCCTCTCCAGATTCTCTGACATCCCTGCTCACCTTAGAAGATTACAATTTCAATTTTGTCTGGAGAAGGAAAACTCCACGGTGTTTTGTCTGGAGAAGGAAAACTTCACAGTGTGAACAAATGTTGCACCAGCTTTTCCATCCTGCAGTTGGGACAAGGACTGAGGTGTTAAGCCCAAGCCAATGTGGTTTGAAGCTAGATTTGGAAGGTTCATAGATCACAATTGTAGAATTGTAAGGAACCCTGAGGACCATCTAATGCAGGAATATGCAGCTGTCCCATACAGAGATCAAACCTGTAAGCTTGCCATCATCAGCACCATGCTCTAACCAACTGAGCTATACAGGCTTGCTTCCATCATTCAGTAAAACAGAATGTACATGTATAATGCATCATAATAATGATAAATGTCTCCAGTAACTTCTTGTACTTTGGTCTCTTGCTAGATACAGTGGTACCTCGGTTTTTGAACGTAATCCATTCTGGAAGACCGTTCGAATTCTGAAATGTTTGAAAACCGAAAACTCAATAGCCGCCAGCTAGGCCTCAGGATCTTGCACTCAGCGGAAGGTGCGTGACATTTTCGACTTCCGAGACACGTTCGAAAACTGAAGCATTTCCTTCAGGGTTTATGGCATTCGAAAACTGTTCATCAACAGAGACGTTCGAAAACTGAGGTACCACTGTATATGCAAATATTGTAGCAACAATTGAGACCTCCATTTTGGAAAAAATAGAGATTCCTATGATTCTCAGAGATGACGATAGAGGTTAACCCCAGCCGGAACTTGCCCCCCGCCCAGCTGGAACTTACCAGAGCTCAGTTCTGGCACCTCTCAGGTGGACGCCATTGCCATTCTAAGAAAATGAGGGAGGTGTACCTCTTTTTCTAGAAAAAATAGCACTAGTGGTTAAGAAGGAAGAAAATATGAAGGGCAAGGTGGTAGTAAAGGCTGAGACAGTTAATGGTATCCTTGCTCCCCCTGTTCACATGCTTCTCTCACTCCTGCTGTTGGGAAGAGCCAGAACTGCAAACTGCTAAATTGCCTCAGAGGATGTGCTGCTTACTTATTCCATGGTCTTATGCTTGCTGTGTGTTCATTTCCTTTCATAATAAGCCACCTTGGGGGCCTGTTGCATCAGGCAGAAAGGTGGGATATAGCTGTTTTCTTTGAAGAAATGAAAGAGATCATTTATTCCCAATGGTCTAAATAATGTGTTGTGTGCAATTTTTTCAGAAAGTATTTGTCTCTAGATTGCTATTTTTGGATTGGATTCAGTCATATACTGACAAATTCAGGTTGAGCAATTAAAACTGATCTGGTGCTCTTGTGCAACAAATCCGCTCTCCACTCCAACTGAACATTTTGTAATAAGGAAAGTGAAGACGGAAAGTGTGCATTGGAAAGAGTGGGATAATAATTGTCTGACATACCAGTGTACAACCTCCCTGCAAACAAATCAGAATGAATGTTCAGTGAACAGTGGGCATCGTCTGATCTCCCCACACATTTTCTACAAACAAATTATGATGATGGCTCACTATGCACATGGAAGTGACTCCTGTGCTTTAGAAATATGATTCTCTTAAGGATGTTGTCTGGTGATATTTTTTTCTAGAAGTGAAATAATACAAAAATTAATTCTCACTATAGGAAGGTTGCAATTTCTTTGGGTTTCCTGGAAATTCATGCAGCCCTTCTCTTTTGTTTCTTGCACAGATATAAGAAATGAGCAGCAAAAAGTGTGGTTCTAATCTTCTCACTCCCTCTGTGCACATTCTCTGCCTTTCTAGTTGTTGCTGGCACTGCAAGATCTGCATGAGCAGCCAACAGCAGTGGAAGGTGCAGTGGGGTGCCACCGCTCACCTGACCTCCAGTTGGTTGGTTACAGCTTGCCAGGAGGTAGAATGGGAGGAGTGAGGTGCTGGGGAGGATGGCGCAAATGATATTTGCACTCCCACCACCTTTCCTTCTACCTGCTGGTAAGCATCAGTGACACAACCTACCAAAAGTCAGGTGCCACAGGAGCGGGTTGGTCAGCAATCACACAATCCCAAGTTGCAGTTAACTATTTATTGATAAAGACATGCTCCCCACAAACTTGGTTGAGTGTTAGGCCTAATGAGCAGAGCAACTCATTCCCGGTGTCCTTACTCCATGAAAATCAGTTTCCAAGACTGAAAGTCTCTGATTTCCCACAGCTGTCTAAGCCCCTCCTCTCTAGGGCTTTTTACAAGCAACTAGAGATTATACCTGCTGTGCAGCCAACCTCTCCTCCACCCTATTTCTGCTTCTCCTGGTTCTGGGAGACAAAGGCGGGGGGGGGGGTAAGAGAGCTTGTTGCAGCAGGAGGTGAAGTCGCCCATGACTTCACCAGCCTGACTCATCTCTTCCTCCTCCCAATCTCCTGCTTCAGCCTCTGATTCTGGACTTATCTCTGCCACCAACTCTCCCAACTCACTAAGCCTTGTTATCTCTTCCGCTTCTGATACCTTCTCTTCCCAGTCTTCTTTTCCTCC